>NC_139897.1:28532413-29132413 GCF_905171665.1 Trachurus trachurus
CGGTTGGACCATTTTGTTAAAACCAACCCCCCCCTCCCTCCTAAAAAGCACTTGTTATATAATATCATGTTGAACTATCTTCTTTCATATCGGGCCCGATGGGGGAGGGTTAAGAGCCAAACCTCACTAAGCCCCCCTTAGCTCCTCTTTCATCAGGCCGTGCTTGTAATGGAGGTCTCGGTGTGATAGCTCCTCCAGGGCAAGTGCACGCTCGGCTTTGTTGAGCTAGAAGTTGGTGGATGGCAGGATTTCATGGGAAACGGCCAGAAAGAGACGCTCATGCTGTTCTCAACTCGTTTCTCTGTCTCTCTCCAACTGGGCAACCCCGGCTTTTTGTTTTTTCTTTTGCACTCTCTTTTAAAAAAAAAATCTATTTTATTGCACACAGCCAAAACAAATCTCACCAGAAGAGCAAAAACACCCACATACACAATACACAGATTCATACAGACCACAGTATGATGTCTACCAAGGCTGCACGGAGTTCACTGCAAAAACTCAAAATCTTACCAAGAATATTTGTCCTATTTCTAGGCAAAATGTGATTTCAAGACAAATCTAATTATACCTGAAATAAGACTCCTCACATAAAAAGTAGCTTGTTTTTAGACACTTTTTACTTTTTTTCAAGTATATTTTCACTTGAAATAAGTAGAAAAATCTGACAGTGGAGCAAGTTTTTCTTTCTTTTTTTCTTTCTAACACAAAAAAACTTGCATTTACTGGCAGATTTTTCTACTTATTTCAAGTGAAAATTAGTTTGAAACAAGTAAAATTATCTTAACATCAAGTTAATTTTTAGGTGATGAGCCTTATTTTAAGTGGAAAGAGATTTGTTTCGACTAGAAATTAAACATTTTGACAAGAATGTTTTTGCAGTCTGTTCTTCCCGGAGCAATTTTATCTCCTGCATCTGAACATACCTGCACAGTTTGCACAACTTTAGTGTAGGCAAACATTCATCTTTATTAACTTTTGGACTCCAGGTTTTAATGGAGATGTCTTGTCTTTGTTTTTAATTTTGATTTCCAGTCTGGTTCCAAAAACCACATTACACTAATTTATCCAGCTCTTTGGTGGAGGTCGGTGTGCAGATAATACAAACAGTGTCTCCAACATGGCAGCAAGAATCAGTCAACGCATCACTGTACTGTAAGTCAGTCTTCACTACTAACTCATAGATACATCAACTTGAAGGTTTTGTACAAGTTCATTAGGACTTTGTTCCCTCCTTGCGCAGTGTTTTACACATGTTTTTGTGCTAAACAAATAAACCTAAACCTAAACCAACGCAGAGCTTTGCAACTCCGGTCGATTTTCTCTGTTTTTCTAACATACAATATTATATTAAAACAGTTTTACAGTGAGCTGTGATACCAAGACAAACAGTGCATGTAAATATGATGAATCATGTGTCAAAAACAACTAGGGGATTTATTATTATTTTCATGTAATGTGGTTGCGTCCATTGATTAAAACCTTCTGGACTTTCTTGGCATTAAAATAACAACGGATCCAAAACTGTGTATCCTAGGTTTTTCTTTTCTTTGCTGTTGCTCTATCTTCATCTCTCTCGACTTTAAAAAAACACCAAACTCCCGTCACTTGGAGCCGATCTTTGCTGTTTCCCAGTCGTCGCTGGCCTGTGCAGTGTGTTGTGTCTGGAGCCTGTGGAGCATACAGTGAAAGCAGCGACTGGAGCCAGAGCTGGATCCAGAGCCTTTTCTCTATCAATACCCCCCCATCACCCCCCATCCACCCACCCTCTCTGTCTCTACCCTTATTGCCCATGCAGCTTTGCCCTCTCTCTACACTTTGTGTTTAGTCATGGCCTCAGGTTTCATTAATTATTAATGACTCTTGAAGGTCCTTGACCCGACCGCTTGACCGGACCCGGAGCTCTCTGTTGTTTTCTCAGCTTCACTGCTTCACGACCTTCTGGAGTGGAGCCACAAGGACCCGGGAAGGGATTACAGGTACAACGGTTATGACCAGGAAACTTCACTTTTTTTTATTTTTTTTATTACTTCTCAGAGATGTTCGTGACCTCGGTTACAACCTTCAAAAAAAAAAAAAGTGATGTTTCTGCATCAAAGTTGGTTTTAATCATTTCCAGACTCTTTTTTTTTTTACCTACTGGACTCCCTGGGTCACGGAGCCTTTTATTTGTGGGTTTTTGTATTACAACACGCTGCATCATTTGTTTAGTGGCAAAAGCTTTGAAGATGAAGAGAACAATGGTGGGGTCATAAATCGGGGGAAAAAAAGAAAAAAAGTTTATCTCGCGGTGACGTCACATCTCGATACGGGAACACGGCACGCAGGGGTGAAGGAGGAGGAGGAAAGAGAAACCTGGCGAAGTGACAAACATGCAGCAATAAACATTTGTTAAATTAAATGTCCTCAAGGCCAAACAGAGAGAGAGAGACGATGCAAAGGCAGCGAAATGTGGAGGAAATTGAAAGCTGGCACAGAGGTTAGAGGTTTTTACTGTATGCTTAATGCATTTAAAAAAAAGAAAAGAAAAAGAAGATGCAGCCAGATGATCTGCAATGAATTTACTGTTAAAGGGATAGTTCAACATTTTGGCAAATTGGCCCATTGCCATAATCCCTATAGTTTTTGGAGTCGTTACCTTTAATTGTCGGTGCAAGCTGTTTTTAGAACGGCGGAGCAGAGCCGCGAGCTGCTCAGAGCTACGCTATGGAGGCTCATGGGATTTCTTGGTTTCCCTCATCAAACTCATCAAATACACAATCCAACAACTCCAAAACGCTCTGGTGGACAAGTTGTGACCTGCACATTCACCACGCTATGAGATAATAACACAACGTTACCAGACAGAGTTGTTTTACGGACAGGTGAGGTGACAGGGGACGTAATGAAAACCTTCTCATCTCACTCCTCAGAACTGGAGCAGACAAGGACGAGGACGAGGACGAGGACGACGTCAGCGCTGCAGAGATTTCGGGGCCATGCGGCTCAAAAAACACGTTTTATTTTCAGAGCAAACAAACAGGTCGTTCAGAGTGTTTGTTGACGCTGAGGAGGGGGGGAACAGAAAAGGTCTTAGAGGGAACAAATTCACCAGGATCAAGGCGCTGGAATTGGACGACGATTCGACTGGAGAGGCTGTTTAGACGAGCTGCGTTTGAAGCTGCGCTGCTGTTTTCCTTGGCTTGGAAGACGGACGCAGACGTCACGCTGACATATCGTCGTCACGTCGGGAAGAAAGACAAGTTCCTCCAGAAATAAAAGAAATAAAAGAAAAGTCTGGAGTAAAAGATGTTTAAATCACAAACAAGGCTGCAGCCGGTCATCAAACAGAGTCTGAGCTACAAGGTCAAACTGTTAATCTGAGTCGTAGGTGGACGAAAATAAACTTCTGACCATTTATTTTTAAATCCTATGATAATAAATTAGCTGTAATCTCCTAATAGACAATCCACCCCCACCTTTTGTACTTTTATCCACGCTGAGAGTGAATGACAGACACTCGCAATGATGTATTTCAAGCTTTTATTCTGAAAAGCTCGGACAGCTCATTGAATCAGTCTGACTTCAAATTAAATGTGAAGAGAAACTAATGCAAAATGAATGAATAAATGAATGAATCTATTCTATTATTAGTCTTTGGTTTTGTTTTCTAGTCCATAAGACGACAAGTCAGAACATAATCAAACGCCTCCTGGAGCCTGTTACATGATCATTTAACAATAAATGATGATAAAAACTATGATTATTTAAGCAGATATTATGATTTTTGCATTGCAAAAGCTGTTTTTGGGGGGTTTGTATCAAACAATCGGGTTTAACTACGCCTGAAGCTTCAGTTATGGTCTGTTTGACCCTTTTCACCTTGATTTAACATACAAAAACAAACACTGCAGCTCCGGCTTGTCCACTTAACACAATATTTCCATGTTTTGTTCAGTCCAGTCGGAGGAAACGGCCCCAGCTGTGTTTATTAGTTTATATTAAACGCCTGTTATTGGTCAATAAATATCAAAACTGATTCTATTTGAAGTTTAAATAACAAGAAAACTCTTCTCATCCCTCACTCACACTGAGATTTATGGCGCTGGCGAAGTGCTGCTGATGTTCTACATGTTGTGTCGGGAGTCGAACAGGCACCGGGGGGCAGATGTGCTCAGATACTGTACACCACCTTTTTTGCCCTTTTTTTTTGGCCCTTTCTTTTTTTTTACTTCACCAGCCGCCATTGTCCCCAAAACAACGGCGTGGCGATAGAGTTTCCACCCCCGACCCTGCAGCGCTGCTCAGGACGGGGTGTGTGTGTGTCTGCGTGTGTGTCTGTGTGTGTGAGGGGGTGAAAGGTGATCTGCGTGGCTTAATGTGGTTTTCATACTCCGGCTGTGGCCCCCGGGTCTGTGTGAGCAGACACGCTAATGCCTGAGTTTATAAACCCAGGGCCGAGTTACGGGGCCGACGAGGCTCCGAGAAGTGCCTGCTTGCCGAGATCTACAACAAATGCGAAACTATGGATCATTCATTGCATCCGAGATTTTGAACATCCCCTGGCTGTTTTAGCCAAATACACTGCTACATGTATGAAACTCATGTTCATATGCATAAACACACCTCAATACAATGTGCGTGACCCCATTTGACCACCAGGTATCTGCAGTGAAACACACGGGGGATGCAGTATTCGGCACACAGCAGATCTGCATCCCCTGCATTCCGCGAGCGACATGCAGATCTCTACTGGGGTTACGCACATTGTATGTAGGTGTGTTTATGCATATGAACATGAGTTTCATACATGTAGCAGTGTATTTGGCTAAAACAGCCAGGGGATGCAGTCAAATACTGGCACTTCTCGGCATAACACCGGCTGCAAACGCCGGCGCTAGAGGAGTGGAAGCAAAAAATAGAGCAAAGATACGAGAATACACGCGGTGTGTGTGTTGCGCATGAGGCTCAGCCCCGAGTTAGCGGAGCTGCACACATGCACGACGGCCTTTCTCTCTCTCTGTCACTGGAATAACAGTGGCCTCTGACCCGCGGATCAACTTGTGCACATTGTGAGCTGCAGACGGAGCAGAGGTGCTGCTGTCGCCGGGGTGTGTGGAAATGCAGCTTGTGGAGAAAGTGAAGCGCGCAGGAATGCGGAGTTCACATTGTGGGCTCAAGCTTGTGTGTTGTGCATGTGCTTCAGGGTGTGTGTGTGTGTCTGTGTGTCTGTGTGTGTGGTATTGTTGTAGTTAAAGCTACAACACACGTCACACGACTCCACCTGGACTCTGGCTGCACGTTATCCTGCAACCCGACTCTCAGCGGCTGTAATAACCGTGATGTGTGTTGTGTGTGTGTGTGTGTGAGCACGCAGGTGGCAGGCTGCACCAAACACACGCTCTGTCATGTGTTAATGTGTGTTTGCATGTGTGTGTGTGTGTGTGTGTGACAGTAGGGGACTGTCAGGGTGTTGGGGACAGTTAGAGAAGCTGACAATGAGGCGACAGAGGACGGAGCTGCTCGTCCAGCAGCAGCTGCTCCTCTCGGGCCTCGCCGTGGCCCGACGCCCGCCGCCTGACGCCAGGCCCCGACTCGCAAAGCTTTGTTTACAACGTCGTCCTGAGGTCGGCACGACGACGGGCCGAGCACGGCCTCGCGCATAAACAGCTCCGACTGGAGAGATAAAGACGCCCTGAGTCAATACCAGACGACAGGAGGCTGATGATGGTTTTATGACTCTGTGTTGATGTTGGTGCAGATGAAACTGAGCAGCTATTGGAGACAGTGGAGGTACGACAGGACACGATCGTCCCAGTCAGGAGTCGAATGCGCGATCTCCTAAGTTACATTTGAAAAACTATTTTAGAAATGACTGATGCAAAAACTGGACGTTAAGTTGTTCCAAAAACACAAACACATTCATTAAGACGCAGACTGAATACTGTACATTAAATGTTGAAAAGTACGACGGAGTTTTAGGGCCACATTGAGAAAACAAAACAAAACACAGACTTCAAGAATGAAGTCATAAATTTATGAGAATAAAGTTGTAAATTTTACGAGAATAAAGTCGTAAATTCACAACAATAAAGTCGTAAATTTTATGATATGTGGCCCTAATACTCCGTCGTAGAAAATACTTTTTTTTTTTTTTTTACACAGATCTTTTACTCTTTCTGCACTAAACAAAAATCACCTGTCCTGAATTATAAACGATGCCAGTGAGATAAGTGGTGTTCTGCAGCTTCCTCTTAGACAGAAGAAGTTTTGCAGGAAGCTTTAGGCTACGTTTACACGGAAACCATCTGAACAGAAAACGCAAAAGTGGCGTTTCTGCGTTCTCACTTTTTATTTCGCGTTTAGACGAGCGTTTTTGGGGGTGGAATTCTGCGTGCATACGGTGACGCAAAATCTGTGGAATCTGACATGTGTATTGTATTATTTGAACTAAGATGAAGTGTGATGATGATGATTTAAATTGACATGCCGAAATAAACAAATTGACTGATTGATTGATGTTTGTTGTTATTTTCCTGTGCTGGCGCCATGCCTGTGATGAAAACACAGAGCAGACTTTTAGCGTTTTCAGCCTTTACTGTACATGGGGACGCAACGGCGGAGAGTTTTTTTTAAAGATTTAAGACACTCTGGAGGGTGGGTTCACTTTTTTTGCATTTTCAAGCCCCCAAAATGTCGTCGCCGTCTAAACGAAAGGCACATCCGATGAAATATTTTGCCGTTTTCATCCGCAAGCGTTCTCAGTTCTGTCCTGATCACACTCTTTTTAGTGGATTTATTCTTCTTCAGGATGGAGACACAGAACTGTGCAAAGGTTTTAGAAACTATATGTGAAATGACTTCTGCCAAAGTTCAGTCAACAGAAGAAACCTAAATCAGATCCCAATCTGCTGTGACCACGACGCTTTGTCTTTAAAACAGCTCCACTTCTCCTCCAGACATTCACACACAGTTTGGTTTCCAGGTTCTTGTCTGGCAGCTTGTGGTTGTTGAAGCATCTTGGAGAACGTGCCATAGCTCTTCTGTCTCTTCATGCACATGCAGCCTATAACCCCAGACTGACTCCATAATGTTCAGACCAGGACTCACTGTTCCTCCTCTGAGTTAAAATAGTTATTTTTGACACTGGCTGTATTTTTTTTAGGTCACTGTCATGCTGCAGAATAAATGTGGGACCAATCAGAGGCCTCTTGGTCGGGACTGCAAAGTAGATAAGAACCTAAACATCTCAAGTGCCTGAAACAACTCTTAAATTTGCACTTTACAAACTGTTCTTGTTGTTTTAACTCCAGTTTGGTGGTTTTATGTTCTTACATCCTCCTTTTATGCATCTCACTTTTTAAAAACATTGTTTTTTTTAACAGTTTTTATCATCTTGGTTGTGTTTTTACGACTGCTGTAAAACAAATCTCCTCTCTGTGGGTCAATAAAAACACTTCTGAGGACAAACCTGTGCTGTTTTTCCACTCAGATACATCAGGACATGTGACGCACGATGAGAACGACACATCATCATCATCATCATCATCATCATCACTACTACAAATAACCGGACGTTAAGATTCATTCATCACGTACCAACCCGTCGTCTAAAATAGAGACGTCTCTCTGCTGTAAAAAAAAAAGAAAGAAAAGTGACCACCATCATAATCATCATGGTGTCACTCTCTGTGGTCGTGTCCGGAGGTTTCGGAAATCACTGGTTTCCACGGAGACGCCCTGCGAGCATCAATCACCAGATTCCACAACTGTCATCATCTGCAAAACGTCCGACCGACGCCGAGACAAACACAACACGTGCGCGGCTGCAAACTGGATTTAGAAACTTAAAAGCTTTGTAACTTATAGTAAACAACAGGTAGGAAGAATTAATAGTAATAGTAGAAACACACACACACACACACTGACACACTGAACCTCGGATGACTCGTCGAGGAATGTGCTCTTTACATTATTCATACTCACTCACAACATGTAATTTTGCACTTGATGCTTATTTCATTCTACGTGGGAAAGAAAAACTTTCAGCTTCATTTTGTTTTATCCGTCGCCCACAATGACATTACCCATAATCCTCAACCGGGGCTGAAACAGCTCACGGGTGCAGCGGCCTCTTAAAAAAAGAAAAAAGAAAAATACATTAAACATCTCACATCGTCTCACGCGGCGCTGCCAGGAGGATATTCTCTTATTCAAGCCAGATACTGAAGAAAAAAAAGCAGCTTATTGTTTCATACAAATGTCAAAGAGGAAATCTTAAAGTCCTTTCCCCTTTTTGTCCACTGCTGCAACTCTTCCTCTGCGTTTTCTCCATTTCCTTGCTCACAAACACAAACACACACAGGCCCATTCTCACACTTAAATGCTGGGCTGCAATAATTAAACGATAAAATTTGATTATTATTAAATTGCCTCTTGGGGATAATAAAGCTCACCTACCTAACTACCTATTAAAAGTGTGGTTCATTCTCATTCGTCACTCACTTTGTCGCGGAGCGTTAAGACTGTAGGGACGAGTATCACCAGCAGGAGGCGGTAATGCAACTTGATGGATGCAAACTGACGTAAAACACCAGAGCGGAGCACACCGGTAGAGCGCCGATATTTTTGCAACATGACCGAGGCGGAGAAAACGGTTCAACCCAAAATCTTCTAAAGAGTCTGAGCATTTCACTCCACATCACACGAGAACACTTATGCTAGCAGCCAATACTTCCCACTGGTCTGCCGATATAAACTGGGACTAATTGATATTCTTGTCAGTGTTCAATTAACTGCAAATTATGTTGTCATGTGTCACCGGTATATCAGATTTTTTAAATGTCTGTATATTTTCGATGACCTATTAATACGTTTTTAATGTGTGAGTGAGCGATTAGCACAATTATGAATTCTTTGAGCTTTTGTAATGCATTGTACTATGTTAAATCATGTTTGTTTTTACTACTGTATGTATAAAAGTTCTTGTACTCCACAGATGTAATGCACAGTAGCCTAGAACTGTACGCCACCGTCGGAGAACGCCACCCCACAAGCCCCTGGAGGGTTTTTTTCTGCGTTTCTCCCTCACATTGTCTTGGATCCTATATGTTGCATCTTTTAAAATTCTTCGATACGTGAAAATGAACAAACAAGCAAATGTTTGCAAACCCGACGTGGCCCAATGCTCAGGTGTTGAGGCCTGGACCCAATGTGGCGTCTGGTTGGCCCGGCCCATTGAGACCTCTAGAGCGTGAGAGTCTTTGAGTAATAGGGGTTGTTCAAGCAGCAGCCTGTTATTTGTGAACTTTTCTGCACTGTAAATAAATAACACAATAAATAATCGACCGATTAATCGATTATTAAAATAATGGCTAGTTGCAGCCCTATTTAAATCCTCACTGCAGCTTCCAGCCTCTAAATCAGCTGAAGTGGTTGACCGATGACCATCCGCCTCCTTCCTCTCCTAAAATATCATCATCTCTCAGGACATAGATTTTTCATCGCTACACTGCTCGACACAGGAACTTATTTTTGTTTTTTTTTCTAACATGTATCAACAGATTTGTTCTCGTCTTCGTCTGAGAATTCAGGAGATTTATGCGATTCAAAAACAAGGAGGACGGGTGATGGACGGCTGAGTTTGGTGATCAGGAGCCAAGAGACACTCGCACTGTTTCTCCTTCTCCTCCTCTGGTTCTTCAGATGAGCTTTCCATCTGAAAACCCACACACACAGTTCAGCTCAGACTGACACAGAAGCCCAAAGCTGCAGATCAAAGGGAATTAAAAAAAAAAAAGAAAAGAAAAAAGGTCGAGCTCCAGATAAAGAGGCTCGACGCGGACCGAGGGGAAAAGTTTAGAAAATTATTCACCAAGGTCAGTTTCTGTGGTATTTATGCAACAGACGGATCGTTTTCCCTTTGATGACTGATATCAGGTTACGGCCGCGCGGCTCTTTACCCAAGGTGTTTCATAAAAAGCCCCCCCCACCCCTACCCCATCGCCCCCACCCCTCCACCACCGACACATGAGATACGTTACACCGTATTAAAGCCTCAGCTCGTCACGCTCGGTCTACGCTTTCTGCAGGAAACATACGTAGAGAAAAAATAAAAAACACTCAGGACGGACGCGTTCTTTTTTTTTCTTTCTCCTTGTCACTTTTTATTTGTTTAAACACTGAGATCACGGACGGCAGCGGCAACAGCGGTTTAAGGGTCTAGATCTGGATCTTCGTAGAGAGGATGGAAGTGCATCAGTCCTAGAAGCTCAGAGTGGGTTCGTCCACTGAAAATCGATCACTTATTTGATTCCTTCAGGCTCCTTCAGGCCACGTTTCTGAGTGTCTTGTGCAAAGAACTGAACCAAACGATTCCTTAGTGTGTGAATGTGTAGAAGAATCACTGTGTGTGTTCAGGAAATGGCCCTGCATGTGTGTGTGTGTGTGTGTGTGTGTGTGTGTGCGTGTGTGGCTTCCAGTGTTAAGTGTTGTCCATTTACAGTTAAGATTAGATAAGATAAGACTGTATTTAACCCTCAGTGGGGAAATTTACAAGTAACAGCAGCTGGTAGAAGCCGAGTCAGGAGTAAATAGGATACTGAATAAGGAAATGAATCATAGTTTTAATTAAAAAAAAAAAAAAGTGTAAAACTAGAGATTTAATAAAAATAAAGTCGGTAAAGAAGCTTCATTTGCACTTAGACATCATCCATCCATCTATTGGCTGTACCACTTATCCAGCCCCAGGGTTTGAACCTGGATAGTTCTTGCCACCACTTTATAGTAGATTTCTATATTTTCTGTTTCGCATTTGTTGAACTTTTTATTTCTGTTCGGCACATTGAATAAAAATCTGTATTTAGAGTTAGTTGCAAACCGATTTACATCGTCTTTGTCTCGTTTTTGTTTGTGACTTTTCAGTTTTCGTCAACAAGTCGTCCGTTTGGTTTTAACTCTGCGACGAGAGAGGATTTTAAACCTGGTGTTGATGTTGACGTTTGTCTCCGGTCTTATCCACACAGAAACTTAACCTTTTCCCTGAACTGTCTTTTTCTTTTCTTTTTCGTTCTTTAAAAGTTTAGAGAAGACGACGTGGAGCATGCACGCTGGATACAAACTCTACAAGAAGAAGAAGAAGTAGAAGAAGTTTTGGTTGTTTACATGAAAATGAAAAAGTGGCGTTTGGAGATTTGTTCACTCAAACAGTGTAGTCACTTCTTATATTTATACAACCGCTGAGGGAAAATAAAAAGTGTAACATGGATGAATATGGATGTGAACGACCCCGGACGCCCCGGGTCCTGATGTTTTTGCGACTCGATGAGAAACGACACGTGTGTAATTTTCTGGGGTGCAAACGAACGCCACATCGCGCTCGGCTCCTCCAGCCTGGACGATATTACTCACTCAGGACGTTATTTCAGAGCATTAATGTCTTTCTGGGGTCTGATCAATCACCGGGAAGTGACGGCCGAGCGCCGCCATCACTCGCAGCTGCCGTGCGCTACACATGCTCCTAATTACAGAAACACATGAGCGCGTAAAGGAGGAGGAGGACCGGCTGATTTAGTGTAGAGCCGAGGGAGGGGGGGGGGGGGGGCAGAGGGGGGCTGCTCTGGGGAGTTAGCACCAATCATCTACTGGAATGAGTTTATTAGCACTAGCGTTAGCCTTCTCCTGTTGATTGCCATAACAACCACAGAGGGGTTTAAAAGTGCAGCCACACACACGGTTCGAGCGGCTTCGCCAAAGTAACTCCACTTTAATTCAGAGGAAAGGGGCAACACGAGTTTTAAAAAAGATAAAACCTGACGTTTTTTAAAGTAACTCAGCCAAATCTCTCCCTTTTTCCTTTTTTCTTTTCTTTTCTGTTTTTTTTTTTTACCCAGAATTCCTGCTTCCTAGCAGTCTGGAATAATCAAATCCATCCACCGGTGCAGACACTTGGCAGAAGCCGCCACAGCGAAGATTTGACTGTGAGCAGAAGCTGCTGCTGCCAAAAACGACCATTTAAAGCCCAGAACATTCACGACTGGAAGTGGCTCCTTCTGCTTTGCTTTTTTTTTGGGGGAGAGGGTAGAGGGGGGGTTGAGATTTTTTCGATCAGAGCTGAACGGAGTGAGGCCTCGCTGATCGTATGTGAGGTAACTGGAGAGGCTGCAGCCCAGAAGCAGCAGCCGCCAGATCTCCTCAGGTTGTAAAGAAAGAAGAAGTTCCAGCCGGCGAGTCGAGCCGAGGGTCAACGCGAGGCCTTCGAACGACGCTACCCTCAGCTCGGCTCAGCTCGGCTCCGTCTTGGATGAGATGAGTTCGCTGGCAGAAGACGGTGCGTTCATGCTCACAGGAGGCAGGAGCTCAGATCAGAGCCAGATGAAGAAAAAAAAAAAACTAAACAAATAAGGAGAGCGGCCGGCCGGCGACACGCCAGAGAGAGGAATTGGCCTGGAAGAGAGCGTTCAAGGGCGAGCAGACGTTTCACCGAGTGACACAAGGAGAGAAGCTAGAAGTATCGTCCCCAAAAAGATGTCTTTGATTTTCTTTTATAGGAGAAGGTCTTTATGAATTCTCCATAAAACAAGTGGCTGCGTGTCGTGACGGATCGCAGGTGGCGTCCAGTTGTCTCTGCTGCACGGAGACACGAACAGATGAGAAGCAGCAGCAGCAGCGTCGTCTCCTCCTCGCTCCGCAGAGAGCTCATAATAACAACCAGCACAACAAAGCAGCATTGTGCTACTTCTTTCACACTTGTAAAAAACTCCTGGAAGTTGGCATCTGGCTCTGCACACACACACACTAGAAGATCTGCAGGGATTGTGCCCTGAATAATTTTTGCTGCATCTGCTTCACTGAGGCCCCAGGCCCAGAGCCAGGGAGGGTTTTTCTGTTTTTTTCGGTTCTTTTTTAAAGGGATAGTTCAACATTTTGGCAAATTGGCCCATTGCCGTAATCCCTATAGTCATAGCAGTAGGTTTGTTACCTTTAATTGTTGGTGCAAGCTATTTTTAGAACGGCGGAGCAGAACCGTGAGCTGCTCAGAGCTACGCTACAGAGGGTAATGGGATTTCTTGGTTTCTCTCATCAAATACACAATCCAACAACTCCACAACGCTCTGGTGGACAAGTTGTGACCTGCACATTCACCACGCTATGAGATAATAACAGGACGTTACCAGATAGAGTTGTTTTAGAGGGAAATGCAGAGACTGCTTGATGAAAAACTGTCCCTGAAGGCAACGTGCATCAGCGGTTTTGCATGAATTTACCTCTACAACAACTCTGTCTGGTAACGTTCTGTTATTATCTCATAGCGTGGTGAATGTGCAGGTCACAACTTGTCCACCAGAGCGTTTTGGAGTAGTTGGATTGTGTATTTGATGAGTTTGATGAGGGAAACCAAGAAATCCCATGAGCCTCTGTAGCGTAGCTCTGAGCAGCTCACGGCTCTGCTCCGCCGTTCTAAAAATAGCTTGCACCGACAAGTAAAGGTAACAAACCTACTGCTATTACTATAGGGATTATGGCAAAGGGGCCAATTTGCCAAAATGTTGAACCATCCCTTTAAACTCTCAGGACTGGATGATGGTCTGACTCCGAGGGCTCGTTTCCATGTTTTAGTTTTTTAAACAAACAAAAAAAGAACAAAACAGCTCCGGCTGGAAGGTGTGTGATGCAATAACGGTGTTTTTGTGAGTGCTGAGTGGAAACTTGTAATCAAATTTCTGCCCTTTAAACAACACATCAATTTAGTCACATTTGCAAAAACCTACAAAAAAAATAAAATAAAAAAGCACAAATTCCCATAAAATAAAACCAGCTGTTTTGGGGGAAATCACCTCATGTTTTTAGATGTTTTCTTCTTTTTAAACCCGGCACACTCATCCAGCTGCTGACAGAAAAAGAAAACAGAACGAAGCTGTTAACCGTAAAAAATAAGACGACGGCAGCGCTCACTTCCAAGAAAAAGTCTCAGGTGTGAGTTCACCTTCCTCCTGCAGCCGTGATTCAAGCAGCGATCACTGATGAGCAGGATAAGATCAAAGAGCGACTAGATTCCTCCTCCGTTGGTGCTGCATTGTTTGGGAGCATGGTCAACAGGTGGAGGAGGGGGGGGTGAGGGGGTAAAAGCCAAATAAGTTTGCGGACAGAGAGGATAAAGAGGATAAAGAGGAGGAACCCCCCCCCCCCCACACACACACACCTCCACCTCATTTACCTGCGTACACAGTCACACAGTGAGGAACAATCCCTCCGTTTGCATTGTGAGGGGATTTACTGTGTGAGCAGGATCAGACCCTCGACTGGAGCGGCTTAGAGTTATGAGGGGGGGGGGGGGGGGGGGGGGGGTAATTCACAGGGTTATCTGAGTCATCTGGAAGAATGGGGGAAATCTAGAGCTGATAAAGGCTCACACACACACAGATACACACACACACTCACACACACAGGAAACAGCAGATTGTCCAATTCAAACAAGAATCAATGGTTCAATTTGTCCGAATGTCCAAGAAACATTCTCACATGTAGAAGATGAGATGTTTAGCTTTGGCATGTCCCTTTGTTGTAGTTTTTTCAATCATAATTGATCAGTTTTGTATTTTATAAGGAAACTGGAGAGAAACCGAGAGAAACAGGGAATACACAACTCACACAACCGCCTTGTTCAGTAGATCTTCTGCCTTTAAACCACTTTAGTGCTTGTAATGTTTGTAATGTGCATTTACATAGAAAGCCAACAGCAACATTAATGCATTAGTATTAATGTCTCTGCTGAGAATATGCTGTCTATAAAACCTCAACCTCAGTCAATATATTGTGCAGATGTGGCTCAGGAGGTTGAGCGGTCGCTGGTTAAACTCCTGTCCCCTAGTTGAAGTGTCTCAGTGTCTCTTTGGGACAAACACTGGACACCAAACTCCACGGCTGAGAGGATAATAAGCCGTCTATTACAACATCTGTAGGACGGACCGACCAGATGTTTCAGTCCACGTCTCCTCCTCATCACATCGACCTAAACAACCCACGTTTCACCTTCTTTCTTTCTTTCTTTCTTTTCTTTTTAAACCTACTCCTGACTCTAATTCCTGCAGCTTGAGCAGTGCGAGGCGGCTGACGTCAGCTCTGCTCCGTCCTCCTGGCGGCTGCGGCCTCGGGCCTGCTGGGATCATTTGCTGCTCTAGTGAACTTTGTGATTATGAGCGTTTCAAAGGGGACGGACTCAGGGAGCTATGACGGCGCTCCGAGGATCCAGAGCCAAGGAAATGAGAAGCGATCCGGGGTCGAGGTGAGGCCGCTACCTCAGGACAGCAGCAGGGAGGAAAAAAATAAAAAGAAGTGGAAGAAGAAGGAGGAGATTGGTTTTGGTCCTTGATGGGAGTTGGGGGGTTGACAGATAAGCATCCACACGCCTCATTTCAGAGCGGAGCAGGATATCGCCATGTGGTGAAATAGAAAGAGTAGGAGGCCACGCCGCTGATTAGGAAATAGCTCGGGGGTCTTGACTCATCAGCTCAGCGGACTCCTCCATTTTTGACACTGAACAAGTCTATCATGCATCGCTCCTGGCGCTGCTGGTAAGAAAACATTTAAAGACGTCCAATCAGAGACGGGTCTGTCAGCGAGCTGCTATTTACGGAAAGTATCTCATTCGCAAGTGTCAAAACAGAGAGATGACACAGTGATCACAAACGGCACTTGGTGGAAACAAAGTGTTTCACAGGCATCAAACCTCACGTCTCTGCAGAGGTGCACTGCAAAAACTAAAAAAAAGTATCTTACCAAGAATATTTGTCTTATTTCTAGTCGAAATGTCATTTCTAGTCAAAACAAATCTCATTAAGACTCATCACATAAAAAGTAGCTTGTTTTTAGACACTTTTTACTTCTTTCAAGTATATTTTCACTTGAAATAAGTAGAAAAATCTGATAGTGGAGCAAGTTTTTCTTTCTTATTACAAGGACAAAAAACTTGCCTTCACTGGCAGATTTTTCTACTTGTTTCAAGTGAAAATTGTTTGAAACAAGGGAAAATTATCTAAAAACAAGTTCATTTTTAGGTGATGAGTCTTATTTTAAGTGGAAAGAGACATCTTGACATCTTGACAAGAAAGAAGAGAAATATTCTTGGAAAGATTTTGAGTTTTTGCAGTGTGCAACGGGTTGGATGCAGAGGTTGACATCTCAAAACCCAAAGACGAAGAGTAAAAACAGCAGATGATGAGTGGTAGCGGCTCTAACAGTCCTTATCATCGGCCATGTGCGCTCTCGGTAATTTCCCACTCCTGCGTGATGTTGGCGACAGCTTGCAGGCACGGACGGTTTGCATATTTACTATACTCCAGTCTTTTATCAAGAGAGGGCTGTGGGTTGTGGGTTGGGGGGGGCAGAGATAAGATGTGCACACACAAAAAGCCGGCATGCACAAGGATTTGCACACACTTCCATCTCTCCTGCAAAAAGAAAAAAAGAAAAAAAGAAAACACAAGCAAGCAGGCAGAGCTGCAGCAGCGTTAATGATCAACTCTGCAGACTGAAGCCAAACGCTGAGCGAGAGAAGGACGGTGAAGAAATGCCTGCACACGGCCGAGGATGTTGAAACAACGAAACCTTCTGACAGTTTTACCTCCTGCTATCCAAGACTTATGAAACCTGTTGGTGTGTGTGTGTGTGTGTGTGTGTGTGTGTGTGTGTGTGTGTGTGTGTGTGTGTGTGTGTGTGTGTGTGTGTGTGTGTGTTGTGTGTGTGTGTGTGTGTAAGGCGATCCTAATGGAGCTGCGGTTCGGATCATGACTTCACTTCAACCTTCTTCTGCTGTTGAGAGGCAGAGAGCTTCAGTGACATCAGATCCAGTCCAAGTCTTTGTTGCTCTTGTGTTTTTCTTTAATGCCTTTGCAGCTGGATGTGGGCGCTGACCAACCCCAACCCTCTCCTCACCCAACAAAAAAAAGAAAAAAAAAAAGGGGACGGGACCTGCCTGGACTCGGCTGCCAGGTGACGCAACGGCCCACCTGAGGGGTTGGAGGGGCGGAGGCACGTACACCTCACACAATTAAATCCCAAGTTCTCATGATCAGAAGTTCAGATAATTGTATGTTTTTATAAAGATCAGGGCTGAGACTGAACTATTTCACATGATGTGATAACTTTACTTTGTTTTGGTTTTTATTTGTTTGTGTTTTTTTTTTCTCTGATATTTAAAGCCCCAGTATGTAACTTATTTGGCTTTTATTGGCAAAAATCAAATATAGCTTTCATAAATACGTATTTCACTGAAGTCGAATCACACCCGCATTCAAATGAAAGCTTTCTCGTACCTTAGAATGAGTTGTTACAAGTCGTTACAAATACATAAGTGGCCGACGCACCGAACCGAGGCGGCGGCCATGTTGCATCGCCATTTTTTTACGTTCAGTGGCAGCGTGACCGTAGGTTACCACGGAAACTCAGCGGAGCTGTGGGCTCGGCCTGTTAAAACTGTCACCACTGTGTAGTGTGAGGAAGGACGGAGGCACTGGTGTTGCATTCAGGTGCAGTCAGGCAGACGGCCGTCGGCAAACCAACCGGATGTCATTTTACTCCACGAGAGAAAGACGGTAAAACGTTGGTCAGGTAAACAATACGACATCACCATGACAACATATTGTCAAGCCTGTATTGTTTTGCCTCGTGCTGGCGGACCACTTGTTTACATAGACGCTTCTTTATCCTGTTACATGCAGCGTCTGTTGTCTGTCTGACGTCTGCCCGATTTCACGTGAATGCAACATCAAGAATACGTTCAGATATGCAGCCGCACCGCTAGATTGGGGGAATTCCTACATATACCTTTAAAAATGTCTTTACTACTATATATTTAAATACTGTTAATCTTATTGGTTCCAGTCTTTTCTGGTTTAGTTTAGTTTTTATGTATGTTTGTTCGTTTGCTTGTTTGTTTTTCATATAGTAAGAATGCTAAGTATCTTAATTTGGTATGTACTGTAGGACAGGCATTAATATGAGCATTATGCTTCTGCCTGTGCCTTTTCAGTCACTGCCCTGTCGATAAAGTTTGTAGCTATTATGTGATGTGACTGAATAAAGAATTTCATCATCATCATTACAACACTGACCGTGCACCATGAACTTCACTAGAAGTCTAGAGTTGAAACCGCTGAGACTTCTGGAGAAAAACAAGTCAGGTTGAATCAAATTAAAACGTTGAGGTTCAGCAGCTCTGTATTTTCGTTTCTTCTTCTTCCATTGTATTTTATTTATTTACTTTCCACTCAAGCGAAGATCTACAGTATTTGTAGCTTTAAGAACCAGTTTTACCTCTCCTCTAGTAACAACAGCTCGGTGCCAATCATCTTATGTAATTCATGCAACATGGGACCTTTATTGATATTCATGTGTGAAACGCTGCAACCTGCGACATTTTGGCAGCGTGTTTGTTAAACTTATGGACTTATGTGGAGGCCCTCTGCTGTTCTGAGATCAGTCACGATGCTGCACGTCACTGCATGTCACTGTGTGTGAACCCTGTACTAAATTACTTTAATGGTCTCATCTTAAATATGTTTAACTTGATAAACTACTTCTCCTGGTCCACATGTGTGAGGACGAGGAGTTGGAGTGAACTGTGGAGCAGCTTTAACTCTTTCATAGACATGAATGGAGGTGTGGGCTCCTCTGTGCGGGCGTGTCACCGTCAGATTGAGCATCATGCAGCAGCAGCAGCGGTTGTGGAAGAAGTGCAACTCTCTGTTGACCGTGCATGGTATTTTGCTGACCGCGGGAAGCGTCACCGATGATGCAAAATGTGGTTTAACACGACAACAGGTCACGCAGTTTCAGGAACTGCAAAACAAACTGTTGTTGTTTTAGTTTAGTGTTTTGGTAAAAGGATTCGTGCACTGATCTCTCTCGTCTCCACAGCTCTGTGAGCAGCCGTGATCTGATTTCACGCTGCTGCTGCGTCTGTGGAGTCTGCGTTTTTTCTTTTTCTTCCATTTACTCACTGAACTGTTTCAAAAACCCCTGGTGTCAGACTGGTGTTTACTTGTGTTACGAGCTTATGCATGTGTGAAGATCTGAGTGCGAGACAGATACAGCAGATCTCATCTATTCACGGTCTTCTTTATCAGGAGCGAGGAGGAGGAGGAGGAGGAGGAGGAGGAGGAGGACGACAGGGACAGGACGGGACAAGAACGTAGTATTTTCATTCTTTTGTTTGATCCCGGACGCTGCCGAGGAGCCGCCCGCCTCCTTTACCGTAAGAGCAGCGCTGGGTTCTGCACACAGGCTCGGGCATGCGTTACACAATCCGTGACATCTGTGGTTACAAAAAAAAATAACCAAAACATCAACGAAACGAAACGTAGCGGCTCCACTGTGCTTGTTTTACATTGTTTTAATGCGTCTACTCATCCCGCTGTGGAGGAGATTAGCGCCGTCTTGTGTGGCGTGACGCAGACGTAGACCCTGACTGATAACTTCCTCCTGACGCACGCCATCAAATGTAAAGAAATGCATTCATCAACACGTCCAAATCGGACTGAATCGTCTCAAAACAAACTTTTTTATCGAGTAAAAAATCATTTATAAACTCTTCTTCTCTCCACATCGGCTTCAATTACTTTTAATTACAACATTGTCTCCCCCCACTGTCCTCTGTCCTCTCAGTAAATGTCTCTGTCTCTGTGTCCTGGGAGTGAAGTGGAAAATACTTTGGGAGCTAAATTTTCCAACGGAATAGCTAATGCATTTTCTGGCTGCCAATAGCAGCAAATGTTTATATACTGTGTTTCATCATGCAAGTTCCAACTGTCTCGCCTGGTTTGGATTTCCAAAGAAGCAACATAAAAATAAAAAAAAAGGTCACAGAGGCTTAAAAACTTTATGCAAGAAGCTGCAACTTTAACAAAAAAAAAAGAAAACAAAATGACACTCATTCTTCATCTTCTCCTCCCGGGGGTGTTGTAAAGAAACTGAGTGAACTGTTAATGAAGTTTGATGAGCAGCAGCCACAGTGAGGCCTGCTGCTCCGTGCATCTGCTCTCGTCGTGCACAGGGAGGGGAGGTGGGAGGAGGAGGGGAGGAGGAGGGGAGAGGAGAGGGGAGGGGAGGGTTCGAACAAGTGAACAAATACCAGCTAAGTGATGGCATGAGCAGGCTGGGGCATGTGGGGGCTCAACAACACCGTGGCATCCAGAGCAGAACCCACTGAATCAGCAGCGGGACGACGACGACGAGGCCGAGAGCATTAAGTCCATCTATTGTCTCAGTGAGAGTCTGAGGCCGAGCCGACCCGCATCCGTGTGTCTGTGTGGAAAACTACTGCAAAACACAGAAAGTATCAGCAGCCACTCACACTACCGATGATGATGATGATGAGTAACCGAGGTTATTGCAGGTCGAGATGCAGCTTTTAAAGCTTCGACACGTTTAATTTACAGTGTTTAACAGCGGCTGCGAGGCAATTGATGCACAGTTTGTACGTTTTATGACAGTTTTATTTTGAAGGTCACAGTGAAATATGGATCAGGAGATTAAACTGTTCTTTATAACATGATAACGTTTTATTTTTGGAGTTTGTATCATGCTGACTGTCCACTGTGACCTTCTCTTGTCTAAACTCCTGTTTTGAAATATGCAGCTTCTGTTGAGAGGTTTTGGGGAAAAGGTCAAGTTGAATCAAATTATAGGATGGACTTCCTGCAGGCGCCGGAGAGCTGGACATTAAAGCTCCGTATTTTCTTCCTCTTCTGTGTTGATCTATAAAAATATATATTTATGGTTTTAAGAACCAAAAAAAGCTCTAAGAGTAGTTTTCTATCTTCTCTCTCAGCTTCTCTAACAACAGGTCAGTGTTAGCCAATCAAAAGAGAGGAAGCTGGGAGCCTCTATTATGATTGGTTGACTGTTTTCTGAGTGATCCAAATAGAAATAGAGCAGATTTCAGAATAAAACACCCAGAGAAACCAAAATCCTGCAAAGTGTTGGATGGTCTTGTCCCGTTTGGTGGGCGGGGCTTTGTTGTGACATCACAAAGTGACAGGAAGTCCTGACGGCTGGTTTTAAGGCTCAGTTTCTGAATACAGGCTGTGTGCATTTCTCTGTGGACTGAGGCTTTGATACTTTCACAGTATTAATATAGAACCTAGAGCTGCTTTATAATCAATAAAGACATGGAAATCCCACTGTCTACCATATGGGACCTTTAAAACGGCACCGTATCTATGTTAACAGTGTTTTCTTTATTCATTTTACAAGAGTCAAGCCTCAACTAAGTCAGGTTTCACAGGAATCAAACCCTAAGTCCTTACATCTGTGACAGACGTCTGGCAGGAATCTTAAAGTATTACATTTTCAGCCAACAACCTGCCGCTTCGTCTTTGGCGTTTCCAAAACAAATTTATGTCTCAAATCCTCAGATCCTCAGGTTTGAATCAGGAAAAACTCCAAAAATCCTTTTAACAAGAGAAGGAAACTCAAGGCAGAGCAACAAAGATGGACAGATTTACAGAGAGAGAGAAACATTATTAATCCAAAAAAACCTGCATGTACATGAAGTTCAAATGCCATTAAAGCTCCATAAATCACCGACGGCCATGTTGAGGATCTTTACTAAATAAAACATGCATGCAGCATTCAATTCTCATGGGCTCATGCAAATTCAATGTGTGCAAATAGAATAACGTAACCCGATCTTTCCCAGTTACCCAGCAGCTGATAGATACACAGCGTCCTGGAAGTCACATGACCGGATCTATTCTGACTGTCACACAATGAGAAATTATTAGGGATTCCTCAACACAGTAACATCAAATCAATCGGCCTCTGCATTTTTTTTTTTTAAGCTGCCGTTTAAGAGCGTGTTCATTAAAAACAGACGGGCTAATTAAAATGACTGTCGGTCAAAAGCGTCTCCCCCGGCTGGAATTATATTAGGACACACTATAATCAAT
The DNA here is from genome assembly GCF_905171665.1 of Trachurus trachurus. Lineage (NCBI taxonomy): Eukaryota > Metazoa > Chordata > Actinopteri > Carangiformes > Carangidae > Trachurus > Trachurus trachurus. The sequence goes on from NC_139897.1 coordinate 28,554,337, forward strand.
CAGGCCGAAGATTCAATTTAAAAGCAATCAGCATTTGGTGGGTTTTCTCGAATCAATGGTAATCCGATGATAATTTTGACCTCGAATGTGGCCGTTCTTTATTTTTAGTCCCAAGCGTTCCCTTTGCTTCCCCGCCGTATAGACGGATGGGAATGGATGCCAGGCGTGTTGGGGATGCGCCAAATCCCTGCCAAGCCTCTGCACACTACATTACCCAGGAAAATGGCCCAACATGTCTCTTCTTTTTCAAAGTGATACCGTCAAGCGAGAAAACACTGAGAGGGTCAGATCAATAGTTTAGAGAGTGTTTTTGATAACTGTCTGTTTCTATCTCTGTATTTCTGCTAATGAAAAACAGAAAACGCCTAAAAAATCACATTAAATCTTTTCTCCATGAAAGGGTCTGCCATGGTTAAAAGTTTATATGAAAGCTCCATACAGTATAAAGGTAGATGTTTGTGTTAAAGCTCCATACAGTATAAAGGTAGATGTTTGTATTAAAGGTCCATACAGTATAAAGGTAGATGTTTGTGTTAAAGCTCCATACAGTATAAAGGTAGATGTCCATGTGTAGTGTGATTATAAAGCAGCTCTAGGTTCTATATTAATACTGTGAAAGTATCAAAGCCTCAGTCAACAGAGAAATGCACACAGCCTGTATTCAGAAACTGAGCCTTAAAACCAGCCGTCAGGACTTCCTGTCACTTTGTGATGTCACAACAAAGCAGTCACACTAAGCCCCGCCCCCCCACCACCTGGACGACACCATCCAACCAACAGTTTGCAGGATTTGGTTTCTCTGAGTGTTTTATTCTGAAATCTGCTCTATTTTTTCATGGATCACTCTGGAAAACAAGTCAGCCAATCAGAAGAGAGGCTCAGAGCATCCTGCTCTCTTCTGATTGGCTGACACCGACCCGTTGTTACCAAAGCTCCAGAGAGAAGCTGAGAGAGAGGAGATGGAAAACTACATTGATATGTTCTTAAAACCACAATTACATCTTTCTGTGGATCAAAATAAAGCCTTAAAACCAGCCGTCACGACTTACTGTGACTTTGTGATGTCACAACAAAGCAGTCACTCAAAGCCCCGCCCACCACCTGGACCCAGGCCCGTTGACAGGGGGGGGCAACCGGGTATGCTGTCCCCGGGCCTCAGGACCATAGGGGCCCCAATTTATTTTACTTTACATTCACATATATAGGGGGGGGGGCCCTATGATGGTGTCTTGTCCCTGGGCCCCAGCAAGTCTGTTGACAGCCCTTGGACCCACCACAATCCAGCACTTGCAGGATTTCGTTGTATACCTAGAATCTGCTCTATTTTCAATGGCCCATTCAAAAAAATAAACCAGCCAGCCAATCGGAAGAGAGACTCTGAGCCTCTTATACAAAATTGTAATTATTAGACTAGTGTTTACAACTGCACCCAGATAAGTAGCATAATAACAGAAATCTACTAAACCACAGTAAGCAGTAGTTACTTTACTTTCATCATGAAGAACAGTCATTATGTCTTTGGCTTCCTGTTGATGGAGCAGCCTGAAGACAGAATCTGCCCCGCGGAGGGAGAGAAGGAGAGAAGGAGAGAGGAGGAGGCAGGTGGGTGGGTGGGAGTGCAGAAACGACAGATCTGCACCGTCACGTAGAGTTTGAGGCACTCATCATTACAACATTTATCATATCTCGCTGCCTAAAACCAGAGTTAAGAGGCCCCGTCTGCCCGAGCTGACAACCACCTCTTAAAAAGACTTCAAACATAACATACTCTTACACGCTGCTGCTGCTTCTCCACCTCATCCCACAACCACAACGACAAAAATAAACCTCCTCCTGCCTCCCTCGTAACATTTACAACCTTTTATGAATTTATGGCCGAGCTTATCTCAAACCCAAACCCTCACGATAGCAAAAAAGAAAAGAAAAGAGTCTACCTGCCATATGCCACTGAATAGGAGCCATAAATCTATTAAGTGGAGCCACGATTAGCTTCAGATGGGCAGTTGTTGAACGGTGCGTCGCGTTGTGTTGTGTTGTGAAAGACGAGGACAAGAGGATACAAGTTAAGACTGTCAGCAATAAAAAAAAAAAAAAAAGAGAGAAGCTGGAAAACGGCTCCCCAAGATAAAAAATAAAAAATAAAAGCTCCTCTGGCTGCAGCGATTCAGCACTCGACCTGCTGCGTCTGCAACAACGTCTTTTAGAAACGGAAATTATTTTTTTTGAAACAGCAGATTTTTGTAGCATTATTTGTCGGCGGCGGCGCTGACTCCTCTCTACTCCTCTGGTTCTGGTCGTGGACGTTATGGGGGGAAATTAAAAAGAAGGATCAGATTAATCATGCAGCTGCAAAAAAAAAAGAATGAAGTCAGCATCGTTTGAAAAGAAACTCACACTAAAAAGTGAGTCAGACAGACAAAGATCGCTGCGATAATTAATATTCGCCGGCACCGAGATGCTCCTGATGAACACCTCCGAGCAAAACTGATGTCATGTCTTTTTTTTTGCGCCGACCCTGTAATCATCAAGTGATTCAACAGGAAGGAATCCGTCTGTCTAATAATGGAATAACTGATCAAAACACACACACACACACACACACGGTGCTTTCACACCGTCGCTGCTATCAGGAGGAAGATGGAAGATGATGAGCGCTCGGTGCACAAAGCAGCTCTTGTTGTTAAAGACTGTTTTTGGAAGCGGAGAAGCGTGACGCGTTAAAGTTGTTTGATTTGCAGCAGGATGAGATGAGGATGATTTTTTTTCTCTCTCTCTCTCTCTCTCTCTCTCTCTGCTCTCTCTCTCTCTCACACACATACACACACACACAGACACACAACAGTGAGCTCAGTGAGTTATCAGTTTACAGGAGAGGAATGCATCTTCGACTTCTGCACATTCCAATAACAACCACAAAATTTGTTCACTGTTAAGCGTTATAGCAGGGAAAACGTTTCACAGCTGCTCATCAAAGACGCCAGAGGACAGAAGGTCTGTGGTATTCAAACGCTCTGCTATCTATCGTCCAACTCTTTTCATACCTCATACTTCGTGACAGAAGAAGTGTTTTTTTTTTGTTGCTGTTGGTTTTTTTTTGCTTTCAGATCTGTGGAGGTCAAAGAAGTTTCTGTCTCCGAAGAAGAAGACGAAGAGGAGGAGGAGGAGGAGGAGGAGCCACGGTTTTCGGAAAATGATGCATCCACCAAAGATCAACCTATAGATGTGACCTCCACTTTCCCACAGGTGCCGGTAACAGGTGGGGGTCGCAGGGGGGGGGGGGGGGGGGGGGAGGAGGACGAGGCCTCGCCGCCAGTGTGGCCGGCTGCCACCGCGGCCCGGGGAGGGATCATCTTCCGCCCAGCTGCTGATGCCCTGTTATCCCCGAGTCATTCATCACGGCTCGCTGAGAGTCAGATATTCACTGCCCCCTCCCCTCCCCTCCCCTCCCACCCTGAACCCCTCAGCTCCCAGCATTCCTCACTTTCCCCCTGTGGATCTCCTCCCGATCGCTGATGGCTGTCGATGTGCCCACTCTCACTCTCACTCTCACTCTCTCTCTGTCTCTCTCACCCACCCACCATGTATTTGCATGCATTTGCAAAGCTGGTTTGAATCTGCGTTAACAGCTTCACCACATGTCACTCTTCATGTCTGTGTGTGTGATCTCCGCTCTGCAGCCGGAGCCTCCGACATCACTACACACACACTCAAGACTGCAGGCAGCAGACAGTGGTGGTGGTGTGTGTGTTTGGAAGTTACAGCTCCTGCAGCAGAACCACAGTACCGGCACACACAGTCAGCTCCGCACATCTGCACACACACACATCCCGGGACGGGTCCAACTAAACACCTTAAGGTTTCTACTTAAAGTGTTGCAAATATGAGAAACGTTTCTTCATTACAGTGAGAAATGAAGAATGTCCTTTGTGCAACGATTCATGAACTTTACTCTAAGTGATCCGTTAATGTAAAAACAAGATAAAAAGTAACCTCAAATACTAAAGTGAACATTGTAGAGAAACCTTAAGGATGGTTTCTGCACCTGCTCTAATTGTAAAGAGCCTTAAACCTCAGACTTTAAGGAAAATCTACACTAAAAGGTATTCTGTGCAACGGTTTAATCAACTTTAAGTGATTCCTTAAGTATATGTCTAAGATAAGAAGAAAATCTCAAATACCTAAGTTAACTTTTTAGGGGAACATTTCTGCAACCTATCAATGTAAGGAACCTTAACTCAGACTCCACTTAAGGTGTTTTGTGCAAAGGTTTACTCAACTTTAAGTGTTTCTTTAAGAGATAATCTAAGATAAGAAGAAAAACCTCTACCTTAAATGAACATTTGAAGGAAATCTTAAAATGTAAAGATGTTTACTGCAACTGGAGCCTTCACTTCACTTTTTTTGTGCGACTGCTCCCTGGTTTCTATCTTCTAAACTGCTCAGTCTGAAAATCAATGAGTGAAACTGGTTCATACATTCCTGTTGTTAACTGCACATTAGTGCAGTTTAAATGCACCGGGGAGTTAGTATCTCTCTGTAACTTTGTTCCCTCTGCAGCGTCGTCGGGCAGATCCTTGTTTATTTTGTGTCTCGTGCTCATTCGAGTGCACGTTCCCACAGATACACAAGTGCAGAGCCATGATGATGATGATGATGATGATGATGCTTTTCTCACTTTGTGCAGGTTATTCACCACAAAAAGGCAGCAAGGAAGAAGAAGAATAAGACAGATATCCCATATAAAACATTAACTATTCAAATAATTGACTTCTGCACAGGTTTTATATGAAAGTCAATGTTTGTTTGGCCTCAGGGACACACACACCACAACACCACACACATTACCATATAAAACTGAATGAAAACCGATGGACGTCAGGAAGCATTAACCAGTATTTCACAAACACACACACACACAGCTGTGAGGACAAGTGTGTGCGATTTGTTATAAATAGTAAAAAAAAAAAGATTGCCGGGGACGACCGACAACCACAATGTTACGGCGCATGGTTGTGGTTTCTGCAGTCGGGCTAATCGCGGCAATAAATGCTGCTGCAGTGGAACTATGGGGAAAACAGCACACACACACGTATACACACACGTATACACATACACAAACACACACACGCCCAGTGTTTTGACAGGATGCTTCCTCAGAAGTGTGCTGTGTGTTTGCATACGACTCCGGCAGCGTGACTCCTGTACGTGCTCGCCCTCGGTTTAATAAATCTGTCATGCAGGAGGTGAGTGACGCTGCGGTGAAGTAAAGATGAAGTCACATGGGAGAGGAGGGGGGGAGGAAGTGGGGGGCACATATCGACAGACTCTTTGGCAGGGTGGTCGGCAGTTAACTTCATGTCACTATTGATCAGGTGATTCGGCCTCATCGATCGGGTCAATGTTGATGGATTGGAGGGGAGGGGAGGGGAGGGGGCGCTGGGAAAGGTAACAACTGGCTCACAGCAACAGGAGGGGTGTGTGTGTGTGTGTGGGGGGGGGGGGGGCTGCTTGGATAAGACATGGAAGAACCACTAAAAAAAAAAAAAAAAAGGTGAACTTTGAGCGTCCAGATGTGACGATTCATCAAAAAAAAGAGACATAATCTATGAGAAACGTTTCTATATTAAGGTGAGAAATGTTGTGTGCAACGATTCGTGAACTTTGAGTGATCCCTTAATGTAAAAAACAAGATAAAAAGTATCCTCAAATACTAAAGTGAACATTGTATATAGAAACCTTAAGGATGGTTTCTGCACCTGCTCTAATTGTAAAGAGCCTTAAACCTCGGACTTCTCCATTAAAGGTGTTTTGTGCGACGGTTTAATCAACTTTAAGTGATTTCTTAAGGATACGTCTAAGATAAGAAGAAAACCTCAAATACCTAAGTGAACTTTTCACAAAAATCACAAAAAAAAAAGGAAAGGTGAACGCGCCGACTTTGAGCTGTAATTTAAAAGGTGTTTACGTCCAGATGTGACGATTCATTCATCATCGTGTGAATATTCACCGATGTAAGAAAAAAAGAGACATATTTGGTGCAGGTGTCCGTCTCCAACACAGACGTCCTCCTGTGATGTTCGGCCAAAATCTGCACAACATTCAACATCCATCTTCACTTTCTGCTCATTTTCAAAATAATTCTGGCTCAGGTTTGTTTCTTCTGCTCTGAGTCTCTACTAATGAATCTAATCTTGTCCCATAAAGCCAGAGATTAAACCATGGACATAAAAGGAGATGTATACAACACAAGACATTTACGGATCGTCCCGAGATGACAGGTGTGTGTGTACGTGTGTGTGTGTGTGTGTGTGTGCAGGTTTGATCTGAACGAGAGGGGTCAGAGGTCAAGGACACAGTGGACACAGTGGACCGGCTGAACCCTGAGACCACCCAGCCACTGAGACGGATAAAAACAACGGAGGCCTGTAAACTTCTACAGGACAGAGAACTAAAGATGACTGATAGAGACTTAAAGATGGAGACGACGCTCAGACTTGTCTCCACTCATAACAAGTCTTCAGCTTAAGAAAAACAACAACAAACGCATCGCTTTGCTGATAAACGACACAAAAAAACCAAAATGCACGTGTTGCATTTGAACTCAGAAGCCGTTGTAGAAGTTTCAGTTGTGGAAAGACATTTTTAAAGGGGACATATTATGGAAATATCACTTGTTTGTCTCACCTTTCAGCCCCCAAAATGTGAGAATTGATTTAAAAAATCTGTAATTTTCAAGCTGTTCCCTTGGTTGTCTGACAATGATGTGTCTAGTTTTTGAACTTACATAACCCCACCCCTACCTGGGACCAGTAGAAGGGGGCGGGGCAAGCAGAGGTTCATTTGCATTTAAAGGGACAGGCACTGCACTGCAAAAACTCAAAATCTTTCCAAGAATATTTGTCTTATTTCTTGTCAAAATGTCTCCATTTTAGTCAAAACTAATCTCTTTCCACTTAAAATAAGACTCATCACCCAAAATTACCTTGTTTTTAGACAGTTTTCACTTGTTTCAAACAAATTTTCAATTGAAATAAGTAGAAAAATCTGCCAATGAAAGCATGTTTTTGTGCTTGTAATAAGAAAGAAAAAATTGCTCAACTATCAGATTTTTCTATTCATTTCAAGTGAAAATATGCTTGAAAAAAGTAAAACGTGTCTAAAAACAAGCTACTTTTTAATGTGATGAGTCCTTTTTTAAGTATAATGAGATTTGTTTTGAGTGGAAATAAGACAAATATTCTTGGTAAGAGTTTGTGTTTTTGCAGTGTGAAACCAGCCGTTCTGAACAGGGCTGTTTTGAACAGCTGTGATGTTTGATCCTTGGGGAATTTTGACCAAAGCATGTCACAGACAACTGGGAACTGTTTAAATTTGTGCAAAAGGGGCAGAATATGTCTCCTTTAAAGCATCGTTTTTCTGGAGAATTTCATTTGTGTCAAAAGAAATAGTTGAATAATGAATAATTTGTACAAAGAAGAAGACGTTCATTCTTCTTTCCTTCCCTGAATAAAGTTGTTGACAGTTATGCAAACAGGAACATTTGCATTTCCCTCCAAAAACAAAACAAAAATGCTCTTACCACGTTGTAGCAGGACCTCCTGTCCGATCCGGTGAAGTGGAACGGGTCGATGGTGCTGCACTGCTTCATGTACTTCTTGAACATGAAGTTGATGTGTTTCAGCGACATGATGCAGACGGCCGAGTTCGGCGTGGGCTCCGGCGAGTCGGGTTTCCCCCTGGCGAAGGCGGCGAACAGCACGTCGTCGCCCTCCTCCACGTTCAGCTGCTTCTGCAGCTCCACGTCGTCGCCCACCTTGGTCACGTGCGCCGCCTGCAGGATGTTGAACACCTTCGTCTCCTTCGCCGACCGCCGCCGCCGCTTGTCGGTGCTGATGCACTCGAGCGGCATCTCCACGTAGCGGCGGATCACCTGGTCCGTGGAGCACATGCGCACGATGCGGGTGTGGTAGGCGCCGGAGCCTCGGCTCACCCGCTGCACGGTCAGGAAGTAGGCGAACGGCCCGCTGTGGAAGGAGTAGACATAGCGCAGGTAGTAGTTTCCTCGGAGCGCCGGGATCAGGTCCATGTGCGCGTTCTTGGAGTAGAAGGTGAAGCCGTTCTGGCTCGTCTTCATCTTCCGCAGCGAGAGCGTGTGGGGGTGCGTCGTCGTCCCGCTGCTGCTTCCTGAACCGGGAATCTCGTTGTTCCCGACGAAGAAGTTGATGAGGTTGCTCTCCACGTTGAGCACCTGGGAACCCGCAGGGCTGACGACCATGTCGGCATCGGCGTCGCCGGATCGCCCGCGGCCTCGCTGCGCCGTGTCGGCGAAGCAGTACACTTCCTCGTCCAGCGTCTTGGGAATGTTGTCTTCCTCCAGGACGTGGAACCTGCAGATGCCGTTGTCCGCCGAGCCGCAGCTGAACAGCCCCTTGTCGTAGATGTTCTCCACCACCAGGGCGATGTTGTGGTTGTCCACCCGGCTGCTGCTGCTGCTGCTGCTGTTTGCTGCGCCGGTCGCTAGGGGTGGGAGAAAAAATCGATTTACATAAATATCGCAATATCTTTTTAAATCGATTTCTTTTTTCAAAAATCGAATTTTTTCTTTTGGAAATTTTTTTTAAATATTGTGCAATGTGCATTTGTTAGACTTTTTACATACAGAGAGTACAGGTTTTGAAAAGGGTTTAAGTTCACTTTATAATGGAGTATGTTAATTCATAGGCTCCTACAGTATTTGTGTGCAGATAAATGTTAAAAATGCAGACTAAAAATCGAGAGAATCGGCAATATCGTAGAATCGCGATTTAAATCGAATCGCCATCCAAAAAAAATCGTAGAAGAATCGAATCGGGAGAAAAGCATATCATCCCAACCCTACCCTGTGTCGCCCTGTGGCCGCACGTCTGGTTGGCGAGCAGCGGCCCCGTGTGGTACTCCGCCAGCTTGGTGAGGTTCGGCGCCAGCGCGTAGATCCGATTCACCGTCCCCACGTAGATGATCCCGTCCAGCGTCACCATGTTCTGGACGGGGAAGTCGGCGGTGAAGGTCGGGAGGTCATAGGTCACGGAGAGGTTGAGTTTGTTGCCGCCACCGCCGCCGCCGCTGCCACCGCTGCTGCTCTCTGGTGGCTCTTTGTCGCACTGAGCGCGTGCGCCGGGACACAGCAGCGTCCACAGCAGCAGCTGCAGCACGAGAGCTCGCAGCCCAGAACCGGGATTCATCCTGTCCCAGAAACAAGACACATGAGACAAATGAGTCGGTGAAACGTGTCTCAGAGGAAAACAAAGACCTCAAAACATTCATCATCATCATCATCATCACATGATCTCTCTCTGGATTATTATATCTGCAACAAGGAGGAAGAAGGAGGCGAGTGTTGCAGCTCATCAACAGGAGCAGTGTGCGGGTGTGAAACCAGCGTTTACTCACTCCACCACAGACCAGAGGAGTCAGTCGCTGCACTGACACCGGCCTCCAAACCCCCCCCAACACCCAACACCCCCCCAAACTGAATACATCAACTCGGTGAGACTCTCGGGGTGAGACTCTCGGGGTGAGACTCTCAGGGTGAGCGTTCGGCGACCACAGAGCAGAGCGACACAAAGTGAGTCAACCAAGAGAGGAGCGAGAGGAGAGGAGAGAGGAGCGACCATGGGCCTAAGTTTAGACAGCAGTAGCCCGAGGGAGCGAATAGATAAACTCGATTAAAAACAAAAGAGGTGGGAGGGAAGAGGAGAGAGAGAGAGAGTGTGTAGAGGGGGGGTTTGGGTAAGGGGGGGGGGCTGTCCTTACGAAATGATAAATAACCCCAGCGACTAAATGGTAATCCACTGGGAGATGCTTTTAGTGGAGGGAGGAGGGAGCGAAGGGAGCAGAGGGAAGGAGGGAAGGAGGGAAGGAGGGGGGGAAACACCACCAAAGCATTTGCAAAATGCATATTTGCATTCCTCCAATTTGGATGTGGTTACAACACAAACCCAAAAGACAGACACAGAGACACACAAAACAAGAGCGAAAAAACATCCAGACACATAATCATCATCATCATCATCATCATATATCTGTGGCCACACTGTGATTCTCCGACTGCAGAGTTTGAAGGATTTTTTTATAGGATTTGTTTTTTGAATCAGAAAGCTTTGACCCCAACAAACACACACTGAACCAACAGGTGTTTGTTTGCAGGAAAAAGCTTCCAGCACATAATCAATAACAAAAGTGGCAGCAACAGAGGAGAAAAAAAAAAACTAAAATCAATGCACCACAGGATCATTTAGTGTTGCAATATTCATTCACCTCAATTTTCCTTTTTTTTATTATCTGCTGTAAATTACAAAGACAAATTGGCCTTTAGAGCGCTTTTTCTTTTATGACACAATCACATTTTGCAAGAATGATAATAAAAAAAAAAGATTTGAGACTGAAATCATTATCTTATCAGTGAAAACAGATGGAAAACGGTGATAAATCATCAATTATTGCAATAATCAGGATGGTGCTGGATGTTTTTTTATAGCTTTAATAGTACAAGTTGAAGAAGAAGGAGTAGATGAAGGGTTACACAACTTTATGGAGGCTGTTTTCTTTCATTAGCAGGATGAGGTGAGATGAGTGTGGACTTGTTTTGGGACTAAAATTATGTGCAACAGGAGGCACGTTACTGCGCACCTGCACCAAACACACGTTACATTCACAGCTCTGTTTTTTTTTTTTTTTTTTACACACTCTTTCTTTTCTTTTGAAGGACAAAAGGCGGTGGAAAACAGTGAAAATGTTTTCAGTTTGAGAGGAAAGTGAGTCACGTACGTAGATTAAAAGAAGAAAAAAAAAAGCAAATGGGAAGCTGGTGAAGTGAGAAGTTGGCAGCCAGTGGGAGACAGAAAAAAAAAAACACAGTGAGGGGAGAAAAACGTGCTGATACTGGATTAAAAGAGGGAAAAGAGCTGAGGAGTTCAGGAGTCAGTGAACATCTCATCAACTTTTACCGAATAAGCTGAATGAAAAACAAGAAAAAAGTCCAGAAATAATAATAAAAACTCACCTGTTAACAACAGTGTTTCAGAGTCTCTGTCCCCGGTTTCAAATCATATTCCACTCATCTCCACTTTCTCATAAAGTCCGAACTGACGCGGCGAGTTTCTTCTCCTTCTTCTTTTTTCCTTCTTCTTATTCTCTTCGCTTCTTAATTGTGGAGAAAAATAAAAAGTAAAAACACAGTCCGACTCTTTTTCTGTCTTTCTTTCTTTTCTTTTCTTCCTCAGAGTTCACCGTGAAGTCTCTCTCTCTGCGCTCAGTCTGACTCACTGAGTGACTGCATCCAGCTCCGACACACCGACACACACACACACACACACACACACACACACCACCACCGCTGCTGCTGCTTCTGTCGCTGCTTCTCTCATCTCGCACACTGCTGCGCGCGCGTTAAGCTCCGCCCCCTTTCTCTCCTGTGACGTATCCAGGTGCTGCTGCTGCTGCTGGCGCGCGGGACACTGCCCCTCCTCTGTGTGTGTGTGTGTGTGTGTGTGTGTGTGTGTGTGTGTGTGTGTGTGTGTGTGTGTGTGTGTGTGTGTGTGTGTGGAAAAAACTCAATTACAAGCTGCACAAACCCACCAATTACGACTAAACCACTCTGATTATCAAGGAAGCACGACTGATTTACTGATTTAATGTCTTTATTTGTGCGCTATCACACGTTTTATGGCCTCAATCCGCCATTTTTTAACCCAGATATCCACTCAATAAGTTAAAGAGATAGTTCACCCAAAATTCTAATTTCACTCATTATCTACTCACCCTCATGTCGACTAAGGGCTGGGAGAATTTTCAGAGTTATCCATTTCTCTGAGTTACAGGGGGTCTCGGCGTAGCAGTGCATGTCCATATAACGGTTGCAAATGGATACCAACTGTCTTCGTAACAAAAAGACACACCAAAAAACAATCAAATACCTCCATGCTGCGTGTATGTAATGTCCGTCTTGTATTGAAGCCCCGAAATGTGATGTTGTCCTGAAAAAATGTAAATAAGTCTATTTTTAAAGCTTGTTTGTAGCGGAAGCTCCTCTTCCCGGTTCGTCCAATTCTGACGAACCGGGAAGAGGACGGACCCTTGTTCGTCCAAATACAAGACGGATATTACATACGAGCAGCATGGAGGTATTTGGATGTTTTTTGGTGTGTCTTTTTGTTACGAAGACAGTTGGTATCCATTTGCAACCGTTATATGGACATGCACTGCTACGCCGAGACCCCCTGTAACTCAGAGAAGCCAGGGAGGACTCTGAAACTTCATCCAGCCCTTAGTCCACATGAGGGTGAGTAGATAATGAGTGAAATTTCAATTTTGGGTGAACTATCCCTTTAATTTAGGGCGGAAAAAGAAATAAAACCAGGCCACATTTCTTCTCCAGCCTCCACCTGACTCTCTTTCTCTCTCTTTCTCTCTCCTCCACTGCCCCCATGTGAGTCAGACTTCTGCCTGTCATGTTAAAACGGCTCACTCGGCCATAAATAATGATCTAAGTTATAAAGGCGAAACCAACTATGTCTATGTGTGTGTGTGTGTGTGTGTGTGTGTGAGTGTGTGCCTAAGCCATGAATCACAGCGGGCAGCACAGGGAAAAAAAAAAAAAAAAATTCCTTTGTCCCACTTCCTGAAAAGGAGGCACAGTTGGAATGAAGACTGGAAACCTCTGATAACAGAGTTGTGGATGTGGGATTAATAGGTGCAGAGCTGTTTGCACTCGGGACTCAACGGTGACATGTGAGGGTTTAATGAGATAGAAAGAGACAGAAAGGAACAAGTGTGTTCAAGTGTGTGGATGAGAGATGTGCAGCAGCTTCACCGTGGATGTAATGAGTGTTTCTGTTTCTGTGAGGTGAAGCGTCATTATAGAGTAATTGTTTCCTCTCTCATCTGCTTTTTACGTTTTACGAGTTAAAAAATCTAAAGGTCGTCGTCATCATCTGCCTTTCTACTCTTGATTCAACTCTCGCTGATTTCCCAAAGGAAAAACACTGTTACCTCATGACACGACGACACCAGGGGAGCCCTCAAACTGTCTCTGTGTGCATCATCAGCCTCTGCTTCACCTTGACGGACAACTGGAGGAAGAGAAAAGAATAGTGGAGAAATTTGGAAACATGCAAAATTGCAAAAAATAATGAACAAAGAAGCTTTAAAGATGAGAAGAGAAGAGAAAAGAAAGTGTAGAGAAACAAGAGTAGGAGTAGATGTTTGTGTTAAAGCTCCTTCAAAATAAAGGTAGGTGTTTGTGTTAAAGCTCCTTCAAAATAAAGGTAGATGTTTGTGTTAAAGCTCCATACAGTATAAAGGTAGATGTCCATGTGTAGTGTGATTATAAAGCAGCTCTAGGTTCTATATTAATACTGTGAAAGTATCAAAGCCTCAGTCCACAGAGAAATGCACACAGCCTGTATTCAGAAACTGAGCCTTAAAACCAGCCGTCAGGACTTCCTGTCACTTTGTGATGTCACAACAGAGCAGTCACTCAAAGCCCCGCCCCCTCACCACCTGGACAATACCATCCAACAACTTGAAGGATTTGGTTTTATTCTGAAATCTGCTCTATTTTTTATTGGATCAGTCAGAAAACAGTCACTCAGGACTTTCTGTCACTTTGTGATGTCACAACGAAGCAGTCACTTTGGCTCATCAAGGATTTCCCATCTGCTTCGATGTGCTCTGTCTCTTTAAACTGAACGTAATGTTTTCATGAATTGAAGGTGATTCAAGGGTGATGATTCTTGCACAACAAACAGAAAACAAAAAAACAGAAATCCTCCTCAAATAAAAGCTCATTGTTTGATGATCCAGAGGTTTCACAACACACTAACACACCAGTAACACACTAACACACCAGTAACACACCAACACACTCCTTCGCTCACTGTTTGTTGGAGGAACTAGAGTTTTGCCTTTCCTCAGGGCATTTTCTGACACAGTTGCCAAGGGGTGTGTCTGTCTAATACAAGGGTGTGTGTGAGTCTTTATGTGTCTTACTGTATACCCTTAGGGTGTGTGTGTGCCTCTCGCCTCTCTCTCTCTCTCTCTCTCTCTCTCTCGCTCTGTGTGTGTGTGTGTGTGTGTGTGTGTGGCTGCTGTGGTAGTATAAACCCTTGTCTTGGCAGCAGCAGCGGTTGCAGCAGCAGAAGAAGAGGAAGAGGAGGGAAAAAGTAGTGTTGGTGGTGGTGGTGGTGGTGGTAAACATCATCACCATGAATGTGTGACACAAGCTGCTGGAATGATCTGCATTGCTGCGTGCAACCCACAACACCTGCAACACAACACAACACAACACACAAACACTACTTCTATTTTCTCCTCATTTAATTTAATTGCACCTTTATTTATTCAGGAAAGGTCAATTGAGCAAGCTCTCTTTTTCAATGATGCCCCGATTACAAAAACACACAGTTATACAATATACAAATACATCAAGATCATAATCCACAATTACATACAGGCTGTAGAACATATCTAAAGAAATAAGATGGTCCAGTTTCAGACAGCTTTGTAGGTTATTCCTCTTTTGGGGGGCATAAAACTGAAAGGCAGTCTTCCCCAATTCTGTCCTGATACTGGAAATTTGTAAAACCAACGAGTGTGCAAGTTACAAATTCTAAGTGAGATTAAGCTGGTAAGATAAACAGGTAAAATTTCAAGTAAAGCTTTGTAAATAAAAACCATGCAATGTTGTTCCCTCCTTACACTTAAAGATGGCCATCCAACCTTATTATAAAGAACACAGTGATGAGTTCGGAACACATCTCCAGTAATAAAACGAAGAGCGGAGTGATAAAGTGCATCTCATGCACACACAAACACACACATGCACATATGAAGAGGAAGATTTTATACATTGTTTGAACCTGGACCTTTTTAAACCTGCTGCAGCTGCATGAAGCCGACTTGTTGTGGTGCCATCTGCTGGTTGCTGCAGGTTCTGCTCGCCCCCCCTGGGATCAGTCAGGTCCTGGTTATTGAACAGGGAGAGAAAGAGGAGGAATCTCACAGACAAAGATGTTGTGTGTGGTGTGTGTGGGGATTATCAGAGCTGCACTCAGTCTTGATTTTACTGTTGCTGCTTGTCAACTGTTCCCGTGCACCTCAACCTGGTTATTTATCACCTGGGAGGTGGAGGAGGGAGGGTCAATACAAACCCTGGTTAACTGCTGACCAGGACAGTAAACTCTGATTAATGCCCCCCTGACCCATCGGATGCCCCCCTGAGGGGCTGTTTTCATTCTGCAGATGGACTCTTTTTTTAACCTCTTACAAGTTGCTTTAGCTCATGCAAACAGAGCGGTGATTAAGTGTGTGCCGCCTCCATCGCCGTGAGCGGTGTGTCTTCATCGACAGGCCCCTCTTCATGATCGTTACGCCGTCATGACAGATAACGACGGAGAGGCTCATAAAAGGTCGAGGTGCTCTCGTTAACTTCAGTGTCTGCTGACGAAGACGACTCACAAATATAAAGTGTATAGAGAGGTTTTTACAACCAGTGTCTGAGCTGGGGGGAAAAAAATACTGCAGGGCGGAAAGTTAATCGTCATCGTTTTTGATGCAACATTGACATGTGTGTGTAAAATATGACGATGAAATCAAACCGATGAAGTAACAGGTCATGTAACTACAAGTGGTGTTTTCATAAAGCTCCTGTAAACATGATATTTCCATGTGTTTTCAATATCAGAAACACTTCATCTGTTGTAAATATCTGCTGATCCAAATATAAACACTCATACTTCACTCTAAAACTTGGCTGGTCAGTTCAACTAGAGCTGAGAGCAGCTGTGAGTGTGAAACTGCACTACATCTACACACTACTTCTTATTAAGGATTTAATATAGATTTAGAAAGATATAAGTTTTTTACACCTTTCTTCTGTGTTTTATTTTGAAGGGTTGATCCATGAGAAGATCTAAAAAAAAAAGTGTAGTGTGTAGGCTAGTTTAGTTTTCCATCTCTTCTCTCAGTCTTTTTTCTGGAGCTCTAGTAACAACAGGTCGGTGTCAACCAATCAGAAGAGAGGAGGCTCTGAGCCTCTCTTCTGATTGTTTTGGCTGTTTTGTGAGTGATCCAATAAAAAAATAGAGCTGATTTCAGAATAAAACACTCAGAGAAACCAAATCCTGCAAGTTGTTTGATGGTATTGTCCAGGTGGTGAGGGGCCGGGGCTTTGTTGTGACATCACAAAGTGACAGGAAGTCCTGACGGCTGGTTTTAAGGCTCAGTTTCTGAATACAGGCTGTGTGCATTTCTCTGTGGACTGAGGCTTTGATACTTTCACAGTATTAATATAGAACCTAGAGCTGCTTTATAATCACACTACACATGGACATCTACCTTTATACTGTATGGAGCTTTAACACAAACATCTACCTTTATACTGTATGGAGCTTTAATACAAACATCTACCTTTATACTGTATGGAGCTTTAACACAAACATCTACCTTTATACTGTATGGAGCTTTAACACAAACATCTACCTTTATACTGTATGGAGCTTTAACACAAACATCTGGAGCTTTAAAAAAGAAGATCTGCATTAATTGAGTTGCACTTTTTTGTTTTTGTAAATAATTGAAATGATTGTTGAGGCCAGTTTTGCTCACAGATGGATGGACTTGTTGTTTCCACTCTGCTCCAGCTCCATATTTTCATGCCTGGACAGATCAGTGCCTCCATCTTCCATTACCTGTGTGTTTGATGAAGACACTGTAATGAAAAAGGAAACCAACAGATCACAATCTCACATATCACAGGAAATGGTCACAGCAGCAGCAGCAGCAGCAGACGGGAGTCGGGAGTCGTTGTCGTCGTCAATAAGTCTGTGCTGCAGGTATCTGTCCATCTGCTCATACGAAGTCTCAGTGAAGGCCGTCAGTGGAGGGTGGGGTTGTGATTAAGAAGGACACACGAGGCTGCTTCACAATTCAGACTGTTTATTTCCATAGTGAGAAAACACACATTATCACAGTTTCAGAAGCGTTTAAGACACTTAAAAAATAAACAATAAACTCATCTTCTGCATGTTTTTGTTGAAACCAAATCATGTTGAATCATCCGTTTTGTATGAACGCTATAAACAGAAAAGCACATATAAAACCACACCCCTCTGCTTTTCATTTTTTAAATTTGTGCTGCAGTCAAGTCAGCTTCAATAAAATAAAAAAATAAATAAAAATAAACGCACTCTTTTATTTTTGCAGAATAATAGAAGTCTGTCCTTCTTCCCAGGAGCTTCCCAGGATCTTTCCAGTTCCCTCTCTCATCTCATCATTGTATAAAACGGTTTATGTGAAGCTCTTAAACGCTCCAGACGCTGCTTGTTTATCTGACTAAAATAAACCTCAAGTCAAGTGGCAGGGAGATCACAGCACGACATCTGAACTTTACTCTACATCAACAATGTTAAAACGATGTTAAAACCCATTTTCTTTGATATTCTTGTGTGTTATTTTACAACAACAAAAAGAAACATAAAAAAGATGTATTTTGATCCAACTAAAAAGTCATACTTTGATTCAATGTAAATCTAATTTTAATTGCATGCAAAACAAACCTCAGAGAGGACAGATGATGATGAATTACTGTCTGGTTCAATTCCTCCTTCCATTAACAAAAAACCTTTTATTGTCATTATTATCAGAATAAAACAGCTGTATTGACTAAAAAAACACTCTAATGTTCCTCTTTAGTCCAATGAGACATATGATTAAACTCTTTTTTGTGATATGAATAAGTGGTTTTTCCTGAGTATCAACAGAAAAAGAGATATGTTTGGAAAAATCATTTGTCAACAGCGCATAAAGTGACAGACGAGATGACAGGGATTTAGTCACATCCTCTTCCTGAAAGCTCTCATACATAAAACGATGTGTTACTGTATGTTTCCAGTTGTTCTTTAAAAAAAAGGAAACAACTTATAGAGAAGTAAATTCATCAACACAAAGTCTGAGGAAAAGACGTCAGAGAGTTGAAGTAACAGGTGACGACACAGATTTACAACGTTAACAGTAACAGTGAGTGACTGAGGGAGAACAAACAACCAGGTGTGCAGGAGCAGTGGTTGAACATCTGTATGATGAAAGTGTGTTTATGTGTGTGTGTGTGTTGTGTGTTTGTGTTGCTGTGGTTGGTAAGTAGTGGATCAGAGCCAGGCAGGCCATGATGTCATTGAACGCCTCATCATCTTCAGTATGTGCTGCTGCAACAGCTGAGAGAGCGAGAGGCCAAAAGTGATGCAGATTGTTCCTCTGACAATGTTGCATGGAGGATTTTCCCTTCGTGTGTGTGTGTGTGTGTGTGTGTGTGTGTGTGTGTGAGAGAGAGAGAAAGAGAGTGTGTGTGTGGCCTGAAGGAAATTTAAGACATTCGAGTGAGAAGAAAATCCTGTGCAGGACAATAATGAAGCCAAACAGAGTGAACACAGGGGAACGTTGATTTCTGATCACAAGAAGAATATAAAGAATAGAAAAACTTTATTGTCTGTTTATCACAGAAAATCATCTTTGGCTCAAAAACACATTAAAAAGACAGACACTCTGCAGACATTGTGGCGGCATTTTGACCGGCAACCAACCAACCGGTCTCCAGCCGCCGTCCTTTGTTCAGGGGTTTCGCTGTGGTTGTGACGCGCTCCAATATGAAAAACAATCACTGCATCTCTTGAATCAAAAATAGCGATTTATTCGTGTCTGGTTTGCAACAGTCAAATTAAAATATGAACCTCATCTTAAAGCAGAAGTAAGTGATATATTTGTGTTAATATAAGTCTTAAATAGTTATATCTTCCGACAGCAATCACTTATATAGAGTGTTTGGACTGAAACACGGGTCTGTCAGTCACTCTGCTCTGCTCTGAGCCGAAGAGAAAACATTTCTCGTATCCTACAGTTTTTATCCAATGAGGAGAGAGAACGGCATGCAGGGCTGTGTGTGCAGCCAAGGGACGCCGTGAATGTGGAGACGTAGGGACGAGGACTGTTATGGTGCGTTCAAGGCAACCCGTAACTCGTGTTTTTCCGACCTGTGAACTCGTACCAGTTCGATCTGGTACGAGTTCACGGGTCGGAAGTTACGAGTGGCCGTTATAGTGACTTTCACCGGTAAAACAGGTCGGAAAAACACGAGTGGGTTGCCTGGAACGCTACAAAGTCGTAAGTTGTGACTTGAAGCTGTAATTTACGGTTTCAAAAGCCTGCCTGGAACGCAGCATTAGCCAAAACGACCGGATCACTCACTTCTGCTTTAACAGCTATGTTCAATAATATTAATGATAATAATGATCAAACAAAATGTGGCTCTAATAGACATAATAAAAGAAATAAAACAAGATAAAACAATCCAGCGATTGATCAATGTGATAACCAACAGGAGGTGAAGTCATCCATTTAGGGATTTGTTTTTTAAAACTTATTTTAAGAACAATGGAAAAAGCATATTTTTTTTCTTCCAAATTTGTTCTTAATTTTAGTTTTTTGATCTGCTTCACTAGTAAGTCCTGTATTGATAAAGATATTGGGATGTAACCAATTGTTGTTATATTGAAAACAGCTCTGGGAATGAAATCCTGTGTCTTTTTTTTCTTCTTTTTTTTAAAGTGAGGGTTTATGTCTAAATAAATGTCTCTTTGTGTTTTCCTGTATTGATGCTTTGTTTCACTGCGAGGTACATTTACCCTCGAGGAGCTTTGAAGAAATCAATTAAAGACCAACTTTACATTTCTTTTACAGTTTCATTTTCCTTTTTATGCATTGTAGAAATATATCATTTCAATAGTTTTCTTTTCTTTTTCCTGGACAAAAGAACGGAGACACGATCTCCTGCATGTGTGTGTGTGTGTGTGTGTGTGTGTGTGTGTGTACGGGGGAAAACCAGGACAACAGCAGCAGCTCCAGCTCCCTGAGGGTTTGTTTATTGAAACGGAGAACACATGGTAGAGAATACAGAGGGCTGTGTGTGTGTGTGTGTGTGTGTGTGTGTGGGATCTGAGTCAGAAATGAGTTGTCTGTTAACAGATGATCAGCGGAGTCAGAGCTCTCCTCCTCTGGACTAAAGCCTCGCATCGCCAGGCTCTTCATACGGAGAGGAGAAGAGCCTTGTTTCCATTCACGCAGATCTGGAATTCACCAAATTCACCAAAGTAAAAGTGTTCACCAAAATAAAACTTAGACAATAACTTGTGATGGAGTTAAAGGAGCGGTATGTAAGAACGTGGCCAAAATTGTTGCTGCAGTCAAGTTCCCCCTCCCCTACCCCCCAGACTGAATATCCATCAACAACCTCACTGTTTTATTGCTCTGACTCACAGTAACAACGTCACTCAGGTGATCTGCAAGTTATTGTTACATTAGTGCGTGTTGTTCATATGAGATGTGTAATATGAGACGTCTTACCGCAGAATAAAAGACACAAGCAGCTCCGTTTCTCCTCCACTTTCTGATGTCGGATCATAAAACCTGACGACCGGAGGCAGACGACCTGACCGGGCCGGACTCATCTCATGAACCGCTCCACACGTTCACAATCACTTCATTTACCATCGGCTCCATTTCTCCACATTTCCTCCCTCTTTTCTAACTTTCACTTTGTAATTCTTCCCTTTAGCTTTAGCTGCTCAAACTAACTAGCTACATGCTCACTAGCAAGCTGTGTATCAAACGGCAGAGAGACAAGCTGCTTATTTCTACTGTGTGATATCAAGGAAATACTGTATGACCATAATAACCGATAATAGAACACAATCTTCTTTTTTTGTTCGTGACCTCGTTTTATCTCCCAGCCGTAGCTGCAGCTCAGTGGAAGCTTAACTGGCAACCCACAAGCTGAAACGCCACTGACGCTGTGACTGGGAGAAAGCGCAGGGTGGCGACACATGCCAACACGTAAATTCAAAACATAAACATGATTTGTGGTCTGCAAAAAAATTTTTTTATGCGAATATTCTGGCTGTACTATTGTTATTGGTGAGTTCAGTATGTTATATGAACATTATTCCTGAGTCTCTGTGACATGTTATAGGATGATTTTTACGACTATTTGCTTTTGATTTCTTACATACTGTTCCTTTAAATACAATAAAATTAAAAGATTAACTTTATGGCTCTGGGATTTTTAGTAAATTATATTCTTTAAATTAAAAAGTTTCACAGCATTTTTTATCAGCTTAGTGCTTTTATTTTGATGGAAAGGCCCGCCTCTCGCCCTGTTCCCTGCTCAGTCAGTCGCTCAGTCAGTCACTCAGTAGCAGGCTTCACTGTAAATCACCTCAGATTGATGCCCGTGAGTAACATAAAACATAAAAGATGAACAACAGACTGTTTATGTGAGTCTGGTCTGAACAGAAGGTGAATGTGTCTGTTTGACGTGTTTGACAGCAACAAATCAAACCCAGTGACTGAGTCTCTGTCTAAATCAACAGTGTAATGTGTGTGAGGTGAGAGGAAACAGCTGCTGGAGGTGTTTCCCTCCAGGTGTTGTGTTATGTCACCTGTGGTCTCTCCACACACAGCGTTTCCACTGATGAACACGGCTGAGTCAGTGTGACTGAAGGAGGAGCAGAGAACCGCTCGTCATGTTTGTTATTTCATCTGTTTTATAGTTTCTGACTCACGACTACTTTATTGTTTGTGCAGCTACTGAGGAACAATGTGAAAAATGTGAATAATGTGTGTTTTTAACCTCCGTATATCCTTTTCTCTCTGTTTTGGACAGTTTGCTAATGGGTATTTTCTTATCTTATTGTTTTTTAGTGATTTTATTGTTATTTTTTCCTCATGTCAATCACTTAAAGCTGCATTTAACGTCATGAAAGGTAATATATTCATCAAGTCTATGATTCCTATTGTTATTATATGTCAAAAAGGAAATAGTGATACATAAATGTCAGATGACCCTAGATGAGTATGAGTGAAGTTATGTGGATGCCTCTGTGTTTTTACTGTTGTGTTCTTCTGGATCTGAGGCTGCAGGAGCTTCATCTGAGGGTTTTCGTCATTAAGGGGAGACACTGCAGGTGAATAGGGTAACATTTTTAAATAACAGATATCACCATGAAACTTCCCAAGTTTATCACTTACATTAAGACAAATGTTTTTTGTATTACAACTTTTGTCAAATTTTATGTTTAAATATGTTAATGAGGCAATATCTGATGAAATATGCACTAATTTGCATATAACTGTAAAAATCTGAATCTGAAATCTTAAAAATGGATAAAGCCCCTTTCAAATTTTGTGTTTTATTTTGTTGACATATTAGAGTCAGAAGTTTTTTACCGAGGGGATTTTGGATATCTCTTCTTATCTTTCTGTAAATGAGAAAATACTGTCACCAGCCCCCCCAAAAAAAATCTAATTTCTCCATGTTTTTAGGAACCAAATGTTGTATAAATCAGGTTGTGAATGATACAGTATATCAACAATCCCCTCTGTAAAAACCTTCAGAATATAGAAAGGGATAAAACTGGAAGGTTTGGTGTCCGTACAGTAAGTGCTGCTGAAGTGGAGATTTCTAGCTCAGAGTCTGAGGAAAAACTCTTTTTGAGAAAACGGCCTTTAAAGACTTTTACGATTGGTTGTGGATACGGAGGAAATGACAATGTTTGGAGCCTAGATAATTGTTGAGGAGAGAGAGAGCTTTACAATGAGACCTGACATGACATGGGTCAGACAACAGGCACAGCACAGTATGTCACTGTAGCTGCTAACTTTTAGTGAATTTAGGAGAAATCTACTGACGAAAGAGACAAAATGAAGTAAAATAAAAACCTTGATGTGGATTTTCTACCATTTCTTTTGACTTTTCTGAAAGAACACATGTTGGAGGACAAAAAGCCCAAAATCTTAGAATTCAGTGCATGAAAAAACAGTGTTTTTGCCTGTAGTGTCTGGAAAACTAAATGCCACAGTGATAACGGGCCTCTGGTATTCTGGCAGCAGCAGCAGCAGCAAGGGTGAAATCTCTTTCCTGCCCTCGAACACTCAGCCAAAACAAAACAACCTTTTCCTCATCCTGCAGCACTGAGATGAACCTGTGACTGTGAATCAGGGTCTCTGGTTATTGTCCAACTGTCTGTAAATGAGCTCACCCTCTGTCGGCCATGTGCATTTCTAACCTTATTCCACTAGAGGGAGCTGTCGTATTGTAAAAGTTGGGTTCAGTATCTGAGTTCAGATTTCACAGTAACAGGACAAGTTATTGTGAATTTACCATTATCCTCATTAATGCGCTTTTTTATTTCCAGAGCAACTGAGTATCATCTCAGCTTTAGACTTAAAAAATACACATGACCAGACTCTGATTTTCATATTTAAGGTCAGTTTAATGTTCAATCTGACCTGGATGCCCATGGACTGGTAGGAAAATGCAGAGATCATGCAAATCCACAACATAACAATGGTCAAACCCTGGGCTTCATGTTTGTTCTTCATGCAAATCACAGTTTACACGTTCCCAGAAGTCCAAGTTAAATCCTCCATCACCAGCTCCGAGGTCAACGGCTGCACATGAGAGTTTCAACCTGTGCAGGAAATTGTTAAAGAAAACATGCATAAGTTGTTAACTCAAGACAAAGAGACCTTTCCCTGGACATAGAGATGATACGAGGAGACAGACCAGGAGGTCTCAGCACGTCTCCACCACACAGAGGAGCATTGAGCCTTTAACAGCCATTAGCTCACTGTCCAACGCTGTCATTGCCCCTGAAGGTAACACAGTCGTTTCTGTGTTCTCTCGTCCTCCTGTTATGTCGGCGCTGGAAAGTTTTTTCTCCTCTGGAGCAAAAACACAAGGAGGTTGGACTCTGTTAGGACCTTCTGCTGCGTCCTGTGATGATGCTCGAGTGGTTTTACCAACAGGTTTTTACATTAACCTGTTTCTTTTGCACTTGAAGACACTGTGCAGAAGAAGCCCAAGTCTACAAGTCGATTTTAAACCCCAAACATCCACTTGCCCGTTGGCAGGAAGCATCATGGTAGTAGACATCTATTCAAGAGGACACGCCCCTCTGTCCATCTTTTTTTTTTCTTATTGTTTACTCTACATTTAAAGTCCCCCTCCAACTATCCTTTTTAGTTATTTTAAAGCATTCTCTGTGGTCTTTAAATTGTGATAATGAAGTTTTTAGCCAAAATCACAAAACCTGTGCCATTTCCCAGGGGTCTCCTTCTGCAGAGCACCAGTAGCTCATTAGAAATGCGCCTCTGAGTGGTGGGCGGAGACTGCGCTGCTTTGCACCCACCCAGCCACCACCCTTGCAAGGCCAAAATACACAGAAATGCAATTTTGCACTTACTTTTCTGCTGATATGTCCTCTTACATCAGAAAAAGGCCACAGGAACATGTGAAAAGCACAAAAACACGATTTTCAATGGAAGGGGTCTTTAACCAACAATACTCCAATTCCTGTTTTGTTGAATCTCCTCTTGGTCACCGTTGGTACAAAAAAGGGGATTGTGATGTAGCAGCAGCAAAGTCTGACCTTTTTGACCTATATAAGGTCAGATCATTGAAAAAAATCTGCTCTCCCTTGTGTGATCTGACTGATCCATTTCGGTGAATTCATGTTGCTGCCATCACGGTGTACTTAGAAGTTTCCATGATGCTGAAGCAACAGGTTGGGAAAGGTCATTGGTTCCTTTGATTCTCAGTGTGGTTAAATGTATTCAGAAAAGAAAATTGAATTTGAGCTCACTATGGGTCTTAACATTAGTGTAATCATTCATCTATCAGACGATTTTGGCCAAACTTTGCAAAATTCTATTTTCAAGTAAATCCGGGGTGAAACAGGGGTAGTGTTTTTTTTTGCACTGGATAATGCAGGCGCATTAATTATGCGTCACGTTGCTCACGATTCATCAGACAATGCTATTGGATCCGTCATCCGTCAATCAAACGTCTGAGAAGAGCGAGGAGACTCGTCCACCACCACCGACACAAACTCTCCTCCGTCCCTACTCCACTCTCCTCCTCCGGATCCCTGCGCTCCATCACTTAGCCTCGCTAGCTAAGTTAGCAAGCTATAACGTAGCAAGCCTACAAGCTAACAGTTAGCTACTTTAGCTAAACACACTCGCACACACACACATACTGTACACGCACCGAGCTCGATACCGCCCCAAACATTGAATATCCCGCCCGCTTGATAACAACCAATCAAATTTGTTTTCCTTACTCGGGTAGACTCATGCGGCAACTCGTGGAAGGAGGCGTGACAAACAGGACAAACCGTTTCTGAACACCTTTAATGTTTTTTTTTTTTTTTAATTTGTGTTACCTGATGTTAGTTTGTCTGCTGGTATAGTCAGAGATAATAAAGAGTCCTTGAACATTGAAGCTCTTGTTCCTCTGCAGCATCTTACCTGAAATTCAAAACCACCTCGCTGAACTTCCTCAACATTATTTGATGAACACATCACAGAGCAGGCTGACGTCAGGCCCAGTTTTCATCAAAGACTTCTGCTGATCTGATCAAACACATTCTGTCCCCTCTTGGATAAAGTGAACTGTTGTTAATCGTTTTGTTTTTATCTTCAGGTGTTCTGTAAAACCAACCTGCTGTAATGGAAAACTTGTTTTTTAAAGAGATTTCCTGTAATCTGGGTGATGTTCTGTTCTTGTAATAAGGATCGTCTGAATGAACTTTATATGAACTAATTCAGGTAAATAGTGCCTTCCTTTAATGACTGGTCTCTACAAACATCATACTCTGTACTTAAAGACAGCAGATGGAATTTGAACTGTTTGTTCAAACATTTGTATATTTGACTTGATTGGCTCCAATCCAGTGTCCAAACAGGATACCCATATAAAAAAGTTCACCAAATGCTGTAGGGGTATTTTCTTTTACTGTTTCTAAAATAAGAAGCTCTGATGGCTCTAAAACAACACTTCAAGAGGAATTCATCAAAACAGTATTTGTTCCAAGTGGCCAAAGGGAGAGTTGGTCCGCCTGGTACTGTCCTCACTAAAACCTTTATACAATCTAAATGCTTTGTGATTCTTCTCATCTTCTTTGGTGCAGCTATAGTTGGGGAGCTGCTGAATGCATCCAGTGGCATCGGATCATTGCTATCACAGTGTTCTCCACAAGAGGATAAAAATGTATTTGTTCTTTTGGTTCATCACAATTTGCTCAGGCAGAGGTACAGTCACAATGTTACCGACACTTGAATTATATTCTCTGAGGTTTGGACTATCCATTGAGACCGAAGTTATGCTTATTGACCTCATAATTGTGGAGCTATTTAATTTATTTTAGGGGAAGGTCCGTTTAGGAACCTCACCTCCAAACACCTTCGGATTTAAAGGGATAGTTCAACATTTTGGCAAATTAGCCCATTGCCATAATCCCTATAAGTTTAGCAGTAGGTTTGTTACCTTTAATTGTCGGTGCAAGCTATTTTTTAGAACGGCGGAGCAGAGCCGTGAGCTGCTCAGAGCTACGCTACGGAGGCTAATGGGATTTCTTGGTTTCCCTCATCAAATACACAATCCAACAACTCCAAAACGCTCTGGTGGACAAGTTGTGACCTGCACATTCACCACGCTATGAGATAATAACAGAACGTTACCAGACTGAGTTGTTTTAGAGGTAAATTCATGCAAAACCACTGATGCGCATTCCTGTCAGGAGCAGTTTTTCATCAAGCAGTCTCTGCATTTTCCTCTAAAACAACAATGTTGTGTTATTATCTCATAGCGTGGTGAATGTGCAGGTCACAACTTGTCCACCAGAGCGTTTTGGAGTTGTTGGATTGTGTATTGATGAGTTTGATGAGGGAAGCCAAGAAATCCCATTAGCCTTCGTAGCGTAGCTCTGAACAGCTCACGGCTCTGCTCTGCCATTCTAAAAAATAGCTTGCACCGATAATTAAAGGTAACGAACCTACTGCTATGACTATAGGGATTATTGTAATGGGCCACTTTACCAAAATGTTGAACTATCCCTTTAACCAGTAAAGGACCAGTCTCACCATCAGTGGGTTTCCAGACTCTTTAGACCTTTGTGGTTGAGAGAGACTGACCCCTGTTCGGCTGAATAACGAGACTCATTGTTGTTTCTCATTCCTCACCATAGGGGAAAGGTTTTTTTTTGCCACCACACCTGACTTTTTAGTTCTTGCTTGTACTTTTGTGTTTCTTCAGATTTTGTTTGAGATGTTTCATTGGCTCGCCTCCTCACCATGTGGGGAACTTCTCTGGCTGTCTTGTCTTGATTCAGGATCAGCAAAAATATGGACTGGGATTGACACATTGTAGGATTTTAAGGGTTCAAAAAAGTTCACAAATCTATCATCAAGGAGGTTCCTAATCCTAAAAACCCTGGTGCTCTTTGCTTTTCCTGCACAATGCAACTACATGAACATAAATAAAAACACTCATTTACAAATTTAATTATGCATTTTTCCTATTTTTTTTGTTGTTGTTGAAGATCCTCTTTAATGTGCAGCACATGGAATATATTGTATTTTTTTCTTTGAACAGTCTGGAAAAATAGAGGCAGAAGTATGCAGACACATTACGTATTAACGCAGAGACCTTCACGCTGGTACACAAATATATTTCAGGCTGTGTGGAGTACTTTCAAGTTTACGACAACACTTTGAAGATGGCTGTTTCCTGTTTGACACAACAATGTCCCTGCACACAAAGAGATGAGAAATGTCCCAGTTCACTGTGGAAAAAGCTGTAATGAACTGGGACACAGACTCACTAATGATCTTCAGAGCAGAGCAGGTTTTCAAAAACTTGTGGAGAACTTTTCCAGAAGATGTAGAGAAGCTTTTAGTTCTGGACTGACATGAAGTTGTCCGTATACTGTCCGTAACTAAACCAAAGCTGTCAGCAAATCCATTTTCTATTGCACCTGATTCCTTTAAACTCACCTTCTAGTGACTGAAACAATAAACCATTGTTGAGTTACAGGTACAGTTGAAAGGATCAGTCTCATTCTCAGAGTCTGGGCTTCATTTCAAACTTTTTGGGTGTAAATTAATTTGAATACAGTCAAGAGACTCACTCGACTCCTCCAGCCTTTTGTGAGCATTACCCAACACTTCTTAGTATTTGTTTCTCCTGTAACCATGGAAATGCTGTGCCAGGCTTGGAAAAACACACACACGCACACCACGCAGGCCTATGAGCAACACTGCAGGCATTAGGGCTCCGATTCTGCAGAGGCTACTGCAGGGCATGGCTGCTGGAAATTATATTTCAGCCTCTTTCTCATGTGTCATGTTTTTTTTCTTTCATTTTTTAAGGGGATACACTGCAGGTGAATAGGGTAAAATTTTGAAATACCAGATATCACCATGAAACTTCCCAAGTTTATCACTTACATTAAGACAAATATTTTTTGTATTACAAGTTTTGTCAAATTTTATGTTTGAATATGTAAATGAGGCAATATCTGATGAAATATGCACTAATTTGCATACATTTCCAGGACCGAAATCTGAAAAATGGATAAAGCCCCTTTCAAAGTTCTTGTTTTATTTTGTTGACACATTAGAGTCAGAAGTTTTTACAGAGGAGTATTTTGGATATCTCTTTTCATCACTCTGTAAATGAGAAAATACTGTCACCAGCCCTAAAAAATCCAATTTCTCCATGTTTTTAGGAATAAAATGTTGTATAAATCAGGCTGTGAATTATATATCAACAATCCCCTCTGTAAAAACCTTCATAATATAGAAAGGGATCAAACTGGAAGGTTTGGTGTCTCTAAGTGCTGCTGAAGTGGTGATTTCAGGCTCAGAGTCTGAGGAAAAACTCATTTTGAGAAAACGGCTTTTAAAGACTTGTACTGTAAAATTCAATAGATTGAAAGAAGATTGTTAATGTAAATTCTTCGTACTTTTACAATTGGTTGCTGATACAAAGGGAATGACAATTTTTGGAGCCTACATCATTGTTCAGGAGAGAGAGAGCTTTACAATGACACCTGGCATGACATGGGTCAGACAACAAACACAGCACAGTATGTCACAGTTAGCAGCTAACTTTTGGCGAATGTGGATTTTCTACCATTTCTTTTGACTTTTCTGAAAGAATACATGTTTTTTTATTCCACATGTAGCTTCAGCTGGCTTAGTCGCCTGCAGCGCACATGAATGAATGAATGAAACCAGTCACCCGGTATCTACTGTGACTCATCATGACATAATTAGATCTTGCTATGACTCAATATCACAAGAAAGAAGAAGACGAACAGAAAACTCCTTTGTTGATATCTGACTTTCATCTGGAGTTGCATGCTAGTGGTCATACAAACATGAACGCACAAACACTGGATTATATTATTTCTTTTTTTTTTTTAATGTGCACAGCGTTATATTATACAGTAAAAGCAAGGAAGGGGGAAAAAAATCACTTTTTATAAAAATATCACCTTTTTTTGAGCTTAAAATACTCATTTCAAGAAACAGGTGCTATGATATTACCTGTGAGAAGACAGCAGGTAGACTGAAGGTGACGGAGTCGAAGCGAGCTTAGTGTCTCTATTAAACACAACCCCACCCTCCAGTTGGGAGGCGTCGGTTTGATGCATTTCAGCATCGTGTCCACAGTCATGAAGCAGGGCGGCAGAACAAGTTCAAAAAAAGGGGCGGGGGGAAGGGGAGGAGGGTGCAAAATTATGAACAGGTAACAAACAAAAAAAATTATAAAATAAAAATAAGATGCATCCAGAATCACACATTCCACCTCATATTTTCATTTTCATTTTTATTCCAATGCATTAACCTGCGTATAAGTACCACAGTGCCCCAAGAAAAATCTCCAAACACACACAAACACACACTCGTAACTGCACGTGTTGGAGTGCAAAAGTGTGCAAAAAGTAACTGTTAGTTAGTACTCGACTACCTTTTGCAAAAAAAATGAGTCCTCTTTTAAAGAAAAGGAGATTTTCATTAGTTAGCTAATCACTTACAATACTTCCCCAGAGGTTAGTGCACTGGAATGAGGCCGTAGCTTGTGAAGCACAAACAGTCATACAGTACATGTAGGATATCAAAATAATAAAAACAAAACAAAACAAAACACAATAATGGCACTGAAACTATAAACCCCTCAAAGTTCTTCATTTTCATAGTGTAGAATAAAAAAATTCACTACTACAGAGCTATGATGACGATGCATTCAAATGCACTGAAAAAAATAAAAAGTAGAAAACAGTTTCTTTATTGTCAAATTCAGACGCTGACATTCTTTATCACACGCTCATGGTGGTGTGACGATGAAGGATGATGAAGGTGAAGGTAAGGTGAAAGAAGCGAGCTGTGAGATGCAAATCTACGCTGGCAGGTGTGGCAGCAGCAGCAGCAGCGGTGGCGGCGTTGGTGGTGATGATGAGAGTGGACGGCGAGTTTTTATCTTTTTTTTCTGGCGAGCCGACGCAGGTGCATGCAGGAACAAGGGCAGGTTCAGTGTGTCAGACTGTGCTGGGGGGGGAGGGGGGAAGAGAGGGGGAGGATGGAGTGGGGGGAAGGGTTGGTGTTTTGTTTTGTTTGGGGGGACGGTGGGGGTCAGTTTGGTGCCGCTGCTCGGCTCGGCTCGTGTCGGGCGTTGTTTTGTTTTTTTTCTGCTGAGTCAGGTAGAATTTGGCAGCCGGCCCTTTTATTATCTCTCTCTCTCTGTGTCGGCTTTGCAGCGTCCCACCCCGGCTCCCACCGGCCCCACAGACAAACAACAAAAAACCAACAACAAACACAACGCTCTTCACATGAATCAGTCAAAGCGATGAACTAACTCTCCACAGAAAGAAACAGTAAGAATGGAAGGAGTTAAAGGTTATAGTTCACCCAAAATTCAAATTTCACTCATTATCTACTCACCCTCATGTCGACTATAAGAGCTGTGAGAATTTTCAGAGTTATCCGTAGCTTCTCTGAGTTATAGCAGCAGTATTTGTCCATAATGGTTGTGATTGGATACCAACTTTCTTCGTCCAAAAAGACACACCAAAAAACATCCAAATACCTCCATGCTGCTCGTCTGTAATGTCCCTCTTGTACTGAAGCCCCGACATGAGAAATTGAGGACTCTGAAAATTCTCACAGCTCTTAGTCGACATGAGGGTGAGTAGATAATGAGTGAAATTTGAATTTTGGGTGAACTATCCCTTTAACATCGTGTGGCGACAAAAAACTGACAGGAAATAGAAAACAGAGCTTGGTCAAAGTGAAGGAATAAAAACAAAAACTATGGAACACAAACAAAACAAAACAACAAAAACCCAGAAGAACCCCCCCTAACCCTCCCCTTCTTGCCCCTTTTGGTTGGGAAGAAACAGTCGGTGGAAAAAGGCGGTGGCCACGCCCCCTTCACCTCCAAACATCCCCCCGCCCAGCTCTGGAAACGTCTCAACACCTCTTGTTTTCCAGAGGTTCATTTATTTTTCTTCTTTTTCTTCTTGTGCCCTCCTCCCCTCCCCTCTTTCCGTTAATCCTCCTCCTCCATTTTTCCTTTTTTTCTCCGCTACACCTCCTTGGTCATGCGGACCCGGATGCTGCTGAGGCACTTGCCCATGGCCTCGAACAGCGGGTCGCAGAAGGTGTGCACGCAGATGGAGTAGACGCGGCTGACGCAGTGGATCTCGATCAGGTAGCTCTTGACGCACGGCACCACGGCCCAGATGTGCAGGAAGGACAGGATGGCGAAGAAGATGCCCCAGATCAGCGCCAGGGGGATGCCCACCAGCGCCGTCAGCAGTCGGTAGCACCAGTACTTGGTGACGGTGAAGGTGGTGAAGCTGGCTTTCCACACGCCGTCGAAGCTGTAGGTTCCCGCAGGCTCGGCAATCACGTCCTCAAAGTCCACCTGAGGAGGAAGAAGAAGGACAAAATGTTGAAGCATATATTGATTAGTTTCTTAAAGCAGAAGTAAGTGGAATGTTTGTGTTAATATAAGTCTTAAATAGTTATATGCAATCACTTATATAGAGTGTTTGGTCTGAAACACGGGTCTTTCAGTCACTCTGCTCTGCTCTGAGCCGAGGAGAAAACTTGAAGGGCCGGTCCTCTCTGTGTGTGCAGCCAAGGGATGCACGTGAATGTGGTGACGTAGGGATGAGGACCAATAGATCCATGACGAGGGCGAGGGCTGGTAACTCCATCGGCTGACAGGAAGCTAGACAAAACGACCGGATCGCTTACTTCTGCTTTAATCTTGAGTTTTGGATGTCGGAACAATCAATCAATTTATTTAAGTATTTCAAATTTAATTTTATTGTTTATCTGTCTTTATTTCATTTATTTACTTATTTTTATTAACGTGATCCACCCTGTTATTGCCTTGTGTACTTGTACTTTTCTTTTCTTTACTTTCCTGACGTCTTTTTTTACTTTTTGGGTTAAGGACAGTCATGAGCTACGTCATTCGTTGTTTGTTTTTCTTCCTGTTTCGATATCTTTGTGAATACAGAGAGCACTTGTTGTCTATGTTTTGTTTCTATTTAAAAAAAAAAGAAAAAAAAAGAAAAATGTGTTTCTGGTGAGTAAATGTCCTGTAATCGTCCTCTAAAGTCAGAATAACAACCCTCCGAATTCTGTGAACTTTGGTACACGTCTTTATAGGCAAACAGGCGGCAGAAGAAAGTCAGCGTTAAATTGCTATTGAGAAACCTTTGATCAATGATGTAAGTTCACCAATAACAGATCAATATTTTGGTAATGTGACCTTGCAGAGTTAAAAAAAAATGAAATATTAGCAGTAACATAACAAATAACATAAATTCCTCCAACTTAAAAGAACATGGTTCACACCCAAGTTGGACTTTCCAGTGGGTCTGAGGAGCACTTGAACGCAGCATCATCTATCATCTGGATGAATGTCATGTTGTGTAATGTGACCAGCCAATCAGATTTCAACAATCATACTAATGACAGCAGTTATTTGACCCTGTTAGATGGATCAATGAAAGAAAATGAAACCATCAATCACAAATAATTGAAATGTTTGGCTCCATTTAAATGGAGTTTAAAAGAACAAGTTTTATGACATCATCTAAAAGTGGCCAATTCCTGATGCTAACTCACTTTACTTTATACCACTGGTGTATAAAGGAATAAAGTTTGAAGCCAAACTAATAAAGTTTCTTCTAGACTGGATAGTACTGTGAACATCTGTCTTTATAGCTGATTACCTTAACACCAGCACAACTCAAAGACCTATCTGTTATGAGTTAAAACTTATTTTATGTGCAAAAAATTCTTTAAAAAGGTCAAAACTGAACTTGTATATCTAAATTGAAGGTCAAGTAACATCTTAATCTCTTGGATCACTGGCTCAGGATAATAGTTTGTGTAACCAAAACATTTCTTGGAATGAAATTCTTTTACGAGATGGTTCGCGGTCCGTGACCTCAAACAGCATGGGAATAAGGGTAAGGGAGGGAGCGAGCTGGGCAGATGGCTCCCTGATGACGACAAAAGTATGACGGTCACAAGGGACAAATCAGCCTCTGGTTTACAAACAGAAAGCAGGAGGAAGAAGAAACAAGAAGAAACGGAGAGATGATCTGGACAAAAGTGACATCACAGGATGTTGAGTTAAGGACATAATACACCTCTGTAGTTACAAATTAGATTTTCTTCCACATTTCCTCTGTTGCTTTCAAGTATTTTCTGCCAAAAAGGAAACAAACAAACAAACAAAACAGCCGACTGTTGGTGAACGGTCATAATTTGGAAAATAAATTGGACCGTCCAGTGCAACAGAAAACCCACAGGAGCACAACCCCTCAGATTAGACTAATCATTACAGCTCCTCAAACACCTTCATCCAGCGCCAACAGCTGTTTCACAACAGTCCTGATGTGATACAGATGAAGAAACTCCACGGTCAGTCCTTCAAAATCTGAACTTGCTTGCTATTTGCACACACATATATCAGCTGCTTCATGTAAGATCTATCTGTCTGCCCTCGCAGTGACTGGTACGTGCTCTAACCATCCAACATCTGCCCCGCCCTAAATACCCATCAGCGCTCTGGAATCTGTCTCACAACCTGCAAATCATGGTGAGGATTTTAGTCTACAGAGCCGTGGATAGATAGATAGATGGATAGATGGATGGATGGATGGATGGATGGATGGATGGATGGATGGATGGATGGATGGATGGATGGATGGATGGATGGATGGATGGATGGATAGATAGATAGATAGATAGATAGATAGATAGATAGATAGATAGATAGATAGATAGATAGATAGATAGATAGATAGATAGATAGATAGATAGATAGATTTGGATGCAGAAGGACCAGGTTGTCAAACCATATGAGGACTCTGACTGTGCAGTGGTTTAGGACCATGTCACCGTTTGATGAATCCAAATAATTATCAGGTTAAATCCGGTTCCTGGAAGCTTTTATGTCTCCTGCTCTAAACACTCGGTGTGTGGCTGAGAGCTCCTTTCTTTCTTAGGAAAAGAAAAAGAAAATCCTGCGGTGAACAGGAAGTGAATAAACAGGAGGAGGTCAGTGTGATCATCAGTGACCGGTCATCCGGCCACCCACGGAGTTTGTTCGATTGATTGACAAGTGACCTGTGGGACCCTCCTCCTCCTCCTCCTCCTCCTCCTCCTCCTCCTCCTCCTCCTCAGCATTATGGTGCACTGACTCCTCCACTGTGTGCACATCAACCTTTAAGGCCTTTAATGGGACGATCACTGTTTAAAGAAACGGAGGCAGCTCACGCTCTGTAAACACAAAGCAGACTCTCCTTCTCTCCTTCTCTCCTTCTCCCTCTCTTGTCGTCTCCACAGGCTTCTGAGCACAGGGTCAATATTTATTTTACAGTTACTTGGAGACTGCGTCTTGTCCAGCACACCGGGGCTGAGAGGCTACTGAAGGCTGACGGCGGCAATACCCAATAATTCACGTAGATATTATCCAGTGTCACGCTGCTGAAAGTGAAATGGAAAAGTTAAGTGCTTTACTAGCCTCTGTTTGGAGGACGTGATGCCCACTTATCATAAACTGACTGCTGACACCCAGACACGGCACATTATGGTTTTTAATTTTACCGTCTTAGAATATCAGTCTGTTTCTAATGTGTAACACCATATATCCACATTAAAATAAAGATTATTAAGACAGCAAAACTCTATATCTTCCCTGCTTCAAGTCAGATTAGAAGATTAGCATCACTCTCCAAAGTGGTTGTTTGATATTAGCTCAAATTAGCACAAGAACTAGAAGCACAAGTCCAAAAATCTTACATATCAACCAGCATCAGCATAAACATGTTGATCCTTTTTGTTTAATTTCTGCATAAATGTGTAAAATCCACAAGTTGAGTTCAACGCAGTCAATGCAAGACTAGTTCCAGTCTTTATGCTAAGCTACGCTAAACTAAGCTTACAATCTCAGCACAGCTTTTGTGTAAAACATTCAACTTATACAACAATTTATATTCATGTTTAATGCAAAATCAATGGCATTCACAATGTATGCTTTTGCTATATAATTTTAACAAGCCATCTCTTGCACGCTCTCAGTAAACATCATGTTTTCCAGTCCTGGATGTTTTACTTTGGAGCAGAACTCTTCCAACATCCCAGCAGCAGCAGCAGCAGCAGCAGCAGCAGCTTGTAAGTGCCGTTCTTCTGCATAAAGCCTCCCTCTCACAGCACCGACTGGCGGGGCTCACTGCAGCCTTATAATATAAATCTGACTGCAGCCACAAAACCAGTGTGGCGTCCGTTTAATTTTTCCACAGCTACAAATTTTAAAGTGGACCCACTCTGCGCCAGTTTCCAGAACTTTGATTGAGACTAAATGAGAGCCTTCTGCAGAGCGGCACAAACACAACCACAGCAGCACGGTGGAGAGTTTTCAACTTCACTTTGTTACTTTATTTTTTATTTCCAGCTTCTCGGTTTTATGAACACTTGAAAATTGTTTTCTAACGTATTATTTTGTTAATTTGCAAAATTGCGGCGATGAAAAAGTCAGAGAATCAGAATCTGCTCTTTGTACTTTTTTATCGTCAGAGAGTGGACCTCTGCGGTCATGTCGGAGGTTTGATATGAAACAATAGAGTCTCGGGGTCGGCATGTGACCAGTCGGCAAGGCAACTGTACTATTGAGTAAATAAGACGATGTGCTATTTCCAGAGCTCCATCTTCAGGCTGTCAACTATGCTTGAATAGACAAAGTGGGTCTCCGGAGCAGAAGGTCAGAGTGTGTGCTGCATTAATGGACTCTTTTGTTGCTTCAAGGGTTTTGGTAGTCAGGGGGGAAAATGTTTGCTTTGGTTGAGGGTAGAGATTAAGATGATTGGCAGCACAGACATACGTGACACAGACTAAGGAACGTTTCTCTAACTCAAACAGAAGCTGTTTTCCATCCGGCACGGTTCAATTCAAGTGAGTGTTTGAAGAAGAACTCATTCTCTCATAATAGCAAAGTTTGTTTCATAAATGATATTAAATCTGTGTCTCGCTGATTTAAAAGTCATAGTATAAAGATAGATATTTAGATGTGTAAAGGTAGAGGTATAAAGGTAGATGTTTGTATTAAAGCTCCATACAGTATAAAGGTAGATGTTTGTGTTAAAGCTCTATACAGTATAAAGGTAGATGTTTGTGTTAAAGCTCCATACAGTATAAAGGTAGATGTCCATGTGTAGTGTGATTATAAAGCAGCTCTAGGTTCTATATTAATACTGTGAAAGTATCAAAGCCTCAGTCCACAGAGAAATGCACACAGCCTGTATTCAGAAACTGAGCCTTAAAACCAGCTGTCAGGACTTCCTGTCACTTTGTGATGTCACAACAGAGCAGCCCCGCCCACCACTTGAACCAAGATATCCATCCAACAACTTCCAGGATTTGGTTTCTCTGAGTGTTTTATTCTGAAATCTGCTCTATTTTTAATTGAAACAACCCACAAAACAGTCAGCCAATCAGAAGAGAGGCTCAGAGCCTCCTCCTCTCTTCTGATTGGCTGACACCGACCTGTTGTCACTAGAGCTCCAGAGAGAAACTGAGAGAAGAGAGTGTAAAATACAAAACTTTAAATCTATAATTATGAGCTACACATGCAATGGGAGCTTTTGCTAAATTTGCATGACATTTGAATGGAAACAAATCTCGCTGCATTGAGCCTCAGACGTCTAAACTCACTGTGTAGTCGTTTACTCCAGATAAAAAATGGGAATTAGTTTGGGAATTTCCGCACATTAATAAAACCGATAATCAGTAAAAACATCCAGACTGAAGCAGCCAAGTGAAGATCAGCAGTGAACTAATCATCAGGGGAGAGTTTCATTCCTTCACTTTGACCTCCACGACCTCCTGGCTCTGCTGCCGGAGCTCAAACTTCTCACAACTCCCTCTCAAAAATGTTCTCCAGTGGGGGCATTTTCACTCGCTGCCGCTGACTATCGGGCTGCAGCTCCTCCTCTCTGCTAAATAAAGACCCACGACTTCTCCAAGAGGGGAAAAAAAAAATCCCAAAAAAAGGCCTGAGCTCTCTGCGGAGCTGACGCCACATGCATGTCGGTAATGGAACTTGTTTGATGTGGCCAGGTGATTGAGGCCAGCTGCAGCAGCTACAGGAGAACAGCTTGTATTCCTTTGATTGCAAGAATGCAGTGCATGTGTATCTGTGTGTGTGTGTGTGTGTGTATGTGTGTGCACTCAATGCACAATATTTTCCTAATACACACTAATACACA
Source organism: Trachurus trachurus (assembly GCF_905171665.1). Taxonomy (NCBI): domain Eukaryota; kingdom Metazoa; phylum Chordata; class Actinopteri; order Carangiformes; family Carangidae; genus Trachurus; species Trachurus trachurus. The sequence continues at coordinate 28,592,061 of NC_139897.1, forward strand.
CATTTTACGTGTGTGTGTGTGTGTGTGTGTGTGTGTGGTCACGGTGGATTGCAGAATGAGGGATTCCCTCTTGGGCTCGTGCTTTTTTCGTCGGGACACACCAAACACACGCTCCCACTTGGCAGAGCTGCTCCATTGACCTCAGAGCACCTCAGAGCCACTGTGTATAGCTACACTGTAAAAAAAACAACAAAAATAAACCAACAACAACTACCAACCGCCTCGTTTGTCCTGCAAATCCACAGGGAGGCACCGACCTATAAAGAGCTAACTGCAAGTTTAGCTAGTGCTGCATTAGCTCACTGGTTTTGGCAGGAGCTGCAGCCATTGTTGAGTTTACAATGCAGGAGGGTTAGCCCGGACGCTACGGTCACTCAGGTTTAACGACCAGGTCGGGGCGAGCTTGGTAGCCTGTTAACTTCAGAGAAGAAATCGAAAGGCAAAGCAAAAGGTTTTCTTCTTTTATAAAGGGATTGAATTTAATGCTAGACTTGCAACGTTTCTAGGCTGCTAACGCTAACAACAGCTAGGAAAATGTACAAAAAGCGCCTCTGAAGGACAGTTGGCTTTATGATATGAAATATTCGGACTCTTTACAGCACTACGATATAAAACTACTTCATTAAATGATAAAATATATTGAAATTTTTATGTAAAAAGCACATAAAATAAGCATAATAATAGGCTATAAGCATATGGAATAAGCCTATCATATCTAATGCATTATGATCCAAATTCGAAGATTGGGTGGTTTAGCTATGACAATATACTGTATCCTAATGTTTATAATACCTAATCAATATCTTACAACAGGCTACAGCACTTCCCAATGAACTTTAAGTCTCTGACTCTTTCATCGTTTCTCCAGTTTTTCTGTTTTTAATTTTTTTTTTTTAACAGTGCAGCCACATGTGATTTCAGATAATTTCAGCAGCAGTCTGTTGAGTTGATTAGAGAGAGAGAGAGAGGGGTGGGGGCCGATCATAAAGCTGCAGTCTATTCTGAGACTGGAAGGAGAGTCTGACTCACTGTCACAATGGAGAGGAGAAGAAGAAACCGAGAGGGAGAGAAAGCAGCGAGCGGAGGAAGACGAAGAGAGAGAGAGAGAGAGGCAAGAAAAAGGAGAGAAGAACAAACTGGAAAGGTGAAAAATAGAAAGTTAAAACTTATCTCCTCATCTGAGTTTCTATAAACTCTGTTTTTAATACGTTTGTGCACATGGGCAACAGGCAAATGTGCACAAATGACTCAGGACTTCTCACAACATTTTGGACAGTTGTGTCTGTTCTCTGTGTTTGTTTATTTATTTTGCCCAATAAAGTTTCATTGAGCTGAACTGAACCTTGTGATCGTCAGCAGACTCTGTGTTTGTGAAGGAGGGAGGATCCTTCCAATCAACCCCCAATCAATAATGTCAGATACCATTTGGAGAGTGCATGGCAAAGAGCAACACATGGATATTTGCTGCCCTGACGCAACTCCAGGAATGTAGGGAGGAAGGGAGGAAGGGAGGGAGGGAAGGAAAGGAGGGAGGGAGGGAGGAAAATGGGAGGAAAGAAGGGAGGAGGAGGAGAGATGTGAGGGAGTGGTGAGGGATATCCCCTCAGTCAGACTCAACCAGCTACTTGGGTGTTTCACTGTTTTAACAAGGCAGAGTTCAGGCAATTTCAAAGCGCTCACCTCCCTCCTGCCCCCACGCGGGGAGCAGTTTGACCCCACTCTGATGTGAAGAACCCGCCCCAGCAGGAGGAGGAGGAGGAGGAGGAGGAGGAAGGCTGCCGTGCAGACGCGTCAGGTGGTTTTTCCAGCGCAGCTCTAAACTCCCTCCTTCTCTCTCTGCGTTAACTTAAACAAAATAAACACCCGGTATTTATGCTTCTCTCCCTCTCTCTCTCTCTCTTATACGGAAAGAATTCAGAAAGGCGTGCGCAGCTCGGACTGTGGGAAACGTGTGTTCCAACAACAGGAAATTCGTAATGTTTCCTCTGTTGGAGCGAGGATGTTCACCTTTCCAAGTCCTGATCCGCTGCTGCTCAGACATTTCACGCGTGTGAAGTGTTTGTTTTGCCCGTTATTGTCTCACTCACTAACCCAAACCAAACCAAACCAAACCAAAAAAAGAGAAAGAGCCTCCTCCTCCTATAATCACCGAGGAGTGAAACAACTGGAGCAGCAGCAGACAGAGCGCGGCTCCAGCGCACTGAAAGAAGCTGAATGCGCCTCTGGACGCGCACAGGCTGACAACACTTTGACAGCTCACAGACTGAGGTTATTTCTTTTTTCTTTTTCTTTTTTTTTACACAGAGACCGTGAAGCGGCTCCACGCAGGAGAAATAAAGTGCAAAACTACAGTAAAGCGCAGCAGGTGCTCCAGTGAGCTCACACTCTCACAACCACCAGACAGCAGCTCAGAGTTATAAACCCTGAGTTTAAAAGCCCTAACCCTCTCCACGTTTGACTCACCTTGACCACGTCGTCGTTTATGCGCTTGGGGTCCCGGTTGACCAGGTCGATCTCTTTGGTGTGGACGTCCTCCATTGTCTTCTCGTTCAGACTGTCGTTGTCCATGTCTTTATTGTTGGGTTTGTATATGTTCCCTTGCTTTCGGATGAACGGCGAGTGCAGAAACTCCTGTCAGGATCCGGAGGAGGCAGAAAAAGAAGAGAAGTGAGCAGGAGGAGGAGGAGGAGGAGGAGGTGGTGGTGGAGGAGGAGGAGGAGGAGGGAGAGTGTGCAGCGCACGGAGAGGGAGAGAGAGAGAGAGTTAGAGAGGGAGCGGAGTTACCAAGCCTTCCCTACGAACAGGGATGGGTTTAAATGAATAGAAAGTGAAGCGCCACACCCCTCGGACCAGCCGCAAGGGGTCCTCACCACCCACACAGAGACCCGAGGTCCTGACATGAAGTTTACTCAACATGGATCCGTGAGCATGGCAACGGGTTCATGCGTAAAAGCGCATATCCCCAAAAACATAAACCAACTCTCTCCTTCGTTCCCTTTATTGATATAAGACCTTATTTATGACGTTTTATGAACAATTAAGGTCAATCATAAAGATTCATGTTCTGATTTGTGAATATATGTTTCTGTTAATACATAAAAAAAGAAAAAATCTGGATTTCTGTGTCCATCGCTTTAAAAAGTGCGTGTGCGTAAAGACGCCATCGGTCATATGGCTGCATTAAAGCACATGTGTTAGAGTAAAAAAAAGTTGTACTATAGCACTTTTACGCACGGGAGTGTAAAGTTACCAAAAAAATGGTGCGTAAAATCCACAATAAACTCGTGTGTGTGTGAGAGAGAGTGTGTTAATGTAGCAGCAGGTAAACGGTCACACCGTCATGTTAGCGCGAGCTGATGGTTCTTCACATTCCCTCACTTTGGTGCGGGAGATGCGTTCATGACCAGGTGCCAGAAAAAACAGAAAAAACAACCAAAACAATCCCCCTCGTGAGTCTAAATAATGAGCGAGAATAACCAACTCCTTGATGAGGAAATAATCCGCGTCTGCTACAAAAACTGGCAGAGAAAGCGAAAGAGAGGCAGAGAGAGGTAGAGAGAGAGGGAGAGGGTGATACTGTACTGTACCTCCTCTGTGTCTCCGTCCTTCAGTCCTCCTGTCATGCTGTTCCTCAGGTTTGAACAGACAAGTCGCGGTGAAACAAGACAAGAAGACAATATAGGAAACCGTGTGGGAGGCGTGGAGGCAAAAAAAAAAAAGAAAAAGAAACTGAGTGGACGGACCGGGGCTCCTCTCCCTCTCCCTCTCTCTCTCCCTCTCTCTCTTTCAGGGACCTACAGTCGTTTAATTCCTGCCCTTTTTTTTCGCCGCTGCCCGGACGTGAGCGGAATTTTATTTAATGCCAGCTAGAGCGAAGTGAAGTGGAGTGAAGAGAAGTGAAGAGAAGAGGGGGAAACCTCCCGGTGTTTCCTCTGGTGGAGCCTCCAGTCACCTGTCTCTGTCTGTGGGCTGAGTCTGAGCTGAACCTGGATGATGATCTCACACCCTGAAGGGCTGCTGTTGTAACTTGTGTGGAAATACTTTTATTTGTGCATCAAGAAACAATAATAACACAGTAATAACCACGGTGAAGGTGTGGATGAGGATCCTCACCTCACCTGGCTGCTGTCACACCCCTGCCGCCTCAGAGTGCACTGCAAAAACTCAAACTCTTACCAAGAATATTGTCTTATTTCTAGTCAAAACAATCTCATTATACTTAAAATAAAAGTCATCACATAAAAAGTAGCTTGTTTTTAGACAATTTTTACTTCTTTCAAGCATATTTTCACTTGAAATGTAGAAAAATCTGATAGTGGAGCAAGTTTTTCTTAAAACTTGCTTTCACTGGAAGATTTTTCTACTTATTTCAAGTGAGATTTTGTTTGAAACAAGTGAAAATTATCTAAAAACAAATTAATTTGTCTTATTTCAAGTGGAAAGGGATTCGTTTTCATTTCATTTTGATTTATTCCATTCATGGTATACATTCTACACATGGTTGCACATATTTACATAATGTAGCTACACATTGTCACCATGAATGAAAAGGAGCAGGATGAAGAAAACTTATAGTACCTGCCCCTCTCTGTTGTTATAATTACATTGACATTTTGACTAGAAATGAGACATTTTGACAAGAAATAAGACAAATATTCTTGGAAAGATTTTGAGTTTTTGCAGTAAGAAGCTACAACTGTGACAGTGGAAATAAAAACACAATAAATAAACATGAATAAAGCAGCGTTCAGTTCAGTTCAGTTCAGTCTGCTGCTGCTGCTGTGTCTCCTCGTTGTCTCCAGTCTTCATGCTGGTCACTCTGGTCTGTTTACATTCTTCCTCAGTCTGGAGTCACAGCAGCTCAGCTGGCACACTCAGCTGTTTCCTGACACTGTGTGTGTGTGTGTGTGTGTGTGTGTGTGTGTGTGTGTGTGTGTGTGTGTGTGTGTGTGTGATGTAGGTGCAGCCTTGGGTGTGACCATGCAGTTGTTTTCACGTCTTTTATAAACTGAAAACAACTCATTTACGTCATCCAATCACAGCAGAGAGATAATTAAAAGGTGAAACAGAGACTCTTTTTTGGATCTTTGGTTTTAATTTTCACACCTTCAGCTTTTTACACAGAAGTCTTGTGCCAAAAGATTCATTTCTAATAGGAAACACTTTACAGGTGCATAATGGGCAGTCACTAAATAGCTCAGGTAGCAGGTGAAAGCTCAGGTGTGTTGTTTTATTTATCCGTTCATTTTAACAAATAAAATGATTTTCAGACCATCTAATTCACATATTTATTATAATAACATGTTAATCAATGAATTGTGTTTCAGGTTTGCTGCACTTTTCAATTTAATGAATGGTTACTGCATCATCTGAGCAGCTTCTCCTGATAAGCTTTATTATAACCTGACATGTTTTTAACTCTAAGTTCTTAAAAATGGTTTGAAACTTGTCTATAAACAATTTATTAAGGGTCAATGATGTTGTTTAAAACCTGCAAAACTTTACACAACTTTAACAAATCTTTCATACACTGTATCTCCGTGTTACTACGCCTGTTCTTCGTAAACCTGCTTCACCTTTAATATGTTTGTTCCTGTTCAATAATAACGACAGTAAAGTAGTAAAAGTTACTGCCTCTCTCTCTGTCTCTCTTTCAGCTCTTTGTGCTCATGCGCTCTGCAGAGGAGCTGTGTAAATAAACCTCTTCTCTCTCCTTCACCTCATCAGGGTGCGGCGATGAACAAAGATAAAAAAAAAAATAACCAAATGAGACGAACGAAGCAGCAGCAGCAGCTTCTGACCAGAGGACAGATGCATGAACATACTCTGACTGAGACATTCTGCATCTGTAGAGTGAAACAAACAGCTTCCATGATGCAGAAATGACGCTGTGTGCATCATAAACAGATGTGACTTTGGTTTTCGGAGGTTTGAAACACAAAAACGTGAAGTTTGAGGCCATAGGATGTAGAGACTCTGGGAAGTTGAGGTAGTTTCACTTTCTCAGGTTCTTAAGCAGCTGATTCTGAGGATAATCGTCTCTGTCTGTGCATCATGAAAACAGCTGCAAATCAACCAAAAGCTGAGACTCATGTGATTCAGTATCAGGTGTTTTGACCTGGTTAATCTTTTACAGGTGCAACGTCTGTGAAGTGAAGTGTAACAGACCAATCTACTATAACAGCCGTAAATAACATTAGTATAAAACAGTCCGGAGAGAGGTGATAAAAAGCAAAAGACTCCCTCGCTCAGTGTACCAGCTGTCGTGACCACGGTAACAACAGCTGTAGGATTCAAACAGCTGCAGCATCAGTGATAGAAAATTCATTGAGAACTTCATTTGCATCGCTTTATGATTATATTATCCTCATCTTTTACTACTGCATGCTCTGACTGCTGCTGCCAGGCTGCAGGAACGGCCAGAGGTCAAGTTCCCCTCAGCATCAGGAGGATCTGTAGCTCTGTTACTGCTCCACATGGCTGAGAGTCAGAATGAGTTGTGTCTGTTGTCTTTTATGTGCATGTGGGTCAAAAGTCAAGGGTCGCTTTAAAAGACCTTAAATGACCCTTTGTAGCTGAAACACACCAGGAAACAACTGACTCAAAAAGGGGGAAAAAAAGAAGGATGCGCTGCCTGGATCACTGTCTGAGATCGGTGCTCTTCAGAGAGGCAGGTATATATTTACAGAACAAAGGACTTCAGGGATCTGCTAACTGTGAAGAAAAGGATGCAGACGTCCAAGAACAAAAAGGGAACTGAGGCACTCACTGGGTGAAGACCGACAACAGACCTACGCGTATCGACCTAAGTCTTCATCAATCTGTTTTACTGTCTTTGCTCTCAATAAAAAAACGACAAAACGACAGAGTGCCTCAGTTCCCTTTTTGTTCTTGGACGTCTGCATCCTTCTTTCACAGTTAGCAGTCCCTTTGTTTTACAACAGGAAACAACATCAGAGCCTCAAATTTACATATATTCAGGGTCGTTGCCAGTAATTCTGGGCCCTGTGAAAAAATATTAAGTGAGCCCCCTATGTATTATATTGTTTTTATTAATTTCAACCAGGGCAACGATGACCAGTATTATTATTACTGTATTCATCAATAAAGGCATTCTATCTATGGGAAATCATGATTTGGGCTATTCCTGTGTCATTACTGTGTTATGTCTGTGTAATAACAAGTGTGGCCGAGCCCCAGGCCACACTGTGGGATGTTGCATCAGTGTAAATATACACAATATACTTTTATTTCCTTTTTTTTTTCTTAAGGTATTTTTCACCTTTTTTGGGGTCTAATTTTTGTCTTATTTTCTGTCTTATTCATGGTGCATGCTGCATCACATGAGTCTCAGGGGCATCCCAGTAAATGTTGTTTTTTAAATTTCATTTTGAAAATCTGAGGGCCACCGTTTAGCTAAGTGGGTTAAGCAGGCACCCCGTCTGCATTTCCTGTCTCTCTCGAGCTCTCTTGTCTGTTGTCTGTCTGACGTCTGCCCGATTTCACGTGAATGCAACATCAAGAATATGTTCCGATATGCAACCGCACCGCTAGATGGGGGGAATTCCTACATATTATACCTTTAAAATAAGAAAAGAAAAGAAAATTTGAGTTAATGACAGTTCAGGTTTGTTTTGTTTTGTTTTGCAGCAGCAGATGCGTGTGTTGTTGCATCTGCAGCGACTGACGGCTACAGTACAGGAGTGCGACAGGTGGAGTTGGCCGGCGCTGTGCGGGCCTGCAGGTCCGACAGCGAAGCCTCGGGTCATGTTCCATCGACCTGCAGCTCGTTGTCTTTGTATAGGAAAAAGTGTCTTATGCAACCTGAGCGTGAAGTGATTTACGAGGAACACTCTGGCGCTCGGCTGCTGCACATCCCAACCACACTCATCTTCTCTGACAGGAAGGACAGAGGAAAAACCAACGACCTTTAGGAAAAACAATTCTTTATTTTGGTCACGTCTGATTGAGTGAAGCCAGAGACATGCAGACAAATAAAAATATATATATTTCATTTCTTTAACAGACAGATTCAGGGCACATTAATGATTCATTTAGTCAAATATACTAGAGACATGACATGTGAAGGGAGGCTGAGCTGCTACATGTTCAGGTTCAGGTGGGTTTGGGAAGGGGGCGGGGCTTTAGCCGCCACACACCTGTCTTCTTCTTATTCTCCTATTGCACAACAGACGGTTCTCAGGATTTCAAAAAATAGAAACTGCGACAGAGACAAAACATCACGTCATGTCGTTCTCTCTGTCTCTGTAATGTTGAGCAACAAGTTGGTAAAAACTCAAACATGCAAATGTAAGTTACAGCGACGCTGCCTGTTTCCTGGAGAGTCCGGCTGGCGAACAAAAAAGGGCTTAAGCTCCTGTGTTTGCCTAAAGTTTAGCACGATTACTGTTTCAGTGTGGCTTAAATTTGAATAAACACCTTCATCCACTGATGTACGGAAGCTGGGGAAGGCCAAACTTGAATCTCCTGTCAGTTCTGCAGCCCTGTTGTGTTTGTTTAGCCTCTTTTAGCGCATTGTTTCGGTTTCCCACCATCTTCTACTGCACACACTGCAAAAACTCAAAATCTTTCCAAGAATATTTGTCTTCTTTCTTGTCAAGATGTCTCATTTCTAGTCAAAACTAATTTTCTCCACTTAAAATAAGACTCATCAACTAAAAATTAACTTGTTTTTAGATCATTTTCACTTGTTTCAAACAAATTTTCACTTGGAAAAAGTAGAAAAATCTGCCAGTGAAAGCAAGTTTTTTGTGCTTGTAATAAGAAAGAAAAACTTCAGCTCCACTATCAGATTTTTCTACTTATTTCAAGTGAAAATATGCTTGAAAGAAATAAAAATGTGTCTAAAAACAAGCTACTTTTTTAATGTGATTAGTCTTATTTTAAGTATAATGAGATTTGTTTTGACTAGAATTGACATTTTGACTAGAAATAAGACAAATATTCTTAGTAAGATATTTGAGTTTTTGCAGTGCAGTTTCAGCCTCTACACTCTACACATCAAAGCTGTTCTCACCTCAACTAGACTCAAATGATGACGGAGCATTTAAACAAATCGTTTATCTCGATCTCAACAGTAACACGATAAGGCAACTGTAGCTGACGCAACACGTCCTGCAGCTTCAACTCCTGATGGTTCGTTTTTTATCGCTGCTGCTGCTGCAGGTTTGTATCTATAACATGAAACACACACCGGTTCCAGTGATTAAAGGCAGAGACAGTGCATGTTATTAGAAAACACTCATCATCTGTGGGTCGGACAAAGTTAAAGTGCACAGTGGAGAAGCTGGAACAGACACGAAGCCGACACCTGTGATACCTGTGACTCTGTAGCTTGTACCTAAAACTCAACTTCATCAAATCCACGGCAAGAAAATGATGTCACTGTCTGATTTCCTATGAATATAAATCCTCTGATACCAAGGTGCAAGTGAACGCAGCACGAGCTATGGCCAACGTCACCACCAACCACCAACCACCAAACGTATTAATTAGTCGCTGCATATGAAACAATAAATAACAAAGCCGATCAGTAACGGGAGAAAACAGCTGTATACTGCAGCTGCATGTGCAAAGCAACTGAGATCAACGCAGCAGAGAGAGAAAAGCTGCAAATGTGCAACAAGCTGCATCTTAGCATCTACTCTGATTCAGTTCTAGCTGAATTCAATATATATTTGCAATATATACATTTTTCTTTTCTTTTTTAAAATCTATAATAATATAAAAGCAGAAATATTACATCTCGTATGTAGCAGGTCAGCAGTTAAGTTTGCTCAAGCCTCGTCTCTCAGCAACAAAGTGATGGAATGACAAGAATTTCTTTTGGTCACAATCAGCAGAAAGAAAAAAAACAACATAAAAAACTCCATAAACAAACTCTGTGCACATGAGCTCCTTATAAAGTCTCAGTCCGCCATAACAGCTGATGTTACCATGGTGGTGTTTTCAGTTTCCAGCATTTTAAAGGCCTTGGATTACGTGAAACTGGTTTCCGCAGCTGTTCAAAGGACTGGTCAGACTTGATAAGGACTCATGTGCGACGTTTCCCACTCGTCGCCTCGTTTCTTCTCTTCTACTTCGCTCCGTGGCTCTGGGTCAGTTCTCTAAGGTCGTCACGTGAACGGAGGACAGGGCCTTGCCCATGCTCTGGTAGAGCGGCTTGACGAAGATGTCGACCAGACTCCACCACACGGCCTGGACGGGCGGCAGCAGCATCATGAGGCTCTGGATCGCAGGCATCACCAACCTGCAGCGGGGACGAGGTCACACAGAGGTTCAACACACTGACAGAGCGTTGTTTTCCTCTGAGGCCTGCAGCACTAACTAAACAGGGATGTGTGGCTCTTTATTAGCACGCTGTGATTTCTCCTGTAATTTTCATCTGTGTTTTTTTTTGCTTTCAAAACGTCTGAAAACACTTTGGTCCGATCCTGTTTCTCATTCATGACCTGTTGCTAAGGTTATGGGGTGGAAATATTCCTCTGCAACATGAGACACCATGACTAAACCATGATATATCATCATAAGATCAGATAGTGAATGTAACAAACAACATACAAGTGAGTTTTTTTGAAAATGTTCGAGGTCATAATATTTAGATGCAAGATTTGATGTGACATAAAACGGTTGTTGTGATTTTTTAAATCTATGTTTATGGTGAAAAATCTGAATATTTATGTGTCTGTTTGGTTGCTTGTGCAGCCATCTTGCTGGTGCATCCAGTGCATTCTGGGAAAATCTGTCACTGTAATCTTTGCTTTGTTAAACCTTGACATCGCTTCTCCTGAGATGAATGTGCAAACCAGAGGGTGAGGGCTACAGCAGCGGGCTCAGGCTTTTTAAAGAGGAACTATGCAAGTCTGGTAGCTGTGTTGCTAACCCTCCTCTCAGCCATGTGCATTTGTTTACAACGAAGCCGGCGAAAAATCTATACATGGAGCGGTGGATAACGTTATATAACATATACGATGTTACAACGTGTACGTTTGTGTAGTTTTAAAACAAAAGATTACAGGTTACGGAACACGTTTGTGTCGCATTTGAGATGAGAGCTATCAAATTTACTCCAGAGCTTTTTAATTAAAGTAAAAATGTAGCATAGCCATGAGAAAAATCCTGCTTAGTTCCTCTTTAATACTTTAATTTACGTACTGGGGCAAAACTAATGTGATTTATGAAGGAATAATCCAGATTTGACTTAATAAATTGAATTCAGTCGATTCAATCGCCCAAAAGAAAAGTCAGTTTGGAGTTTTATTTACTTTCTTTTAAGTATTCTGTATTGTTAGGCCTTTATTTTGATAGGACAGTCTATTTCCTGTGTGATGTCTGAAGCTTTTTAAAGAATTACGTCACATCACTGTTTTCCTGCTGATCACATAAGAGTGTGTGTGTTTGTTCATGGATGTGATTGTGTGTGTGTGTGTCTGTGTGTTTGTCCTCCTTTGAAGCAGCTACCCCCCCCCCCCCCGCCCACTCCTCCCTTCCTGTCATTCCTGGTGCATTGACCGGCTCAGTGTCCTACTGTATAGTCTATTGATTAAAAAGAAAAAAACAACCTCCTGACTCTGCTGCTGCTGCTGCTCACTGAGCTCCTCACCTGCAGGTCAGAGGTCATGTGAAAAGTAACTGAGCAGTGCTGCATCTGAAGAATGTCCCACTCTGCTCTGAAAATAGGCTTCAATAGCCACCGACGTTGCCAAAGGGCACGGGGCTGGGTTTTTTTTTTTGTTTTTCCACCACACGAACCAACATTCCTCCAAACTTTCCATCAAACGCTCTTTTTAACTTTAACTTTAACTTTAAGTTTCTGTGGACTAAAACTCATCGGTTGTTTGGTCACTGCTTGTTGCACCTGGTTCGACTCAACCCCGACTGAATTTGAGCATGACTCATTTTCCAAATAAAGACCTTGCTGACAAAATATTTCAGAGTTGTTCACTGTGCCTACTGTATACTTTTCCTACAGAGCCAGAATAAGTCACCTATAATGTTCCCACAGGGTTTAAAGTGTGTGTGTGGATTATAATAGATATGATCACACTTTTATGTCAGTATAAAGCCTCCATATGCCTGTTAGAGGTTATAATGTGCACTTATTATAAGACTTAAACTATAATATATTTTATTCTAATGGTTCTTTTCCACTGTGCATCAGTCTAATGTGGTGTGTCTGGATGCTGAACCAGAACCAGCTGCTTCACTTTACAACTTCCTGACTGACTGACTGTGCACTGCAGCTCTTCCTACCAGATGTGGATGCAGCTGAGCACCCCGAAGACCAGCCCGAAGACGAACGCCATGGGCACGGCCAGCAGCGTGGTGAGCAGCCGGTAGAAGATGAACTTCACCAGCTCGAAGGCGGCGTGGCTTCCGATCCACACCCTGTCGAAGCTGTGAGAGGAGCGCGGCTCCGCGATCACATCCTCAAACCCGATCTGTGTGATGATTAACACGACAACTATTCAGAATCAAACACACACACACATGAAAACACCGGGCAGGCAGGAAGGTGGGATGATGATGATGATGATGATGTGTTCACGCACACGCACACAGGCAGCGACTTCCAGGTATTCACGCTGCGGATTATGAGACTTTACAAAGTGTAAGACATGAAAACAATGAGGCTGGTTTTGGTTTGTAGCCTAAGTGTTAATAATAATTCATCTTGACAGCGGAAAACTTTCTGTTATAGTTTCACTTTTCAAAGAGGGAGTCGCAGCACAATGAGGCGGCGAAACATTTTACCTTCAAGTGCGCGTTGGTATCGTTTGGATCTCGATCCGGTTCCGCCGCGTACACCTTCTTCCCCTTCTTGGACAGAATGGGCTCTATGGACCTGTTGAACTCGTCCTCGTCCATTATGATGCTGGTGTCCGACTTCTCCTTCTCCAGACCCATGGCGCGGTCCGCGGCAGCAGCAGGCTGTGTGCGGTGGTGGAGCAGCTGATGCTGGGAGAGAGAGAGAGACGGACTGTGGAGCGGAGCTGAGCGCCACCCCCGCCCCCGTATGGAAAGCAGCGCAGCGCAGCGCAACGCAGCGTGGGGCCGCCGAGACACAACAACAAGCTCTCAGTCACTTCCACACAGCGATCCAAGGCGCCCGGCGATGACTGACACCACTGTACAGCAGCAGCAGCAGCAGCAGCGGCAGCAGTACACTGCAAAAAACTCAAAATCTTTCCAAGAATATTTGTCTTATTTATTGTCAAAATGTCTAATTTCTACTCAAAACTAATCTCTTTCCACTTAAAATAAGACTCATCACCTAAAAATTAACTTGTTTTTAGATCATTTTCATTTGTTTCAAACTAATTTTCACTTGAAATAAGTAGAAAAATTCGCCAGTGAAAGCACCGTAAAGAAAAACTTGCTCCAATATCAGATTTTTCTACATATTTCAAGTGAAAATCTGTTTGAAAGAAGTAAGAAATGTCTAAAAACTAGCTACTTTTTAATGTGATGAGTCTTATTTTAAGTAGAATGAGATTTGTTTTGACTAGAAATGAGACAAATATTCTTGGTAAGAGTTTGAGTTTTTGCAGTGTAGAGGCACTGACCCAGGATCAGCGCCCAGGGCTCGGGGACAGCTGCTGCAGCCATGTGATGACATGTGATCAGCAACCTGCAGCCAGTCAGGACGCTTGTTTGTTTGTCTGTTTGTTTGTTGGGTCATTAACTCTTAGAGAAACTGATGCAAAAAAGTAAAAAAGTGATGTATTGTAAAAATGCACCCACCTGTGAATTATTTAATTTGTGGTGCAGGAAAACATCCGTCAACAACAGGCTCAGTGCTGCAGGCTGAAACCACCACATGTTTGTCTGCATAACATTTTCTACTTGTGGTTATCTGAACACACTGTTCTACCTGCTCAGGTGATTTACCACTGGTCTTCTCTGTCTCTCTGACTGAGTGGATTTATGCTCTGAAGGAACCGAGGCGCCAACATAGTTAGAATAACTGCAGCTCCTCAGATGTCTGAACAGGAACCTGAGCAGGAAGACGCTGAGTTCAGGCAGCTGCTGTTTTCATCTCAGCTGTGAAACAAAGGGTCCGATCCCCCAGACCCTCAGAAACATGTGTACAGTACATTGCTGTAAAGTCATTACATACATTGTAATTCATTGATGTGATTATTTGGACCCAGTTTCTTTAAAATCTAAGGTCGTGAGACGAATCTGTCTTCTCAAACTATTTAAAACACCACATACAGCAGGTGGATTCTTTAGTTTGATTACATGAGGTCAAAGGCCAAAGTGACATCAGACTGGACCAAATGTTTCTTCTCTCAGGTGTCCACCACCCCAAAGAAACTGCAAACTTACATTAAAGGAGTAAAAGAGAGTATTCACTTAACATCTGTCCTCGCAAGACATTTCTGAGATTTATCAGAACAGCAAAAAAGTTGAACATTTAAAGTTCTATTTTCAGGCTTTTTTTTGTCTTTATATAGTGACAATGAGGTCTGACTTGATCACAGATACTTTTCTTACATGACTACAGGCTTTTGCGTATGTGTTTTTAAAAATCCGTCGCCCGACAAAAATGTTATGCACAGACACCTTACACCCTACTGTAAATTCAATGCATTTTATTATTTTATATTCTGTTCCACACTTCGAAAAAGGGAGACAAAAGTCGTCATGCAGTGCGGATAATTTTGTGCTCCTCCCACTTGTTGAGAAATAAAAAGGGAAAAAGAAAATACTGTGTCCATCCGATCCTGAGAGGACGTCAAGAGCGAAGACACCTGCTTGTAAATGAGCAGCGGAATCATCACGATCACTTCAACTGTTTATTTCAGGATGTCGGTGGTCCAGTTTAATAGACTATTAGCTCTCCTGAAGCCAGTCTCCAGAGAAGATTGTTTGTATAGTTTCCTTAATTTGCACTGCAGAGACGACCTTTACTGACCTTCTTTTACAAGCTCAGCTCTCTATTTGAGCTCCTGTTCCTGTGAGTGTGTGTGTGTGTGTGTGTGTGTGTGTGTGTGTGTGTGTGTGTGTGTGTGTGTGTGTGTGTGTGTGTGTGTGTGTGTGTGTGTGTGTGTGTGTGTGTGTTGTATAAAGATAATTAAACCTTCAGTGGTTGGTGCTGCTGGTTCTGGACTTGAACCCTCTGGGCCTGAGTTTGCATGTTTCCTCTCGGTACTGAAGCTTCCTCCTGCTGTAGTTGTGAGGTTTGAGTAATTATATACCTGTGGGCGTGGCTGTGGGGCGTGGATATCAGCCCTGGTCACCTGCCCCAGCCTCGGCCAATAGGATTCAAGCCAGAATTGACTGAATATACCTCATAGATTGACATATATTGACATATATTGACAATAAAGTGCTGCAGTGAAAGAAAACTACAGTTAGACTTAATGAAAAGCTTGAACTTCTTTGACCTCAGCTACAACGCTAAGCTAAGCTAACTAGCTCATCTCCACTCTGTGCAGTTCTGTGGTTTCACTTCAACTCAACCGGTAAAATGTAAATGTCACCAGAGCACCTGCGTCTCTTCAGACACGACTGCAGCTCGTTGCACTTTGCATCTCATTTGTCACTACAGCAGCAGCAGCAGCAGCCGGTCTGTCTGTCCCTCTGTCCCTCTGTCCCTCTGTCCATCCATCCATCTGGCCGGCGTCCAGCGTCCGGCGTCCTGCTGCCCATTGACGGTCCACACAACACAACAACGGGTCCGTAAACAACGTGCGCTTTTGTTTGGCCACCGGGCGACTGGACGGTGAGTGACAGCGAAGCAGAAACACAGCAGAGCGACAATACAACAACACAATCCTCCTGGATTAACACACACTGGGCCTTTCTGACAGACAAGCATTCAGCATGGGGAGGAGGGGGGAGGAGGGGGGGGAGGAGAGGGAGAGGGGGGGTGTGGCAGTCTGAGGGTGAGGCGGGGGAGGCGGGGTGGGAGGACAGTGTTGACATGAGAGTATGTGAAAGAGCAGCAGAGGAAGTTGTTGTTGTGTTTCAGTTTGGACACAACAGACGTTACTGAGACTTGGACACAGCTGCTGCAGCAGAACCTCAGAAGGAAGAAGGTTCTGGGTTCGATTCCCGGATTGTTCTCCACCTGTACCTGCTCTCTCCTGGTTCTCCAGCTTCCTCCCAGAGTCCAAACACATGCATTACAAGTTAAAGGGATAGTTCAACATTTTGGCAAATTGGCCCATTGCCATAATCCCTATAGTCATAGCAGTAGGTTCGTTACCTTTAATTGTCGGTGCAAGCTGTTTTTAGAACGGCGGAGCAGAGCCGCGAGCTGCTCAGAGCTACGCTACGGAGGCTCATGGGATTTCTTGGTTTCCCTCATCAAACTCATCAAATACACAATCCAACAACTCCAAAACGCTCTGGTGGACAAGTTGTGACCTGCACATTCACCACGCTATGAGATAATAACAGAACGTTACCAGACAGAGTTGTTTTAGAGGGAAATGCAGAGACTGCTTGCTGAAAAACTGCCCACGACAGGAATGTGCATCAACGGTTTTGCATGAATTTCCCTCTAAAACAACTCTGCCTGGTAACGTTCTGTTATTATCTCATAGCGTGGTGAATGTGCAGGTCACAACTTGTCCACCAGAGCGTTTTGGAGTTGTTGGATTGTGTATTTGATGAGTTTGATGAGGGAAACCAAGAAATCCCATGAGCCTCCGTAGCATAGCTCTGAACAGCTCGCGGCTCTGCTCCGCCGTTCTAAAAATAGCTTGCACCGACAATTAAAGGTAATGAACCTACTGCTATGACTATAGGGATTATGGCAATGGGCCAACTATCCCTTTAATTGTTGACTCTAAATTGTGAATGTGACTGTCACTGTGTGAGGTTTTTTGTTGACTGGTTACCTTCCCTATGTCACCTGGGATTAGCTCCACCCCCACGTGCACCCTGCTTGGAGAAGCTATAGTCGATGTGTTGAGGGATATTTCATCAAACACTGGACAGATTTTCACAGTATAATGAGTTTGGTTTTATGTTCCCAGGACGACGTGTTGGAAAGTTTTGTCAGATCTCTTTTTTTTTCTTTTCATTTCAGTTTTTCCATCATTACACTGAAGTTTCCTCCAAATTCTCAAGAGATGATATAGGAATAATAAGACAAAGAGAAATGACTTGAATGATTCATGGGACACGTGGGCCGAGCCTTTAAGCAATGAAACCTTATGGACCCTGTCTTTTCTTGTTCTTCTTCCTCTTTTTCATGTTTTCTTGTAATAATTGAAATGTAAACACAGCCATGCTGTCAGATGACTTGTACAACCCTCTGGACCACAAATGGCTTTTCTAGGGTTAGGGTTAGGGTTAGGGTCAGCTCTAACAACCTCTTTACATACATACTTTCCCTACAATTACCCACAGACTCTTTGACACGTGGACTGGAGGAGCCGGGGATTGAACCACCAATCTTCTGATTAGCAGACGACCCAGAGAGGTTGAATATCATCTATAGGCTGACGACACACATTGATGCCTTTCCTCTGATGTTTCATGGTGGTTTTGAGGTGGTTTAATCTGATTTCATGAGTCCACTGGAGGCCATGATGAATTAGACGACTCCTCGATCAGGGTCGAGGATCAAGTAAACTCATGGGTCAAGTTCAAGTAAATTCGAGCTTAAGTAAACTTGAACTTGACCTTGAAGGCTTTTAAGATAAGCAAACGAAGGCTCAGTGGAGTTTAAATGCGCTTATGAGCCCTGTCGTTATCTCCCAGTGGATTGTGGGTAACAGATTTCTGCAGAACCCAACTCCTTCGTTGTGTTTCTCATTGAGCAGGTGTTAAATGTTTTTCCTCGACCTCCCTCTGACCCCTGGGAGTCGCCCTAAACATCTGACCCGATCCCGCAGGTTAATATTTAATTAATTCACATTCACATTCCAGGACGTTCCGGCCGGCGTTCCCTCGAGGGAACCGGCGTCCTGACGATGTGGAGCTGCTGTGGAACGTTTCGGCTTCCTCAGGGATAAATGTGTGTTTGTCCAGAAGTTTTCCAGAGGGGAACAATGATATCAGTCCACCCGCAGCGCGCTGGGATTTCCTGTTCCACCCAAAGGACCCTCGACACGAATCGACACACTCTGAGACACACTTCACCTTAAGGGGGGAAAGGTGTGTGTGTGTGTGTGTGCAGGTGTGTGTGTGAGTTAAAGGGAAACATCCCGAGGATGTTTTTGCTTCACGACTCTTTAACATTATTAAAATGTTTCTCAGATTTTTATAGTTAACAACAGTTTTCAAAGGAACAGAAACAGATTTGCAGAAACTGCTCCACATCTGCAAGACATTTCTAATCCAATTATCTCAAACACTCATCAGTGAAGGATGGAAATGTTGATTTATTGCAGAAAATCTACTCAAATCACTGAAATATCAGCGTCAACCATAATTTTCGCCGGCAATAAATCAGCAGTCTGGCTCCGGTTGCAGCCAAACCGAGAGAGAAACTGGCTGTGAAAGCAGGAGGTGATAAATGACACCCAGACCGTCGTCGTCGTCGTCGTCGTGTGTTTAAACCTACAACAACAACAACAACCAACAACTGTGAAAAGAGTCGGTTCAGATTGGGAGGCTGCAAACACAGATAGAGACCGAGTCTGAGTGAAGGTCTGTGTATGAATACATGTGTGTGTGTGCACGTCTATATTAGTATGGGACACACAGGCAGACACACACAGACAGTATAACCTACTATGTGTTCTGCTCTATATTTATCTGTATCTGGATGAGGTCGTCAGTTTGATGTAAACTCTGCACAGCATGTCCTCTCTCTCTCTCTCTCTCTCTCTCTCTCTGTTTATTTCATCTTCTCCTGGACAGAGGGGTCTGTTCTGTTCTGGAGACCCACAACCATCCACAGTTTCCACCGACTGAGATCGGGAGGCAGGATCTTTAGGATTAGGAACGTCCTCTAGTGTTGGGAATTGACCCCTTGCAGCTACGTCACAATTAGAACGTTACGCGAGAGGCGACGCCATGACGGACGGCAGAAAGTGCTCAGTGATAATGTACTGCTCCATGGACTGTATGGGTGCCGTCCAACAATGTGGCTCGATCACTTCACACTACAACCTCACAGCATTATCACTTATTTTAAATAGAATATCTACTCATCCGTTGCAATAATCCGTTTGTTTTTTTGTTATTCACCGTAGAATATCTCAGTTTTCTGTGCTTTTTCCACTGCTAAGGAGCCATAACGTCAGTCAGTGCCACACTCCCCATACAGCAGCTGCTGCTGTCTTTGCTGCTGCTAACTACAGTTAACAGACCTGGAAAGTAAAACCTGGTCCGACCCGTGGGTGTTGAAGACCTGACCCGACGTCTGTCTAATTAGTGATCATTCTCTGATTAAAGCCGGCTGAAAAATAAAAGAAAACAGGAAGCCGTCTTCGTTGTAATCGCCGCGATCCGTCCGCCGGCGGCAACTACGTTGTGACGGTGCTATGTTTAATACGAGCGTTAGCTGTTGTTAGCCACAGCATGTAGCTCAGCTAGTTAGCTTCAACTGTGTTTACATCGACTATACACTGTAGATAAACTAACTTATAATGGCATCGATAACGTGTCTGTACATCTTCGCACTGGTCCTGTTGCTCATGTAACCCCGCTGCCAGTGGCCAGCCCCGGTTCTTAGCTCTAGACCAGCAAGGAGTTGGTGCTTGGGACCAGTTTTAAGGACCAATAACCAGTTTTTAAGCGGTGGAAAAGCAAAGACCCGGTGCTAGTCAGGCTCTGGCTCCGAACCAGCACTGGAACCAGCTCAGTGGAAAAGGAGGGGAAACCCTACAACCACGGTATGTCATAAAACTATAACGCGCCCATTCAATTACATTGACGTTCACTGTTCTTTTGCCGTCCATCATGGCGTCCGCAGCTACCGCGAGTGGAACGTGACGTCATGTGCAAGGGGTCAATAGCAGTTCTTTTGGTTACATGCTGTCATTCCAACATCCCACCTTTCCGACATTCCGCTATTCCGACATGCGAACGTCCCACCATTCCGACAAGGCTTTCAATATAAGGAAATGTGTGTTCCTCAACAGGTGACTCCCTTCTTTAAGACATGCTGATGGTTGTGCGTCATTACGCAGCAGAGTGCAGACAGGGACTAGTCTGCCTGTCTAGACTCTACCAACATTTCTTGGTGCTAAAGTCTCCACTGCGGAGTAGGAGACGTGTAGGATCTACTGGATTTCATTCATTCTTCAATCATTGTGCAACAGTTTCGATCATTGTGCAATCATTGTGCGACATTTTTTCTTGTTGTTGTTGTTTTTTTCCTGTAATGTAGACGCTTTCTAATAATCCTGGGTTTTAAAAATGCTGCTTATTTTAGTGCTTTCTACCCACGCTGAGTCCACCCAATCAGACAAGGCAAAGCAAGTTTATTTGTATATAGAGACTTTTGGAAAAAGGGTGAAGTCTGCATACTGTTGTAGCTCCTCAAATGTTTATTGTAGGCTCTACAGTAAGATCAACGTTTTGATCACATAGATCTTCGTCAGGATCAAGGACAAGGAGACACCTTGCTCATATAAGTAATTGGTCCCACCCCCCAAGCCAGCCAGGGATGCTGCCCAGGGCTGGATTGGGGGGGTGGTGATCTTATAGCCTTGTTAGTCCTTCACTTGTAATACTTTGGATGTGCGTGCCCTATCCTACTATTTGTATTTATTGTCCATTTGTACAAACAGTTTGTCTCAAAGGGCTTCACACAGCATCATAACAACATCCTCTGACCTCTGACCTTCACATCGACTGAGGAAAATCTCCAGAGAAAAAACAGGAGAAACCTCAGGGTGAGAGACAGAGGAGGGATCCCAGGGCAGGTACCTTGATAAAGTGATAAACCTGCTGGTTGAATACACCAGAAGAAAAGCTCTGGTCTCGGTCGGTTGTGAACACATCAGGCAAAACCACTCTCTCTCTCTCTCTCTCTCTCTCTCTCTCTCTCTCTCTCTCTCTCTCTCTCTCTCTCTCTCTGAAGCTGCCGTCGTTGTGACTCATTGGAAATTCTTTCCAGTAATAATGAAAGTTTCTCTCTGGCACAGAAGCAGAGCTGGTAAAGAACCACGACAGAAAATGACCCGAGTCAAATCAAACCGAGGCCGGGGCGGAGCGTTCGTCGGTCGGTCAGAGCGACGCAGATGTGCAGCGACATGAAGATGGAATAAATATCGGTTTTAAACACAAATATGAATAAAAATGCAGAAATCTACAGGTAACAATAGTGAAACCAGAGCGACGTGCCCACACAGGCCTGAGCACGACGTCGCTCTGTGGCTGAAAGTGATCGGTTTTCATCTCCTCTTGTTTTTCCTGGCACAAAGAAGAAGAAGAATCATATTTTTCTGATCATATTTTAAAAACACCATAAATATTGATACAAAAGTATTAATCAGAACCAGAAGTTTCCATTTTTCTTACATCTCTTCTTTCTGAAAACACACGTGTTCTTGGGCCTACGATGCTAATTCGCCACAGAGCTGTTATGTACTGGACCTCTGTCGCCACAGCAACAGCAATAAACAGGAGTCTAAGGTTGTGTTGGCCGAGGAAAAGATGGTGGTGAGCACTTCCCTGAAGGTTAGAGGTTGTGTAAAAGAAACATGTCGACTTTCAGTTTCTTGTCTCGTCAACACATCTGCTTGTCGTCCTCCAGATGTGGACGTCGCTGCTCGATCCATCACATCACTGGGCTCAGGCTGTTATCATCTTCCTGCATAGACTCATTCTGTGCAGCGTAAAAAAAAAGATGACAGCCTTTTATTTCCTAAGACTTCATGCAACTCTGCTGTGTGTGTGAGCAGCAACAACATTTTACACAGTTTTAAACTTTAAAAAGCCTGATTTCTTTATTTCTCTCTGATTTCTTTAACTCACATACTCCTTTAATGATGCATATATCTCTGTATCTCTGTATCTTTGTTAATGCATTTTATAATTAAACCAGAGATGTAACAGGTAAACTCTGGTTTGCAGTTTCGTTATCTGATCGTCTACTTTCTAAGTAACAGAACTGAAGGTGTTGTAGCCCTCAGATGTGGTGCAGGGATGGAGGGATGAGAGGGAGGGAGGAGGAGGGAGGAGGAGGAGGAGGAATGTCCCGACAGGCCCCGGCAGACTGAAGCGCTGACTGTCACATTTGTTCTAAGCGGTGGAAAAAATTTCACAACAAGAAAAAAACCCCTCGAACCATTTTCCAAAATAGCCCGGATCAGTCTGACAACATCTGTGAGCCGCGCCGGTGTCAGTGTCAGTGTCACCTGTCGCTCCGCACAGGTACATTATTCATGTTGTTGTTATCGTTAATGAATTATAATCTCCTCTGTGATGGAAAAAAGATTCCTAATCAAATGTTTCTGCAACTCTGCAGAACAGAGTTTGTCTTGAACGCAGCCTGTGTTGTTGTTGTTTCCTCTGGTGAGGCGAAGGAGAAGGAAACAACATGAGCTGGAAAAACGTTGTGCATCGTCCTGTTTGCACCAAAACACACAGAAGAAATCGCCAGAAACAGTGTGTTTACATTCAGCTACAGTAACGCGTGAGGTTATAAATGTTATGCATCTAGTTCCACAGGGTGTTGGTCCAACGTTACCTCAGAAACATGTACTCAATGTCACTGTTACTGTTCCTCAGTCAGCGTTTTAATACTCTCTCAGTCAGGACCAACAGTTTACACCTAAAACCAACCTGCACAAGTCTCAGTTGTAGCTCTACGGCTGCTGAGAGTTAAAGGAATAGTTCACCAAAAAATGAAATTCAGTCATTAGTGATTCACCCTCATGCTGATGAATACCCTGGAGTAGTTTTTTATTCCTCAAAGTGCATCTGGAGACCCGGGAGGCCGGTTCCTAAGGAAAACTTTATATGAGAGTAATAGTGCCCGACAACAAAACGTCCATAAAACTACACAGAAATATTCCTCCACACTGCTCGTCCACTGCAATCCAAGTGTCCTGAAGGGATATAGTCCAGAGTTTACCCGAAACAACGTCATTTAGGACATTTTTACAGCCTAAACAGTCCTGTATTGAATTTGCCTTGAATTTTCAGGACACTTGGATTGCAGTGGACGAGCAGTGTGGAGGAATATTAAATGTTTTTTGTGTAGTTTTATGGACGTTTTTGTGTCGGGCCCTATTGACTCTCATATAAAGTTTTCGTTGGACTACGAACCGGCCTCCCGGGTCTCCAGATGCACTTTGAGGAATAAAAAACTACTCTGGAGTATTCATCAGCTTGAGGGTGAGTCACGTGTCTCGTGAACTATTCCTTTAATGGATTTAAATAGTTGTTATACAATATGGAAAACAACAACTTTAAACGCCCCAAACGCAGCAGTAAAAGCAGTAATATTTAATCTGAGCAGGTTGGTTATCTCCTGGTATCAGCTTCAGTTTCCTGTCGTTGAGCCGGGGCCATCTGCTGCTGCTGCTGCTGCTGCACCGTGGGTCTAAAGCAAACATCATAAAACCTGTTGTATCAGATGCTGATAAACGTTTGTGTCTGTATATGTGTGTGTGTGTGTGTGTCTGTCACACAGGAAGTGAGCGATGAGCTGGATGAGATCTGCTGCCCTCAGGTCGTGGGGTTGTTCTGTAACCTGAAGTAACTGCAGCAGATTCATGAGCAACCGTCGCTGACAAGTCGTGAACCTCAGGCCTGTTTGAGTTGAACCTGGTTTACAGCTGCAGATTGTGAAGCTTCTGAGCCGCAGACTTTCTCCCTGAGAGTTTGGGATGTTTGTTGCAGCTGTTGGTGAAACAGAAAACTCAGATCATTGGTCTGATGTTTTATTCTCACTAAGGTCGAGGAAACAGGTTTATATTTAATCCCCCACAAAGAAATGCACGGCCTATAGTTTTTATGGTATGTTTATTTTAACAGAAAGAGACAGAATATAAGGAAAAAATCTAATTGATCATGTGAAAAAAGGCAAACATATATGATATGTGATATA
Source organism: Trachurus trachurus (assembly GCF_905171665.1). NCBI lineage: Eukaryota > Metazoa > Chordata > Actinopteri > Carangiformes > Carangidae > Trachurus > Trachurus trachurus. The sequence goes on from NC_139897.1 coordinate 28,616,053, forward strand.
TTTCACGTGATCAAATGTAAATGAATTTATAACCTTTACATGATGATGTTACTTCTGGATTTGTCTGGATGTTTAAAAGTGTAATAAAAGACGTGCTAATCCACTTGCCAAGTGGTCATTGACCTTTTGGCGAAACGGTTAGCATCATCTTCGAAACCTGCTCAGGGCAGGCCAGAACAACATTGGTCACATAAATATGTGTTATACTTTTTTTAATAAAATGGACATTGCTATGTTAGGGGTGAGGAGAAATGTCTTGTTTTATTTTGTGACATAATTGCAAAACCAAAAAAAGAAAAATTTGCAAAAAAGAAAAAAAAGAAACAGATCATAATGGAGCAATTCAATGTGACAAATGAGACAAATGTCCTCCCTACGGTGGCCCAGAGGGATAAAAAAAAATGTGCACAAGGACACAAACGTGCAACAAATTCAGAAAAACATCTTAATTTGACGAAACATGAGCTGCAAAAACTCACAACACAACAGAAGTGTTTCTGGGGACACAAAAAAGTGACGGACCAGCTAAAGTCTAATGCTAAGCTAACAGTACACTTTGGCAAACGTGATATTGACGTTATAATAACAGGTAGCCATCTAAAGTCAAGAAGCTTTGATCTAAAGAGCTCGCAGCCTGGTCCGTCACTTTAGTGTGTCCCCACACTTAAAGTTAAAGTTAAACTGGAACTTTAAACGTGAACAACGAGAGACAGAATTGTTCAGGACCAGAAACAAAATGTTGATCAAAAGGCCTGTGATCATGTTGCTGGTGCAGTTTGAGGAACTGTGGTGGACTAAGGGTTAAATCCTCCACTCTGACACCTTATACATCTCTGGATTCAGACTATTGTGCTGTGCCATGAATGCATCATCTACTGAACTGTGCAATAGAAAAAGTCAAAAGCATTGCTGCTTTGATCTCATGGGAAACTATTGTTGCAGGTAAAGAAAGAAAGAAAAGAAAAAACCCTCATGAATGGCCTTTTGATCACACGTCAGTTTCCCGCCCTTTTAGCCGCGAGCGCTAACCCCATCAATCTGAACTCCTGCGTCCCGTCTCCTCATGCATTAAAGGGTTTATAATGAGTGAGAAGGTGGAAAAAAAACAAAAAAAACATCACCTGGAGAACCCAATGCACCTGTCACTGCGTTTTCTCCTTCACTGAATCACAAACACTCACTCCTGTCATTAGCTCTACGGGTCGTTATGCGCTTGTTTAATCACCGATGCAGCCGCACGAGTCGCACGGGGAAAATAGCAACAACATAATTTGCGTTGATTCCCTCTAATCTGCCGGCAACACCCTTTGTGATCGACGTTTCACACCTCGTGCCAAAGCGATGTAATCTCCTCCAGACAGAGAATTACTCTCTCAGGAGGAAGACTCTGATGTTTTTCTGCCTCTTTGAAAAGTGAATTTGCGGCTGCAGGATCACGGGAACGTGAAGGATGACACCGCTGGAAGGTATGTGGAGCAGCTGTCGGGTCATGCACAGAAACACACCGGCACAATAATGTTTCTAGTGTTGAGTCAGCTGGGTTCGTTCTGGCACCAGGAAACATGAGATATTGATCAGGTAGCAGGTTTTAGGAGATTGTGTTGGCCCCTGAAAGTTCAAAGGGATTAGGCCCAGAAAGGGGTGAAATGGCCATTTCACCTTGGCCCTACCACTTACCCCTACCCCTCCGTTTTGCGCGTTCACGTGTAGGGGTAGGGGTGTCCCAATTCCCGTTAGGACAGAGGGGTAGGGGGAAGTGGTAGGGCTACATAGCCCTCCAAACGGAGATTTTTCAGAGGCACACTCCAAACGGAGGGGTATGAAAAGTTTCCCAGAATGCATCTTGCGGCAGCCGGCAGCGGTGGCTGTAAAACGAAAAGCTGTTTTATTTCTTTCTGTAGCGCGGTTATTACGTCACTTTATTAAGTTTTAATATTTTTTCATGCGAGAAAGTAACTGTTTAGGTCCCAAATGTGCGGTTAGTTTATCCAAATGACGGCGGGTTAGAAGTTTGCTCCGACGTTTTTTCGGAGAAGTGAAGCTCCAGGAGGAGCGGCTCCTCACAGAGGCAGCAGCCGGTCTGCAGCGCTGCTCCGCCGGCCAAACACGTCCTCATCCCGGGAGAGAAGGCGATCGCTAATTAACTTACCCGCAGGTTTTTAGAGGTTTACCACCTGCATGTTAAATTCTTTTTAGCATATAAATGTTGGTCTCATTGATGAAATCTGACAATTGTGGCAGTAGCATTAGTTTATTTGGATGAAAAGTGAAGCTTCATGTGTGTATCAGACAGAGGAGCAGGCAGCGCTGCCTCTGGGCTCTGTATGTACAGAAATAACCACATTTACATCAGTAAATAAATGTTTTACAATGAACCGATCAGCCTGCATTAAGTTTTATTTTATTTTATTAAGTTATATGGTACACGGCTATTTGATTTCTGGCAAAAGCTCGCTGCATCAGCTTACGTAAAAGCCAGTGGAGACTACGTGATGACGTATGTGATTGTTGAAGGGGTGTCCCAATTCGGAGGGGTTGACTTTCTACCCCTACCCCTTGTAGCTCCGTTTCAAGGGGCGAGGGAAAAGGGGTAGGGGAAGGGGTAGGGGTAAAAAAGAGAAATGGGATTGGGCCCAAGTGTTTCCAGAAGTCAAAGAAGAATAAATGTTGCAAACCTCCGTCAGACTCTGATTGAACTCGTTTCTTAATGGAAAAAAGCTCCAGACTTGAACCTTTGTGCAAATGTGCAAAAGGTGAAACTGTGATGAAACCAGTCGGTCGCTGGTGCAGCTGCTCGTTTTCACAACATCATGCAGGGACAAACACGGTGCCAAGTTTCTTCACTTCATTATTTACTCCACTGCTGCCAAACAAGAACTCCACTGACCCCGAGTGTGAAGATCTCCTCAGTACGGGAATTAAAACATTTGACGCCACATGAAAATACAGGTGAAACACCCCAACTTGTGTTTTTTTCTTGCTTATAATTCATAAATTTTCGGATTTTGTTCAAGTTTTATTTCTCCAGACCTTCAACCACAGCACAGCTGATCATAGCCAAGTCAATGTCAATGTCAACTTTATTTATATAGAGTAAAATAGTGAAAAAATTAATGCATATAGGCCTCATTTTACATGTTCCAATCCACACTTTACCTCCATCGTCCTGTACGTGATGCTGCATGTATTTCAGCATCTTTAGTAACCAGGGAAACAAATCACTGCACTGCAAATCTCACTGTTGCAAACAATAGAAATAAACATTCCTGCACTGTAACATACAAGGATACAAGATATTTGTTACTCTCATATAAAATACTATGCACACATCTGTTGCATAAACTAAGGTAAAACTAGAGTTATAAAGTATAACGAGCCAAATTAATTAAGTCTTATTAGAAATCATTAGCTTACTTTGCTCTAAAGGTGATATACACATAAAGTTTGGTGAATGATTTATGATCATAATCAATAATTTTCTGTCTTTATTTGTCCCTTTGCAACTAAAAGAGGCTCAGTTTGTCTTATTCAAACATGCCCAACATTTACAGGACACAGGGTAAAAACTAAAAACAGGGAAGAGGTAAAGGTAAAAAAAAGAAAAAGAAAAAAAGTGTTATTCCAGGACTGATGTCTAATCTTTAATCCATAATAATGTGCTGTTTGTTAATGTGTGGTTTTTAATAAAGTTTTTATGAGCTCCATCACTCGGGAGGTTCCTGCTGCTTCTTCTTCCTCCAGCCTTAAAGCCTTAAAGCCTTACTCACGCTCTCAACCCTGACACACAAATATGGGCTGGGCCTGACACACCCTGCTGCTGCTCCATGAGAATCAGCACATCCTCCTCTACAAGCACACACACACACACACACACACACACACACACACACACACACACACACACACACACACACACACACACACACACACACACACACACACACACACACACACACACACACACACATGCACAAATCTCCACCAGCCCACGGTTCCCAAACCACAGCAGCAGCTCTGACTGGAAGCTCTGAATAACCGTTTAAAGATGTCTGCTCTCTTTTTTTTCTGTCTTTTTTTAGCGCTGAGTCGCTCCATCACCCTCCATCAGGCTCAGGAATGCGAGGGCTCGGCTTCTCCTTGGCAAAAACAGGATTTGTGAAACTATGAAATGGACAAATACACCAAAACACATCGTGTCGCGTCACTCGGCTCATTTACGTCGAGCTTGTTTACTTCATTATAATAAAATGAGGCAGAGAAGATAAGTTGATTTCAGCAGCAAATATCTCTTCCATTGATAAAGCACTGAGGCCACGCGATGACGCATTTACTGACAGATGGAAAAGCTCATGCTCAGGTGAATCTCACACACAGACAAAGAGATTGGCATTTAACTTGACCTGCATGTGTGTGTGTGTGTGTGTGTGTGCAGACTGTGGGAAAACCAACAGAGACTCCACCGGCCCTAAACATAAACACATGAGTTAGTTAGTTAGAGGATCCCTCCATGCAGACTCCACCCAGATCACAGGAGTTCATGTCAGGTTATCTGGTCATGCTGATTGTCCCGCTGCTGCTGCTGCTGCTGCTGCTGAGGTGAGTGAGTCAGTGTTGTTGGTGTTGTTGTTAAGCAGTCGAGTTTTCTGTGGTTGTTTGGCAGAAGTCGATGGTGATGATTGTTGCTTCAATCACTGACAGTTTTACAAGAAATATGTTACAATGATCAGGTTACATTGGGTGCTGCAGTGAGTCACTACTGGAAAGTGACACAATGGCCTGGGGCTCGGCCTGTGCGTTGCTACAGAGACATAACACAGTAACTAATTGCCAAAAAATATGGTTTAACATGATGCATTAACTGATAATAATACTGGATCATCCTGTATTGAAAATTAAATCTACGGTACAGTACCTCTAAACCAGTTTACTGCTCAGATTCTGGTTACATTAGTAGCAGTGCTAGCAAATAAATGTGGTCAAGCTGCAGCAACAAAGACCATTTGTTGTGAGTAATAATTACATGCATACTCATATTCACTTTGTTATTAATATTTTTGAAAGTGCTCCTATTATTATTATTATTATTATTATTATTATTATTATTATTATTATTATTATTATTATTATATATATATATATATATATATATATATATATATATATATATATATATATTTTTTTTAGCTCTTATTGTGTTGTGTTTTCAGTGATGTGTTCAAAATGTCTTTCAGAAATGTTGGTTTATTGTATGGTTAGTTTCAAGCTTTTACCTTGGACAATGGTTTTTGTTTAACATTTACCATAAAAATAAACTTTGACATTGACCATTTAGGGTGCAATATTTCCTCTATACACCACTACATACAGTGCTTATATCATTTTGCAGCCATGCTAAAAAAAAATTTAATTACTTCACTTCACAAAAATCAACAAAATGCACTTGCAGACCTGGATTTAAGAATGAGTTCTCAACATATGTGGTGACTAATAAGATCATCTTGCAGGCCAGATGTGCAGATGGGTACCTAAAGGAAACAGCTTCAGAAAGACAGCAACATAACAAAGTAGTGAGTATTGACTTGTTGGTATTCCTGCTACTGGTGTGACCCTCACACTGATACCATGCTGATAACAAAGGAATGTCACAACTTGTCCACCAGAGCGTTTTGGAGTTGTTGGATTGTGTATTTGATGAGTTTGATGAGGGAAACCAAGAAATCCCATGAGCCTCCGTAGCGTAGCTCTGAGCAGCTCGCCGCTCTGCTCCGCCGTTCTAAAAATAGCTTGCACCGACAATTAAAGGTAACAAACCTACTGCTATGACTATAGGGATTATGGCAATGGACCAATTTACCAAAATGTTGAACTATCCCTTTAATAAGCAAACATTTCATTGAGCTGATATGTGTTTGTAGGGGCCCTGAGGATCAATACGACTGTAGAGAATCCTTTAGAGTGATGCATTCTTCATTGCACCGAGTTATTCTCATTCCTGAGGCGCTTCAACACCTGACACACATCTGGAGGGTGTGGCGGGCTGAAGAGGCCACGAGCCAATAGGAGGCAAAAGTCGACTCCCAAACCAAACCCAACCCAACCCAACCCCCCCTCCGGTAGTTTTCCATGCGCAGACATCTGACCCTGGGGGGACGTGAATGATGCTTTCTTCACAAAATAAATGGCCACCGCTGCTGGACGGCGTTCAGAACGACAAGCACAAAGCTTTCTTTTTAACACAGCGCTGGTGGTGGAGGAGGGGGGGGATCTCCGGTTTTAATGATGCTACTTTACAGCAGGGTTTCCACCCCCCTCCTCCCTTAAGACAGAACATGCGGCCCGGTCCACAACCTCCACAGATACAGCACCGCATTGTCTCCACACACTCAGCCTCTGTTCTGCTGTTTGATATTCATCCATGACTTTGATCCGAGGAGCTTCAGATCTCATCGACCTTGAAAAACTCTTGACGGTTTCATAAAGTTTCCAGATTGCATCACTCCGAGTCCCGATGGTGTCATCTCAGGACAACCCTCTGATATGACAGTTGAGTTGTTGTTGTTGTGCAGGTTTTTTTTTCTTGTCGTTGATGCCGGTGGGACAAACACGACTCAACGCAACACAACAAGGTCTCATACATAACAGAGTGAATGCACGGCCTTGATGCTTTTCATTAAACGTAAACTTTATTCAGAGCCTCTCATCCCAATATCAACACCTCACATCCTGAGGAAAACACCGGCACTGAGGTTGGGGAGGTGTGGATGCAGCAGCGACGCCTAAAAATAAAGAACAAATATAAAAAAATTGGTGAAAGTTGTAAAAGTTGCTGAAACAAGATGTTGGAAAGTGTATTTACAGGAGTTAAAAGCTGCTAGAGTTAAGGTTAAAATCGTCATCAAACAATGCTTTCAAATGTCTTTCATTTACTTTGGGTGCTGTAAATATGGGGAGTTTTCTATTCATTTTCAAGATTGATTTCTAGTAGTTTAAAATGAAGTTTAATCTTGGGTTATTTTCATTAATTATGTTTTTTTTGGGTTACATTTTCCTTGAATTTCTTTTCCTTTTTGTGTCTGTGTTTAAGGTTTTTCACCTGTTCTTGGCCTTTACGACTTTCAAAATAAAAGAAAGAAAAGAACGAAAGCTGACTTTGGTCATTGAGTGAATTCCAGTCCTATTTTCCAAAGTTGGGGAAGCCGAGGGCCACTTGACACGCACCTTTCTAGGTTTTCGGTGCAATTGACTGGAAAAAAACAAAAAAAAAAACACCCGGGAAGCCCTGCATGGTTGTGTTGTCCGGAGCAACGCTGATGATTATAAAGACAAAGTACAGTATCTGGTTTCCATTTCGATCCAAATGATACGTTTATATGCGCCGAGGAATCTCCCTGTGGCGGGAGAAGTGGGAAGGAGTGGTTGCTATGCTGCGAACAGGCGGTTGCCATGTTGGGAAGCAACCGCAGGGCTCAGTCAAACAAACATCCCTTCTCTGAGTCATCGGCTGCCTCCCTCCCTCCCTCCCTCCCTGCAGTCCATGGAGTTCCCTCCGCTAAAACCGTCCTGACTTGCAGTTAAGTCTGTAATTACGCCTGATTTCTCACTCACTTACTTTCAGTTCCTCCTCCTCCTCTCTCCTCTCTCTCTCTCTCTCTCTCTCTCTCTCTCTCTCTCTCTCTCTCTCGGACCACACCATCCCGGTCCAGACACTGCCCACTCTGTTGCCTCCTCACTCCCTTTTTCCCTCCGTTCCCGCCACACAAACACACCGTTGGAGGGAGGAATTGGTTTGACAAAACAGCTCCTGGATGATATTTTTAGGGGGTCGACCGACCGACTGCCCTCCCCTCACCTCACCACCACCCATTTTCTTTCCACCTTGTTCCACAAACAACCACTCCACTCCACTCCACTTCTGGAGGAAGAAAAAACTCAATTCGCTCACTCATTACGGGCTCATCTGGCATGCAGAGTTAAACCCCCCCTCGGCCAAACGGTCAAACGGCCAGCTGTTTGTTCCGCTGTCTTCATCAAACAGACGATAAAGATGAAGGTCAAACCTGCAATAACTCTTCAATAGAGTTGATAGATGGAAGATCAGGCAGCTAAGTCATGATTTCAATCAAAAATGATTTGCTGGGAAACTTTTATTTTTACATTTTTAACCATTTTTAACCCATTTTTTCTCCTTCTTCTGTGTTTCATCTGAAGCGTTGATAAATAAGAAGATACAGTATATTTATAGTTTTAAAAACCATAAACCATCTCAGTGTGGTTTTCTGATCTCCTCTTTCAGGAAGGCAGTGTCATCGAGCTGGACAACAGGGGACGTATCCCCGTCAACAACCGCTTCCAGACCAAAGTTCCCAGGTAACAACACAGCATCTCTCTAGAGCTCCAGTAACAACAGATCGATGTCAGCCACTACACATGGACATCTAGCTTTATACTGTATGGAGCTTTAACACAAACATCTACCTTTATACTACTGTATGGAGCTTTAACACAAACATCTACCTTTAGGGGCCGTGTCCACCAGACGCGTTTTCAGCGCTCTGGGCGTCTATTTTACATTCAAACCCTATTGAGTTGGGCGCTCACAGCGCTCAGCGCCCTCGGCGGTAAAATGCCCTGGGCGCTTGCTTCTTTTTGTCGCGGCGCTCAGAGCGCTTCAAGTTGAAATCTGTTCAACTTTTAGAACAGCGCCGCGCTCGTCAATGTCACTTTTCCCCGCACTGACCAATCAGAATCAAGAAGGGGCGGGACATACGTTACCGACAGCAACACAACCGGAGACGTGGCTCGGTTCATATCATGACCCACACTTGTATTGAAGGTAGGCCGACCTCAGGGTCCATGTCAAAAGCTGCCGCTAATGCTATTGTGTATTTCTGACACTCGTTGTAGTGTTTACATTAAACAAGGCAGGAACACGGAAGTGTCAGAGGACTCGTTTTGTAACCTAGCAACAGCGGCATTCTGACGAGGGAGAGAGAGAGCGCTAAGCGCTGGGAAAGCAGCGCTGAGAGCGCTGTCAGAGCTGAAAGCGCGTCTGGTGGACACGGCCCCTTATACTGTATGGAGCTTTAATACAAACATCTACCTTTATACTGTATGGAGCTTTAATACAAACATCTACCTTTATACTGTATGGAGCTTTAACACAAACATCTACCTTTATACTGTATGGAGCTTTAACACAAACATCTACCTTTATACTGTATGGAGCTTTAATACAAACATCTACCTTTATACCGTATGGAGCTTTAACTAATTGATCTCTGTAACCACTGCTGTTTCCATGGCCTCATTTCGTCCCTTCTAAATCTGCTCACACAGTTTTGACCTAAGTCAAAGGTTTATGGGTGAAACTATTTAGCACTGAGCCGCTGTTCCAGCTCGCTGTCATCCAGTCTTTGTGTTTTTGAGGGCAGGGCCGCTCAACTCGTCTGGGTCTCATTGTTTCAAACATGTAGCCGAGGAACATTCCTGGAAAAAGAGGAGTGTAGGAGCGAAGCCGAGCGAGCGAGCCGCTGATATCGGACCACACATTTCCTCTGTTATAGGAATGCGACCTGCAGCGCTGGTGGGAGGACGGACTGGGCCCGGAGTTCAGAGGGCGCACCTGGTGGAGCAGCACAGAGGGAAAACATGGAGGAGATAGAGAGATCGAAGAGGAGGAGGAGGAGGTGGAGGAGGAGGAGGAGGAGAGCAGCCGGTCTGGGGTGTGTGAGGTGTCGTCCTGAGACAGAGATAAGAAAGAGACACATCAGCAAGGACATAGGCGTGAGGTCACAGTGTACTGAAGCCCAATCCTGCCAGAAAAACAACCGAACAAAAAAAATTATCATGATAATAAAAAGAAATAATGAATTGGAAAAATTATATTTGACTGTCAAAAGCCAACATTTTGACTTGACTTCAACTCTTCTTTATTTAGAATTTTGTTATATTTAGACGCTATTTTACACATACTGTATATTTTTTGTATTTTCACCTATGAAACACCCCTCCTTCTTGTTACATGTTACATTCTGTAGATTTAGGTTGTTCTTGTTTTTTAAATTACTTTTTATATTTTATCTGCTTCCATTAAAGTCATTTGCAGTAGATAATAAAGAGAGAGATGTTGTTCTCTTAAATCATTTTAAAGTTAATTCCCTTTATATCAAATGTAAATCATTGTGTATTCTTTCTGGAGCTGAAGTCACTGCACATACATCACCTCATTGTTTGCTCTTTATGAACTCTATTATTATAGTTTGGTGAATATTTAGAGCTCATTTTACATTTCACAAAACATAATAAAAAGTAACAACAATCAGAAGTCACTAATGGAAACAAACAAACTGAGAGGAGGAATCATTCTTTTCACTATACACTTCAAGAATAAAGTCGAAATGTTGAGGAAAAAGTTGAAATGTGCACGTTGCAGGTTAAAAATACTTATAGATTTGAAAACATTTGATATTAAATCAATTTAGTATGCAATTTCATAACTTCAGAAACCTACTCTTATCGTTATGCTCAAAGGATGTGTGCAATTAGGGTTAGGTCGCACTCCACTCCTACTTTGATGGAACAGAGAGGAAATCTTGACTTCCCTTCATTTCGACTTTATTCTCAAAGTCTCATTTTTCTTTTTTTTCATGATTGGCCCAAATACTTTTCCATAGTGGACCCTGGCAACTGAACACCAATACAACCACTGGTTCATGCAGGTCGGAGGATAAAAGTCTCATCAGGAGGAGAGGAGGATCTGTTCTTTCCTCTCTGGAGCCTCCATATAAACTGCGGTAAACGCCACTTTGTTGTTCCGGCACGTTTCATAGGTTTTGAATGAGGCAGCGACACAGTGGTTGAGTCTCCTAAGTGGAAAAGAAAAGTCGTCTGAGAAGCAACACGGACAATTAGTGCTTCGGGACGGTGCTGACAAACACAAAGACAAACCAAACTGAAGGAGGTGAGATGAAACGTGGGTGTGGCGTTCAGGGCCCAGTGGAAATAACAGGTTTATTTCAACACTTTTTTTTACTAACTTGAAATATACTGAAACAAGCTGTTGGTTTTATAAATTAGAGATTATTATTATTAATTAACATGGTGGTGGATTTGTTATTAAAAGTCACTGTGATCTAAAAGGTCAAACTCCCAAAAATCTGATGTTAAATTTGCATTTTTTTTAATAAAATTTTGATCAAGAAAACACAACAAATTCAACACAATTAATACAATTCTTGTTGAAAACTACACAACTGTACCACAACATATCACTTAACACTAAACTTACGCACTAAAAGAAAAAATATGCCTCCTAGGGATGACATCATCATCATTATCACCACTATGGAAACTCTGTGTGGTCACGCTCTGCATACATGCTGGAAAACCTCACACCACCACACACACACACAAACACACACACACACACACAAAAAAACACACAATAAGTACATGTTTCAGTGGCTGGAGGCTTCTCTCCAGGTTGGTGTGAGTCTCTGTCAGCGGTCACAGCGCCTCTAGTGGAGAAAAGGTGGAGAGACACCTGTTGGAAAGATGAGCAGAGGAACAGTGTGTGTGTGTGTGTGTGTGTGTGTGTGTATATGTGCAGTTTTATCTTATCTTGAAGTGGAGTTCAGTTGCAATAATAAAACGTCAGTCAAAATCCCATTGGACCACACCGGTCACATCCGAGCGTTGTGATTGGCTCGTCAGTGTCCGGCACAGATGTTCACAGAAGCAATTTCTGTCTTTATGTCACCTCATAACTTTATGCACAAATTTGCAAACTTGATTATTTTCGTCCGACACATACACTCAGCATGTCCACTCCACATGTATTGATTTACAACTACGGAAGCCCTAAGAGGACATATTTATTTACTCAGCGTACATGGGATTTCTTTTCACTGAGATGGCGACGTAATTAATAAGAGCTGTACCTGAGATTTCTATCACTCACTAGGTGCCGATCAGCATCTCTTACTCATCATACACTACCATCATATCACTAATATGGCCTATAACAAATGAAGGTGAAAAAAAGTCTGCAACACGAAAAAGAGCTCCAAAGCAAAAATAGATTTATTTACATGACGTTTCGAGCGCACAGGCAAGAGTCTGTGTGCTCGAAACGTCATGTAAATAAATCTATTTTTGCATTGGAGCTCTTTTTGTTGCTGGAGACTTTTTTCACCATCATTTCATGTTTTTTGGTCCAGCACCCACCCAGCATTGGTCTACAAGGATGTGCGTGCTTTTTTTTCACTTCTATTGCCTATAACAAGACATAAAGCTGTTTCATCCTGTATCAGACCTTGATTGAATGATGCACTGATCAATATTTTCTCAACATTATTATCCTGTTACCTCAGGAAAACCTTATTTAGTCCTCTTTGGGCTTCTGTACACAACTTTGGCGTCACTTCAGCAGCTCTAGGTCTTTCAGATTCAGTTGGACCGGTCTGTGATCTGTCTATTTATATCTGCTGTTAGTTTGATCAGTCGTGGTTCAGGCGACGACGATGACGACCTTGTCTTGTATGTTACTCTGGACAGACGCCAAATGAACGACTGTAAATCTGTGTGTGTGTGTGAAGGAATTAAAGAGATGAAGTGAATCTGTTCATCCAGTTTAACACCATTGTGTGATTCAAAACATCTCAAACATCATAAAAATGTAAAAAATCTAATCATGTTTCCCAAATAAGGAAGAAAAACTTCCTGTTAAATGATGTCATATCTGCATGAACACCAACCATCCTGATGTCCAGTGTTTAGCAGCAGTTTGTTGCTTCATAAATCAGAGGAGATGATTGGTTTCTGCTCAGCTCAAACACACAGCTCCTTTTATAGCCGACGTTCTTCAAGCCTTCGTCACATGATGAGAAATGAACTCCGGCCGACACGTTGCACATGGTCCGCTTTTTAAACTGAGGGACTGAGGGAGCGCTTATTTTGAGTTAAAGAAAAAAAAAGAAACACGAAAAAAAGGAGCAGCTATTTTTAGACCAAATGTTGCACAAATGTCTCAAATTAAATTTCACTTTTAACCCCGAAAAGGTCAAAAAGAAGAAAAAAAAAAGACTCCGGGGCCTCTGTCTCTCCATGGGAGAAGAAACGCAATCTGTCATTTTCTGGGCCGACGTTCTGGTTCCCGTCCAGAAAGACTCTGAGTGGATTCAGGAAACGGTCCAAGCTGCGTTTTTTTTTTCTTTTTCATGTAAACTGATGAGTTTTCTGCACAAATGAGACGTTTCAGCTCAAAGGACGAACACCTGTGACGATGTACTGAGTGTTACTGTACTGATTTATTTATTTATTTAAATCTTTATCTCTTGTTTTGGTGTAAATATTATCACACGTCAGCTCTGGATGTTTTGCTGCGACCTCCCCTCTTCACAGGTCATCTGGCAAAGAGCAGGGATTCATGGGATATTTGTGACGATGACATCACTGCTACTTCCTGATATGGAGCTGAAAAAGCATGGAAATATATATGGTGGCGCTTTTTTGTATGTTAATGAGTAACCTATTCTTTATTATTCAAATCTGAGACCGACCAGGATCACGTCCTGTTTCAGATATATAGTAAGCTGTACGGGGACTTTTGTGTGTTAAACAGAAATGTTATTAACAATGCAGTTTTAAAGGGGAACTATGAAAGTCCGGTCTCTTTAACTCTATTTTGCTAACCCTCCTCCCGGCCATGTGCATTTGTTTTCAACAAAGCCGCCGAGAAATCAATAAATCATGATGTTATTTATCATATGTGTTACTATGTGAATATTTGTGTCATCTTATCCATCATAAACAAGAGATGACGGGTTTCGGGGCGCGTTTGTGTCGCGCTCTGATCTTACAAGGTTGGTTTTCAGCCAAGAGACGCTAGGTGGAAGGCAGAGAGCCTCCATTCTCCCTGGAACTAGTTACAAGTCATTGATTTCACCAGCACTAGGACTCTGGAGCTGGTTATTAATAAAGGTAAAAATGTAGCATAGTTAACATTTCCATATTTCGCACATTCTGTGACATAAACTGTAAACTGGGTGAGGGATCCCTCCTCTGTTGCTCAGCCTGAGGTTTCTCCGATTTTCCCCTGTTAAAAGGGTTTTCCATGGAGTTTTTCCTCAGTCGATGTGAGGGTCTAAGGACAGAGGATGTTGTTATGATGCCATGTAAAGCCCTTTGAGACAAACTGTTTGTAAAAACGGGCTATACAAATAAAATTGCCTTGCCTTGCCTTGCCTTGCCTTAAAGGAATAGTTCACAAAAAATGTAATTTGCCCGGCGTTCACGAGCAGTGTGGAGGAATATTAGAGGTTTTTTGTGTAGTTTTATGGACGTTTTGTTGTCGGGCGCTATTAATCTCATATAAAGTTTTCATTGGACTACGAACCGGCCTCCGGGTCTCCAGATGCACTTTTTTTGAATTTCATTTTTTGGTGAACTATTCCTTTAAAGTGAAAATCCTGCATAGTTCCTCTTTAATCGTAACTGACTCACGCTCCTCCTCCCCTGACCTGCAGCTCATCTCTTTGCTAACTAGAGAAATAGAAGTGGAGTCACTTTAAATTAGCATCAGTGAGCGTCGGCTTGGTCAAGTTTATGAAGTTCAGTCTAATATGAGATTTTTGGATCCTAACAAACAGCTAAGCATGAACTCAGATGATCTAACGAAGAGCGATGAGGTAAAATCCACAGGGGACAAACGAGACACAGGTGGAGCCATCAAACCCAGGTGAGACACATGAGGTCATCACAGGAAGGACGAGACAGGACTTTCAAAATAAAACAGGAACTAAACAGAGACATAAACCATGATGACAACGAGATATAATCCATGTCTCCATGTTGCGTTCTTTAAGATAAAAACATCTCAGAAGTGTCGTTTAAAACTTAAATTCTAACAGTCGACTTATTACTGTAATCAATAAAGTATTGATCATAAATACAGTGAAGGTTCAGGTCGGTGGCACAAAAAAACCAGGACACCGGACACGGCTCTGCATGGTCCAGCTGTGTGAACTCCTTCACAATTAGCTGCCAGCTGTTGCCTGGCAACACAAAGGTCATGGATTCTTCTGAGGTGCATTGTTATTATCTACAGTGTGTGTGTGTGTGTGTGTGTGTGTGTGTGTTATAAATCAGAGTGTGTGTGTGTGTGTTGATGATCGGCTCTTGACAAAGTTCAGTTGCTGTAGCGTGTTCAGTTCGAAACACTGAGGTTTGGATGAGCTCACTGCTCAGGAATCTCACCTCTTCTCTTTCAATACACACACACACACACACACACACACACACACACACACACACACACACACACACACACACACACACTGCACCGTGCCAGCGACGTCAACATCGTGCCAGAGTGAGACAAGGCTTCCACAACATTCCACTCAGGAAGTGGTGTAAGGCAGATAACGAGCAAGTGGGAAAGGAGGGGAGTGTGTGTAGTGTGTACATGTGTGTGTGTGTGTGTGTGTGTGTGTGTGTGTGTGTGTGTGTGTGTGTGTGTGTGTGTGTGTGTAGCCAAGTGTGTGTGCATGTGTGTGTGTGCATGCACATCCGCCATAAAATCTTGGACCAGCAGCTCTGAGCTAGGAGGCTAATTAATAACAACCAGGAAGTTGCCAGATTTGTTTTCTTTTGTGCAGCTAAACATGAAATTAGAGGCTTTGTCTCCGGCCCCCGGGGGCCACTGAAGCCCCTGGACGCCATGTTGGCTCTGACGTGATGTAAAGTGCAAATATCTTAATTAATTAAAGGAGAATTGCCGTTTTTTACAATCTGGACCTTATTTCTAGCATAAAATACGATCATTTACTCACCCACCTGGATGACATCATCTTGGTGCACTTTATCTCTGAGAACAAAACTCTCGCTACCTGTGGAATGTGTTTGTCAATATGTTCTTCATTGTCATAGTTGCCTTTTTGTCTTGTCTACATTATTATGTGTAATGTGTACTGTTATTGCACTGTTTTTATGTTTATGGGACTCCGGACGGAAATTAGCATCTTGCTATAATCCAGCACATTTACATGTTTTTTGTCCATTAATGTGCACTGTCCCATCCAAATAAACAAATAAAGTAAAGGAAAGTAAAGTGATGCGGCTTGTTGCTACCGCTAATGCTACGACTTGTCAGAACAAAATGAGCAGCTGGACGAAGTTCAGGCTTCCTCTCCGCAACCTGGACTCACTAACAGGGCCGTTGCTAGGAATTCTGGGCCCCCTGAAAGAAAATGGGCCCCTGACTTTTCCACTTTTTTTCTTAGACTACGTATGTATTATCATTTTTTATTTAGCCTACTTTGTTTTGATACTAATGCAGCATTACTACAGTATGAGTATTAGTCAGGGTCTTATGCAGAATGATTCAGTCATACAAAGATTAGACTACTGGGGTTTTTTGTGGGCCCTACTGGGCGCTGGGCCCCTAGAGTTATCATCACCTTTCTCCCCTATACAACGACCCTGCTCACTAAAGCTCTGGTTAGTTGAGCTAAAAATGGACCCGAAAGCCGAAGCAGAATGATTATTATCAGAATGAGCCGGGCAGTGGTAGTAGATGCCATCATCCAGGTCAGAGGTTAGTAGGTCAGATAACAGCTAACAGCTAACCCCGGACTCAGAGGAGAATAGCACTAGCCTATCAGAACAAAATATTGGTGAAATGAACGAGTTTCGTGGCAGATAATGTGTTATTTAGAGGCTGCATTCTGCTGCCCTGTAGACTCACATTATACGGATATACGCAACTCTCGGCTGGATCTAATTTCCTCTGAACGACTTGTAATGACACCAAAGTTATCTGGGTGAGTAAGTGATCGTATTTTATGCTAGAAATAAGGTCCAGATTGTAAAAAAACCCCGGAAATTCTCCTTTAACCCTCTGAGGAAAGGACAACTCAGGTCAGAGGTCAGATACAGCTGTGGAGCAGGTCGACGTCTTCACTGTCTGCAGCTTTAAGTGTTACTGTACGTTACACACCCACTCGCCACCACACCAATGGATGTTAAAGTACTTATTATCTCATTACCTTTACAACTGGCACTTTATTTTATTTATTATATTCATCGCTCTCTAACTCTTTGTCTCTTTGTGCAGCTTCAGTCTCGTGGATCCGTCTGTCTCCAAACTCGTTAGTTCCTCTTGTCGTTGTTTTTACGCCTCGTCGCTCACCCTGTCATCTATCCCTCCGTCACACTTTCACACCATCTCTTTACTCCTCTCCCTCTTCTCTTCTCTTCTTTTCTTCTCTTCTCTTTCCTTTTCTCCCCCTCTGTCTTCACATGCCCTTTTAGAGCTCTGCCCATTAAACATCAGCACAGCGAGGTGTAGCTGCACACAAGTGTCTATATAAAGCCTCTCCCCACCCCTCCACCACTCCATCCCTCCACTCCTCCACCCATCCACACACCTCTTCCCCACCCCCTTCCACTTTTCTTCCCACAATCCTCTCTGCTCTCTCAGCTCAGCTCAGCTCAGCTCAACCGACCGACCGACCGACGCAGAGTTTCCTGGCTCGGGTTCAGGAAATTGCCGCTCCAAAGAAGGAGGAGGAGGATGGAAAGTTAGAGATGGCTGCTTCGCCTTGGATACAATAATAAAACACACACATACACACACACTCACACACACACACACACACACACACACACACACACACACACACACACACACACACACACACACACACATACACGTCGCCTGCCTTTGTAATCAGCCCTGTGGACGTCTCTGTCATCAGGACACTGTGGGAAACGAGAGGTCGCTCCTCTTCTTCTTTTTTTTGTGTGTGTGTTTTTCTTCACACACACACACACACACACACACACACACACACACACACACACACACACACACACACACACACACACACACACACACACACACACACACACACACACACACACACAGTCGAGCAGGAAAAAATAAAGAAATAGGTGGAAGTTCCCAACACAGACACCACAACCAATCAATTAAAGGGATAGTTCACCATTTTGGCAAATTGGCCCATTGCCATAAGTCATAGCAGTAGGTTCGTTACCTTTACATAATTGTCGGTGCAAGGTGTTTTTAGAACGGCGGAGCAGTTCTAAAACAGAGTTGTTTTAGAGGTAAATGCAGAGACTGCTTGCTGAAAAACTGTCCCTGAAGGCAACGCGCATCAGCGGTTTTGCATGTATTTCCCTCTAAAACAACTCTGTCTGGTAACGTTCTGTTATTATCTCATAGTGTGGTGAATGTGCAGGTCACAACTTGTCCACCAGAGCGTTTTGGAGTTGTTGGATTGTGTATTTGATGAGTTTGATGAGGGAAACCAAGAAATCCCATGAGCCTCCGTAGCGTAGCTCTGAGCAGCTCACGGCTCTGCTCTGCCGCTCTAAAAACAGCTTGCACCGACAATTAAAGGTAACAAACCTACTGCTATGACTATAGAGGGATTATGGCAATGGGCCAATTTGCCAAAATGTTGAACTACAACTTTAAAATGATAATTTACTATAGAAGTTCAGACTTACGAGTGCAACTTGAACGCACCATTATTATATTTCCGGGGAGGAACATGAAAATTCAAGAAACAATTTCAATTGGACGCAAAATAGTAGGAACAGGATGAGTCATCAAACGACAGAGAGAAAGAGAAAAAACATTTATTTAAAAATGATAATAACTTCATGAGATTTTTAATTTCTTCTTGTTTTATTTTTCCTTTCTTTTCATTTCATCTGTTCCTCTTTGTGAACTATTCTTCTCTTTGTGTCACTGTGCTCACAGTTACAAAACCCTGAGGTTTCTGCTCTGGTGACTCAGTTTTGCCTTTTGAATAACAGAGTTCCCTCTCTTCTTCTTCCTCTGTGTGTGTGTGTGTGTGTGTGTCCGGCCAACGCAGCACATGTGTTTTCTTAGTGAGTGTGTGTGTGTGTGTGTGTGTGTGTGTGTCCACGCTAACACCAGATGCTCCTGAACAAAGGGCAGTGTGACAGAGAGACGTCTCTAACAACAATAACTGACTATCACTCATATTTCTGCATCTGTGTTTGTTCCTGTGTCCGGTGTCTGACTCAACTACACGCTCCTGATGCCGATTTTCCTTTTACATCCTCACACACATGCACACACACACACTTACACACTTGCACACACACACATGCCTGAGTCTGAGCTCGGATTATTAGGAAACGCTGCTGGTTTGATCGTAACAACCACAACAGATGAGCTCCGACAAGACTAAAGACTGTTTAATATGAAAGAAATGTGCAGCCTGATAGGCTACAAGTCTGTGCACACAGTCAGAGAAACACCGAATCATCCAGAGACACAATGAGTTTCTGCTTCTCCTGAAGAAACCGATTAGTATTTTCCAATCAGGATTTATTTACTGTATCTGTGTTTGGTTCAAAGAGGACGATTGTGAGTTTTTCTCTGCTGCTCAACTTAATTTTATTTTTGCCGTGAGCGCGTGATGTTCACATGACACACACAAACACACACACACACGCTGTTATTATTCCCAATTATAGTAGATTCAGCATCATGTTAACACAACAAATACACATTCAATACACCAAAGACGCTACGTAAGGTATGTATCAATCGTTGTGTTATCTGCAGCTGCTTCTGTAGCAACGCAGAGTTCTCTTCAAACAGAGGTGAAAACGAAGCATCAACATGGCGTTGGTGGTTTGTCAAGTTTTTATCATCTGATTTGTTTTTTATTCTCACGGTTAATTTTTATTTTCAGTCTCCGATCTGTCACAGAGCAACACGACTCAATTACTCTGCATCTCAAACAGTGTGAGCTGCTGAAGACGGTGGCTGCTGCGGGCGCATGGCATCTGTCCGACTTCTTATTTCTCCGACCATACATTTCTTTATTTTTGCGCCCATTAGTCTGACTTCCTATTTCTCAGACTACCTAAAAGTTCAACTTCCCATTTCTCCGACCATACATTTCTATATGAACCCCCCCAACCCTAACCCTAACCTTAACCCGGATTAATCGTAGTTGGAGAAATGGGAGGTCGGACTTTTTGGCGGTCGGACTGACGTATGCTCCCCGGCTGCTGCTAACAGGGAGCTAACATTAGCAGCATCGTTTTTTTTTTTAAATCAGTCATATAGAAATACAGATGCTAGACAATTAACCCTCCAAGATATGAGCTATCGAGCGTCCAGTTATTCCTTTGTTTTTTGGTGGTTGGTGTTTCGTTTTAATGGAAGAAAATGTATTCTAAAAATCATAGCCTAAATCAAGTGGTGTTGAAGGGACAACGAGGAGTTTGTATTTGGTTATAAAAGAGTCTCATATTAATGTGGATGAATCTACGTTACCACTTGTTAATGGGTCCATTTTCGATAAATATATCGTTTTGTTTTTGTTGTTGTTGTTATTATTATTGCCCAGCTGCCCGGCGGGTCATGGGAATAACGCCACCGGATCGCTGTTTAGTCAGAACTACGACGGTATCTGATCGTCTTCGAAGCTCCGACTTTAGTTCTTGATCAAAACATTCTTGGCAAATGTTTTCGCTTTCGTCCGTCTTTTGCCATTCCAAGAATTTCACCGTGCTCACAGAGGCTCATGGGAAATGTAGTGTGAAAACACTTCGCTTTCCAAAACTCCTCATTGTCTCTTTAAAAAAACAAAAACAATCTGATGTTTTGTTGTTCAGCCACATCCCTCGGGTCTATGTAACATCTTTACACAGCTCGAAACAGCTCTGAAGTGAACGAATGAATCTTTCCTCTGGACTGTAATGCTAATGCTAACGGTAGCTAGGTAGCAACAGCAAAACTTAGAAACAGGTCCTTAAAAACACAAAGTTTTACACTGAGCAATGAGGACGAGAAGGATTGTGGGATCCTGGTTGATAGGACGATACCTAGCCTGTGTCTTATGTTCTTCATCACTCACCACATCGTAGTACAGGAAACCAGTCGACCTTCACTGACTCACACACGCACACACAAGGACACATGTGGACACACAAAGACAAACAGAGTGTAAGAAGAAGTCTGCATGTGTTTATATGTATTAAACTAAAACTACAGACAAAACAGACACAAACAAAAAGTTTGCTGATGCCTCAAAAAAATACAGAGAATCATTCATTGAGTAACTCACACACAGACACACACAGACACACACACACTATTGTAAAACCACACTGCTCTGAGCCAGAATACTCTGTAGATGACGTACGTCCTGCCACCGACTCCCCCCTCCCTCCCCCCTCCCTCCGAGCTCCTTCTCTGTCAACACTGGTGTCTCCCCCCACACTTTTTTTTTTCCCCCCTCTGGTTGTAACTTGTTGGCAGCGGGTTGCTATGACAACATCGGGTTGCCATGACAGCGATGGGAAGGAGGAGGTTACATAACTAAGGGATGACTGGCTCCTCTCCCTCCCCCCCTCCCTCCCTCCCTGCTGGTTCTGTGGGTTTGGACTCTGTAGAGACGATGGGCTCAGGGACAACATGGCCGACTAGAGTAAACGACAGGCTGGGCTCTGTTTCACATTGGACCCGGTTTGGATCCCAAAAAAGAGAAATATGTTTGTCTGAAAAGTGGTTTGTAGGCCTCCTACAGTTGTAATCCAGGAAAGAAACTGTGGTGCAGAGAGAGAGAGAGAGAGAGAGAGAGAGAGTTCCTGATGGAGTTTATTAAAGCAAAATAAATAATAGTTTTACTTGCAAGGAAATCCTGTAACCTTTAATTGTCGGTGCAAGCTATTTTTAGAACGGCGGAGCAGAGCCGTGAGCTGCTCAGAGCTACGCTACAGAGGCTAATAGAATTTCTTGGTTTCCCTCATCAAACTCATCAAATACACAATCCAACAACTCCAAAACGCTCTGGTGAACAAGTTGTGACCTGCACATTCACCACACTATGAGATAATAACAGAACGTTACCAGACAGAGTTGTTTTAGAGGTAAATACAGAGACTGTTTGCTGAAAAACTCATACCTGAAGGCAACTAAAACAACTAGGTAACGAACCTACTGCTATGACTATAGGGATTATGGCATTGGGCCAATTTGCCAAAATGTTGAACTATCCCTTTAACAATAAAACTTTGATAACCCTTTAATTTACAGGCTGTTAATTATGTCATAATGTCTAATGTCTAGAAATAGCCAAGAAATAACAATTGATTGCGTAGAAATTGCCCGGACATATCGGTCAATGCAAGGACTTAGTGGAGAAAGATTCTGGCCTTTCCTAAAGACATTCAAAGCATGAAAAGCATGTGTAATCTTTTGCCTTTATGAAAAACATGACATTACTATGAAATTGACCGCTATTTCTAGGCTATTTCTTGACATTACTACGCAATTAATTGTTATTTCTTGGCTATTTTCTTGATAATGTCAAGAAAATAGCCCAGAAATAACAATTAAATCCATAAATGGCCTGTAAACTGAAGGGTTGCCAAAACAATCAGAGACTCACGGCTGCACTGCTGTGGTTTGTATGATGAATTTTAAACTTATATTATGAAACTTTTCCAAATTAAGATGTCTGAAAATGAACATACCCATGTTATATATTCTCTAACTGTGTCCTTACATTATGCCAAATCTAGATAAATCCAGTGTGTGTGTGTCATGATGTAATATGCTTTGAATGAATCAGTGAATGAAAGTACATGACCTCATCCCTGAACATTGTTTTTCTAGTCAGATCGATTATCAGCTCCCATATTCCCACGCTCTGTCACAACATCATCACAATCCTTTGCTATTGTTTTGATTAAGACTAAGACCCTGAGTGCTTCAAGTGCTTTTTAAATTTAAACCAAATCCTCCGTGTAATGACTCACACAAATTAGCAGCTGATCCAACTTGAATGTGGACCAGTATGTGTGTGTTGATGCTGGATGCCTCTCAGTCTTCAGTCAGTCAATCGCTCGGTTAAAGACAGATCCAGAAGTCTCAGTTATTTCACTTTGTTCCTGACAGACCATAATCAACAGAAGCAAAACATACTGATCCTGGTTAAATGAGGCTGTGGCCTTTAGTTTCAAGTCAAGATTACAAGAAATGCAACATTTAGCTAGAAGACAGAGGCTTCAAAAACTCCTCTACGGTGGCTCTGAGGGCTCAACGCACTGCAAAAACTCAAACAATAACACAAAGGAAGTCTTTCCAGAGAAAAAAGTAAGGGACATGCCTGCTAAGACTAGCATTAGAACAGTGTTTGTTGTTCAAGAGTAAGATTAAAGTCAAAATGTACAATGCTTCAGTTTATCTGGAACTAACCACCTCGCTCTGCGCCGGATCAATTCGCATATCAGCTGTTTGGTGTCATAACTGTGGCTGCTATCCCGGGGGGTAGCTCAACTTTTCTAAATATTTAGAAGATGATCCGGTCCGTGTGTGTTGTTTTCCAGGATGCAGGAACAGAAACAGCTTCCATCGTATTCCTCTTGCAATCGCAAATAGAAGACTAGAGAACATTTAATGACTGTGTTTATCTGTCACTCCTATTTTGCAAGAATAAAAACGATTTAAACGTGATATTTTGTTACACTCTTCTCACCGCTGAATCACACCCAAACAGCTGATAGGTGAATTGATCCAATGTGTCGTGAAGCCTGGAATACTGAGTGAGTTGGTTAGTTCTAGATAAACTATAACTTTTTTTCCGACCAGCTGATGCATTGTATATTTTTTACTTTATATCATTCTCTTGAACTGATGAATTATTTTGAGATGAGACTTCTCATAGGCGGCGAAAATACGCTGATTAATCGTCCCTCAGTTTACTTCCTGTGTCTAGGTGCAGTGTGATGTTTTTAAGTCAGGGGGAGCAGAGACTTTTCTACTGCAGATATTATACTTAGTGGCCATTTGACTGAACTATCCCTTGAAGGTAAAATAAATCTTGCATAGGTCCTCTTTAAGCTGCAGTGAATTGACCTCTCAGGGCCACCGTAGTCCTGAGACTCACTGCAACAGAACATGTTTGTAATCCCCTTCAACGAAGAACTAAGAATCTAGATCAGTGTTACTGTGAAATATGTGACAGCAAATATTTCCAGTCGGTCGGTCGCATCCTGTGAAGGAAAGAATTTAGACAGACAGGGAAAAAAAAAGGGGGGGGAGGGGGGCGAGAGGCGGGAAAGCCCAGCGACGGTGTGGAGGGAATTCCGTAGGAGTTTGTTGAAATCCTGACAGGGAAACCCTATCATCCCACCACATTCCTTCCAAAGCCGCTCACCCCACACACACACACACACACACATATGCATCTCCCACACACACACACACACATCCACGTACACATGATGGAGTTCAGCCGGACCGACCCACATGTCAGACAGCAGATGTCAGGGGGGAGAAGGACGACATGTGGGATTTTTTTTTTTTTGCAAAGCAGGGGTTTCCTCGGTGTGTTAGTGGAAAGCTGCTGCTAATGGGGTTGTGTGTGTGTATGTGTGTGAGTGTGTGTGTGTGTGTGCTGCAAGCTGGCGCCCTCCTCACATTGTCCGGTGCGTCTTTGTGTTGTTGTTGCAGCAGGAACAGGAGGATGTGACGCCGCGTCGTGGAGCCGTGGACGTGAAAATGATCCCCGAGGGAAACGTCTCCTGTTACACAAATAGGCCTCAGCTGGCCGCTTCCATGTATTGTCACTATGGCTCTATGTGTGTGTGTGTGTGTGTGTGTGTGTGTGTGTGTGTAAAGTAGATGTGTTTCCAAGGACTCCCCATCCACACACACACTGATGGATTCTCCTCTACAATTTATGTAAGAGGGAAAATATCAGAAAACAGTGAAGGAAACGAGGACGTGAACTTACACTTTGTAGGTTTTTCCTCTGAGCTGACGGAGGAAACTGTGTCATGGATTACTAAGAAAATATGGGATTGTCTGTGTGTGTGTGTGTGTGTGTGTGTAAGAAAACAGGCATTGCAGAACAATCTGTTTCCTAATGACACAGCTGAAGCCCTGCAGAGTTTCCTCTGAACTGTTCTTTAGATTTAAAGCTGAAACACAGCTTTAACTATGCACCCTGACAGCAGAGGTGTAGGTGTGAGTGTGTGAGTGTGTGTGTGTGTGTGTGTGTGTGTGTGTGTGTGTGTGTGTGTGTGTGTGTGTGTGTGTGTGTGTGTGTGTGTGTGTGTGTGTGTGTGTGTGTGTGTCACAGTGAAAGAGACATATAGAACAAATTTACATAACAATTGTTGTTTTTCCAATTCCAATTTTGCAGCTTTTGTGCAGCTTAATTCTTCATCTTAAAGGACAATTCAGGGCAAATTCAACCTGGAGCTATAGTTTCCGTCATGTCCACTGCCCTGTCATCTCTCTGCACCGGCACCACCGGGATTACGGCAGCCAATCAGCGCATTTCTCGCCCGTTTGCAATGACTTAATATGTAAACTCGTAAAAGGTCCAGTGTGAACACACCTTAACATTTTAGGTCTAAAAGAATGAATCTGAAGATCTTCTTTTTAATGTCTCCTGTTTTGCAGTAGTTGTGTCTGTCCCAGCATCGCCACGGCAGCGTATAATGGGAGCAGACAGATCTTAGGCTGTTTAGGTTGTTTACATCTCTCAAAGCCGCAATTTTTTTCCACAGACAACGTCAGATGGCTTCAAACACACACCGAGGGGTTTCTTTACTTCAAGCAAGCTGACATGTTTATGAACTGAGCTGTAATACAAAGTCTCGTGAAGTCTCAGTATGTTTACAGCTCGTCTGAAGCTCCCGTTTGTTTTATTAAAAAAGGAATCAACTCAGAGCCACAACGTTTTTTGTAGCAATAAAAGTAAATCTGGATATTGTTTATTCTGCCTGTAAACATAAAAAAAGAAAAGATAGATAGACGAGTGGTGTCTACTGCTATTTTGTTTGTTTTCTTGTCATTACTATGTTTCATCATTCTTAATATTTTGAAACAGAGAATAATACTGGTGTTGAAGTAAGCCAATGTAATTGTAACAACAGAGAGGGGCAGGTACTAGTTTTCTTCATCCTGCTCCTTTTCATTCATGGTGAAAATGTGTACACTATGTATATGTGCAACTATGTGAGAATGTATACCATGAATGAAATAAATCGAAATGAAATGAAGTTAGCTGGCAACTTGACTCTCATTTGAGACTTAATTTGCGAGTTCACGCGAGACTTCGCGAGACTTTGTATTACAGCTCCGTTTACAAACATGTCGGTTTTCTTGAAGTAAACAAACCCCTCGGTGCATGTTTGAAGCCATCTGATGTTGTCTGTGGAAAAAAAGTTGTGGCTACAAGCTTTGCTCTGGGAAATCTCAAAGTTTTGCATCAACATCAGATGTGGGTGAGCTCACATATGGTCCAGGTCTCTCTCTCTCTGTCTCTCTCTGTGTCTCTCTCTGTGTCTCTTGCCCACATCAGCGCTGGTTTCTAATTAATCTCCTCACCGGGTTAAATCTAGTTCTGGCTCTGGGATGAATCGTGTGGCGGCGGCCTTCTGTCCCCGTTTGACCTGCTCATTAACCAGAATGTTCCTGTGCTGCTGCTGCTGCTGCTGCTGCTGCTGCTAACGATCAGACCTCTGGAGTTAATTTGTAGGTTTCTGTTGCCGCGGTAACGTCATCTCCTTTCTGCAGCGTGAGCGCAGGTTAATGTAGGAAATGAAAAGCTTTAAGGTTTTCTGAGAGAACACGGTCATGACCGAACGCTTCCTCAAACTGATTTGCGAAGTTTTTTTTCCAACTTGACGTTAACAAACTACACACAAAGGTTCAATGTTTTACTGTGTCTGAGAACAGTTTTATGACTTTTTATAGTGGAAAATATGTTTATTTTAG
The DNA here is from genome assembly GCF_905171665.1 of Trachurus trachurus. NCBI lineage: Eukaryota > Metazoa > Chordata > Actinopteri > Carangiformes > Carangidae > Trachurus > Trachurus trachurus. Next base: position 28,642,859 of record NC_139897.1, read on the forward strand.
AATTTGAAATCTTTTTGTGGCTCAATTCGGTACGAGTGATAATATATTCTTGTGGAAGATGTTATTGTAGTCTAAAAGTCTTTTATTGTGATTTTATTTAGTTTTTGATTCAAACAGCATCTGTTCTCCTCCTTTAGTTGTTTTTACACTTGTTCATTTAATAACGACTAAATAAACTGTTTTACCAGCTACATCTGGTTTTATGTCGCTTTGTTTTTCTCTTTAGAGAGAGCGTGGCCTTTCCTAGTTGCCTTTTCTGTTTTGTTTTGGTTTTGTTTTCAATAAAAGACCAGTTTCCTACTTCATCTGTTATCACTGTCACTGTGTCATGTGACTGTTTCCGCCTCCAATCAGCAAAGGAGCAGGAAACACAGTGACAGGCTCTTTCCTGAGTTACAGCACTGGATACTGGACAAAGGTTTTATTTATTTTATTTCAATGTTTATTTAACAGGGACAATACATAGCCTGCAACATTGCCACAGAAAATCGGAAAATGTGATGCATATTGTAGCTTCAGCTAATTTGCAGTCTTTGTCCCCGGTCAGGCTTTAGAATAGAATAGAATATACTGAATACAATAAATGCAATGATACAAATACAGTGGATAATACGGTGAATAGGTACCATGAATAAATAAACACAGTCGCAGTTGCAAATTAAAACACAAGTTAAATTGAGCATTAGACATTAGTAAAGTGCTGTATTGACAATGACTTGTGGAAATTAATGTTCACATTTCTGCTGCAGCTTGAGCCAAGTGGGTTTTTTTTTTTTACAGTGAAGTCGCAACCTTTGATATAAAATGTCATCATTTCTTTTTATCGCCGTGGACATTTGAGTCAAAATGTGTAATAATTACTGAATGAGATCATGAATTAAGGTAAAAAAAAAAAGAAAATAAAAAGATTTTTGTTTCTTTGTTTGTTTTTTATAGTAGTGTCATGTTAACTGTCTCTCTTTGTCGTTTTATTATCTGTTGGTTTCTGTTTGGATACGTTCCAATTTGTGTACCGATTTTCTGTGTTTCTTGTGTTTTTCCTGTCTTTATGAATTATGTTGTTATGTCCTTGTTGTTCATTTTAATGGCTTTTAACACCTTGCCAGGAGGACTACAGTCTGAAACTAGCCGTTGGCTAACACTGGCACCTTTACATTTTATTATGTTCATTAATGTGCACTGTCCTCATTAAATAAAAAAAATAAAAAATGTTTTGTGACATCACAGTGACTTTGACCTTTGACCCTCAGGATTTCCGCCGATGGCCCTGGACTGAATGAATCAGTTTGACATGACTGTGAACGTGAACTCCGCCCACCCCGACACTTTTACTGCACGCCGCATGACGTCTCCATGGATACGGCCCAATATGGCTGCTGCTAGTGGTGCAGATGCATCAACTAAACACCTGCAAAACTGTTTGTTTGAGCGTTTGAAGCAGTTTTATTAAGTGAAGATTTAGATGGAAAAAAACATGTTTTTATCCATACTGAGAAACCTGTAGTTTAACTGCTGTTTATTTTTTCACTGTCAGCACAAAATGACAGATTAAAGGGTAAAATAAACTCTCAATCTCAACATTTTTTGTGAGTTTCAAATGTAGCTAATGTCTGTGATTTATTACAACAATAGTTCATTTAGTCTGGAGTGAATTTAGTTCTTCTGCACTTCATTACACTGTATTTTACGTGTGAACCAACACAACACTGGTTAAAAACCTTCCGCCTTCCTTAGATGAGCTCATGTACCTGAGACAGACAGTGTGAAACATTTCCACACGCACACACACACACACACACACACACATTTACAGGCATAAACACATATTTACACACAGTCAGGACAAACATAAACCAGAGCAAAGACACAAACACACTATTCAGCAGCTCCACACACAGATTGTTCATCGTTAATTCCTTCCCCGGCTCCTTGGTGCTGCACATTGTGAGCGGAGAGGATTTATGACGGCGTGAGGGGCCGACAGTGTTTTCGCCAAGAGCCACAGAGAGACACTGGGGCCCCTGTTCATGTGTCTGTGTGGAAGAGAAATGGTTCTTCTGACTTTACAGTTCAACTCACAAGAATCCCACCTTTCTCTTTCCCCCTTTTTCTCTCACATACACGTTTACATTGTGGGAAAACCACAGGGTGAAGAAGCATGAAACTGAAACACAACTATAGGTTCAGGTTTGTGTTTGAGATCAAACTGTACTTAAAGGATGAGTCCTGGTGACTCCTGGTCAGTCCTATTCTACTATATTGTCCAACTCCTTTAAGGTCAGGGGTTCGATCCCCATGTTTACAGAGATTATAACTTACTGTAACAATGCCCCCACACTGCAAAAACTCAAAAATCTTTCCAAGAATATTGTCAAAATGTCTAATTTCTAGTCAAAACAAGTCTTTTTCCACTTAAAATAATACTCATCACCTAAAAATTAACTTGTTTTTAGATCATTTTTACTTGTTTTAAACAGATTTTTACTTGAAATAAGTAGAACAAATCTTCCAGTGAGAGCAAGGCTTTTTGTGCTTGTAATAAGAAAGAAAAACTATCAGATTATTTCAAGTGAAAATATGCTTGAAAGAAGTAAGAAGTGTCTAAAAACAAGCTATTTTTTATGTGATGAGACTTATTTTAAGCAAGCATAATGAGATTGTTTTGACTAGAAATAAGACAAATATTCTTGGTAAGATTTTTAGTTTTTGCAGTGCAACGACATTCTCAAATTTCTGTGTAGATCAATAGATAGATAGATAGATAGATAGATAGATAGATAGATAGATAGATAGATAGATAGATAGATAGATAGATAGATAGATAGATAGATAGATAGATAGATAGATAGATAGATAGATAGATAGAAGGGCCCCATGGAGGCTTGGACGGCACGGATCATAGTGATCCAATGTTGCTGGAAAAATGGGTAAAGTCCAAGTTTAAAGAGGTTTCGACCAAGAAACACAGTTAGTAAATGGTTTATATGAAGGAAAACAAAAGAAATATGATAAATGATATTATCAACACATAAATCCGATGTGTTTTGTTACTGTATTTCACTGAGAACTCCTCCCAAACACACTCAACACAACAGCTGCGTCTCGTCATCACCACCACAGCTGTCGGACACCTACTGACACTGATGTGTTGGTACATTCCTGATGGGCCTTGAACACACCACACAGTACCACCTGGAGACAGGGAGACAGGGAGACAGGGAGGGAGGGAGGGGGCAGGAGTTACTCTGTATGTGTTTGGATTACTTTCTGCGAGGTCGGGGAAATACCTTTTCTTAAAAAGTCTGAGGGATTACAGAGGAATTTATTTTTCCTGTTCCAGCACAAAACGCTATAGTTGGCTCTAAATCACACAGTGTGGGTTTTTACCATCACAGAAGAGTTTTTTCCAAACAATTTCTCAAGAGGACGAAGCCAAAATGCTGCAAAAAGGTGAAAATTACAATGACTGTTTGTGCTTATATACACACACACACATACATAACGCACCACTTCGGGTATACACACATGTGTGATTTCCATGCACCCGGGGGCTGTGCTTTGCTTTCACGCCTCATAGCGACTGTAATTGAGACCAATCAGGGGAGGGAGAGCCCCACTTTGACATGAATTAGTCCATGACATTGTGGAAAGTGTGTTGGCCGCCTCAATAGACGCCTGTGTTTTCTGGGACTCCGGGGGGTTTTTATACTACGGAGCGTCAAAGCGCTGTCTGTCTGTCTGGTTGGGACACACACACACACACACACACACACTGACCCAGTCAGAGCAGGAGTCTGCCTGGGTCTCCTCAGCGCTGATCTGGGCTCCAGATCAACATGGGAGGCAATTTGTCAAGTTGAGTGAGATCTATTTAGAAAGAGGAAACTTTTTTTTTTTTTTTTTTGCAAAGTGTTTGAGCAATTAAGGCCATAAATACAAAGGAGAGCAAACACATTAAGGAAAGTTCAGGGTTTTTTTCCCCCCAACCAACCTTATTTGTGTATTCTTATTTCATATCTACTTAAATTTCCATTTGAGGGCAATTATCTTCAAAACTAATTTGGAAGTGAAAACACAGAGTGCACACACACACACACACACACTTGCCTGTTATAACCCACAGTTTATCCACAGTGAAACCACATTGCAGTGAAAGCAATCCCGTTATATTCCCACTATATAACATGTTCTTCTTGGGTTTGGTGCCAGGCCGAGTGGGGCCAAGCTGGTTTCCTCCTCCTGGCAGATAACCTTGTTGTAAAGTAAAATAATAACTGATAACTGGATAAAACTTGTATAATTAGACCCAAGTAGTAAAATAACATCTGGATATTCCTTAAATAAATCCACAAATAAAGATATGGTAGCAAAATTTGTCCTTAATAATCATGAAACAGGTATCTGCTTCTTCTTCTGTGTTTTCATCTATAAGAAGATATAATTTGTAATTTTAAGAACCAAAAACCATCTCCAAAACAGGTTGGTGTCGGCCAATCAGAAGAGAGGAGGCTCTGATCCTCTCTTCTGATTGGCTGGCTGTTTTCTGACTGATCTCATAAAATATAGAGCAAATTTCAGAATAAAACATTGGGTGCAAGTGTTACATGGTGGTGGGTCCAGGTGGTGAGGGGGCGGGGCTTTGTGTGACTGCTTAGTTGTGACATCACAAAGTGACAGGAAGTCCTGACGGCTGGTTTTAAGGCTCAGTTTCTGAATACAGGCTGTGTGCATTTCTCTGTGGACTGAGGCTTTGATACTTTCACAGTGTTAATATAGAACCTAGAGCTGCTTTATAATCACACTACACATGGACATCTACCTTTATACTGTATGGAGCTTTTATGCAAACATCTACCTTTATACTGTATGGAGCTTTAACACAAACATCTACCTTTATACTGTATGGAGCTTTAATACAAACATCTACCTTTATACTGTATGGAGCTTTAACACAAACATCTACCTTTATACTGTATGGAGCTTTAACACAAACATCTACCTTTATACTGTATGGAGCTTTAACACAAACATCTACCTTTATACTGTATGGAGCTTTAACACAAACATCTATCTTTATACTGTATGGAGCTTTAAGTTTTGAGTATCATCTGTTTCCCTTGTCTTCACAGCAGCACTGGTCCTAGATGAATACTTACAGCTGTGTTTGAGTCTGTGTGTGTGTGTGTGTGTGTGTGTGTGTGTGTGTGTGTGTGTGTGTGTGTGTGTGTGTGTGTGTGTGTGTGTGTGTGTGTGTGTGTGTGTGTGTGTGTAGTACTCTCGATGCCTTGAGGAAGTTATGCGGCAGAGAAAACTGAAAAGAGGAGACAAGCTCAGTTCTGCCCATCAGGCCTGAATGCGTCCCGACGATTACCTAACTCACAAAGAACGAGCCGACGGGAGCGTTTGATTCGTCTCACCTGTATCACAAAAATAACAACTCTCCATCCGCTGACAGCAGGATCAGAGCTGGTCCGGGTCACGGGGATTTAACCCTTTCATTTCTCTGAGATTCAGCCAGAACTGTCATTTATTTTGCACTTTTTTCCGTTTTTCTTTTCTTTTTTCTTCCCAAGAGAGGTCAAAGGTCAAATCCCAGTGAGCTGTCACGCCCAGTTTCACCCTCATCTGTGGAGTATGACAGCTATGTAGGAGGAAGTCTGTGTTTGGCATCCCGGCGCTGACAGATGATGCAGAGCAGGTTCATCGACATCCAACGACAGTCGGACCTCATCACATGGAAATATAAGACACCCTGAGAGCAGGAGGCATGCTGGGAATGGGAGGTTACATCACTGTTACAGTAACTGGCTCTAGTCGATCTACTAAATACTTTGGTATTTACTTTTAAGATTTGAAGGGGATTTTTTTTCTTATTGACTTAATTTTTAAACTTTTTAAAAAATATTTTCAATCACACAGCTCAAACTTTTATTAGTATTTATTATTTATTTACCTGTGGCTCCTGTACAAAATCTATCATGTCATTGACATCTTTGTTTTCCTGTTGTTTCCTAGAGACCAACATGTTCTTTTTCAACAAGTCCGACCTAGACGCCGTTATCGGTGGGAGGTCACGAGGATCGGCATTGTTGAAACAAGTCGATCGACAGCAGTTATGTAATTATGAAAAACAAATCTCAGACACACACACATTAATTCATACAGCGTGCCAGTGCCAGGGAGTGAGAATATCCCACAGGGATGTATGAAGTCATTTCAGTTTCCTTCAAGAGTTGACTTTAATTTATCTGTGTCGACATTTCTCTCCATCTGCCAACGAACCGCTGATGGATGGATCAATTATTGTGCTTTTGTTGTCTTTGACTCAGTGTGTGTGTGTGTGTGTTGGACTGTCTGTGGAAATGTTCACTCACTAGAACAAGAGAAGTGTGGATTTTGGCACCGAACTGTGAGGTGTGTTCAAGGGTCAAAGGTCACAAGGTGAGAGCGGGGCCAGCGCTGACGCCAAAGCCTCTATTTTTTTTTTTTTTTGAGAGAGTGTGTGGAAAGATGTGGAAGAAAGTTTTGTCTTTCATCTTTCACTCTTGTTCTGGGATGACTCAATCACAGCAAAGCCTCACGTTGTTAGTTTAACACATTTTTTGCAGATAGCAGCAGAAAAAATAACATTAAAACAAAGAATTTTACATAATACAGTACCAAAAATATAGCATATTGAACTAAATCACGTCTTGTCTTGGTGACATTTTTACCCACCAATAGGTTTTCTAACTCATCAACAGTTCCTTACTGTAGCTACTGTATAAAAGAATCTAGGGCTGGGCGGTATGACCTAAAATTCATATCACGGTATAAACCGATTCCCTTCACGGTAATGGTAGATATCGCGGTATAAATTTATAATTGTAGTCCGTTAGCAAATCTAAATTGATAAAAATAAAAAATGAAAAGCAATCATGTCATTTTTAGAGCATTTATTGTGCAGAAAGCAGATCTCAAAACTCAAAATTAAAACCAGCACTTTATGGTGCAAATAGTGCAAACGAACACAAATAACAAAGCCATAATGGTAAAATAAATTGCTCATGTTACCTTTGTTTGCTGTCGCTGTCACTCAACACATAGCAAATTATCTTTTTCAGTATAGATCAGTCACAGGAAGGAAAAGTTCATTTAATATTTGCTTTGATAAATCTAATTTGTATCACTGAATGTACGTTCAATAATCAAGGTTGAGTAGTTTCCGAGCAGCTATTAGCTGAAACAAAACGATGTCAGTGGTATTTCAGATAGGATGCTTATCTTCCTCTTCAGTGACCTGCTATATTCAGTGTTTAAATCACACACACAGTGTTTCCCCAGTGAGGGCAGTGGAAGAGGGTCCGCTAATGGAAACAGTAATAAACATGTGTGAATGAGACCACAGGCCGTAGAGGAGGGAGGGAGGGAGGGAGGGAGTCAACCTCTGGGTTGGACTCAAACAAACAAATTAAGGTGAGATACTCTATACATCACATGTAGCTGTATATATACACACACAGGTCTGTGCCCTCTCTGTAAATACACCACCACATGCCTCATCAAGCCTCCCACAGATAAGTAGCTGCTTCTGCTCTGACACCGAGCCTTTTAACCCCCGTATGTGTAGCCTGTGTGTGTGTGTGTGTGTGTGTGTGTGTGTGTGTGTGTGTGTGTGTGGTTGCGTGCAGCAGGCCGGCTAGTAAGGATGTAATGTTTACAGATATGTCCCAGATCATTGCTCTGTAACTCTGTAACCTCCTCTGCTTGTCTTTACATTATCTGCTCCATGCACCACACACGCATTCATATACAGTATATATACACTCACACAGCTGTCTTTCTAGCCTTATGGAGACCTTTCACTTTATCACCCTATCATTATATGACCCTTGACCTTTACCTTAATGATGATGGTTAACCTTTCAGAATTGGGCATGAGTTGGTAACCAGCCAGAAAATGTGTTTGCTATTGTTGTTTGCATTGTTTTCTGATAACAGCTAATATCAACACACTATGGACCCGATTTTTAGCCAAGAAGTAGCTAATCTCTTCATGACTTGTTTTACCACAAAGTCACAGAGAGAAATAACTGATACACGTATTTGCAAAGTCTGACACAGGGCAACATGTGTGAGTATTTGTAGTTTCTTTGGCTAAACAGCTGCTGCTATAAAAGCCCTCCAAACTTTTAAATGGAAACTTGCATTTTCAATCTGGCTTTTATCTAGTGTTCTATAATTTTAGGATTTTAGTGCTTTTAATTCTGTTTCAGTTTCTATCTATCATGAACTCTTTGACTTTCTATTTCTGTTTCTTACATTTAAAAAAAAAATTCTCTGTGATTTTATTTCTCTTTAACTTTTAAATTTTATTTTATCCTTTTATTTGTTTACTCTTAAGGCTTTTCTTTTTAAATTTTAGTTACAGTAAGAACAGAAAGGCAAATTGAACTGAGACAACTCATTGACTTGTCTCAGTTCCAGAGCCAATAGCGTCTTCCCCTTTAGACTGTCTGCTCTGGGCAAACCACTAATAAGTGTGAAAGCTCTGCCTTGTTTTGGCTTCGTTCAGAGACATTTTGACTTTATCAAAAATGCGTTTTGGAATAAATCCGTCAGCTAGAGGTTTGCCAAACTGTGTCAAGAAAAAGGAATGCGATCCCTCAGCTATCACCAAATCAGATTTCTCACACGAAAAAAGATAAGAAGCATTAAGATGATCATCTGACGCATCTTCTTCATCCATCAAGCCTCTAAACCCTGACGACAGTGGTCAGGGAACCCCCTCCTATTTATCTTCTCCACCTCCTCTTCCTGGTACCTCAACCCTTTTCTTTTCCTTTCTGTGAAAGTGTATCAAAACCAGCTTTAATCCTCACAGGGGAGAAGAGAAAAAAAGACACGGGTGAGTATAAAAAAAGAAACAGCAGTTGGTTTTTATGACCATACAAGGCTACCTCGCCTTCCTGCCTCGGACATTTACAGGCTCTTAAACTCTGGTCCCGGTGCTTGCCAAAAAAATCTGGGGGAGAATTCTTATCTCGCTAACAGAGCAGGAGACATTTATTTTTTTACTATATGGAGGGAGTTGTGGGAGCACGAGTGGCGGAGGGAGTAAGTGTTCGTACAAGGTTAATGGAAGTAAATAAGGGTGGAGAGAAAGTTAGGTCAAATGGATGCATGGGAGTGTAAGTCTGGAATGAGAGGTTTCCACTTAAAAGCCTACTGTGGAGATGGTGATGTGAGGCCACAGAAATGAGACTGTCCTCCTGCAGAAAGAAATGAGCTCATAGGTCATTCGCACAATGGGTAAGTACGACCTATAGTTGTTGTAACCCAGTGACAAGGAGTCCATCATCATAGAGGCCTATGCATGCACTATATAACAATAAGATTACGACAAAACCTATTGAGAAGATAAGATAAGATACGATACAATATGGTAAGATACGATAAGATATGATATGATGCGATTCGATACGATACAATGCGATACAATATGATAAGATAAGATAAGATACGATACGGTAAGATACGATAAGATACGATACGATATGATACAATAAGATAAGATATGATAAGATAAAATAAGATAAGATACGATATGATATGGTAAGATAAGATACGATAAGATAAGATAAGATACGATGCGATGCGATAAAATAAGATACGATATGATACGATAAAATAAGATAAGATACGATATGATATGGTAAGATACAATACGATAAGATACGATAAAATAAGATACGATACGATAAGATAAGATACGATGCGATGCGATACGATAAGATAAGATAAGATACGATAAAATAAGATACGATACGATACGATAAGATACGATAAAATAAGATACGATACGATAAGATAAGATACGATACGGTAAGATACGATAAAATAAGATAAGATACGATACGATAAGATAAGATACGATAAGATACGATGCGATGCGATATGATACGGTAAGATAAAATACGATACAATACAATAAGATAAGACGAATAAGCATGCAATACATACACAATACTATGACATACTGTTGTTGAGGAGCCTGACCGTTCAGACTACATTTATTCCAAACACTGAAACCACAACCCAACTCACCCTGGTGTTTTTATAGTCGCAATAAATTCATGACCGGAATTAAACTATTGTTCAAGAAAGAGAAACCCACATTGTTTGGGGTACAGAAATCGGACCAAGCCCTCCGCCAGGGTCATCTCTGTAGCTCTATGGGAAATTAATGAACTTCTAACAGGAGTTCAACTGGATGATCTGATGAATTAGACTTTTTTTTTTTTCCCTGTGGGGATTTAGTAGTTTTTCCTCTCACACAGTCAGAAGTGTAAACACATGGAGACAGAACTGAACCATCCAACCCCGATGTACCCAGGATATGCAGCTTAGGTCATTATGGGTTTGCCAAACAGCAGAGTTGGAAAAAGCCGAGGTTCTGAACTCAACTTGTGCTGCTTCAATTACTCAAGTCTGAGCAGGAGTGAAATGTCTTCCTCACACAGAGTCACTGTTGCATCAGAGCGAACAGAATCACATTTTGTGCATGCTTGAATGGGTAATCTGATCAGCTCTCAGTCTGATGGTTTAACATTTTGTCCCTTTCAGTGGTTTGTTGGTTAGAAGATTTCTTCTGCTGCTGCTCGCTTTGAGCAAACTGAGACAAAATCTGAGAGGGGAAATAAAAAAAAAAGAAAAAGAATGTGTAAATGGTTGGAATGAGTCATGCACATAAAGTAATGATGCATTCAGGAGCGGATACTACCCCTTTGTTCTCAGAAATGCTGCTGTTGTTATCCAAGGGTGAATTAAAAAATTCCACTATGACATTTAGTATTTACTCTGACAAAATGAGTGCGTGCACGAAAAGTCGAGCCCTCACGGACACATGGAGAATAATACACCGCTCTACAATTAGAACAGTTTATAAATTGTCATTTTCATGAGTGCCCTCTGATCCAGTTACAACTCCACCATCATCGTGTCAGCTTCGTCTTGTGCCGTGACCTTGAGACGAGCTGTGATTACCTCTGTGAGAATTCAGCTCGGCCTTTTTCCAGCCTGCAGCATTGAAGAGGAAGAGGAGTGTGGCTGACAATGGCAGGAAAGGGAAACTTGTAATGAGAAGCTTGGCAGTTGTATCAACAATGTAAATGGACCTGATAGTTTAGGGCTCGCACATTAAGTACTGTAATCAGCCTCCATAGGGCCCTGAGCAAAAGTTGATTCTTGGGCCCTCGATTACTGGTTCTATCTATCTATCTATCTATCTATCTATCTATCTATCTATCTATCTATCTATCTGTCTGTCTATCTATCTATCTAGCTATCTATCTATCAAAATTCATCAATGGCAAGGTCCTCCTAAATCACCACACAGTCAGGGTCCTTGTAAGTTTTTATTGGCTAATCTGTTCCTTCTCCATCCAAATCTTTCTATATATCCATCCATCCATCCATCCATCCATCCATCCATCCATCCATCCATCCATCCATCCATCCATCCATCCATCCATCCATCCATCAGCATACAGGGACGAGGTCCACAGTCTGATAGTTTGGTGCACTAACAACAACTTGGCACTAGACTCCAACAAAACACAAGAAATGATTGTGGACTTCAGGAGGAGGAGGAGGAGGGTGGAACCAGCACCTCTGTACCTCACCAACACCACTGGCCTCGTGAAGAAGGCTCAGCAGCGGCTTTATTTCCTGAGGACTCTAAGGAAAATCCACCTCTCTCTCCTATCCTCTGCCATGGCATCCTTGTGTGGTTCGGGAGCTGCACCAAAGCTGAGAGGAAGGCACTACAGAGGGTAATAAAGACGGCACAGTTCTTCACCAACACACACCTCCACGCCCTCGAAGACATCTATAGGTCCCGGGCAAACAACATAATAAAAGACTCATCACAGCCAGGAAACCACGACTTCACACTTTTGCCGCCTGAAAAGCTCTAAATATTCCTGAAGAGCCGCACATCAAGACTCCAGAACATTTTTTACTCCTGTTGCCATCAAAGAGATGAACAGCAGCCTAAAGGACAGATAGGCAACAATGGGTTGCACCTTCCCCTTGCCATCAATGTGCAATATCCTTCAATGTGCTTTATGTTGTCTCATGTGATATGTTTTTATGTTTTATACTTATCGTCTTATATGATATGTTGTATTGTACCACAGAGGGGCAGCAACGTAAATTTCTTGGAATTCTTTCAATGACAATAAAGGCTATCTATCTATCTATCCATCTATCCATCTATCCATCTATCCATCTATCCATCCATCCATCCATCCATCCATCCATCCATCCATCCATCCATCTGTGGACAGCTGCACTGGCCCCATCCAGCCATGGGAGTATAGCACAGTAATTAGACAGGATTTGCCTATACAACATGGTTTTTGGTAGCTATTTGTTCTGTGTAGTTGATGATATCAGGCATGTTAGCATGTTAGCTAGAATGAAACATGCTAATAAAACGCTGGGGTTGGTGGGAAGTCAGTAAGTCAGTAGTTTTGTCGTCACGAACTGAAACTTCTTCTCCTTCCGTCTGTGTTCTGCAAACAGCTTCAAGCTGCGTTGTAACCGCTGCTGAAAGGTTGATTGTGTTTAATATCGGGGTTAAAGACAAATTAACGTGACTTGACTTGACATTAGAAAACTAAGAGCCTTCGGTTACTGAATGTTCTCTAACCACAGATCTGCCCTCGCAGGAGTAAATACAATCAAGATGTCTCGGCCTGTTTGGGCTGCTATGGCAACGGCAGCTTCCTGGCAACCGGCAGCGTTGGGATTCCTCAATCACGGGTGCTGACTAATTGATGACTGCTAGCAAGAAAAAAACTGACCAGTTTTTCCTACGGTTGATGTCATTACTGCAGGTTTCCAGTTGAGTGACTACATTAATATGCAGTAGGACACGAGGGTATGAAAAGAGGTTGTTATCCAGCGTGTTCAGTCTGTAAGTTTTTAAATGCTGCTGCCAAGTGGATTTTTTTTTCTAGATGTGAGCTATCAACATATTTTTCCTCATTCTCAGATTATAAAAGGAACAAAACCCCTCAGTCTGTGGAGGGAAAAAAAAAATAGTTTGGCTGAAAACGCAAGATCGTGGTCAGAGCTCTGTTAGACATTTGCTCAACAGGTGCTTCCACATGGTTTGGCAGAAGCTTTGAAACCCTCACAGCCTTCCTACAGACATTAAAAGCCCATTTAGTCCAACACCAAAGCCCTCGCTTATGAACCACAAAGTCCACAGGGGAGAGTGACTCCTACTGGACACATCAAAAACTCCCCTTTTGTTTTCATGTGGTGGACTCCAAAGAAAACCCCTGTGTTAAGTGTTTTCTAACATTGGAGGAGATATGTGATTTTAGGATTTAGTATTATTGTAAAGTCTGGGATGTATTTAATTTCATCTGTCATTTCCTTTCTTGACTTTTTTCCTTCTTGAATTGTGTCTTCATGGGTTAGAGTGACTTAGGGAGAACTAGAGGGATTTTACATCATAGTACTTGCATCACTGCATACATAAGAACATGGAAATAATAACTCTCAATCCAAACTGATGAGAACATGTTGTACAGTAACCATTTCCTTCAACAGCCATTTCCGTCGCCTCACCGCTGTAGGAACTGCCTTTATATAACTTGTATATAATATATAATATAACATGTCCAGCTTGATAAAGGGGGAGTATGAGAGAGAGAGTTCATGACGTTAAACCTGGGATTTACATTTTGCTGGCCTCCACTCAGGATGAATTCAGCACGAGGATGAAAGTCAAAATCTTGGTGCCATCTGATCCAATCTGCAAACTACATCGTCCATGTTGCAAGTTGTATACAAAGAGAAATAGAGGATGAATTCAGAAAAGGAGGGAGCGGCACTGAAAGGTGAAAAACTGTTTTGAGCAAAGGGAGGATAAGAACAAAGTGCAGAGGGGAGGATGATGGAGGATCCCAGAGAGAGAGGAGAACAAATAAAGGATCAACATGGAGGAGGATGCTTGTCGGAGGAGGATGAAGGGAGGAGGAGGAGGATGGAGGATGGAGATGATGAAGAGACTAAAGCAGATACAGAGTTTGGACAAGGACTGACCAAAGACAGTGACAGGAGACAGAGATAACGAGACAAACTGAGACTAAAGAATGAGAGAAAAATGAAAACTTAAAGGGACAATGAGGAGTTTTCACACTACATTTATGAGCCTCCGCGTACCGTGAAATTCTTTGACCGGCGCAAGACAGACTCATGTTTTCATTCATCAATAATTAAAGTCAGAGGTTCGAAGACGATCACATACCGTCGTAGTTCCGACCATAAACGGCGATTCTGCGGCGTTATTCTCATGACTCGCCACGAAACCCAAAGTAAGGAAACGTTGGTCGGCTCGACCAGCATCTCCGCCACCACTAATAATAACGAAATAACGATAGAGACACAACGATATATTTATCGAAAATGGGTCCATTAACAAGTGTGGGTAGCGGAGATTCATCCACATTAACGTGATACTTTTTTTTATAACCAAATAGAAACTCCTCGTTGTCCCTTTAAACAAGAAGAAGAAAATTTTACCCAAAATTAAAGATCAACAGACTCGGTTCCAGTTACCTCAGCTGACGCCTCTGTGAAACCTGTATGGAATGAATGAATTAATGCAGCATTACAGTAATCATCATAGACGCTTCCAAAACCGCAGTTGAACAATGCTGTGCTGCAAAATCACCTCCTTCAACTCGCTGATGTAGATTAAGAGAGGGAGGTTCACCTGACTGGTTCTTACTTAGTTAAATGTTGGGCCTTGCAGTTCATTTGAAAAAAGAAAGTCTTGGATTCAATGGGGTAAAGCTTTCTGCCCCCAAACTCTCTTTAGCCTGTCATTAGGAGGTATTAAATATCTCCATATGGAGAAAAACATAAATTCAAATGGCTAATAACACGTACAGTAGGTGTTACAACCTGCAATCCCCAACCTTGACCACTAGAGTGAGTCTCCAACAGGGAGTCAGTCTCCATGTTAGAAAAGTACAACTTTACAGCAAAAATAAACATCTACAGCTAATTTCTTAATGACTACTTTGATGTAATTATAAATAATGCATATTTATAGGTGTGGTATAATCTGGTATTTAAGTCTTGGCTCCACCCACCTGTTTACCCAGTTTTGGGTGTGCTGGGAGTTCGGTGCTGCCAAGATGTCGACAGTAGAGCAACAAGCTTCAACACTGCTTGTGGATGACGTCACAGAGGCTACGTCCTGGCCATTGAAGGAACTGCTAATGTAGATGCCACATGTTAAATAAATAATAGGATATCTCTGGTTCTTCTGATGCATCGTTTTAGATTTATTAGATATTAGATAGGCACTTTAGATATAGTGCCAATGCTGAATTACTGAAGAACTACTTTAAGTGCAATGAACATGTGAGATGAAGAAGACTTGGAGTCTTTGACTGTATCACTAAACATGATTGCTCCTGTTCTGTTGGATCACAGCCTGTAATACCAGACCTCCTCTATGATAGCATTCCATAAAAATGAATCTCTGCCACTCGCTGCCTCCTCCCTCCCTCCCTCCCTCCCTCCCTCCCTCCCTGCAGGAATGTGGGTGGTGAGTTATCGGGAGTTTCAGAGAGCTGGCATTTGTACCAGCTGTGTCGGGAAGTCTGCAGCGTCTTCTGCTCATCTAAGTAGATCTGAGTGAGATGACAGCGCTTGAAAGTATCCATGTGTGAACTGAAAAAACTGTTAATGTTTTCTTTTTATTCTTAGAAACTTTTCTTTTGAGTCTCTGATTCCACATCGTTCTAAACGTCTATGATCTACTACTCTTATCACAGTCATTAAAAAACAAAGCTTTCCATGTGCTGCATGAACTGTTCCTTAACTTTATGTTTCCAGTATCAAGGTGTTTGGACTCTTTCTATCTGTACAGTTTGTTCCTTCAAGCAGCTGAAGCACATTCTCAAGTTAAGTATAATGACTGGTTTTCATTTTGCACTCAACTGATGAACTCAAGAACAAAGCTGGGACCAGCTCATCTAATGCATGGGGAGACAGTACTGGGTTTTTCCAGAAAAGCCTCAGTTGGTGCTCTTCATTCGAAGGTGGGGCACTTGTAGACAAACTAACCACCAAGAATATTGTTTGAGAAAATGCACGAATCTCACTTTTATATCACTTTTCTAGAACCAGGGATTGATTTCCTCCCTACAACTACAGGAGGCAGCACATCATGCTTTGAGGCAAAGAAGAGACACCATGCTAGAAAACATATTTGGACATGTAGAGATTTATGCCTTATCTTAATTGTTTTGAGTTTTGCAAGTGCTCATCTGGCTCTCGCCCCTCACATCTGTTGAAATCGACCACACGCTGCAATGGAAACCGCCTGGGGCTGATTCTTAGTGCAGAGGATGACACAGTCCCAGTTCTTTCCCATTGAAGAAGAAACGTCCTACACCTTCTGCCACTCAGTGCATCAGGTTTTTAGATACATTAGAACCTCATAAAGTTGATATTACAAACATTTTACCAAACAAACTAACCTACGTAACCAACAAGAAGACACAGATCATCATTAAATATCCATTGAGATTCATGTTGGAGTCCAAAAGATGAATTTAGACTGATTATCTATTCTCCATTAACATTTGTTTAGTCTTCACTTGATCCCATAATAAGTTTTAATCTGAATTCTTCAACGTCTGTTCAGGACAATTTTGAGATCAAAGCACAATAAGTGCATTGGATCATTTGTGATAAGCTTCAGATATGATTTCACGTCATATTCACTCTGCAGCCTCTCTCCATTTAGGTGTAGCTACAAATGCTTTAAACCATGAAGCAGCTCTGTCTCGGCTGTTGAGACAGAAAAGATTCCAAATGACAAACAAAATCTCATCTTGATTTAATCGCTCTGACTCGCAGCTTACACTCTGGATACAGATTGCGTAGATGCTGCTTTACTACACTTCTGCCTTCGTGGCTGTGATTTATGACGTGGATTCTCCGAGTCCAAACTCAAGAGCATTGATTTACGAGGCCCAGATCTTCCACAAACTCAGCTCCCAGCAACCAAAAAGCTGACTCTTTACCTCTTTGGCTCAAGGTTATGCTTTCCAAGTTTTCCTGAAACGTGTCACTGACAGACAAAACAAATGAAAGACAAAATCAGCAGAAGCAGTTGTTGCTACAATCGGGTTTTGCCATAAACTCCCACAGTGCAAGGTGCGTAAGCCTTACCACATCTTGATGATAGACCTTAAGTGGCTTTCCACATTTGTTTTTCCATGTTCTCTGTGGAGTTTCTAGGTCCAATACAATCAATGCAGTGGCTTGTGTAAGAGCTATTCTGCAGCAGAACATGGCAATTCATTCAGAGCAGTTACTACTTGTTAGTGTAGCCTACTACGTAAAAAAGAAACATCATTGATGAGGTAGCCAATCGAAAATTCAACATTTCTAACACATAAATCATACTTTAAAGCATTCTTCTAAAATGATTAATTAAATGTTAACTAATGCGTAACGTGTATAGTTTGGAAGCTTGCAGTCTTCGCTATTGGAAACGAATGAGCTAGGCTAAGGTGTTAGCATGCTAAAAAAAAAAAGCATGAGGAGGTGCTACATGCCATAGCAGGATCAAAGTTAGCCAAAGTTAGCATGATGCAAATTCCAGAGAGAAACAAAAATACAATGCAAATTCCTGTGTTGAACTGCAGCACAAAGCAAATTCAAGCTCGAAAACAAATCACATGCAAATTCCAACGGGCGGACAATACGACAGGAAGTCGACTCCACCCCTGAACGCCTTTCTGAGGTACGACAAGCGGGGATCACTTGCTGCATGTATGTTCAGAAAACAAAAGCTCTCAGTGCTGCAGGTCTGAGGCCCAAAAAAATGCTCCGACTTCCTGTGACGGAGGAACGGAAGGAATTTCTGAAAGGAGGAAAAATTAAAGTAAGGATGCAGGAGGATGTTGGAGAGAGGGGGGTTACTACTGGGTGATCCCAGAGATGGCCGGGCGATTCGGTCACTTCAGGTCTGGTGGAGTTGTGGTTGAAAGAGGGGAAATAGCAGCGCAGCGTCGGGCTAACTGCCATTTAAAACAATGGGGCTCCTCAGAGATGGAGCTTCCTTGAATTGTGCACAAGTTTCCAGTTGGTGAATGAAAACACGAGCGGCCGAGAGGGGCGGGTGGTTTTTCCATCATGGCCGACGTGTGAAGAGAGTTCCCATCGGAGGGCAACGGCTGATACGACGTCAGGGCCTCTGTCACATCGCATGGGTCAACGAGGGGTCACAGTGGGAGCTACTGAGAATTAACACTTACATAACATGAACTGTGTGACTCTTTGCCTTTGTGATTAGCACTGACATTAGAGACAGAGGTGTTTGTCTGTGTACCATAGCAACCGGTACACACAGGACACTGTTTACATCGTAATTAGCCTTAATTATCAGGATCAAAGGGGCCTGTTGATCCACAGGTGTTTCCTGTTAGACTGACGAGACCACATGAGACCGCCACACTGCAGGTGTAATTAATAACATTAACGATGGGTGAAAACATCAACAGGGTGCCATCCAGTCTGATAAACCTATATGGACATCACCTGAGCCACGGCTGTTCATCGGAGTGATATATCAGTATCTCTTGGTACAGGTTCATTTTAGGGTTTGATAAAGGTCTATCCACAGTTAAAGTCACTATAATCACAAAGTTTTCCACTCATTTCCAAGCATTTTAATTTGTTATAGATGTCACATACACTACTCACAGAAAGTCAGGGATGTTTGGCTTTTAGATAAAATTTCAGAATGCACCTAAAATGCACAATAACCTTTACAGGTGAAGTTAATTTAACCTTCTCTAAACTTTTGAATGCACATGTCCAATTGTTCAATGTTTCATTTAGTGGTTCAGTTGTCATTGAACCACTATGTTCTGGTTCAATGACAATTTGTAGGCTATACAGTCCTCTTCTCTCCCTCTCCTCTCCACAATGTTCAAATTTTAACATCATGAGACCAAGACAACACTTTGATCAAATTGATCAAGTTATTGAGACATTGGGATTGTTGTTGTGCTATAGCCACCACTGTTTGACAGAATATAGATAGACAGATGATAGAATATCACTGTAGCATGAACTTTTTATAGGGATATTCTTGTTAAATGTCTCTAACTTTTTGTGAGTAGTGGATACAGAGTAGTACTTATAACTTTTTATATTCATAAAAAATATATCTAATTGTAAATAGTACTTCTTGCTATTTATTTTTAAGGGTATTCTTTTCTTACTGCATGAAAAATTGTGTAATGTTACATATAACTTATTGAAATAAATGCTTAGCAGATTTATTAAGACTTGTGAGAAAACATAAAAACTAATCACTTGTTTTTTTATTGCTGGTAAGAATAAAAGAGTAAAAAGTTATATGATATTGTTAGGGTTTATAACAGTGTAATATTGTTATCTTGAAATGTTATTCCCTATTATTTAGTTGTGTGATTTTTTTCCTTCTGAAGATGCAGCCTGTTTGTCTTCTTAAAAGCCCCTCATCTCCTCATCACCATCCTGAGATCTAATGAAGCTCCAGTGGAAACTGCTGTGTGGGTGGACGGAGCTTTAATTAGTCTTGGAAGTGGTAAACTCGACTGCTCAACAATTTAAAGTGCAGTTTATTGCATGAAAAAGGAAAAGCACTTGTTTGACACAAAAACAACAACAGTAAAAAAAAAAAGTGACAGAAAAGTAAAAAATTTCATGTTCAACACATTTCTAGTGGTTTTCCTCAATTCATCAAGTCTTTTTGTACCATGACAAACACATCAGCTTTACAGTGTTTCTATCCATCATGGGGCCAGTGGGTCAGACAAGTAGAAATTAACAAAAAAGACTTTATTCATCTTTTTTATTTTGTTTTTTACTTATATCTTTCTTATTTCTGCAAATGATCAGTATTACTTTAATTAATAAATGTAGATTCACTTTGCACCTATAAAGAATAAATAGAGAATTAGATAAAGATCATGTTGCATTATGAGGCGTTATATTTATATACCAGATAATTACTTAAATACTAATGCAGACTGATGTTTTTCTAACGATCTAAATCTTTGTTCACTTTGCATATACCCACTTTGGACGAACACCTGTCGATATTCCATGTAATTGCAGAGCTGTTGTTTGCATTGCAGTAGTTCAGTTTGCACAGGTGCACACACACACAAAGGTATAAACTGCTAAACTGTTGGGGAAGGGTTTTTTTTTCACATTGTTTTGTTTCCGTACAAACACATGAAAATACTTTTTTTTTTAGATTTCACTGAACATTACCTGAACACTACAGCTACGGCAAGTTGATCGCTCTGAGCCAAACACAACGATTGGATTGAGGATAAGGAGGTTGTTAATTATTACAATCAAATTTTTCACTTTGCTCTGGTCTCTTTTTGCTCGTCATGTTGCTGAGCTTCAGTAGTAGAGGCTGTAAAGCACAAAGTTCAGACACAGGTTTAACATGAATAAACTTGTTATAAACTGCCACCTCTGATCAGTACAAAATTAATCTCATTAGTATGAAAATATAGTGCAAGAAAAGCTTGGAAAAAAAACAAACAAACAGAAGATGTTGAGACTGATTTGTCAATACTGGTCTTTCATGGACAAAAAGGAAGGAATGGACTTATTATTGTTGTTGTATATCTCTATGTTAGAGGTTTGAGGCACTCTACTTTATGCTAACACAACCACACGACCTATGCAGCTGCACCAGTGTTTGTTTTCCCTGCTCTGGTTCTGGTTCTGGTTTTGAGCTGGAATCTGGTCCTGGTTTTCTCTCTGGTGGTTGTGCAGCAGATGGAGTTGTTTGTTCTTGCAGTTGCTTTAAGCAGCGTCTTCTACGCCATGGTTTTCTTCTTGCACTCCACGGAGCAGAAGAGGAAACCCTGCACGGCCATGAAGCGCTGGCCCATCAGGCACTTGGAGCAGCCGGAGCACTTGAAGCAGTCGGGCTCGGCGTGCCAGTGGTGGTCGCCGTAGGAAACCCGCTGAGCCTCAGGCTCCACTGGGTTCTGGCAGGCCGCGCATTTCTGAGAGGGAGGAGGAGATAATGATGGTGAAGACACACAGTCGGACATTATATTAGATGTTTGTGTTAAAGCTCCATACAGTATAAAGGTAGATGTTTGTGTTAAAGCTCCATACAGTATAAAGGTAGATGTTTGTATTAAAGCTCCATACAGTATAAAGGTAGATGTTTGTGTTAAAGCTCCATACAGTATAAAGGTAGATGTTTGTGTTAAAGCTCCATACAGTATAAAGGTAGATGTTTGTGTTAAAGCTCCATACAGTATAAAGGTAGATGTTTGTATTAAAGCTCCATACAGTATAAAGGTAGATGTTTGTATTAAAGCTCCATACAGTATAAAGGTAGATGTTTGTATTAAAGCTCCATACAGTATAAAGGTAGATGTTTGTATTAAAGCTCCATACAGTATAAAGGTAGATGTCCATGTGTAGTGTGATTATAAAGCAGCTCTAGGTTCTATATTAATACTGTGAAAGTATCAAAGCCTCAGTCCACAGAGAAATGCACACAGCCTGTATTCAGAAACTGAGCCTTAAAACCAGCCGTCAGGACTTCCTGTCACTTTGTGATGTCACAACAAAGCCCTGCCCCCTCACCACCTGGACCCACCATCCAACAACTTGCAGGATTTGGTTTCTCTGAATGTTTTATTCTGAAATCTGCTCTATTTTTTATTGGATCAATCAGAAAACAGTCAGCCAATCAGAAGAGCGGCTCAGATCCTCCTCTCTTCTGATTGGCTGACACCGACCTGTTGTTACTAGAGCTCCAGAGGAGATGGAAAACTACACCGAGGTGTTTTTTAGTTCTTAAAACTACAAATGTATCTTCTTAAGGAGCAAAACATCAAATAAAATACAGAAGAAGAAGAAAACACTGTTTAGAAATATGATAATCTGTTCTAAATGCTCGGTTGCACGGTAGAATCCCGGCTCCTTAACGTTTACAATGACTCAGTCAGAAATGAAGGAGAGTATGACGGTGCGGCTTTGTGGGGGATTACGTCGGATAAATCATGTAAACACACGCCGCGTGCTTCACATTCTTGGTTTTGGGTGGTCGACGTTCAGTCACAGCAGCAGTGAACTGATGACCTGTGTTGACCTCTGTCAAACTTTACAATTCGAGTCCTTATATTATACAATTATGTGCTTTTCGGTAGCGTGAACCGTCTTTTATATTTTCAACAGGAGATGTCAAAGTGCGTCATTTCCAAATTCACCACATGACAGCAGCATTTTGTGACAATAGCTCCTGTCAGTCAGTCGGAGCAGAACAGGCTCATGGTTTTAGGGTTTTGTCATTAAGTGCCACACTCAGACTGGGAATGCGTGGTTAACATGGCAGCGGTCCTATAAATAAAAAATCAACAATCTGAAGTATTTAAACAAACAGAAAGCCAGAGAAAGAGAGAGAGAGAGAGTGTGTGTGTGTGTCTCCTCTCACCACAGCGTAGCTCGTCATGTAGCAGGGTTTGCACACGGGCTTCTCGTTCTCCATGACGTACGTCTCTCCGGCCAGGATGCAGTCGCACTCGAAGCAGCAGAAGTGCTTCAGATGCCAGTTCTGCCCCTCGGCCTGGGTGTACTCGTTACTGAAGATCAGCTGTGGACGGACCAACGGACAAACAGACACACGTCAAACTGTCCAGTGATGATGATGATGCAGGCACTGTAAAAAAATGACCGTTCAAAATCCAGAATATAAGCACAACAAGAAGGAGCTTTTGTGTTCCTATCTGTGGAATTAAACTATGGAACAGTTTGGATGTGGGGTTAAAATGTGGGGAATGTCCAAACATAATCCAGTTCAAAAAGAAGTACAAAGAAATTATTTTCAATATGTACAGGAATGAGGATGTTTGACAACCACAAGGTGCTTATTTATTTGGGTATTTACCCACTTAGTTTTATTTCTTGCTCTGTTGGTGTTACCTTCAGTTTGTCTTTGTATATGTGTTTATATATGCCTATATATTAGAGAGATAAAGATTAGTGATAATATATTAGAATAAATCCATATAGGCCTATGTATATGCCTACAGTATGTATTAGAGATTAGAATACATCCATATACTGTATGTAAATGCCTATATATTAGAGAGATAAAGATTAGTGATAATATATTAGAATAAATCCAGCTAAATAAACTTATAAATTAACTTATTGTATACGAATAGATTATAATGACAAGGAAGCTTGATAGCTAATTTATGGATAGGGGGTGGGAGTAAATAAGTTTTACTTCTTCCCACTCCTTTTCGGATATGAAAAAAAAAAAAAATAATAATTATTTTCATTTTCAATTATTTTTATGTTTTCATGTGTTGTCTTTGTAAAGTATTTATTTGCTATGTCTATCCATTACTGTATTATTTATTATTTCTTTTAACATGTCCGAAATAAACTGAAACTAACTAACTAACAGCGGTGGGTCTGACTCACCTCGTCGCAGCCTCCACAGCGAGGCTTCTCACTGTCTCCGTAGTGACGCCCGCAGTACAGCTTCCCCTTCTTAAAGAAGTAGATCATGT
Organism: Trachurus trachurus; assembly: GCF_905171665.1. Lineage (NCBI taxonomy): Eukaryota > Metazoa > Chordata > Actinopteri > Carangiformes > Carangidae > Trachurus > Trachurus trachurus. Next base: position 28,666,498 of record NC_139897.1, read on the forward strand.
CCACCAGCAGCTCGTTGCAGGTGCAGCACACAAAGCACGCCGGGTGCCACAGCTTGTCGTAGCCGGCGCGCTCGGCGTAGACGGCCGGCTCGCCCAGGCGCATCGGCTGCTGGCACTGATGGCACGTCTACCAGAGAGAAAAGAGAATTGGTTTTTATTATCGTCCATTTTTTATCGTTTCATTTGTTTTATTCTAAACTGCTTCAGTCTGAGCTCGACCGACTCGGGTGAGAAGTCGGTCGCATCCTGTCCCAAACAGATTCTTTTCATCTCCTTCGGTAATAACAAAGAATTATTATGCACTTCTGAGTGGGTTTACACAAAGGCCAACATCCCCAGCCGTCACCGAGGTGGGTTCAGAGTGGAGCCGGAGCTCGTTTGATCGCCTGACAAAGAAAGAGGCAATTTTTTACTGTATAAAAGGAACATTTGAAGTGTGTTTGTCTCAGATCTCGGGGCGACAAATGGGCAGAAATCTGTGTTATAACAGATGCCGCTGTAACAGGAGCCTGGTGTCTCTCTCCGGTAATGAGGTGATGAGATGAAGTGAACAGAAAGTTGTTTAGTCGTTTCTGCCAGGAGAGAGGAAGGTGATATTTCTGTCTCTTCTCCATCATCTCTCTCCTTTTTAAAGCAGATATCAGCTTCACGGCCGTTTCGGCTAATGCTGCGTTCAAGGCAGGCTTTTGAAACCGTAAGTTACAGCTTCAAGTCACAACTACGACTTGGTAGCGTTCCAGGTAACCCGTAGCTCGTGTTTTTACCATCCTGTTGTCTGTGAAAGTTCCCTATAACGGCCACTCGTAACTTCCGACCCGTGAACTCGTACCAGATCGAACTGGTATGACTTCACAGGAAGGAAAAACACAAAGTACGAGTTTCTTTGAACGCACCATGAGTTAGCAGCCCCCGCCCTTGTCAGGCATCAATTGGTCCTCGTGCTACGTCACCACATTCACGCGCATCCCTTGGCTGCACACACAGCCCTTCATGCCGTTCTCTCTCCTCATTGGATAACACTTGTATCCCACAAGGAAAATTTTCTCCTCGGGTTACAGCAGAGCAGAGTGACGGAGAGACTCGTGTTTAGGCTGAAATACTTCATGTAAGTGATTGCTGACGGAAAATAGGACTATTTAGGACTTATATTAACAAAAACATTCCACTGATATCTGCTTTAATCAAACCCGGTGAAGTAAATAAACACCCTGAGTTTATTCTATCGGTATCGGCCGATTGTAACCGTAAAAGTCTGTTTTCATCAGCTGCAGGTGTGAACGTGATGTATGCTGACGTGTTTGGCTGCTGCAGTGACGTCAATCAGCCAAAGACAAACTTCAACATACTTTGAAGTTTTTCAAGTAGACAACATCACTGCTACAGTATTTATAATGCTTGTAAAGCAGCAGTGATGTGATGTCTGTAGCTTTGTCATCACAATAAGAGTTAACAGGTTTATTCTGAAGGAGGAGGGACTTTGTTTTCCTCTGTTAAATAAAAAAAGATGTGTATAAATCTGTGTTTTCATCTGCAAACAGCCATAATGACTTTGAAAATATCTGCACATTGGAAATCTGAAAAAATGAGACAAAAAAAAAAACATATAGAGATAGATGCACACTATCGTGGTACAGAAATAATATCAAATTGAACTGAACAGACACTGTAAAGTCATAGATACTGGAGGGAATGTAGGGAGATTATACAATAGAAAGATAAGAAAATAAAAAACAACAGAAAAAGAGGAGAAGGAGGATGACAACAACAACATCATGGAGGACAAAACAGGAAAAGTCTTGTGTCTCTTCAGCTCTGCTGCTCTTACACAACCTCCTCCTCCTCCTCCTCCTCTCAGCCCAATATAAAATCTTTCCTAATGAGTCACAGTAGAAGTGAAGCAGGAATAAATCATTAGACCCCAGACAAGGATTTAATCACTGCACATGGTGATAAATATTATAAAACGTCTGATTTATGACCCAGAGTGGATCATCAGTAAATCACTAAAACTCCTTCATCCTGAGGGGAGGTCCACTCCAGACGGAGTTGGTCTGATGGCGCCATCTAGTGTCTAAATCAGCAACAACAGGTCTTTGTAATTAGTACCACCAGTTATAATGAACTAGCACCATGGATCTATTATAAGATAATATAATACATCCATGCCCAGTACCAGTACAACTGTATTTATATGTTTAAAGGGCTCCACTCTGCCCCTAAACGGAGGCATTTTGCCCCTAAAGTTTTAGACAGTGCAGGTACATTTTTCATTATGTGCACATGTGCAATCAGTAAGTTGGACGCATTTTTTTTTTTTTTAATACTCGTGAAACTTGACAGGGGCAACTCAAAGAATCTTGAATCTGTCATTACAGGTGTGTGGGGGGGATCACGTGTGAAAAGGAAATGTGAATATTTGCTTTGCAAGTCAATTTACAGTGTGCACCCCTCAATCTTCTGCTTGTGCTCCTAAAATTTTAAGTTAGGGAAGTTAGAGAAGTTAGGCGCTCCTTGTAAAAAAAAAGTTAGTTTGGAGCCCTGAAGTTTATACAGCGCCTCGCAAAAGTATTCACACCCCTTGAACTTTTCCACATTTTCACATTAAATGTATTTCATTGGGGTTTTAAAGGGACAACGAGGAGTTTTGGAAAGTTAAGTGTTTTCACACTACATTTCCCATGAGCCTCTGCGCGCACGGTGAAATTCTTGGACCGGCGCAAGACGGATGGAAGCGAAAATATATGCCAAGAATGTTTTTATGAATCAAGAATGAAAGTCGGAGGTTTGAAGACGATCAGATACCGTCGTAGTTCAGACCATAAACTATGCCAACTAGCGATCCGGCGGCATTATGGGCTTTATGCACAGCTCCACTACTTCCTGAGCTTAAGCCAGCTCCTTTATTTCCTGTCTTACATTATTGGACAAACTGATTAATTCAGGTGTGTCTGAGTAGTCACAATGGCCAGAAACCAAAAGCAAACTCCTCTGGGTCTCTTTAATGATAGACAAACACAAAGTAGCGCACATCTGATACATCTGAAATGTGTGGCGTGCATATGTATTACTAACATATATCATTTTTCTTCCACTTCACAATTGTGCGCTACTTTGTCTTTGTCTATCACATAAAACCCCTATAAAAAGCATTTAAGTTTGTAGTTGTGTCAAAATGTGGAAAAGGTCAAGAGGTAGGAATACTTCTGCAAGGCTCTGTGTATGACATGGAGACAACCTGATAAACAGACAGTAGATGAATAAAAACATCTTACAAAGTTCTGAGGGAGTCCAGCGTGCTGAGCTCCAGGGACGCCCATCGCTCCGGCTGTGGCTGCGGTTCCCATGGCGCCTCCTGCTGGACCCAGACCGCCAGCTGGTCCAGCCCCTGGAAGTGGTCCAGCACCTCCAGCACCTCCAGCACCTCCAAAACCTCCAGCACCTCCAGGTCCAGCTCCTACCCCAGGACCCCCCATCGACCCAACACCAGCACCTGCAGCCCCCGGTCCAAACCCGGCCCCTCCGGCTCCGGCCCTGACTCCTCCAGCTCCAGCTCCTCCGGCTCCTCCTGCTCCCTGGCCTCCTCCTGCCTGCACGGCGGCGGCCATCTCCTCGGGCAGCATGACGTCTCCGACCCCCAGCGCCTCGTCCTTGTACTTGCGGACGAACTGCTGCATCAGTTTGACCTCGGCGGGGCTCAGCTCGTGGCACAGGGCCGGGTCCTGGTCGTGCTCGGGGAGCTGCCGGGCCATCTGCTGCCGGCGGTACGCCGCGCCCTCTGAACCGGCCACCGGGCGCTTCTCTGGAGGGAGCAGCTCGATGTAACGCACCGCCTGGAAGGATGACGAGGGAGGACGAGGAGGAAAATGTTTAATAGAGAACAGAAATAAAGTGTGTGAAGGACAGAGAGACACCGAGGACCAATCAGAGACAAGGTGAAGGGAAACTGTCCTGTGCTGTGGTGGGAAGCTTCAGTCCCACAGATACAGACCCAGACTAAACAAAGACACACACACACACACACACACACACACACACTGGCTGCTGCTTCAGTCATCACTAACATGAGGGATTACAACAACTTTTTCAAAGACATGAGGACTAATATTGATACCACTGGGACCTCTAGTGGCCAAAGTCGACTTTACATCGACCCCCCCAAAACTTCCTGGTTCATAAATGTTCATAAACTTGATCAATATTTTAAGGTGATTAAAATGAATCCACATAAAGACTTGGGTTATAGTTGCATTTTCCTTCTCACACAATCCTATTCTTCATTAAACAGACAGTAAACTCAATACTAAACTTCACACACTAAATTCACCCTTGTGGTTAAATTATGGCCTTTTTTTTTTAATGCTGCTTTATGTGTATTTTTCTACTTAACAACATTTGTTTGGTCCAGTAAGGATTTGGCTGAACACAAGAGAAACCATTTATTTTTCTTTTGCAGCAAAATTTGAGACAAGCCTTAAAGGGATAGTTCAACATTTTGGCAAATTGGCCCATTGCCATAATCGCTATAGTCATAGCAGTAGGTTCATTACCTTTATTTGTCGGTGTAAGCTATTTTTAGAACGGAGGAGCGGTGATATAATAATAAGCCTTTGCTTATTTGTGGAGCAGTTTGCTTTTTCCTATTAGTGTTTGTAATCATGACTGAAGAGGACCCACCTGTTTGCACTGGCTTTGAATCCAAGGTCAGCTTGACATCTCCATTCATTTTTTTTGTATATTTGTGGCACTTACTGTGTTGTGTGTAATCTGATTTTATCTCATATTTGTTCATGTATTGAATCTTAAAGGGATAGTTCAACATTTTGGCAAATTGGCCCATTGCCATAATCCCTATAGTCATAGCAGTAGGTTCGTTACCTTTAATTGTCAGTGCAAGCTATTTTTAGAACGGCGGAGCAGAGCGGCGAGCTGCTCAGAGCTACGCTACGGAGGCTCATGGGATTTCTAGGTTTTCCTCAGAGGGAAATTCATGCAAAACCGCTGATGCGCGTTGCCTTCAGGGGCAGTTTTTCATCAAGCAGTCTCTGCATTTACCTCTAAAACAACTCTGTCTGGTAACGTTGTGTTATTATCTCATAGCGTGGTGAATGTGCTGGTCACAACTTGTCCACCAGAGCGTTTTGGAGTTGTTGGATTGTGTATTTGATGAGTTTGATTAGGGAAACCAAGAAATCCCATAATGAGCCTCCGTAGCGTAGCTCTGAGCAGCTCACGGCTCTGCTCCGCCATTCTAAAAATAGCTTGCAGCGACAATTAAAGGTAACGAACCTACTGCTATGACTATAGGGATTATGGCAATGGGCCAATTTGCCAAAATGTTGAACTATCCCTTTAAGCTTGTACACCTTGTTGTTTTAAATTATGTATTTAAACAAACTTTGACCACTTTTCTATGATCACTAATGTTCTCTCTTTGTTAAGTCTTACCAGATACTTGTTGGCGACTGGAGGAGCCCACTCGTATGTGACGGACTTCATTGGTGCTGGTGTCACGCTGGCTGACGTGGCGCCGACCGGCATCGCCACCTTGCCGCCGCTCACCGGTGCAGAACCTGCTGGTACGGGCTGAACCTGAGCACCTGTCCAGGCTCCAGCTGGATGCACAGAACCAGCACCAGCTCTAGAACCAGCACCAGCACCAGAACCCGGACCAAAACCAGCTCCAGAACCAGCTCCAGAACCAGCTCCAGAACCAGCACCAGGACCAAAACCAGCTCCAGAACCAGCACCGGGACCAAAACCAGCTCCAGCACCAGCTCCAGAACCAGCACCAGGACCAAAACCAGCTCCAGAACCAGCACCGGGACCAAAACCAGCTCCAGAACCAGCACCTGGACCAAAACCAGCACCAGCTCTGGCTCCTGCACCTGCACCTGCACCGGCACCAACTGGATGTACAGAACCAGCTCTAGCTCCAGCACCAGCACCAAAACCAGCTCCTGCACCGGCTCTAGCTCCAGCACCAGCACCTAAACCTGCCCCGGCACCGGCTGGATGTACAGAACCAGCACCAGCACCAAAACCAGCCTGTACCGATCCAGCTCCGGCAGGTTGCACAGACCCGGCTCCGGCTCTGGCGGACGGCGGTATGACGGTGGAGGAGGCGCTGGGCGGGAGGATGTAGGCGGTGGAGGAGGCGGGCAGCGTGACGGTGATCATGTTGCCCTTGTAGCTGGGGATGCCGTCGGTCTTGAGCTTGGCGATGAGGCCGGTGTATTTGGTGTCCTCGAACAGTTTCCCCACCTTCTTGTTCTCCTCCGAGTTCATGGACACGTCGTGCTCCGTCAGGCCGCATTTGCAGTTTCGGCAGATTTTTCTGCAGAGAAGAGAAAAACATTTATATTTGGATATTTCTAATGTTAAGTTTTATGTTTTTTAAGTCTTTATTTTCTTAATTATGCTGCTGTAAAAGTCTGTAACCCCTCCTGCTCTTCACTGTATTGTATTTTACAACAATGATCCAAAACAAGGAGCTCAGTGTTTCTCACAAGCCTCAACACAACCTACTTCATATTTCCAGAGTAACAGTGACATAATTTCAGGCTGCTGAGCATGTGTCAGCATGAGCAGCAACACAGGCTTCAGTTTCAGATGCGTTGTCGAGCTCTGTAAACACTTGTTTCACTTGTAAAGGTGACAACAAGCAGCAGAGGAGGCAGAATTCATTTTCTAGATACTGTATGTGATAAAAAAAAATGTGCGATATGATTGTGAGGCAAGACACATAAAACAAAAAAAAATGTTGGCGTATCCCTTTAAAGGTCCCATATTATGAAAAACAGTTTTTTTCTGGTCTCTACATACATAAACTGATCCTCCCTGAGCCTACCAACTCCTAGAATGAGGAAAGCAAACGGGTCCTGCATCGACTCTGCAGCCCACCGACTGGTAAAACGGTGCTCATACAGGCTGTTCAGACTCAGCTCCTGTGGTGATGTCACGACGGGAGTGAGGCCGGCCCCTCAGCGCGATAAAACGCCTACCACGTCTATTTCTATGGCTGCAGTGCACAGCAAGAAACTCCTGAGCTAAATTAATGAAATACCGACCAATTTTAAGTCATAAAGTGGTAATAATCTTTGCCGTGTACAGTAACCATGTTACTTAAAGCAGAAGTGAGTGGTCCGGTCGTTTTGGCTAATGCTGCGTTCCAGGCAGGCTTTTGAAATCGTAAATTACAGCTTCAAGTCACAATTTACGACTTTGTAGCGTTCCAGGCAACCCACTCGTGTTTTTCCGACCTGTTTTACCGGTGAAAGTCACTATAACGGCCACTCGTAACTTCCGACCGGTGAACTCGTACCAGATCGAACTGGTACGACTTCACGGTCGGAAAAATACGAGTTTCCTTGAACGCACCATAACAGTCCTCGTCGCTACGTCACCACATTCACGGCGTTCCTTGGCTGCACACACAGCCCTGCATGCCGTTCTCTCTCCTCATTGGATAAAAACTGTAGGATACGATAAATGTTTTCTCTTCGGCTCAGAGCAGAGCAGAGGGACTGAGAGACCCGTGTTTCAGACCAAACACTCTATGTAAGTGATTGCTGTCGGAAGATATAACTATTTAAGACTTATATTAACACAAATATATCACTCACTTCTGCTTTAAAGGTACAGGCACAGAAACAGCTTGTTCTCAGTAGAGCTCATTTGAGCGACTTTTAGACAGCCGACATTCAGGACCACGGATCAGTTTGGGGCAATACATTTCGAATACAGTTTAATTGGATGTCTGACAGCTGAGTGAAATTGAGTAAAAAGAGTATAATTGGGATCTTTAAAGAGCCTTCAAAAAGTGATATTTCCATAATATGTCCCCTTTAAGATTTGGAGTCATAAAGCAGCCTGTCCTGATCCCTACAGATCCAATATGGCCAGCGCCCTCTGTCTGTCTCCCTGTCTCCCTGTCTGTCTCCCTCCCGGTTTGACCTCAGACAGGTCTGGTCTGGGCCTTTGTGCCGGGGCCGTGGTGGCATCGGGGCACCTGGAGCTGCCTTCAGGAAAAACCCAGCCATGTGAGGATAACAAAGGTCCAGACAGAACAGCCCAATTACTGCCCCCGTGCACACAGCGCCACAGACGGGGGAGCCCTGGGTGGTCCGGGGTGGAAGTACACTGCCCCACATTGGAAAGAAAAACACTACACAGTCTCTGCACCATCATCTAATGTTCCTGCCCCACCACCCCCCACCCCCTCCTCAATCAGACCTAAAGTCCCGTCCAGTCCAGACTCACACTGCTCTGGTATTTCGTTAACAATGGGCCGACGGGGCGTTGGAGCGCAGCAGCGTGGGCCCATTAGGATGATGATCAGAGGGTTTTTAATTCAGCAAAGTGATGTTATTGACCAGAGTTACTGCTTTTTATTGTTTGAAGGACGAAGCACGACTGTCCTGGTCCGTAACTCCTGACTGAAATATCGGGCTGGTTCCCCATAAACCCACTGTGTACACGCCCCCGGTGTGGACACAGGAAGTCAGAGGTTTTAATCCTGATATCTTATTGTTAACTGTGTTTCTGTGACGGTGAAAAAAAAAAAAACTTGAACCAACCTCCAGAAATGCAGCTCGAATCCTTCGCACTTGTCCTTGCATTTCAAACAGGCCGCTCCGGCGCCAAACTCGTGGCCCAGGGTCATCTGTCGACAGAGCACATGAACACATGTGATTTCATACTTTAGTTTTGATTATTTCATTCATGTCCAGAGAAATACCGTGTTTCCTCAGGACGAGATGAAGGCTGCAAAACTACATTCAAAATTCAAAACAGTTGGATGAATCAGAAGTCAGAGTGTTTTATCGGTCACGTACAAGGAATTTGGCTGTGGTTCTATATTAGTGCTCGGTACTTACATATAAATACACAGAGACATGGTCAACAAAGAAACTGAGCAGGGTAACACATAAAGAACGGTACAAAAAGAAAGAATAATCAAATACTGTGTTGGATGGTTTGGACATGACAGGTGGTTGTACTAATGATTGTGATGCTAGTGTCCATCAACTTGTTGATGCTGATGTGAAATAACCACTTATAAACTAGTCTTTACTAACTTATTCTAAGTATTTTGTATTGTTTCGTATCAAAACCAATTATATTGAATCAAATTGTATCGTATCAGATCAAATTTTATCGGATTGAATCAAATCACTTTGTATATTGAATCAAATTGTATCGTATAATATTGTACAAATCTTACCGTATTGTACCATATTGTATCAAATAATTTCAAATAATGTCGTATCAAATCATTTCATATCATACTGGTGATACTCGTATCATAGCAGATCTAATTTTATCGGAATGAATCAAATCGTTTCGTATCATATTGAATCAAATTGAATCGTAACATATGAGATCAAATATTTTCGTATCATATTGTAACATATCAGATCAAATTGTATCGTATAATATTGTACAAATATTATCGTATTGTATGATATTGGATCAAATCATGTCGTATCAAATCATTTCGTATCATTCTGGTTCAACTCGTATCGTATCACATCAAATTTTATCGGATTGAATCAAATTTTATCGTATCATATCATATCTATCAAATCGAATCGTATCAAATCGTTTTGTATCATACTGGTTCAACTCATATTGTATCAGATCAATTTTTATTGGACTGAATCGAATCGTATTGTATTGTATCAAATTGTATCATATCGTAATCTGGAAACACCAAAAGTCATAAAATCGGACATAAGTTGAAAATTTATCTCAGTTTACAGGACGGGAGGGGACTTAATTTCCCAGTTTTCTGCTGTTTACTCTTTCCCATTTATAGAAGCACAAGATAACACAGGATAAGGAAACCTCACAACACCTTGTTCTACTCTCACCTAGGTTAGCAGCGTGTGTGTGTGTTTGTATGTGCAGCCACTATGACATCATCCACCAACAGATACGAGGCATTTAGGGAACACTGGTAAACTGCAATTAGAGAAAATGACCTTGTTTACACTCTCTAAGTCTCTGTATGAACACTGGTACCACCCACTGCCATGAGTAAATGACTAACCTGTGGCAATGATTGAAATTTAAGTATATCACATTTTCTTTTTGACTCTGACAGGACAAATAAACTGAGTATGACTGTGGCCACTAACAAATGAAGTCTTGGTTTGGGAGAAAACTAATGTGAATAAACACAGATTTTTTTTCTCCTTCTTGCCTTTGTAGAGCGACTTCAGCAGAACTTTATTCTTCAACAGAATAAACCTCCAGCTGCCTCTTCTAAAGACCAGGACGTTTTTCTTTCTGTCTGCAGAGTCTGTTGCTCTTTTCTCTCTGAGGCTTTGGCCTTTTCTCCGTCTTCAGTGTCAAACAAATCTCGCGTCCACCTTCAGCCATTACTGCTGTTTACGACCATATATGGTCGGTTATTCAATGATGCTGAAAGCCGCTGTCAGAGAGATGTTTCTGACCCAAAAGAGACGAACTGGGGAGGAATGCAGACGGAGGTCCTGATGCCAGTGTTTTAGCCCAGAGAAAAGAGAGAGAAAGAGAAAGAGAGAGAAACTTTTTGTTACTCCACCTGGGAGTCGTTCAGGAGCACGAGACGATGTTAAACAACATGATTTGTGGTGATAATTTAAACAGCGAACACACGCGTAAATCTCACTTTCACCTCTGCAGGAATAAATGATCACATCAGTTTATTTTAATACTGTGAAACTGTGCTGTAAAAAGCACCTCATCCAGCTGACACCATCGTCCAAAACTACAATTTTTAGATGAAGCACTTACGTATGCACTGTACAAATATTCCTGGCCTTAGTGCTCAGCTAAACGATATTGAGCTGTCCTTGAGTTATTGATCTTTCCTGCTTTTCTACTCCTGTCTCTTATGGAAATTCCAGTTTCTTGCTCTTTTTTCATGGTAGGACTCGGTGTCAATTGATTTTTTTTCTCCAATACAATACCAAATATTCAGTATCCACTCCAAAGCAACGTTTAACTCTAACTTAAAGGTTATAGCTACAACTTCTTAATCAAAACGATTAAATGGAACGTCTAGAGGGTTGCAGAATAAAAGTATTAATTTTACAGAATTATTTTTTATAGTAGCTTATATAAATTATTGTTTTATAAATTTTAAGGGGTCCAAAATATGTAAATATTTACATCTGGTTAGGTTGGCAACATCGGCATGAAATGATCTCTGTGCCAACAGCGTTAGTGTGTTGATGTCAGGTGAGGAGCAGCTCAGGGGCCAGGTCGTGATAGCTCTGTGGAGAAATGGCATGGTGCTAATGCTAATGCTAACTAACATTCAGCCGTCTACTGTAACGTTTCCGGTGCAGGTGTGATGCTGCGGGTTTGTCAGGTTCGTCTGCAGGTGAGTTAGTGTGAAATGATTCAGATGTGTTTCCAGTCCGCTGTCAACACCAGAGCTGCTGCTCATTAAATACAGTTAGCGTCATTAGCTTAGCTCTGCTCCCTATAGGCGTACCTGGCAACCAGTAGGCCTACAATTGAAGGTTGCACTTGAAACTTGTAGCTAACACCTTTAAGGAGCCAAACTTCATACATTTTAACCGTAAGCTGCACAAAAATGTTGCTGGAATAAAGTTTGAGTCTAAAACTGGTTGATTTTTTGATGTAAATCATCAACCAATGATCTGATTGACTTTCAATCCTCTATGTGCTGGGGGATCCCTCCTCTGCTGCTCACCCTGACGTTTCTCCAACTTTTTCCCTGTTAAGAGTTTTCTTGAGAGTTTAAATACAAATAATCTTGCCTAACGACACAGTTTAACAAGGCTGTTTTGAACTAGATATTTGGAGTATTTCCTGTTTTCCTTCTAAGGCAACAAGAACAGAGCATCGGCCGAACATCAAGAGTTAAGTGTTGGTAATTAAGGATGACTGGTCATTTCTGGCTGAGGTCACTCACTCACTCACTCAGTCAGTCAGTCAGTCACTCAGTCAGTCAGTCAGTCAGTGGACGGTGACGGCGCCCTGCAGAGGCCGAACACTGCTGGTGACAATAGAGCTCAGGTTTACAGCTCAGATGAGTCACAGTCATCATGAGTCACCGGCTGAAGGAGCCATTTTGACTCCAGCTTGGCCACCTGCTCTCTGACCACGACATCTTGTTTGTGCAACATCCAAAAAAAAGAAAAGAAGGAGAAGAAGAAAGAAGCCAAAACTTCTCAAAATAAAATATAATGACTGTGTGAGTCGTCTTTCCTCTACAGTACGTCTACTGTACTTTCCTCTCATGTGGTGCAGAAACAACCCGACTATTTTTAAGAAGCATGTTTCTGCTTTTTACTGCGTTTAGTTACACAACAACTACGACCACACACTCCTCTGAATGAAACTTCCTTCTTGTGTGGAGCCGGTGGTGGAAAGATGAGGAAATATATATATATATTTAAAAAAAAAGGCACTTTTCACATTTTTTAATATTTGCTTCGTCTTCACTGCTTCTTCTATTTTCCAGTTTGTTGGGCAGAAATCTTGACGTTAACCAGATTAGTCAGTTTTTCCTCCCATGCAGCAGCTTCAACAACCACTTAGGTGTTTAGAGAGGAAAATACCTCCCAGTTAGGTCAGACCCTCACACACACACATACACACACACACACACACACACACACACACACACACACACACACACACACACACACACACACACACACACACACACACACACACACACACACACACATCCAGAAATAACTTCAATTCAACAGAGTGGCAGTGATGGTGATTTCCCGGCCGGCACAGAGCGCGCTCTCAGTCGCTTCCCATTACCTCTCATGTCTTTTTTTTTCCTTTTTTTAATGATTAAATGAGCTTAATTGAGTGTAATATTACCCCAACACACGGTTTCCTTGTGCGATGGTAATTACAGCACCTCTCGCTGACGGAGGAGCTCTCAGTCTCAGCAGAGAGACCCGAGGCCTCCGTCCGGCGGCCGCACTTATCTCCTCCTGGGATTAAAAGCAGATGTCAGACCGGGGCAGTCTGGGTCACCCAGCTGCTCAGACCCACTTTCCTCCTCCAGCAGCAGCAGCAGCTTAAGTGTGTATACAGACGGGCTTCCTGTGCTTTTTAAAAGTGGAGCTGGCTTTGTTATCTTGCCCCCGGGCAGATCTCACTGACCAGAAACTGGCAACCGCATCTGAAAATAGTCTGTAAAAAAACCCCAGTAAATTCCTTCCCTTTTGCAGACCACAAACTATCCCCTACTAATAATAACAAAATACAACAAAGAGAGCCAAATATGATGTTGTAAAAATGACACAGCAGCCAATGAATTTCAACGCTTCAGCTGTGACGCTTTGTCCCGGCATGTCGGGAATGCAGGGAAAACTGTCAGTACACCGGAAACACGCCGACTGATACACTTTAACTGCACCGTAAACTTTGTGTGTGTGTGTAGTATGTGTATGTAACTGAAGTCAGGGTGGTGACATATTAAATGTTGCAGCTCTGCAGAGTGATTGATGCAGCAGCAGCAGCGGCTCCACATGTCACATCCCATCATATCAACAACTTTTTAGCCCTGCAGCAATTCTGCACCACAACAAACTGAACTGCCTCCCAGCTTCCTGCAGGTCTACACAGGAACCAGCAAACTGGAGATGATATGGATCAGGTGTGTTAATAATACCATGTAAGGAAAAATAATAACAGAGCCAGAAAAACACACACCAGCCACTGACTTATATACTGTTATAGCAGGTTGGGATCAAGCCAGATACAAAATGCACTTGGTCTTCTGCTATTTTTTTCAGTGTAAATCCAAAGAATGCAACATATCTAATCAATTAATTGAATAAACTCAGTATTGACATCATATAATCCCTGCCTTGGACAATTACACCCACACGTTGATTGTGTCACCTCCCATGCTTGATAACTTTGGTCCCTCCCTTGTTGTGTGACCAAACTCCATTAACAACTCCCTTCATTTTGGATCTTCCTGCTTTAAAACTTGGTATTTCTTATAATTAACATCTATGTGAGTGGCTTTACAATTCGGCATGTAGCCTATATAATTAAAACTATCACATTCACTATTGAGTATATTAACTTTTAAAACGTGGTTGACGCTTCAAAACGACGGTCATTTAAGGACAGAGGCGTGATTCATTCAGAGCAACACGCACTGATAACAAAATATAAAAACGAGAGCTAGTTCAGAAACAATATGCAAGCCGAAGTTTATAAAGTCATACATTGTTTAAATAGAAATCCCTAATATGTTACAAAACTAATGTGTTTTGTATATACACGGTTACACCATAATTTCTGACACAGTTTGTCATTGAGTTTTAACAGATGGAGACACGCTGTTATAACGGAAGTAACTTTGCTAGGAAACGCACAAACTGAGACACTTTCGAAATGAAAGTATTAATCGATAAAGTTCGTCTGTGTTACAGTAACTTCGCTGACCACCACAACCACCCCCACCTGCCCCGGACTCTGCACACCTTCTCAGGGCGTTGCTCACACCGCGGTGCAGGCGGACGGAGAGAGGGAGGGAGGGAGGGAGAGAGAGAGGGGGACCTACCTTCTTCACTTCCTTCTCTATCTCCATGGTTTTTCTGTTTTTAACGTCAGGCGGCGACAAGTTTCTCAGAGTCCAGACGAAGCGACCAGCGAAGTTTCCGCCCGAGAGATAAACTGAAACTGTCAAAACCAGCAGAAGCGACGACAGGAAACGGAGCGGAGAGAGAGATGATACAACAAACCACCCGGCCGCCGCTTCTCGCTCCGCTTTCTCCTCGGAGGTCCCGAACCGCACTCGGTCAAGATCGGAACTTTCAACGAAGTCGTTTCCGGTCAGAACTTAAAAATAAAACGCAGTAGACCACTTCAAAATGATCAGTTTCTCTGGTTTTATTGTTTATAGGTATGTGTTTGATTAAAATGAACACAATTTCTCGCAAATTTAAAACAAAGAATATTGTCATTTGGAGCATTTATTTATTTGCAGAAAATGACAACTGGTCGAAATACCCCAAAAAATTCCAGTGTTTTCAGACCATTTTTTTTTTCTACCTTTATTTTACCAGGCAAATTGCTTGAGATAAAAAAAAAAATCTCTTTTACAAGCATGGCCTGGAATAATGCAAAGAAAACAAATTTAAATTTAAACAACACAACACTGTTTTTTTCTCTAACTTGAGGGTCCAGAAATCAACATTGGTTTGAAATAACCCCAATTTTTAATCACAGCAGTGGTTTTCTAATAATCTTCATTAAATATGAATTGGTTCAGGTGATCACCTAATCAGTGCCCCATTAAGCAGAGTGAGTTGTTCTTCTGTTGAAATTCAATAGACACTGGAATCGCACATTTTTAAAGAACATTTTGGAGTTGTCTCTTAATTTTTTTTCCAAAGCTATGTATAGCATACATTTAATCACTCTGTAAAACAGCCAGGAGCAACATTTGGCATGTTTACAATAAACAATAATAATTAAATCGTTAATATTGTGCTACCACAGTGAGAAACAGGCACGTGCTGTCTTTTACTTTGAAACCAAGTATCCCTAACTTCCGGCAGAGTCTTTACGCAGCTTCTCCAACTTGACGCTTTCTACTCTGGCCGTCCACAGTTTTCTTTTCATTGAAGGTTCAAGGGGAGCTCCTGCTTTGATGGAGCTGCAACTCAGCCAATAGGAAGAGAGAAAGTGGGCACTCCAACACAGGCTGACCAATCAGAGAGCAGCAGGGGCGTGGCCACGTGGTAACAAAGGATGTGATATTACTCTGACAGATTCAACCTGCTGTGGTGCTGCAGACCAGGGGCGGAGCTGGTTTATACAGGCCCAGCTTTAATCTAGACTTTATCATCTGATATCTTTATCATCAGTTTTTATTGTTTAAAGACATTTTGTTCAATTTTAACTGTCTGTATTAAAAACATTCAGATATTTTATTTTTATTTTTATGATACTGCACACTTGGATAATCTTCCTGCACAAACCACACACACACCACAGCTGGTTTGTTTTGTGTGTTTTGTGAAACAGTTGCTGAGTTGCCTTGGTAACAGGAAACAAGAGAGAGTTACCAGCTTCCTGTGTGACCGGGTGATGACCTTTGTAGAGGAAGTATCACACACTCTCACACACACCCTGACAGGTCAGATGTTATGTTATCTGTAAGACACAAGGGTTCGATAAGTGAGTTTGCTGTTTTTCAGTAACACTGATGTCTGATCTATTCTCTCTGGTATGAACATCTGTAGTAGGCTACTAAAGTTCCTTTGGTGTTTGAGTCTCTATAAACTCTGACAGATGTTTCCCCCTCATTTCCAAAGATGTCGTCATTTCATCTGCATTAGAATCATAATAAAGTCTCATCATGCGCTGGGAACCATATGAAAAACTGCAGATGAGCTTCACTGTTACCTATAGAAAATATATGACTCAAAAAGTGATTTTAGATTAGACCATGCTATAATTAACAACAAAAATTAACCCAGAGGGTGTGGCTGCAACAGCTTGAGTGCACTGAAAATATCTTCAAACAACACTCAGACCTTCCTGTAAATATGGTACAGTTTTCTCTGTTATTCCTCCTAATGAATACAGGACTTGCAGGAAGTGCTTTCTACGTAAATTATGGTAAGAAAAAACGTATTTTAACTGTATGTAGGCCTATAAGCATTTATATTGTTTTATGACAGACTTGGTCACCCTATCCTAAATCTGCCATTTCAATATTTCATCTCCCTCTATGGTGGAGGGTAAAACAAGACATGAAAAATAGAAATATTAAACGATTTTCCTCTCCTATGTTGGATCAAGTCAGCGCAAAACTGTACATTCACCTGCTCTGAGCCAAAATTTGTAGCTGCAACAGCTTGAGAAAATGCAATGAATGATTTCATATTTGAAAGTACTTCAGTACCTGGGACCTGGAAACCAATAACAACATTTTAAGTGAAAGTTTTTTTGTCTTTTTTTTGTTTTACAAGCCTGGGATGAAATAGCCTAAGTGTTTTCCTTCCAAAGATTTCTGGAATAGTTAGGATTTTGTTTTTATGACCTTTTCTTTTGTTTAAAGTGTTTGGGGACAGAACATGTATGAAATCTTAAAAAAAAAAAAAAAAAAAACCCTCCCTCAAATTAATCGATCATTGCATCAAATAAGTAGGTAAGTACCAGTAAGTAAGAAAAGACTTTAGACTTTAGACATGTATTGTCCCTCTAAGGGAAATTCTTTTTCACATGACCATTTACATTTCGTTTCACCAGACACATACAAACACACACAGATTACAACACATTGCCACACATTATTACACTCTGGCCAGGTTACCTTGGCCTTTTGTAAATAAATACATAAATACATAAATAGATAGAAATAAAATGGTAATAATCAACAGTTACAACATAGCTACATATTCTTATAAAATACAAAATGTAACAAGCATAAGCAAACAATGAAAAGTCAAACAATAAATTAATGAAATAAAACAAATGAAAAAATAACAAAATCGAATACAAAAATAGGATAAAAATCATTATTGTTGCTTTTTTTTTTAGGATAAAAATCATATTTTTTTAATTTTTGCACCTTTCCCAGCTGCTGACGTCATTGAGAGGCGACGCACAGGCGTGTTTTTGTGGTGTGGTACTGCGCATGCGCAGTGACAGGAGTCCTTGGCTACTCGGCCTGCTGTAGGTGACTGATCCTGAGAGGGGACACAGACAACATGCAGAGCTGGACACAGTTATACCGCTCTCTGGCCACGGTAAGCACCCACTTTTTTTAACAAACCCACACACCTGTCCGCGTTGTCCCGGTCCCGGTCCGGTTCCGACTGGTTTCATCCGCTGCCGGAGCCCCTGGTTCCCGGTGGTTCCCGGTGGTTTTCAGCCCAGACGCCGCCGCTCAGGCCCCGGTTAGCGGCTCAGCTAACAGCCCCGTCCGGTCCGGAGAGGACGCAGCACCAGACTGCACCAGGAAAACACACAACCCAGACTTGTCGCGGTTATTGTGAACTAAATATATTACTCAATGTCTTATGGATGTGACGTCCAACTTCATATGTTTTCATCTTTAGGTCGGCGTGAGTAAAATTAACACAAGTCCCATGTTTTAACAAAATACCGACTTTTATTGTGGAAGATCCGTTAAGAAGAGAGCCAGCGTTAGCTTAGTTCGTAATGTAAACAAATCGTCTACATATTGAAATAAGTCACAATTCTGTGCTAGATTAAAATGTTTTTTATTAACATTAAAGTGTAAGTAAGTGTTAGTTGTTATTTTTCTCTCCCAACAGGGATGTTAGCGGGCTAGGCTAAGCTAGTTAGCCCTGGTTACCCAACACTTAATTTAAAGTTATGTCAGAGGCTCAGCCACTTTTTGGGACGACGTCAACACCTTCCTCCTGTCTAATTACCCCTCCACATTTAACTCTACGTTCAGTATCAACCTTTCTACATCACGTTTCTTCATGCTTAAATATGTTTACTTGCTAACTAGCTATCATCCAGCAAGGCTAAACAGTTGTCGGTTCGGTTCCTACTTGACACTGACAGCTCACATGTTTTGCTTAGTTTTTTCCATAAGCTTAAATATTGTGTTGTGTATTTGCAAAGCTTTATACTGTTTAACTATTTATTTCATTATCTCGATAATTGTAGTCTGGCTTTTTGTATATGTGGGACCCCAGGGAGAATAACCATTGCTCTTATAATGAAATAATGGCTAAAGGGGATACTAATAAATAAAACAATAAACATTTTTTTGCAGCTGGAAGGGAAAAATACATATTTTATTTGTTTTTGAAATGATCAATTCCTTAGACTTTGTTGAAATGTTATTACAGTGTTTCTTCATAGTAATTCTGTCATGTGCACTCCTAAAGCCAAGGAAACATGAAAAAGCTGCTTGTTTTTGCCAAATTATGATTCTTTAACTTGGGGTTTCCCTTTATTTTTAATAATAAGTGATTAATGTGTCCTTTTAGGTATGTTGTCAGTCACTGAACATCTTCCCAACATCTCTTTTCTTGTCTTTTCACTGTAGTTTTGTTTGGAGGAGGAAGTTTTAGTGAAGGAAATGCAGAACAAAAAACAAAAGAGCCCACATGTGAAATACCGGTACTTTAAATAGACACTTGTTTTCAAAGAGCGAGTAAGAAGGAACAACAATCCCTTTATATTAAAGTGGAAACTGGTTTGATTACCTCGACTCGACTACTTCATAACCATTTGTTTGATTTTCAACGCTGTAAAATCTTGTTCTGTCACTGTCTTTTATTTTTTAATGAATTATTTCCCTGTTTTTCCTGACTTGTGTTGTCCTGTTTGTGTCACAGCGGAGCCACCACCTCCCCTGCAAACTGCACGGAGCGACAGCTGTGTCGGTTCGAACCTACGCTGACAAAGCAGCAAGTAAGACGACTGTAAAACTTATCACCTGTTTCTGCATTAATGAGACGTTCGCTGATGAACTTTAGCCACAAGTTTGATAGTTGTTGTTGCCCCTTAAACTAAAGATACTGGACTCACTTGTAACGATAGGTTTGTTCTTTAGCAGGAAAGGTCACACAAAGTTTTCATTTTTCATATTGCCTTTTGTTTTTAATTATTTTGGGGGTATTTTATTCACTTAAAAGATAATCAGCAGCAGAAGTGACAGGAAATTAGGAGAGAGTGAACCAAGCCTCCTCAGCTGTACATTGCAACAATAAGGCAAATTAATGTTTTGTATAAAACCATCTTCACAGTGAATAAATAAATTATAAGCAAATATTATAAGAGAAAACAAATCAACACAGAAAAAAATACTCAAACTGGATTCATGAGGATAAATGGATAAAAGTTATCTTGTTTTATTTTACTATTACGCTATGATTTCTTGATTTGAGGTGATTACTATCATTAACTCATTGAGTGCCAGCCCTTTTATAAAATGGTCAGTGCCATGTGCCAGCGTTTCGGGGCATTTTGAGTAATATTTTAAGACCAAGAGAATATTTTGTATTATGACTCTGAAAACACAAAATAGCTCAAAGGAAAGAGGAGACTCTCTATTTAACTAGGGAAAAACCATTTGTTTGTACCTTGTTCCATTCTTAATTTATCTTAAGTTGAATAGAGCCTGGTTGCACCAAAAAGACCACTTTTTTTCTAGAAAGCTGAGAAAAATGCATTTTTGTGAAAGAGAGTCTCTCAAGACAAACAGTGATTTATCCGTTTTAATTTTGGCTTCAGAAACATGTAAGACATCTGAAAATTTCATTTCACATGTTTTTTCATTGTACAAAAAAAAAAAAAAAAACTAAAATACAACAAGTAGGAGTCCTACTATGCAGAGTGATGCCTGCTCTCCTACTCCTCCTGCAGTTGCTGCCCCCTCACCCTCCCCTCACCCCCTCTCTGCCCCTCCCCTCTCCTACTTCTCCTCCTGCTGCTTCCCCTCGTCTCTGAAGTAGGGAGGGAGACGTCATGGCGTCTTCAGCCTCTCTGCTGGACGCGGCCGCGGCAGCGACGCACCGCGCTGATCTCTCGGTTCGTCGTCACGACGTCGGTTTACAGCAACTGGTGAAACTGACTCCGCGATCCGCTTTCGCTTCGGCATTTCGGTGCTGATCATCTAGATCAGTTTACCTTTCCTGCCTCCTCCGATCACTTCATGCTGGAGCTATGCTAATAGCACCGTGGCTAAGCTTTCCTCCAGCTCCACGTTACACTTGTTCCAGGCTCTGCCCGTCGTTTTCCTCTAGAAATAGAAACTTTTCCCAACTTTTTTTATCTCTGTACCGATCGCACTCGTCTTCTCCTTCTTCTTCACTTCTTGCTCTGATCTACAGTCTTCTTCGTTCTACACATCCCAGAAGCCCCAAAATTACTCACAGTGTGCGCAACAGCGTCCCCATTTACCAGCCGCAGAAAACTGCATTTGACGTATATATACGTCAATGGCACTCAAGCGTTGGATTTTGATTGACGTATATATACGTCAATGGCACTCAATGAGTTAAAATTGCTACTTATCATTTTAATTAAATGTCAATTGTCCAATGTTTTAAAAAAAAAAGCTCAAAATATCTATAATATTATATTTAACATAACTCTACTACTGTACCAACTACACTTCTGTGGCCGTGTCACAATAAAGTAGACTAACCTCTCCTGGTCCAGCCCTGATTTTGACAACAAAGTCAGACTTTTATTGTGGAGAGTTAATTTCCTGTATCCTTACCCTATTTCCTGTCTTATCTCTTTGTGATTAATTGTGTGTTAAAAGTTGCTGTTGTTTCTCCGTAGTCGATGCTGACGTCACAGTGGTGGGCTCCGGCCCGGGCGGCTACGTCGCTGCCATCAAAGCCGCTCAGCTCGGCTTCAAGGTGACGACTCGCTTATCTCTGTCTGATTTGATAATTTACTGTTTCATTATGTAAACACGTCTCGTCTACTGATCCCAGGTCAGAAAAGTGTTCAAACATTAATGCTGACGATGCATTTCCTCCTACAGACAGTGTGTGTTGAGAAAAATATCACGCTTGGTGGAACCTGTCTCAATGTCGGCTGCATCCCTTCAAAGGTAAAGAACATACGTTATTTCAGTGACTCTGTGCATCCCATATTATCATTACAGATATAAAAATGCAGATTTTATTCTTATATACTTATGATAGAGTGATGATGTTTGTGCACACCAACAGGATGCTCAGAAACTGCAGAGAAGTGGAGGAGTACTTCCAATACACTGAGCATCACCTCTTGTAGAGCAAAATCTTTAATGTATAGTTTATAAACAGAATTCCTACGGTTGATTATTGATGGATATTTTGTGTTTTCAGGCTCTGCTGAACAACTCCTACCTGTACCACCTGGCTCATGGCAAGGACTTTGAAAGCAGAGGCATTGAAGGTAAGAGGCTCCACCTACACTACAGGGACATTTTAGAGAATAGAGAAGCTCGCTGGGGTCAATGAGATGCTAAAGTGGCTAAATGTCACTTTTTTGTGAAAAAGTTCTTAGAGAAAAATGCTAACCCTAATCTTCTACTTTAAAATGATGGCAAACAGTTAATATGATCGAAATAATAGGTGACAGTGTTTCCTCTAGAATTTTTTTAAGGAGTGGCGGAGCCCCCCCCCCCCCCCCCCCCCCCATTTCCACCGAATCAACATCTATTTTTCTTCCTTTTTTATTTTTACCGCAACATATGGTTCACGTCATGATAACTTCTGTATTTAACCACCGTATTCAAACTTCCACAGTCCATAGTTGTCTTTGTTTGATAGCCTAGCCTACTTCAATAGACTTAGTTAGTTAGTTAGTTAGTAGGCCTAACCATGGACAGCTGAGCTCCTACACAGGATCGTTCTGCTGTTTCGTCGTCGTCTTTATTTTTGTTTTTCCACTAGCACTCGAGCGCGACGTCCGACACGAGAATCAAACCCGCTAATTTTAAAAACACACCGGCAACAGCGACCACTGATCTGTAGCCTACTGAGACTGTTGTTATTCTGTCACCTGAGTTAAAACACGCTGTGGTCTGTCATCGAGGTGCAAAGAGTAGATACTGAGCAAGATAGTTATCTGTAGTTTACGTTACTCGACAGTATCCGACCCAGTGCAGGACTCTGCTGTGAAGGTGGAGACATGCGGCGGTGGTGTAGTATTTGCAACAATAAAAAAAAGATTAAAAAATGAAGAGAGAAATTTGAAGGAGCCGCGGCTAGGATTTATGTAGAGGAAACACTGGGTGATAAGAATCTAGGTTTTAGTGTGTTTGTGTTTGTGTGTTTCAGTTTCAGGCGTGTCGTTGAACCTGGAGAAGATGATGGCTCAGAAGAGCGGAGCAGTCAAAGCTCTGACCGGAGGAATCGCACATCTATTCAAACAGAACAAAGTCAGACTTCTCTCTTTTCTTTCCCTCTCTTCTTTCTTTCAAAGTCCAAATCATGACATAACCATCCTTGTCTCATTCCCTCTTTTTTTTTCATTTATTAAACTCCCTCAGGTGACCCACGTCAGCGGGTTCGGCAGGGTGACGGGTAAGAACCAGGTGACGGCCACAACAGCAGACGGAGGCGAGCAGGTCATCAACACCAAGAACATCCTCATCGCCACCGGCTCCGAGGTCACGCCCTTCCCCGGGATCCAGGTACGGCTCAGTCTGCATCGTCACAGACCGTCACAGGCAGATTAAAGGGATAGTTCAACATTTTGGCAAATTGGCCCATTGCCATAATCCCTATAGTCATAGCAGTAGGTTTGTTACTAGGCCTGGGACGATAATAAATTTTGCTGGACGATATATTGTCCCATAAATTATTGACGATAAACGATATTATTGACACATTTTTTTTTAGAACAAATGAACCACTAATATAATAATAGTATTTCATAATAATGCAAGTAGACCCTTTTAAATGCGATACACTTTTATTTCTCTTGAGTATTTCTTTTTAACCATTGTAATTGGAATGACAAGAACTTATATAGCTACTATCCTAAATAAATAAAATAAACAAAACATAATAAACAGTGCAGTGCAGCTCTTCTGTCCAATAACGTTACACACCTGAAGCTCCACTTTTCATTCAAACAAACTAATGTGACTTCCACAGATGTAAGATATCATCAATGAGACTAGCATTTATCTCCTAAAAAGTATTAAACCAGCTGGTGGTAAACCTCTAAAAACCTGCTGATAAGTTTTCTTAGTCGTTTTCTCCCCCAATGACGGAGGTTGACCGGCCCGTGAGCTGCTGCAGGCGGCTGCAGACTGTGGGAAGCCCCGCTCCTCCTGCTCGCTGCTACCACATTAGCTCCAAAAACGTCGGAGAAAATCTCCCAACAGGCGTTGTGGATAAACTGACCACAGACTGGGGATCTAAACTGTGACTTTCTGGCATGAAAAAATATTAAAACTTTAAAAAGTGACGTGTTAACAGCGCGGCAGCAAGAATTACGGTAAAATAGCTTTTAGCTGCTTAGCTTTACAGCTAGCGCTACCGGTTGCTGCCAAATGCATTCTGGGAAACAAAGATCCTGGATGACTGAGAAGAGGGTTCACTCCTTTCATTCTGCAAAACAAACGCCCAGGTGCTGAGACCGATGCACAGAGTGAAGCCTCTTGTCATCCAGCCTGGTTGGAGGGAGAGACCAGGAAAACAAATACGTGCGCATGTACGGCGATTTATCGAGGCCGGAAAAATGACCGAGTTCATTTTCATTTATCGTGCGATTAATTGATTTATTGATTATCGTCCCAGGCCTATTTGTTACCTTTAATTGTCAGTGCATGCTATTTTTAGAACGGCGGAGCAGAGCCGCAAGCTGCTCAGAGCTACGCTACGATACGAGACAGAGTTGTTTTAGAGGTAAATTCATGCAAAACCGCTGATGCGCGTTGCCTTCAGGGACAGTTTTTCAGCAAGCAGTCTCTGAATTTACCTCAAAAACAACTCTGTCTGGTAACGTTCTGTTATTACCTCATAGCGTGGTGAATGTGCAGGTCACAACTTGTCCACCAGAGCGTTTTGGAGTTGTTGGATTGTGTATTTGATGAGTTTGATGAGGGAAACCAAGAAATCCCATGAGCCTCGGTAGCGTAGCTCTGAGCAGCTCACGGCTCTGCTCCGCCGTTCTAAAAATGCCTACAATGCACCGACAATTAAAGGTAACGAACCTACTGCTAAAACTATAGAGATTATGGCAACCAATTTGCCAAAATGTTGAACTATCCCTTTAAGATTGGGATTTATTTCCTTTTTACAAATATTTGTTTCATAATCTGTGGAATAACAAAGGAGCTGTTCATAACTGTTGTAAATCCCTGAAGAAATGTGATGAGATCAGCGCCAAACTTCCTTCCTTTATTCACCAAAGAGGCTCATTTTAATTCTCCTGTACGTCATTACTTACTGTTTTTTTGTTTCTGTGTTCTCATAGATCGATGAGGAGAGCGTTGTGTCATCGACAGGAGCGCTGTCCCTGAAGAAAGTGCCAGATGAGCTGATTGTGATCGGAGCTGGAGTCATCGGAGTGGAGCTGGTCGGCATCACCTTGAACCCTTTTTTTTTTCACCAATAAAAATTCATATACTATGTTTTAAATCCTGACCAGTGTTTCACCTCCCGTCCTCCAGGGGTCAGTGTGGCAGCGTCTGGGCTCCAAGGTCACAGCCGTGGAGTTCCTGGGCCACGTGGGCGGCATGGGCATCGACATGGAGATCTCCAAGAACTTCCAGCGCATCCTTCAGAAGCAGGGACTCAAGTTCAAGCTCGGCACCAAAGTCATGGGAGCCACCAAGAGGCCCGACGGCAAGATCGACGTGGCGTGAGTGAAACGCCGAAGCTCTGGAGATGTCGACTCAAAAAAGTGGTTACAGGACTGACTGACTGACCAGAGTGTGGTGTTTGTTGACGTTGTTTGATTGATTGTTGTTGCAGAGTCGAGGCGGCGGCCGGAGGGAAGAACGAGACGCTGACGTGCGACGTGCTGCTGGTTTGCATCGGCAGACGACCTTTCACCCAGAACCTCGGCCTGGACTCGGTCGGTATCGAGCTGGACAACAGGGGACGTATCCCCGTCAACAACCGCTTCCAGACCAAAGTTCCCAGGTAACAACACAGCCTCTCTCTGCAGCTCTAGTAACAACAGATCGGTGTCAGCCAATCAGAAGAGAGGAGGAAGCTCTGAGCCTCTCTTCTGATTGGCTGACTTGTTTTCTGAGTGATCCCAAAAAAAACTGAGCAGATTTCAGAATAAAACACTGAGAGAAACCAAATCCTGCAAGTTGTTGGATGGATGGTGGGTCTAGGTGGTGAGGGGGCGGGGCTTTGTTGTGACATCACAAAGTGACAGGAAGTCCTGACGGCTGGTTTTAAGGCTCAGTTTCTGAATACAGGCTGTGTGCATTTCTCTGTGGACTGAGGCTTTGATACTTTCACAGTATTAATATAGAACCTAGAGCTGCTTTATAATCGCACTACACATGGACATCTACCTTTATACTGTATGGAGCTTTAACACAAACATCTACCTTTATACTGTATGGAGCTTTAACACAAACATCTACCTTTATTTTGAAGGAGCTTTAACACAAACATCTACCTTTTATACTGTATGTAGATATGTATAGTTAAAGGATTTATTTCTCAAACACTGTTTTTTTTTATTCCCTCCACTCTCAGTATTTTTGCAATCGGTGACGTGGTTGCCGGGCCGATGTTGGCCCACAAGGCCGAGGATGAGGGCATCATCTGTGTGGAGGGAATGGCCGGAGGCGCCGTGCACATCGACTACAACTGTGTTCCCTCTGTCATCTACACACACCCTGAGGTGGCCTGGGTGGGCAAGACAGAGGAGCAGCTGAAGGAGGAGGTGAGAGGAGGAGGAGGAGGAGTTTAGGTCCAGTGTTTTCCTTTGCTGAAGGAGAAATACAGGAAGAACTGAAGCTCTTTTACTGATCCTTTAAAGGGATAGTTAAACATTTTGGCAAATTACCCCATTGCCGTAATCCCTATAGTCATAGCAGTAGGTTTGTTACCTTTAATTGTCGGTGCAAGCTGTTTTTAGAACGGCGGAGCAGAGCCGTGAGCTGCTCAGAGCTACGCTACGGAGGCTCATGAGATTTCTTGGTTTCCCTCATCAAACTCATCAAATACACAATCCAACAACTCCACAACGCTCTGGTGGACAAGTTGTGACCTGCACATTCACCACGCTATGAGATAATAACACAACGTTACCACACAGAGTTGTTTTAGAGGTAAATTCAGAGACTTTTTGCCGAAAAACTTTCCCGAGAACGGGAACGCGCATCAACGGTTTTGCATGAATTTCCCTCTAAAACAACTCTGTCTGGTAACGTTCTGTTATTATCTCATAGCGTGGTGAATGTGCAGGTCACAACTTGTCCACCAGAGCGTTGTGGAGTTGTTGGATTGTGTATTTGATGAGTTTGATGAGGGAAACCAAGAAATCCCATGAGCCTCCGTAGTGTAGCTCTGAGCAGCTCACGGCTCTGCTCCGCCGTTCTAAAAAATTGCTTGCACCGACAATTAAAGGTAACAAACTTACTGCTATGACTATAGGGATTATGGCAATGGGCCAATTTACCGAAATGTTGAACTATCCCTTTAAAGAACTGAACCAGCTTTCAATCAGGATGCTCATTGCTTGTGGTTGCGTTTCACATCTTCGGCCACATGATGGCAGCGTTTCCTCACATTGAGCATAAAAAAATAACAAAACCAAATCGTCCAGGTGTTTCCAGTGATTTACAGCGTCTGCTCCTCTCTCTCCTCAGGGAGTCCCGTACAAAGTCGGAAAGTTCCCCTTCGCCGCCAACAGCCGAGCAAAGACCAACGCCGACACCGACGGCCTGGTGAAGATCCTGAGCCACAAGGAGACGGACAGGATGATGGGAGCGCACATCCTCGGATCTGTAAGAGCAGAAACAATCGGAGAGAGAAGACGAGATGTCGACCTCGGACGTGATGAACTGAAACCTATGTTTTTCTCTCTGTGTGTGTGTGTGTGTGTGTAGGGAGCAGGAGAGATGATCAATGAAGCTGCTTTGGCCATGGAGTACGGAGCTTCCTGTGAGGACGTCGCCAGAGTCTGCCACGCCCACCCCGTACGTAATGCACGATATAACACACACTAATCAGTATATGACACACAATCATATCTGCAGGATACGCACACACACACACATTTGCACTTACTGTACAAGTTATGAAACAATGAATAATCTTGATGTGAAATCTGAAGCGCTGTGACGCCCCACGGCCTTGAACGCACCACACGCATTCACACCGATGACTCACAGCTGTCGGATCACAGATTCTCCACATGTTTGTTTTCAACATAATTATTAATAAGGGATCATTTTAAGTGTCTAATGATGGACAACTATGCTGCTTCTCCTTCTCTCTACTCCTTCTCTTCTTTTTCTTCATCTTCCTCCTCTTTTCTCCTTTTCTCTCCCGCACTTCCTTCTCTCTCCTCATCCTCTTCCTCGTTCTTTCTTCCACTCTTCTTCTTCCTCGTTTCCACTTCTCCTCCTCTTTTCTCATCTCCTCTTCCTTTTCCTGCTCCTCTTCTCTCCTCCTTTTCTTCCTCCTCCACCTGTATTTCCTCTTACTTTCCTCCTCCACCTCCTCCTCTCCCTCATCCTCCTCATTCTCCCCTCCTCCCTCTGCCCCCTCCTCCTTCTCTCTCTCCACTCCCCCTCTCTCCTCTTCCTTTTCCTGCTCCTCTTCTCCTCCTCGTCTTCTTCCTCCTCTCTCTCTCTTCCTCTTCTTCCTCCTCCACCGCCCTCCTCCTCTCCCTCATCCTCCACGTTCTCCTCCCTCCTCTTCCTCCTTCTCCTCTCTGCCTCTCACTCCTCTTCCTCTTACTTCGCTTCCCCTCCCTCCTCCTTCTTCTCTCTCCTCCTCTTCTCTCCCCTTTTTTTCCTCCTCCTTCGCTTCCCCTCCCCCACCCCCTCCTCCTTCTCTCTCCTTTCTCCTCCTCTTCCTTTTCCTGCTCCAATTCTCTCCTCCTCATCTTCTTCCTCCTCCTCCTTGACTACTTCCTCTTACTTTCCTCCTCCCCCACCCCCTCCTTCTTCTCTCTCCTCCTCCTCCACCCCGTCCTCCTCCTCCACCCCGTCCTCCTCTCCCTCCTCCTCCTCTTCCTCCTCCTCAGACGGTGTCGGAGGCCTTCAGAGAAGCGAACCTCGCCGCCTCCTTCGGCAAAGCCATCAACTTCTGATCCGCCAGCCGCTGTCGCACCTTCGTTGTACATAACAGAAGAGGAGGAGGAGGAGGAGGAGGAGAAACAGGAAGTCGTGCGTCAGCGTCCGAACCTTCACCTCCCCCTCCGTGTACATCAGCACTGTACCACATCTAGTTCCTATGTTATTTAAATGTTCTCAGTAAAAAGATAAATAAATAAATAAATAAATAAATGGATGAAGGGGGTTTGGGCGCTTAAATAAACACTGACTTCAGATCAGTCTTTTTGTTTTTCCGCTGACACATTGTTCAAAGATCCCAGGCGAACATGTGATGCACTTATTTACAGAACGTAGACGGCGACATATTATTATTTTTTTGGCTACTGTTAAAGGAAGAGAGGAGGAGGAGGAGGAGGAGGTGTTTTTGTTTTTTCTGTTTTTATTTTTTACAGTGTAAAACAAAAGAAACACGACAAACCTAACGGGTGATCAGAGCGGGAAACTGACGCTGCTCAACGATCCACACACCTTTCGACTTTCTAAAACGTAAAAGCAGCGGAAGTGTGCTGCAAGAGGATGATCACCTAGATCAATGGTTTATTTTATTGAATCAGTGAAAAAAGTGGGAAACAGATGGACTAAAATAAGATAAGAGAAAAAAAACAACCTTTAAAGTTTAAAGTCAGAGTGAGTTCATTAGTGTGGAGTCGATGCTGTCGACGCTGCTGCTTTTGGAAACTGTTTCCTGCTCTGGTCGTTCCACTGTGATCGGCTCTGGCCTATTGTTGCTTATCTCACCATATAAACCAATGAATGCAGATTAAAACATTAAATAAAAACTAAAAGTGTTTAAACTTTACCTTCACTCGCACTTTTGTTTTAGTTGTTGTGACGGTGGAGCTGTGTTCACTGCTCAAACTCACTGATTTACCTGATAATAATTCATATTTTAGACCGTATAATAGTTTTATTGGCACCTGTGATTTAACAGGTGTCACAGACAGTTAAGTAAATACATGTAGTGGAACGTGCCCTCAAACGGCCGGGAGAGCAATAAAGTTAAAGAGAAACTTGAAAAAGCTCAGAGTGGTGATAAAATATGTTTCAAATAACACTGGTAATGACAGATGTGTATATATATAGGACAAAATATGTTCCTTATAAACACTATCATGGAGGACACAGTTGGATATGTTGTTTAGTACATTTTAGATTCAGTTTGTTTGTGTCTATTTGTGATCAATAATAGGAAGTGTAGAGTCAGAAATTCACATTCATTCAGTTCCTATTTGTCACTGACACCAATTGTTCATATTATAGAGAAACATTCAGTGTGTCACAATCAGTGATGGGAATAACGGCGTTACTAACGGCGTTATCTTTTTCAGTAACGAGTAATCTAACTAATTACTATTTCCACCGTTACAACGCCGTTACCGTTACCGACAATTAAATGAGGCGCGTTACAAACTATTTTGAAGCCGTTGTCCTCCGACTTGGCTCATCTCATCTCAGACACAGAAGCTGCTAAACTGTTGTTTTTTTTCCTCCTCTCCTTTGGTGAGGGGAGGGGGGAGGAGGGAGGGACGAGACAACCGCATAAGTGATGATGATTGGTTGAGGCAGAGTAAGGTTTCATGCTAAGCCAATCAGAGGCAGTGTTCAGTTTGTACACAAACCACACGCACGCAGTTTAGCCTCACACACACAAACTAGCAGAGGGAAGCTGCCGAGATCGGAGGGAAAGTGGAAACAGACACTACTTTAATCTCCCTGAGGTAAAAGACAAGAACATGTGAGGTGTAGCTACATTATGTCCCGGAGCGAAGTGTTTGTCCTGAGCTTCTGCTCACCTGACTCTGTGCAGCTTCTTCATTAAATCCAAACAGTCCGACACAGCGACGCACTGCTCCTTTAGACTCTAAAGTCTCTGTAGCTCATCAGCTGGAACTCTTCCAGAGCAGCTACAGCAGCGTTGTGACCTCAACCATGGTTGGTGAGAGCAGAAATGTTGTTGTTGTAGTGAAAATGGGCGGGCTCGTGAAGACGCGAATTTACACAAAGTCAAAACGAGCGATAAATCGCATTTCTCGCGTATCTCGCGTTTGGTCGCGCGTATAAACTCGAGCGAAAAAAAAGCGTTGAAAGGACGTCGATGAAAAGGACGAAGACGCGAAGGTCCCGTCGCCATAAAAGAATCGGGTGTATTGCGTCGCAAAAAAAAAAAGTCGCGTCTACCGCGTCTCGCGCCTAATCGCGTCTCGCGCCTACTCGCGTCTTTGCGTCACGGCCTTTTACACCGCGGACGTAACGAATAAACGGTGACGGTGTGAACGAACAACATAACTACTGTTATTGTTGAGGCCAGATAATTGTGGGATTTGTAGTTTTTGACCAATCGTGTGCTCTTTCTTTTTGTGATTTTTCCGGTTCACACATGTTTGTTTTTTTAGGGGCAAATGCGAGTGAAATGCTCGCCCATGGTGGGCATAAGAAAATGTAAGACCTGTCTAAAATTATTTAAGACTTGAACACAATAATTCAACAAATTTAAGACATTTTAAGACCTGAAATTTAGATTTTCACATTTTAGACTTTTTAAGACCCCGCGCGCATACCCTGTTATTTCATATAAAAGTTTAAGTGCATACATATTTTATGATGCTGTGTATTAAGACCATCTTAGAATTTTCTAATAAATTTAATACTTTTTAAGGCCTTAATTTTAGATAGGCTACATGAATTTAAGACTTTTTAAGGATCCGCAGATACCCTGTTGTGCGCTCGCAGCAGGACAGATAATCAGATGGATAATCGGTAAAGTTAATAATTTCACTTAATGTGGCCATGAATAAATTAATTTCGATGTTTCGCCTGTTATTAAACGCAAATCTTGAATAGGTCTCCGCTGTTTTCACATTTAAAAAGGTCTTTGTTGTCTTTGTACAGAGACAATATGAGATTTGCTTGTAGCCACAGCAGTTAAAAAAACCCACTGTAACCTATTTTCATAGGCAGCCTCGCTTTCAATAAAACACACACGCGCATTCCATAATTGCGATCAGTGAAATATATGAAAACAATAAAATACAATTTAAAAATGAGAGAAAAAAAATCCAAATTCTTCGACATATTTAAACTTAAAAAAAAGAAAGAAAAAGTAACGCAATAGTTACTTTCCCTGGTAACTAGTTACTATTATAGTGAAGTAGTGGAGTTACTAACTCAGTTACTTTTTGGGAGAAGTAATTAGTAACTATAACTAATTACTTTTTAAAAGTAACGTTCCCAACACTGGTCACAATAAAAAAAATGATAATAATAAATTAAAACAGATGAGAGTAAAACTAAAACAAACTGAAAAGTGTTTTTTAAGACTAAATTAAGTTACAGATATACGGATGGACCGACACAAAACAAAAACACAAAGTATTTCTATAATTGTTCCTTCCGTTTTATTTTTCCTTTACTTTTATTTGTTGTATGGAAATAAATTGTAATATTCATCCTCGGGGGAACTGAAATATCTGACTGTAAAATAAAAAAATTACAAATGGCGATATGATTGGAATGATGAATATCAACCTGTAGGTGGTGCTGGAGGCTCGTTAGATTTAATGTTGATGTAGCCTAATGGTCAAGAAACATCATTATTCAATACACAGGTCAAATGGTAGAATCAATAAATTAGAAGTTTATAGTTAAAGTAGAAAAGTTGATCTGATTGTAGAAACTTTATCGACAGGAGTCAGGGAACAGTGTCTCAGGTGTTGTTCAGTGACTCCTACTGTATTTAAATAATGTGTGTTTTAGCAGCACAGACTCCACCTCTGTTTGAACACTGTGTGTGTGTGTGTGTGTGTGTGTGGTACAACAACCTGCAGCAGCAGTAGCAGCCACCACACCTGCTGAACACACACACACACACTCACACAGCTGAAGACTGAAGATGGCCGACTGAAGCTGAGCAGCTCAGAGTTGAACAGAAACGTCCGACAGCCGCCGAACAAAAGGAGAAGAAATGAGATTAAAGGAATAAAACAGGAAGTGACATCTTTTCCTCTCAGGTACGATCACATCACTGTCATCATCTTTTCTTCCTCTCACACACTCACATGTTACATGTAGCTACAACATGTCTGTCATGTGTTACAGTCTGACTCTCTCTGGACTTTCTCTGTTTAATCCCAGAAAAAACACTCACTATTTGTCTTTCCTTCTTTCCTTTTCTTTTCTCCCATTCTTTAATTTGCTCTTCTTCCTTTCTTATCCTATTCATATCCACCCTTCTCCTTTAATCTATTCTCTTTCTTTATTTCACTCGTTATTCTTTCTTTGTTGCATTAATTTTCTTCCTCCCGTTTTCCATTCTTCCTTTTGTTTGCTTTAATTTGATCTTCTCACCTAACGCCAGTTTCCTTTTGTCACTTTCCCTACTTGTTTTTTTTGTCTTTCTCTTCCTCCTCTTTCCATTCTTTCTCTCAGCTTCCTTCCCTCCCTTCCCCTCTTATCTTCCACTCTTTTATTATTTTATTTTTCTCTTCCTCTTCTTGCGTTGTTTTATACTTTGCTTTATTCAGTCCCTCCTCCTGTCTTTATTAATGTTTCTCTTCTGTTTTTCTTTCTTTTTATTTTTTCTCTTCTAGCACCTGTTACATGTTGTAGCCTATTAGGCTACATGTCTTTTTCACTCCCTCCCTTTCTCTTCTTTCTTTCCTTGGTTTATCCCTCACTTTATTTAGTCCCTTACTCTTTCTTTCTTTCTTTCTTTCTTTCTTTCTTTCTTTCTTTCTTTCTTTCTTTCTTTCTTTCTTCAAAGCTTTCCCCTTTTATGTTTCTTTCTCTCTGCTTCATTTATTTTTTCCTTCTCCAGCTTTCTTTTCATTTTCTTTTCCATAACATTCACATTGTCAATATACCTCAGTAACTGATTATTGATTGATTGAACACACTGACTCATACAACACTAAACTACTTTGTGTCTCCTCACACTTGTACTTCTCTTTCTTCTCTTGAGGTTAAGTGTAAACAGCTAGTAGCTGTTTGTGGACGTCACTAAAACAAACATGTTTTCAGTCTAATGATGAACTTTAAAAACCTTTAAACCTGATGCAGCAGCAAGTTGAGCGATATACCAACGTTAGCTTGAGAGTCCTGTAAACCAACATGGTAAACACTTGTATTTACTAGCCTGTTAGCTTGTGCTGCTAATGAGCCTGAAGACTCTCAGACCTGTTTTCGTTTCAATGCATTTGAAGGATCTTTAATCCTGGGCTAGTTTTATAAATAACTATTCTCATTTAGACTCAAACGCACAAACTTAAACACAAACAGGGAATGTAGCTGATGTCAAAGACGACAGATTAGTAAACATGAATCAATAGCCTACAAGTCTTATGGCCGCCCATGGGCGTAAATTAATGGGAGGTTATAACCCCCCAAAAAAACAAATCCAGCCAATAACCTCCTGAATCAGGAGTCTTAAACGTGTTTCAGGCCAAGGACCCCAAAACTGATGGAGAGATGGAGCAGGGACGTCCGACTATAAAATTATGTTAAATATTAAATTAAGTGAATTTCCCTTCTGGGATTATATAGTCTAAAGTAACTGTATTTGTATCATATTCGTAAACTGTACACAGGCTTTGGATATATTCAAATAATACACAGGTTCATATATTCATGTTTTTATTTTAGACATGTTGTGCTGCTATGTTCATTATGCCTCTGCAGACAGGCTGTTTACTTTTTTTTTTTAGCCGAATCACCAACTGTCATTCATCTACCTGGTAAGAAATAGCTACACGATTGCAAGTGGTGATATGATAAATTGATTGTTAACCACATTAGTCCTGTCAGAATAATGAACAACAAAATAAAATTCATGAGTGCAATACCTTTTAATACTGATACTAATATGGGAATGTCAAAATAAAGAGGTAAATTAGCCTTTTCCTTCTATCAAAGTTAATTATTTTGCACATTTTAACCCCAGCTGGGACACATACTACTCACTTTTTTGCCTCAAAAAATCCTGGGCAATCCTAGGCAAAGATTGTAACCCACCCCCCTTAAATATTTAAAAGGAAGTTTTTATATTGTCTCTTAAAATGCATTGAGGTAACATTTGTTATGAATTGGTACTAAACCAATACAACTATTCAACCTCCAAGGCCTGAGCTGGTGAAGGCTTCAAACACCTGTTAAACAAATAAAAATGTTATTACAAGTTTGAAGATGCAAAGAACTCCTCCCCTACAAAGTTGCAGTCAAGGAACTTCAGTTAGGTAACCACTATGTTACACAACGGCTGCATTAGGTTCTTGGGTTCGCTGGTCCTGGTCGCTGAGAAGTTCCTGACCTGGATGGATCTATCTATTGCTTGTCCTGTTTTAATTTCAGCTTTTCTTTGTTTACATTTGTGTCTTTAAGTTAAGATTGTGTGACTCTTGTTTTCTGAAGCAGGAAGTGGGTTTGTTTCTGTCACAGCCAGGCCACTTTGGTTGTTTGAGTAGACAAATAGATGTTTGGAGAGAGGCCTCCACTGATGGCGGTGAGGGTGATGATGGCGATGTGTTTCCCTGCTGATTATAGTGAAAACAGAGCTGGGTGTAGACTGAGGGTGGAGTCGTTTCCTCTCTTTGATCAGTTCTAGGTTGTTTTTAGGAAAAGTTTTCTCTCCCTCTCTCTCTCTGACATCACTTCCTTTCTCGTCCGTCGTTGCTTTCTGAGCGGCTCGGGTCAGAAACTCTTTTGTCTCAAGCGAAGGAGCTGGGATGTCGACCTTTCTTTAAAACTCGTCATCAGTGAGTAAAAACATTTCTGTCACAGCTTGAATCCCCAACCACCTTCTTTATCTCAAAAGCTGTTAAATCTATATGAATTTTATATTTTCTGGAGGATCTGAGCTTGCTTCGTGCTATAAATTAGCTGACTGTATTGACTACCAATATATTTGAATTCTGTCCCTTTTGACTAGTACGAGCCAGGTTTGTATCTTATATTGAAGTACACTAACCAATTGTTAGCCTTGTTTTCCGACGTAGAAAATGTCCTCTGCTTCAATGACGTTTTATTTAAATAAATGTTTTGTAATCATGAGCAGTCCGTCAGGGGAAACTTAATAATGGTAGAAAAAAGCTTCTCTCTGGAGCTCTAGTAACAACAGGTCAGTGTCAGCCAAAGGTGGCTTTGAGCCTCTCTTCTGGTTTCTGGGTGATCCAAGAGCAAATTTCAAGTTAAAGGAATAGTTCACCAAAAAATGAAATTCACCTTAATGCTGATGAATACTCCGGAGTAGTTTTTTATTCCTCAAAGTGCATCTGGAGACCCGGGAGGCCGGTTCGTAGTCCAACGAAATCCATATACAGTAGGAGAGTAATAGGGCCCGACACAAAAACGTCCACAAAACTACACAAAAAACATTTAATATTCCTCCACACTGCTTGTCCACTGCAATCCAAGTGTCCTGAAGGGAGATAGTCCAGAGTTTACTT
This sequence comes from Trachurus trachurus, assembly GCF_905171665.1. NCBI lineage: Eukaryota > Metazoa > Chordata > Actinopteri > Carangiformes > Carangidae > Trachurus > Trachurus trachurus. The sequence goes on from NC_139897.1 coordinate 28,702,702, forward strand.
GAAACAACGTCATTTAGGACATTTTTACAGCCTAAACAGTCCTGTATTGAATTTGCCTGGGGCGCGCGCTCGCGTTCACGCCATGCACACAGACGTGACCGGACTTGCCTAAATGACGTTGGTTCGGGTAAACTCTGGACTATATCCCTTCAGGACACTTGGATTGCAGTGGACGAGGGGTGTGGAGGAATATTAAATGTTTTTTGTGTAGTTTTATGGACGTTTTTGTGTTGTACCCTAGCTGTTACTCTCATAAAATGTTTTCGTTGGACTACGAACCGGCCTCCCGGGTCTCCAGATGCACTTTGAGGGATAAAAAACTACTCCGGAGTATTCATCAGCATGCAGGTGAGTCAAGAATGACTGAATTTCATTTTTTGGTGAACTATTCCTTTAAAACACTGAGAGAAACCAAATCCTGCAGGTGTTGGATGGGTCCTGGTGTGACATCACAAAGTGACAGGAGGTCCTGACGGCTGGTTTTAAGATTCAGCTTTAACATTATTGTAGTATGGAGCTTTAATCTATCACACAACTTTGACTTTGGTTGAGGGTTTAGATCATCATACTTGACTTGGTTTTATGGTCTTGAGCAGTAACCCAGAACCAGTGGGCGGGGCTTCAGCCCATTCTGTAGGAATTAGCTATTTGACGCTCTGCAGCAGCATTTGGACTGGTTTCCTGTAACTACACTGTGATGAATGCGGCTTTGTGTGAGCTCTTATGTGGTCAAGATCATTGTCTATTGTCAACATGCAGACAGACACTTATGTGCGTATTTGCTCCCAGCCCTGTTAATTGAACAGTGTTGTTATCAGAGTGTGGATCAGGCTGTGGGTTAATGTGTTGCTGCTGTTTGTTCATGGTGGAGACGTGTGGGTGGAATTTCACTCAGTCACGTCGGTAACATTTTAATGGTCATGATGTTTGTTTGATTATTTACATCACTGTTGTTAGGGAACCTCCAATCCCCAGTTTAGCAGCTATAGGGCAGTGGACGGGTTCATGGTGACACTGTTCTTCAGGAAACCACTGCCGGTGTTTCCAAAAGTCTCACTTTTAGGGTCTTGAAAACTCTAGAGTTGGGTGGACGTCAGAAATTAAGGATGTTTTTTTTTTTAACATTCTTTTTATTGAACATTTTCAAAATGATAACAGTCCAGCACAGTGCATACAGATTATATTAGATATAGCAAATCCAAGATACATCCACAGCAATGATCTCAAAAGTCCTTGTTACTGTAGGTCTTACATTTGGTCATTAACAGCCTTTCGGCTCAACATGAGCAAAAAATGTACAGTGTTCTTATGTGATCTTAGTGATTCAGGGATACATCCCAATAGACACTAACCTCATCACATACAGTTTGCCAAAACCGTTGAATCTTTTCGCATTCCCAGAGGCAGTGAAATCTTGTCCCTAAAATAGTCTTACATACTGGGCAGTTTGGAGAGGCCCCTGCTGTATATTTACTATACATATATGGAGATAATATAAACATTTTGTAAGATATTATATTGCATTTCTCTGAATCTGTTACATATGGATATTTTCGAAGGTAAAAGTAAAATTTTCTCCCATATTTCAGTGTCTGCCGTTGTTTTCAACTGGGTCTCCCATAGTTTCCATAGGAATGATAGTCTGTCTGTTTTCAGATATTGCAATTTGGAATAAAATTTGGAGACAAAGTGACCTTGTTTAAGACTATCTAAAAGAGTATTTTCTAAGGAGTTTAAGTAATCTGGAAGATTGAGAGTATCCATAATGTCTGACCTGGAGGTATTTGTAAAATTCTTTTGTTTGTAGTTTGTATGTAGGAATGACGGATGTTTAAAACTAATTAACTAACACTGCTGTTCACTTTGGACTATCACAACATGACCATGACTCTTGTTAAGTACCAAAAATTTAAGGCAACCGGACTTGTTACTCTGAAAGCCTTATAGGCTCTAAAAAACTGGACAGCAGTTGGAGACAATGACTTTCTGGTCTGGTATTCAACCCATGGTGGTCCTGGGGGTTGTTAAACTACCCCTCATGTGAGTTGTTAGGGTCAGGTGGGGCCAGGTACAGCATGACTCATCAAAAAGTTGTTGTCTCCCCTTGCTATCAAGTTTTTTAGAACTGAAGAGGGTTTTCAGATCAGAATTGAAACATCTTCAAGAGCCAAAAGGAAGTTCAGTTGCCTCCGATGACGATCAAACACTTTGAGCAAAGTCCTGGTGACCATGTGGTTCCTCTCTCGCGCTGTTTCCTGTTCTATCTGTTCACTGATGAAGTATCACGGTCCAGTGTTGTTTACTTCTTCTTCTCCACCTTTTCTGCTCCATTGTTTATTGTTTTCTTTGGATCCCCATTAGTCTACATAATGATGCAGACTATTCTTCCTGGGGTCCACATTGAATCAAACACAACAATACAGTGTTTGTACAAAAAAAAATTACATGAAATCATTTATCCTAAACAAGATTATAAAAATGCATATTAAGTAGTCCTACAATGTGAATAAGTTAACACGGTCAAGAGGATGATTACATGATTATCCAATAGTTACATGATTATAGACATGACATGATCAAGAGGAGTAATATATATATAGGCAAGGCAAGGCAAGGCAAGGCAATTTTATTTGTATAGCCCGTTTTTACAAACAGTTTGTCTCAAAGGGCTTTACATGGCATCGTAACAACATCCTCTGTCCTTAGACCCTCACATCGACTGAGGAAAAACTCCATGGAAACCCTTTTAACAGGGAAAAACAGGAGAAACCTCAGGGTGAGCAACAGAGGAGGGATCCCTCACCCAGGACGGACAGACGTGCAATAGATGTTGTTACAGACAAGAAAACAGTTTACAGTTTGTCACAGAATGTGCGGAATATGGAAATGTTAGCAGGGGTTGATGAGGGCAGTCTCTGGTGAGGGGAGGGGGGGGGCAGGGAGAGCCGGTCAGCTCGATGGGAGGACTGGGTGGCAGACTGGTCCATGGGAAGGGAGGGGAGGCCGGTCTAACGGCAGGGGAAGGGGTGGGAGGGGGGCGATGCAGGCCGCGGCTGGTGCAGAGAGATGGAGCTCCGGTGGATCTGCGGAAACACAGAGAGAGTGCGAGACACCAAGGCCAAACTACAAAGTACAACAGAAAATGACAGTTCAAAAATATACTGAGGAGAGGAGAGGAGAGGAGGGGAGGGGAGGGGAGGGGAGGGGAGGGGAGAGGAGAGGAGAGGAGAGGAGAGGAGAGGAGGAGATAGGAGGAGAGGAGAGGAGAGGAGAGGAGGGGAGAGGAGAGGAGAGGGCTCTGTGTATCCAGATGTGTCCCCAGCAGTCTAAGCCTATAGCAGCGTAGCTATAAAATGGTTCAGAGCTACCTGAACCAGCCCTAACTAAAAGCCCTGTCATAAAGGAAGGTCTTAAGTCTAGACTTAAATGTAGTTAGAGTGTCTGCCTCTTTGACCCATGGAGAGAGCTGGTTCCACAGTAAAGGAGCCCGGTAACTGAAGGCTCTACCTCCCAGTCTGTTTTTAGAGATACTGGGAGTCACTAACAGACCTGCGTTCTGGGAGCGGAGTGCTCTGGTAGGACAGTAAGGAATGATTAGTTCTTTCAGATAGGATGGAGCTTTATCATTAAGAGCCTTATAAGTCAGCAGAAGGATTTTGAAGTCTATTCTAAATCCTACAGGAAGCCAGTGGAGAGAAGCTAAGGTGGGAGAGATGTGCTCTCTCTTCCTAACTCCTGTCAAAACTCTCGCTGCGGCATTCTGGACTAGCTGGAGACTCTTTAGAGAGTTTTTCGGACATCCTGACAGGAGAGAGTTGCAGTAGTCTAGCCTAGAAGTGATAAATGCATGCACTAGTTTCTCAGCATCACTCTGGGAGAGAATATTCCTAATCTTAGTGATACTGCGCAGATGGAAGAAGGCGGTCCTAGTCACATGTTTTATGTGGGAGCTGAAGGAAAGGTCCTGGTCAAAAATGACTCCAAGGTTCCGCGCGGTTGTACTCGGGGTCAGGGTGATGCCATCTAGAGTAGCGATCTGATTAGAGAGAGTGTCCCTGAGATGTTTAGGTCCAAATACAATGACCTCAGTTTTATCTGAATTCAGTAGCAAGAAGTTAGAGGACATCCAGGATCTAATGTCTTTCAGACAGTCTTGCAGATTGATGAGCCGGCTTCTGTCATCTGGCTCCATGGACAAGTAGAGTTGCGTATCATCCGCATAACAGTGAAAATTGATTGAATGCTTCCGGATGATGTCACCTAATGGGAGCATGTAAAGAATGAAGAGGATTGGCCCTAAGACTGAACCCTGCGGTACACCATGCGTAACTCTGCTATACTCTGAATGGTCGTTATTAACATTAACAAATTGAAACCTGTCAGATAAGTATGACTTAAACCATTTCAGGGCAGGTCCTTTAATCCCTATTTCATGATCTAGTCTCTGCAGCAGGATGCTGTGGTCGATGGTGTCGAATGCAGCACTGAGGTCCAAAAGTACAAGAACAGAGACGAGACCTCTGTCTGAAGCTATAAGAAGATCATTAGAGACTTTGACAAGTGCTGTTTCAGTGCTATGGTGTTCTCTGAATCCAGATTGGAAAGCTTCAAAGAGCTCGTTGCTGTGCAGATGTTCATGTAGCTGCTCCAGGACGATCTTCTCAAGGATCTTAGAGATGTAAGGAAGGTTGGATATAGGCCGATAGTTGGCGAGGACATCTGGGTCAAGAGAAGGTTTTTTAAGTAAAGGGTTAATGACAGCCACCTTGAAGGCCTGTGGCACGTAGCCTGTGGCTAAGGAAAGATTGATTTGGTTCAGAAAAGAAATGTTAATTAAGGGAAAGACATCCTTAAGTAGTCTTGTCGGGACTGGATCCAGCAGACATGTGGCTGACTTGGAAGAAGTAATTGCAGAAGTTAAGTCTGACAGGTCGATGGGAGAGAAGCTGTCCAAGTGTGTACCAAGTCTGGGAGGTGCTTCTATAGGTACCGTAATCTGTGGTCCATTACTAGCAATATATATATATATTTTTACATGATTATAAAATAGTTACATGATTATAGAAGAGTATACATATGAGATAACCTAAAGCATAAATAAATGTACAACACAGGTGTAATAACATGCTTGAATTCAACTTGACATGATTGCCTAATATAGTAGTAATCTATTGCAATATAATATTATGACGAAACACAGCTTCTCTCAGTTTCATTTTAAAACTGGACATTCCCGTGGTTGTGATCAAGTGTGAGGGGAGACTGTTCCAGTGAGCTACAGCTCTATACATAACTTACCTTTTGAGTGCATTGGTTCTAGGTAAAGGCAAGGTGAAGTTGCTTCCTGAGGCCTGTCTAGTGCTATAACTATGTTTCACATTTGTCGGTTGAAGTTGTAAAAACAAAGAAACAGGTTTATGTAAAGTATAAGTCTTTCTCAAAAACATTATAAGACTAAGCCAGTCTCTCTTCCACCAGCATCCATGTGAGACTTTTGTGCATACTCATGACACTTTCTCTGATAGAGCACCGCAGAGCAAGGCGTGCTGCCCTGTTTTGAGTTAGCTGCAGTTTAAAAAGGTCTTTCTTTGAGGCACTGGACCAAACTGTTGGGCAGTAATTCAGATGCGACAGAACTAAGGAATTAATTAATAGTTTGACAGTTGATTCATTCAGCAGGAAGGTGATTCTTCTAATATTAGAGATATTGTAACTCATTTTAGACACTATATTATTGATATGATTTGACCAAGACAAAGTTTCATCCACTGTTACTCCCAACAGTTTTGGTGAGTCTTGGTGAGTTAAATCTGCATGTTGTTCAATAACACCAATGACACCTCCAATGACCGCTTGACCCTTCTCTTGTTTCCAGAGCTCCTCATCCTCCCCATCATGTCTCCCGCCCCTCAACCAACAGCTAACCCCACCCCCACCACCTACTCCCCTACTAACACCACCGACGACCCAGCTGCTGCCGCTGCATCTGCTGCTGCCAACTTATTCGAAGACCTGCTGGATAAGATCCCCCGTAAGTCCCCGAACCTCCACCTCCATCCAGCTGCTCTGCTGCCACCTCCGATAAAACCAATCAGGACATGATCTTTTAAAGGTAGCCTATAATGTGTAGGAATTCCCCCCATCTAGCGGTGCGGTTGCATATCGGAACGTATTCTTGATGTTGCATTCACGTCAAATCGGAGTTTCCGTGGTTACCTACGGTCACGCTGCCACTCAACGTAAAAAATGGCGATGCAACATGGCCGCCTCGGTTCGGTGCGTCGCCCACTTGATGTATTTGTAACGACTTGTACTTGTACACTTCAGTGAAATACGTATTTATGAAAGACATATTTAATTTTTGCTAATAAAAAGCCAAATAAGTTACATACCGGGGCTTTAATGATCACAGCAAGTCAGACCTGTTTCTGTGCACACAACGAGAAGCCGTGAACCTCGCCTTCAGTGCAGCATTGTCTTTGTTGTGTCTTTTTAACAAACCATGCACCCGCCTCATCTCCTGCAGTGCCTCGATGGGCGATATATGCCATCTTTGCGTGCGGGGCTCTGCTGATCCTGCTCTGCTGTCTGTGCATCTGCATCAAGTGCTGCTGCAAAGGGAAGAAGAAGAAGCGGCAGCAGAAGAAGGATGAGAACATCAACCTGCAGGGCGTCAACGGGAAAACCACCACAGCTCTGGTGAGTCTCTTGGTACCAACTCCAATGAAATGTGCAGTTACTTGTTCATTAACAGCAGTTTGTAATTCATCTAACAACCTGATGTGTTTCCTGTGCTGCAACAGGTCCAGCCAGATGTTGCAGATGTGGACTACGGTGCGACCAAGAAGCAGCGAGGAAGGCTGCTCTACTCTCTGGAGTACAACGCTGCCCTGTCTGAGGTGATTCAGCCTTTACAACCCCCCCAGATGTGACAGGACCACATCTGGAGTTTTTTGTATACTTTGTGTAGAAATCTGTCTACACTCAGTTCTCCATCTTTATAGAAATGTGATGATTATCTCATCAGTAAATGTTGTTACGATGAAATGCTACCGCTACTCTCTGAGCTCTGAGAGTTTATGATGTAGAAATTACGGTTCACATTTACAGGCTTTTGTAGACTATGACCCCTGGTCATTTTTGTCCACCTCTCACACTTTCCCAACTCCCCACGGTCAAATGAAAGGTCACTGGGGCCTGATTTTTGGCAAGGAGGTGTATCTTTGGGTAAACTCTGGATGTCCCAAATTTCAGAATGAAAGTCAATTTTTTGGACCCGTTATGCATTTTTACAACACCCATGACCCTTAGTGGACAAAATTGTCCACCTCCGCCTATGGGTTTTTTTTAAAATGTATTTTAAAGTAATGTTAACTAACAGATATGACCATGAAACTTCCCAAGTTTATTACTCACATTAAGACAAATATTTTTTGTATTACAAGTTTTGTCAAATTTTGTGTTTAAATATGTAAATGAGGCAATATCTAATGAAATATGCGCTGATTTCCAGAGCCAATATCTGAACAATGGATAAAGCCCCTTTCAAAATTCTTGTTTTATTTTGTTGACATATTAGAGTCAGAAGTTTTCATCGAGGGGATTTTGGATATCTCTTTGTATCACTCTGTAGATGAGACCAGCCCTAAAGCCCATAGAGCCCCATAGAAATGTTGTGTTTTTGCAGCAAAAACAAGTGGCCAGGAAGGGGTTAAAAATGTTGAAACCCATGTCAAAAGTGATTTTCATGTTTAGTCAAGACCTAGCCCTATATGTATCACAATTATTTTCGGAGTAACTGATGTCTAAATTTTGTCCAGGGGTCATGGATGTGGTACAAATTGAAGGATCATCCGAAGGTTAAACTGAAAGTGAAATTTACTGTAAAATAATAAGTTGTGTTCCTTAATATTTGTATTTTATTTCATTTTTTACAGTGCATGTATACATGGATAAGATTTGGGTTGGTCTAGTTGCATACACGTTTTTAGTTTTGGAAAACAGACTCTAAAAGGTTCATGTTGTGTTGTGTTGTGTTGTGTCTCTGCAGCTCATAGTTGGGGTCAAACAGGCCGACGACCTCAAGGCCATGGATCTGGGAGGAGGCTCGGACCCGTACGTCAAAGTCTACATCTGCCCCGACAAATCCAAAACCTGCGAGACCAAAGTGTTCAGACGTACGCTGAACCCCGTCTTCAACGAACAGTTCAACTTCCAGGTAGGGTAGCAGATAGAGTCAGAGCTTCACAGTCAGAGAGATACAGTATGTCCAATAATAGAATTGGTATAATGAATGTTTCCTTCTCTGTGCTTCTGTGATTTGTGTAGTTTATCTGTCTCCGTTCACTCTGTCTTGTCTTTCTGGTTTCTTGTTTTCCCAAAAGCAACCTTTCGTTATGTTGAATCATCTCATGCATCTAACCCCGAAGGCTCTTTCCTCAGATAACCAAGTCCTCGCTCCTGAAGTCGACGGCGGTGATGAAGGTGTTCGACTTCAACAGATTCTCCAAACACAACATCATCGGCGAACTGAGGGTGCAGCTCTGCAACGTCGACTGGAACCACGTCATCGAGGAGTGGCAGGACCTCGCCGAGCCCGCCAAGTTCGAGGTAGACGATCAGTTCTTCCCCCGGAAAACCAGAAGCCAAGTTTCATATCAGTCCAGTAGTTGAGAGAGAATACATTGTATGAATGTGTTGGTGCAAAGGCAGGAGTTTTTTTGTTTTATTGCCAATGAAATGTCAACTAAATATTTTTCCGGACTCGTCTGATTATGCGTTTCCTGTCATGCCTGTCGGGTGCAGGAGGAGGAGCTGGGAGAGATCTGCTTCTCTCTCCGTTACGTTCCCACGGCCGGAAAACTGACGGTGGTGATCCTGGAGGCCAAAAACCTGAAGAGCATGGACATGGGAGGATCCTCAGGTTTAAAAATTTGCATGTACTTTCTAATGGACACCAGAGGATACTCAAGTTTGAATTTTTTTATTTGCATGCATTTTTTTTAATTAATTGACATTGGGGGATCCTTTGGTTACATTTTTTTAGTTTTAAGCAATAAAAAAAGGCATGTTTTTGCAGTTTTTATTTCTTGCCATTCAAAAGAATTGCATGTAATTTCTAATGTACACCAGAGAATACTCAAGTTTTAATTTTTTATTTGCATGCATTTTTTTTATTGGGGGATCCTTAGATTTAGTTTATTTTAATTTTTAACCAATGTTTTTGTTTTTTTGAAAAAACCTTTCTCTTCTTGTTACATGTATTTTTTTTTTCAAATGTAGAATAGATTTTAAACACCAGATTCGGGTCTGAAATCAATTTAAGACCAATGAATTGTTCATTCTTTATCCATGTAAGATTTTGATAATCATTTTAAAAAATATTGGTATTTTTTCTTTAGATGTTTTATGTTTTTATATTGCATCTTCCTGATCATACATTTTTTGCATAATTTCTACAGAAATTAATTTTTTATGCACAAATTTCACATGCATATCTTCAAAATCATTATAAACTTGTAATAAATTATAAATATGTTTTATCTTTATAATTTATGGTATGTTTGTAACGATTTTGTTCCACGTTGTTGTTTGTAGATCCTTATGTGAAGGTGCAGTTGGCGCTGGACAAGAGGAAGTGGAAGAAAAGGAAGACGTCCATTAAGAAGAAGACATTGAACCCGTATTACAACGAGTCCTTCACCTTTGACGTGACGTTTGAACAAATCCAGGTGAAAATAAACAGATACACGATATGCTATTAGCATTGGCCTAAAGAGAATTAAAAATGGTTAATAATATTACATAATGGCGTAGGAAGTGGGATGTTTTACAGGGTAAAAATAAACTAATGTTTTTTTAATTTACATTTTTAGTGTTTAGATATTATAATAAATCTTCTATATCAACACTTATTTTTGGACTGAAATATTTTAAATCTGCTGTGATTGTTCATCTCGTCCTCAGAGGGTTAACCTGGTCATCTCTGTGTGGGACCACGACGCCATGACGCGAAACGACGCCATGGGGAAGATCTTCCTGGGCTGCGACGCCGCGGGGAACCAGCTGAGGCACTGGGCCGACATGTTGTCCAACCCGCGGCGACCCGTGGCCCAGTGGCACAACCTGCTGACGGCCCAGCAGGTCAACTCCACCCTGCCCCTGAAGAAGAAGATCCCCCTCCACAGCAAGATGCCCTTCTGACGGACACGTTGTCCTCTGGCCCATCAGCTTGGTTCTTTGGCCTGAATCTGGTCCGACATGTGGATCAATTCTGGTGCAAATAGCTGGAATCTGCCCAGATGTGGACGTACGTGGGTCAGACTTTGCCTGATGATCTGGGCATATGTTGGGTTTTAGATTTATTCATCTTATTGAATACTTAACGACAGAAATCAAAGATTAATGATTATATTTTACTACTGAATCATAAGGTTTACTTTGAAACATGAGCACTTCTTCTGTCCTGAATGAACTGTATCGCACCTCAAAGAAATATTTAATCCCGTCAAGGCTTTTCTGTACAATGTATTAAATATCATGTGATCACATGGACTGTAAGTGTCCAGCTCTCAGGTTCTCAATAAACCTCCAGATGTTTCAGAGGAAAGATGAAATCATGGAGATCCTTGAAAATATTCATAAAAATGAGAAATTTACCCCAAACTAAATATTGTAGAAAAATAAACTGGCAGTGTGATTAGTGTAGAAAAAAAATCACAGAAATTCAACAGCAGCAGAAACTACAGCCTTACAAGTTTATTGTATAGTTGATTCACCTCTTGTAAAAAGTTTTACATCACAGCACTGTTTCATGGCGGCCAGCAGAGGGAGCTCCTGCCTCAGTCATCAGAGGCGTCATGGTAACGGATGAGTTCACCATCAACATAACAAATTAACTAAACGTAACTTTTGGTGTAATATTAGTAGTATTAGTAATAACTGTCGAATCATCAACTGTCTGTCGTGACTTGTTTTCAAATAAACCAAAAGGCCACTGATGCATCATGGGTATGAGGTTTACACAAGGTCCAAACAGTGTTGTAGCTTATACTCTATCTAGGCATCTTTAGTTATATAGCGCATTTCATACCAAGGCAACTCAATGTGCTTTACATAAAGACATCTATATCGTTTATTTTCCCAACAAAGAAACAAACAACCCACAGACCTACCCAGGTGCATGCTGGTCAATCTGATAAGACAGTAAATAGAAACACATGCTCACTGCTGAGGAGCCTTAAGACGTGTGCGTTCAATAGTCTCTCCCCCAACATATGAAGGTTTAATCAAGCTGAGCTCAACAGGCGTCTCCTCCTCCTCCTTATGAGGAGGTGAAAATCAATAGTCAAACAAAAGAATCTTTGGTAACACTACACACTATTATGCATTAGTTAAGCATTAAATACTGAATTCATCATATAACACATGGATACTCATTAGTATGTTGTTTATTAACACAGTTAAAAATGTATTTATGTATTTATAAACGACATACTAATGTGTTATAAATGAAGAATTCAGTATTTATCAATGCTTAACTAATGATTAATAGTGTGTACTCAGTCATCAGAGACTTTTCACATCTCTTGTTTTGTTTTGCACATGGAAATAAAACTTTATTCATTAACACAGAAGAGACAGTCCGATCGAAGCATGGTTGCAGGACCCAGACTCATCATCATGATCATCACTGAGAATATGAATAATGTTAAACCTGCCAAACTGGACCATCATGCACTTTCTGGGATTAATAAAGTACTTTCAATTCAATGGAAAAAATACTCTGTAATCATCATCATCATCATCATCTTTTATTGATTTAAATCCTTGGAAAACATTCTGCGATTGAGAATACTCATTGGCAAAGCTTCAGAAATACAGAAATCAATACATTGATAAACAACAGAAAAATACATGTCTTTGAAGAACACACTAGATTTAACAATTTTGGCTGATGAGCAGATGTTTGCAATGACAGCAAGAATGATCCATATGATAGAAACAACATAAAATGAAAGGTCAACCTGAAATCCTTTACTCCAATAATGTGGAGCTAGAAGCTAATGTAAGGGGGGGACCTCATGGATATTGATTGACAACTACAGAACCAATAGCATTGAATTTAATTTAATTCCGTTCATTTGATAGGGACAATGCAGGTTAACATAGTAACACTTCCACTTGTTACAAACAAGTCAATGTGACTGGTGTTCTGCGTAGAGATTATAGCTAATGCTAGTTTCCAACTCCTGTCCCTAGTCAGGCTTTTAGTAAAAGAAAGAAAAGTAAGAAAAAGGACATCAAAATTACATACCATTACAATAAAATGTACAATACATCTAAAATCATACCAGGCCATGACCCATTAAAAATTCAGCTCTGATTTTGTTTCAGCCAGACTTTAACATTTTTACAAAAAATCTCGGGTTAGTTTGATTTTGGTCGGTAGTGAGCTCCACATCTGGGAGCCCTTTATAGAGAAGGCTGATTGCCCAAAGGAGGTCTTACGGCAAGAGATTTTACAGTTACCACTTGCTGTACCCTTGGTGATCCTATCACTATTTTGTCTGCTAATAAGACTGCACAACACATCTTGTTCCTAAAAACGCTTAAAAACCAATTTAACAGAGGAAGATTTTAGGAAATTATCAAAACTAAGCAAATTATACTGCAGTGATGCCACCTCATTGATTTTTTGGCCATTATTTTTAAGGTTTGGAGATGCAATTAACTTCATTGTCATCGGAGAGGCCTGACTCCTCACTCTAACACAATACGACATATGAGAAAAAAATCATGGCATGCATATAAAGATGTACTGCTTTGATTGCTATATAATGTCTAATTAGTTTGAAGCAATTTAAACTGTTTTTTTTAATATCTTTTTGACATGTTTGTCAAATTTGAGTCTGAAATCCAGAACTCCACCCAGAAATTTAAAATCCTTAACCATCTCAATTTCCTCTCCCTGCAATGTTATGCAAAAATTTTCTGATTGTGGTTTGCTTTTGATGGAGAAGCACATGGAACGTGTCTTTTTCTTATTTAGGGTGAGCTTGTTATCATAAAGCCAATGACATACCCTGTTCAAAAATGAAGATAATGGGCCCTAGTTTGGTGGCGCAGCGCAGGTGGCGCAAGGTAGCGCAGCCGGTCTAATGCAAGTTTCGACCAGCGCAGCCGAGCGCAAAGTCAGATTGGGAGATTTGTAGATCGCGCTGCGCTGAGATAGGCGTGGCCGCGCAGCAGGGGGAGGCGTCACAGATTCAGCTTGGTGCAGTGGAAGTTTTGTGCGAAAATGTCTCGCCGAAGTTGCGCTGAAAGCTCGCCACCTCCAACCAGGTCTAGTCTCAGCGCAGGGCGAAGCGCAGCAGGTGCAGTGGAAGTTTGGCTGACTGACCTGCAGTGCACACACGTCACCAAGACCTCACAGGCAGGTTTCCACAGTTCCAGACACATTTCAATGCAATAAATATCCACAATAACCACTATTTAATGCAACTAATGGAATCAACACGTGAATTTATATCTATATAGATTGTCCCGTCACATCTGACGTCAGATCAAAGCAGAGATCAAAGGCTGTGGCACGCGTAATGGAAACTCCACCTGAATTAACACAGCAGGGACGAACTGGCACTGAAAAGCAGCTGTGGATGTCCCAAGCAGGACTGAGGGTGGATGACTGCATGTCGCTGCCGTGTTGAGATACCACTCTGCCCTTGTGATGATCGCTTTATTTATTTATTTACTTATTAATTCATTAGCGCATCAGGCAGCCGTACAGTAATGAAAAACAAAACACAAATCTTCATCTCTCTTAGTCCACCACAGCCTCGGTATCAGATAGTCAGTATATAGCCGTATACTCAGCATCTCTATCACAGAAAGAAAAAGAGAAAAAAAGAGACGGACAGAGAGAGAGAGAGAGAGAGAGAGGAGGACAGAGAGAGAGAGAGAGAGAGAGCGTCCTTTACGCTGATTTTATCCGTTACGCATGGTGTTTGTTTATGTTGTATTATACCTCTCATCTTGCTTACAGGGTTTGAATAAATGTGAGTTTCTTTATAGTTTATTAGTTGTTGTTTCTTTCATTGGGCAGGGGTTCTCAGTGTATCAGATCAAACCTGATTAAGGATATTTGTATTATTATTAGTAAACTCATTATTGGTCACTCTGAGCTCGGACCTCCGGGGAAACAGCTGTTTCCTCCGGGGAGAGGTTCGGCCTCTGGCGTCGCTGTCTCCTCCGTCCAGTCCAAGTATAAAATGACAAACTTGCAGCGCGCATCGCCCTCCGCGCAGTTAAAGGTGAGGAGAGGAGCTCCTTTGATTGGTGAAGATCTGACTCGGCTGTGTCAAACCCACTCCACGCCTTTCTCTCCTCCTTCTGTCTCCCTCCCGCCCTCTCTCCTCCCTCTTCGCCGTTTGCGCCGGTGGGAGGGACGAGGGGAGGGTTTACGCTGGTCTAAGTCTGACTGCGCGGCCCACGAATCTTGCGAAATGGACCTGGTCCAGCCCCGTTGGCGTGGCGAAGCTGCGCTGCACTTAGACTTCGCTCGGTCAACGAAACTAGGGCCCAATATCTCAGCTGCCTTACTTGATGTCTTAGCTGAAACGTATATGACTGTGTCGTCTGCATAAAGCTGACATCCAGCCCGTGGACAGCTTTCAGGCAGGTTGTTAATGTAAAGACTAAAGAGCAACGGCCCCAGGATTGAGCCTTGAGGAATGCCAATTTTATTTTGTTGGTAATGTAGGTAAGGCATCACCCAGGGGATTGTGGATAGGTGCATCCTGATGAAAACAGTAAAAATAATGCTATAATGCCTAATGCAAGCTCTGTGGTGTGGGAACATAATTTTACAGGAGGAGGAAAGAGAATGAGATCGACCGTATTAACTTTTTATCGATATTCATGATATTTAATTGAATTTTATTGTTTCCATAAGTCATTTTTAATTCAGTATTGCTTAATGCGAAGAAAAACATGTGGATGGAAACGTGTGGACGTAATTCACTAGAGGCTAAATGGATTCAGTTGAATGAATCCGGAAAAAACTGTGGATACAAGGGACCATACTTGGGTAAACAGAGTTGGGACAACATTTTCACATTTCCCATTACCAATGCTGATTGGTGCATTGCAGTTATTTGAAAAAGGCTGATGCATTCTTGATTTGGTTTTGGTAAAGAATTTTTTTAGGCTGTCAAGGGAACACTCCACCACATCGGTATTTATATTCCTCACAGCTGCAGCACCGCTTTTAACCGGCATACCGTTGTTGTCCACACAGCAGTAGGCGTGCCACAAGTAGTCAGGGATGTTGACACGTTTTTTATTATCCTTTTTAATCCAATTATCTTTGGAGGGAATCGCACCAACCTGAACATAGGCTTTTGCACATCGCGCATCTCCCAAAATGTTCCTGAGTCTTTCCTCATAGGCGTTCCAGGACCCACCGTTCAGTTGAATGTTCTGTGGAACGATGTTGGTCAGGGTGAAGGTGGCAGTGCAGCCAGGATCTGTGAAACAATAAAGAGATACAGTAAATTAGACAATACATTTTGTGGATGTGATGAGTCCTGAGAGTCTACGAGTGCCCAGCGCTCATTGGCTCATTCTGTTTGTTGTGGTTGTTTTCATTGTTATTCATCAGAATGCATTGTGGGTAGTCCTGAGGTCTAAAGAACTCTCTGTCTGTCTCTCCTTCCTCTTAAAACATCTCCAAAGAAGAGGAGACGGAAAACTACACTGAGATGATTTTTGGTTCTTTAAATCACAATGTCTTGTTATGAATCAATATTCTAGAATAAAACACAAAGAAGGAAACACGAGACCTTCAATTCGTAATAAGGGTTAAATGCACAAATTTGCAGAAATGTACAGTACACAAACAAACAAACGAACAGTAACATCCAGCTCCAGTCTTCCTTACCTGTATGGTGCTGATTGGGATTAAGGTGACCACGGTTGTAATCCTTAACATCAATATAGTCCGAATCTGTCGCCTGTTGATCTCCCACAGAGCCTTTATAATTATATCTGTGCCTCAAATCTCCCTCCCACATCATGTTCGCGTCCCAGTTCCGATTTACCAGCTACAAGGTGGAAGATTCACATCAGACAATTTTAATGAATTTTAATCAATTATAAATGATTGGTTGATTTTCAGTATTTCACATTTCAAACTGTATATCTGTGTGACGTACCTTAGGCTCAATAAACCAGTGATCTTGCCGCTGACATCTACCATCATTCCTCTCAAATATATAAGCAGAGTAGAGAGGAATACGGTTGGCTGTGTCGTACCGTGTGGCAAAGTAGTAGCTGTTTGTGCAAAAAATTAACTGAGTCACTTTCAAATTTAACTGTAATTTAGATTTGACTGAGTTAAGAGTTGTGTCTTACTGGTTGTCATATCTCTGGCAGATGTGGACGTCAGCACTGGAGGCCTGTACCTGTGGCTCTGAATTTCTGTAGAAGTACTCCTTACATGTGCTCTTAAAGAAGAAACAGATAATATGAACATTTGCAGTTTACCACTTATCATGTGTTTTTAAACGCTGACAAACAAAATACAAACCTTAAAATTTGTCACAAGTTCTGCGTGCACGGTGAAGATGAGTGGAAGAAGGAAGCACACAGTGAAGCTCTGCATCCTGGATGAAAACATGATCATTGTTCTGCACCTACAGTATAAAACAGTGTTAAACAAACAGGGTGAGGCTGGTGCTGCAAAGAAAAAACACGGTGGTATAAAATTCCCTTTTGTGCTCCAAGTGCCAACGACTGTCATTGGCACTTGGAGCACAAAAGGGAACCAGTGACATCATCACCATTGTGAACGCCCACACAAGAGGTTAAATAGTGAGTCTCCACACCAGTTAGTTGGACCAGTCCCAGCCTGTCAAATAAGTACATGAACTGATGAAGCCTCTTGGATGAGAGGTGAAACGTCTTCCTAGACAAATAACTAAGTCCAGTTGCTTTTGATTTAACCTCCTTTGAAAAAAAAAAAAAAAAACTCCTCTGAGCAGCTTGCGGCTCTGCTCCACCATTCTAAAAATAGCTTGCACCTACAATTAAAGGTAACAAACCTACTGCTAAAGCTATAGGGATTATGACAATGGGCCAATTTGCCAAAATGTTGAACTATCCCTTTAATATAATGGTATCATCCAAAAATTTGATGCTGTAATTGTTTGGATGACTGCTTTTTTCAGCCGTTTGTGCAGGTGGTAAAGAGGAGCTCACACTCCTGTACTGCAGTGCTTAATTACTGAGAGAGAGACATTTACCTTTATCTGGTGGGACCTGTTTGTTAGCAGGAAATAAAACCATTTAATGACGATGAGTGCACTGATGTAGGTTCATCTTTAACCTACCTTGTGCTGCAGCTTTGTGCGGGATGTGCCGGCCTCACTCTCAGTCCAGGACCCCAACTCGATCACGTCGGCGTCACCAGTTATGTTGTGGCGGCAAGAGGTGGATTAAAAGAGCAATCAGTTGGTCGAGACACAGGTGTCAGATGGGGAATCTCTTTATTCACAGCGGCCCTACTAACAACGTAGTCAGGGACATGCCTTTTTATACTAAAGACAGGCTGTGGGTGTTTAGCCTTCATCCTGTTTACCTTACTTCTTGGCAATCTCCCAATGAAGTTGGGGAAACATTTCTCAATTTTGCTTATCTTGAACTTCGACCATGTTGATTACTCAACACAACAGTGGGGAAAAGAAATAATTGATCCCCTGCTGATTTTGTAAGAAAAAAAAAAACACATGGTCTTAAGGTTTTATATTAATTTGCTTTTGTTGGAGTGAATTTGATCCAATACAAACCACGAAGCCTCCACACACCGGTTATGTGCTTCAAATAAGCCCTGTCACCTTATAAAGTACTCCTAATCTCTTAATGTGTTAAGAAGGTTGGTGAGACAGAGACCACAGCTCCATGCAAGATCTCACCTCATGGTTGAAAATAATCATGAGAAAGGTTTATGATCAGTCCAGAACTACACAGAAGGATGATCTAAAGGCTGCTGGGATGACAGTTACCAAGAAAACAACTGGTAACACACTTCACTGTGGCAGGATCGTGCAGTGCCACACTCAAGGCCCATGTACAGGCCCATCAGAAGTTTGATTGACTCAGATAAGGCTTGGGTGAACATGACGGCAGAGAGGATCATCGGGACCACATTGCCTTCCCTCAGAGATATCTACACTGGTCGACTGCACGACAAGGCCAGGAACATCAGCACTGATGTCTCCCCTCTGGAAAGAGGTACCGCTCTCTCAAATCCAGAACTTCAAGACTGAGTAACAGCTTTTTCCACCAGGCTGCCAAAACCATTACCCCACCCCTACTCATCCCACGTAAGGACTGATGCTGAGCTCCCACATATACACCTACACACAATACCAAGTGCAATATACCCCCCCCCCCCCCCCCCCTCCATCCATGAGCCCACTTACTCTTTTGCACTTAAATGCACATCTTTTTTACTGTACCACTGCCATGTGGAGCTGCTAAAACGTATTTTCACAGTAAATGTTGGTGACAATGTTGACAGTGACAGTGACTTCTTACTGTAATTCCTTTCTTTTCCCAGCAGGATCTGGCAATCTCCCAATGAAGTTGGGGAAACATTTCTCAATTTTGCTTATCTTGAACTTCGACCATGTTGATTACTCAACACAACAGTGGGGAAAAGAAATAATTGATCCCCTGCTGATTTTGTAAAAAGAAAAAAAAGAAAAGAAAAAACACATGGTCTAAAGGTTTTATATTAATTTGCATTTGTTGGAGTGAATTCGATCCAATACAAACCATGAAGCCTCCACACACCGGTTATGTGCTTCAAATTAGCCCTGTCACCTTATAAAGTACTCCTAATCTCTTTGTGTTATGTTGATAAAAGACACCTGTCACAGAATCCATCTCTTCCATTTAAACTTCTCCACCACTATGGGCAACATGATGTGGTCAGTTGAGACCATTGAGCTCTTTGGCATCAACTTGACTCACCGTGTTTGGAGGAAGAGAAATGTTGACTAGGACCCAAAGAACACTGTCAAACATGGAGGTGGAAATATTATACTTTGGGGATGTTTCTCTTCCAAGGGTACAGGAAGACTTCACCACATTGAGGGGCCGTTGGATGGGGGCATGTACCGTAAAATCCCTGACAAGAACCTCCTTCCCTCAGTCTGAACCCTGAAGATGGGTCGTGAATGGGTCTTCCAGCATGACAATAACCTAAACCGTGCAGCCAAAGTAACAAAGGAGTGGCTCACGAAGAAACAAAATAAGGACATGGAGTGACTGAGTCATTCTCTCCAGACCTTAATCCTATAGAAAAAATGTGGGAGGGAGCTGAAACTTTGAATTGTTAAGCAACAACCCCGAAACCTTCAGGATTGGAAGAGGATCTGTAAAGAAGAGTGAACCAAAATCACTTCGGATATGTGAACAAACCTGGTAATCAACTACAAGAAACATCTGACCTCAGTACTTGGTGGAAGAACTCTTGTTGGCAAGCACAAAGTTGTGTTGTGCTTATGGATCAAATACTTATTTCACTCCATCAAATGCAAATTAATTTATAACCTTTATATGATGTGTTTTTTTCCTTGATTTTCTGTTGATATTTTATCTCAGTCTGTAAAAATAAACCTACAATAAAAATGATAGACCATCCATTTCTTTGTGAGGCCCAAACTTACAAAATCAGTAGGGGATCAAATACTTACTTTCCCCACTGTGTGTGTGTGGGGGTGTGGTGTACGTAACTTCACTCCCACTCCCAGATGTTTTCCTACTTGTTGTTTCAGTACCAGTACGGGTCATGGTTGGTCGAACTCCCACATATTGCCGCCCGAACAGGGACATGAACCCTGGACCCTGTCACTCTCCTACAGTTTCAAAAAATGTGTTTTAACAATTGGGAAAAACTGTAAGCTGGTCTGCTCTCCCTGCCTCTTCATGTGGCCCAGCCTGTCCCCATTTTTCATATGTTGTAATTGTTTTCTTGTCTGTATACAACATCTATTGCATGTCTGTCCGTCCTGGGTGAGGGATCCCTCCTCTGTTGCTCACCCTGAGGTTTCTCCAAATTTTTCCCTGTTTAAAGGGTTTTCTATGGAGTTTTTCCTCAGTGCATGTGAGGAACTAAGGACAGAGGATGTTGTTATGATGCCATGTAAAGCCCTTTGAGACAAAATGTTTCTAAAAATGGGCTATACAAATAAAATTGCCTTGCCTTGCCTTACCTCATGTATGTAAACACATGGCCATGTGGAAAACTGTATGTAGGAGAAACCTCATGCTCCTTAAAAGAGGATGTCTGAACAGAGAGAGCTATGAAAAGGGTTGATATTACCAACCCTATTGTGAGACAGTTCAGAGATATGAAAACATCCTACCTTCTTTACTTTACCCATTTCCTGGGTAATGAAGCCATTAAACCTAATCACTAATTATATAAAGAAACAAAGGGAAGTATTCTGGATGTTTAATAAAAAAACATGTATTTCCTCATGGCATGAATGAAGATTTTTCTATTAATAATTTTTTATAGTCTCCCTCCTTCATTAACAAATGTGTTTGCTATTGTTCCCTATTTCTCTGGACAGAGTGTGTGTAGCGCCCTTTTCCCTGCTGTGTTTTGATTGATTGATTGATTGATTGATATCTTTATTTCGATCATGTAAACTACAGTGTAAAAAAAATAAAATAAATAAGATAAAATAATAATATAATAAGTGAACAGAAAAATGTATACACAACATCTCATAAGCAACGCAGTTTACATGAGCGAAAAGGAGTAGGAAGAAGTATAAACTTATCTAATCCTACCCCTATAATTTTAACTATATGTTCTAATTAAACATTTAACACATTACACATTTTAATCCAATTAGTAAGTAATCAAACACCTTGTGTGAATTATTCAATGTACCTCTGGAGAATCATTTCTTTATGTCTCTTTTTAAACATGATTACACTCGAAATGTTTTTGATTTCAGTACTCATATTATTCCACAGTTTTACTCCACAAATGGTGATACAGAAACTTTTCTTTGTTGTGCGAGCTCTACCAACCTTTAGATTTGATTTCTCTCTTAAATCATAACCTTGCTCTCTTTCATGAAACATTCTCTGAATATTTCTTGGTAGCAGATAGTTCCTTGCTTTATATAATACTTGGACTGTTTTATGCTCCACCAAATCAAACAATTTTAGAGTTTTAGATTTCCAAAATAAGTCATTGGTGTGTGCCCCATAATCAACCCTGTGAATAATTCTCATTGCTCTTTTTTGTAGTATGAAAAGTGGCTGAAGTGCAGTTTTGTATGTGTTTCCCCATGTCTCTGTACAGTACTCTAAATAAGGAAGAATCAGTGAGTTGTACAGAATATAGAGTGATTTATGATCTAGGACATGCTTTGCTTTTACCAAAACTGAAATACTGCGAGACAGTTTAGATTTGATATGTTTTATGTGAGGTTTCCAGCAAATTTTGTCATCTATTATCACTCCCAGGAATTTATTTTCATTTACTCTTTCAATATTTACACCATCTATTTGTACCTGTATTTGATTGTGTATTTTACAGTTTCCAAATAACATGATTTTTGTTTTGTTCAGATTTAGTGATAATTTATTCTTGTCAAACCATTTTTTAATTTTACTTAACTCTGAAGTGATGACATCCAAAAGTTGCTGCAAATTTTCACCAGAACAAAAAATGTTTGTGTCATCTGCAAATAAAATACATTTAACTAGACTAGACACATTACAGATGTCATTAATATATAGGACAAAGAGTTTGGGTCCCAACACTGACCCCTGGGGGACACCACATGCAATATCCAGACATTCTGACGAACAGTCTCCCATCTTCACATATTGCTGCCTGTTTCTCAAATAACTTCCCACCCAATTCAAGGCAACCCCCCTGATCCCATATTGCTCCAATTTATAAATCAATCTATTGTGGTTAATTGTATCAAATGCTTTTTTTTAGATCAATGAATACTCCTGCTGCATATTGCTTTTTATCTATGGAATCTGTTATAGTTTCTATAAGTTCTGTTAGAGCAGTGGTTCTCAACCTTTTTTGAACCAACGCCCCCCCTGACCATACCATGATCCTCTGACCGCCCCCCCCCCCCCCCCCCCAAAAAAAAAAAAACGATGTTACAAAATTTCTTTTTAAACTTGTTTTCTACACTTATCTGTTACTTTATTCATATTTCACTGCTTTCGTGAAGCTAAGACTCTGGTAAACATATTTCAAGCACCAAAACAGTTTGTCCTCATGACGAAGGTGTGTTTTCACAAGGGATTTGAACATTTTCAAAAAGCGGACTTCAAATTTCCAGCATTTGACCTAAATTATTTAATTTTTTACAGGTCTCTAGAACAAAAACTGCCCATAATGATGGTAATGATGAAGGAGCTCTCCATGGTTACTTAACCAAAAGTCTCTCAAACAAAGAAAACTATGGACTATGGAAGTTTTAATGCTCAAAATACAAACAATATTATGATGTGAACCGTATGTTGCGGTTAAAAAAAAAAAAAAAGATTGTTGATTTGGTGCTAGAATGTCCTATTGTGCGTGCAAATTTTTTTTGAGGATGCCCTCAAATCACTTATTTTGGGCACTAACTGGGGACCAAAAAGTTGGTAAACTGAATTTCAGAAACATTATCTTGGCTAACAATGTGGAAGAATAAGGTGGATGTATTTCAAAAAACTTATTTCACCACTCCATGTATTGATTTTTCGGCTTCATTGTAAACAAATGCACATGGCCAGGGACTGCTAGCAAAACAGCGGAAAAGCAGCTGACTTGCATAGTTCCTCTTTGATTAAACATTTGAAATCCCTAGTTTAATGTTACACTGCTCTCACATTTCCATTGAAGGTAGCTCCCCTCCCCTAGCACAGACTTTTTTTTTTTTTTTTTACCCCAAGCACAGACTGATGCAGGCAAGGTGCACGTGTGAGTCAGGGTGGAAGAGACCACATCCATCAGAAAGGAGGGGAGTTGTAATTTTTGGAAAAAGGCAATGATGTATTTTTGAGATGGACTATGACATTATTTGTAATACATTTCACTCAATATGACCACTGATCATAGCTAGATGGTAAAATAATAAGTAAGGTAAAGTAACTTAAAAAAAAAAAAAAAAACATCCCACAAATCTGAGGGGGCACCTGCCCCCTCGGTTTCTATTGACATTACGCCGCTGGTAATTTACGGGCTTCTCTCTTCAAACGGGGTGTTTGTGCAAGACGCTATATCTAAAGACCCAACATGCACCCTGTAACTTAAGGTGGCGGCCAAAAATCACCTAGATCGGCAGGAAAACCCTGTCGGGTAAAGTCGGACGGACATGTGCGTGTGCTTCACCTGTAAAGACGGCGCCGCTAAAAAAAAAAAAAAAAAAGACGGCTCGGGTCACCTGCTCCTCGCAGGGACGAGCAGTCAGCTCTGCTATTCCTCTTTCTTCAGCCTGTAGCCTACACTAATGTTTGGCTGTACTTAGTATAAAAAATCCATCTAACTTCATTCAGTAGCCTATGGATAAACTACAAAGACGTGTGTGTCATTTAAATCAGACCGTCTGACGCAGCGCTCCTGTAGTGCGCACTATGGTTGGTTTGAAACGTGTGCGGGAATTTTCCGCATAATGAGTGTTATATTTGCGGGTTAAATCAGTTGAAAAGTAGGTTATTTATGTCGGTTATTTGCACTTAAAAAGTTGGGAAACCATTAAAGTTGAAAAAGTAGAGCTCAAATGAACTTTGTAGGAACCAAGTTGTGGCGCCCCCCATTTTTGCCTGAGCGCCCCCCTCTCAGCTCTCAAGCTCCCAGCGCCCCCCACAAAGTTCAGAACGCCCCCCAGGGGGCGGTACCGCCCCCGTTGAGAAACCCTATGTTAGAGCAAGTGATGTTGAATGGTTTGATCTGAAACCATATTGACTGTTACTGAGTAAGTTGTGTTTTTCTATAAAACTGTCCAATCGGTTATTAAAAAGTTTTTCTAGTATTTTTGAGAATTGAGGAAGAAGAGAAACAGGCCTGTAATTTGTGAAGTGGTGACGATCCCCAGTTTTGTACAGCGGTGTTACTTTTGCTAGTTTCATTTTATGAGGAAATTGCCCGGTTTGGAATGATAAATTGAAGATATGAGTGAGTGGTTTAGAAATCCCAGCAATAACCTTTTTTACTGTTTTCATGTCTATGTCATGACAGTCAGATGACATCTTGTTTTTACATTTATTAACAGTTTCTATAATTTCTTTTTCTTCTATTGCTCTGAGAAACATAGAAGAAGGATTCCTTTCTATGACCTCCTCATTGGTACTTCCTGTCATTGGTGGATCGGGGATTTTTTCTGCCAATTTCGGTCCAACACTTACAAAGAAATTATTGAACTTATTAACCACCTCCTCAATATTATCAACATTTAAATCATTATCAATAAAATATTCGGGGTAATTAGTCTGTCTAGAGCCATTTCTTATTATACTGTTCAAAATATTCCAAATACCTTTAATATTGTTTTTGTTATTTTCTAATATTTCATTATAATATTCCTTTTTACGTATTCTCATAATGCTAGTTAATTTATTTTTATATTTTTTATATTTGTTTTCAGCTTCTGCTGTTCGATGTTTTAGAAATTCTCGATATAATGTATTTTTCTTTTTACAAGCGTTTTGAAGTCCCTTTGTGATCCACTGATTATCTTTATGATTTTGTTTTTTTCTATATTGTTTGATTGGACAATTTTTATCATAGAATACACAAACAATTTTTAAGAATTCATCATATGCTTTGTTGCAGTCATTTTCTTTATATATTCGTTCCCAGTCTTGAGCTAGCAAATCATTTCTTAATTTAACCATAGACTCTTCTGTCCTAACCCTTCTATATTGTAGTTTGATATCCTGTTGGTTATTCATGTGGCTGTTGTTGTAAGTTGTAAAAACAGGCAAATGGTCACTGATATCACAAACTAACAGTCCGCTCACTGTGTCATTATCTATTTGATTAGTGAAGATATTATCAATAAGTGAGGCACTATGGGAAGTAATGCGGCTGGGTCTGGTGATTTTAGGATATAGACTTAAGCTGTATAAAGTGTTGATAAATTCTTCTGTCATTTTGTGTTTATTTTGGTTTAGTAAGTCAATGTTAAAGTCACCACAGATAAACATGACTTTCTGACTTATTCTTGAGAAATTTTCCTCCATCCAGTCCCTGAACAAGTCTATGTTTGAACCTGGTGTTCTGTATATACAACTCACAATGATATTTTTCTTTCTCTCCATTACAATTTCTATAGTAACACATTCAAGAAGATTATCTACTACTACTGACAACTTTTCATCAACCTTGAAATTGAATTTCCTGTCCACAAACAAAGCAACACCACCACCATTCTTGTTTTTTCTGTTTACATAGACCAATTCATATCCATCCAGTTCAAAGTCAATAGCCCGTTCACTGTTCATCCAAGTTTCTGATACAGCAATGATGCTAAAAGGCTGTGTGATCTGGCTTAGGAAATATTTTATGTTCTCAAAATTGGCATACAGGCTCCTGCTGTTAAAGTGGATTATTGATATTTTGTTTCCAGATTTTATAGTGTTGTTGAACTGTTCTTCAGTGTAATAGTAGCAGTTGTTCTTGATGTTAGGGAAAAAGTTGTTTTCTGGATCAATGTCATTTTCTATGTCCTGTGGATGATGCTCAGTATATTGAAAAGGGTTTAGCTCTAGATCCTCATATTCAGTAATCCTTTGTGTAACATTATTATTTCCAGAATGTGTTTGGTTTGTGTTTGTTATCATTAAAAGTGTGTGGGGTTACCCATACCTGCTAGGCTTGTTGCTCTTGGCTATTTTGGAGTACTGCTGCGAGGACGAATGATCAGTTTGTCGTGCCGTAGGTAGGCAATGTCGCCCCTCTCTCTCGCAGCTCTCAGATCTGGCATCAGTTCTTTCCTCTTCCTCCTCACAGCATCTGTGTAGTCCTCATTTATGTAGATTTTACTTATGTGTTTGATGTATTCCTTTCTGGTTTCTCCGTGTATGATAATTTAAACGGTTTCTTTTGAATCCACCTCCTGATGCAGCTCCTCAGCTCAACACCATGTACGGCATCATCCACATCTCCCCTCACTTCTTTTCAGTTTCTATTGGTCCAAAACCACATGACCACATTGTGAAACCCATCTCCACAGGTGTTCAGCTCACTGGCATGAACTGTATGTGGATGAATATGATGGTGGTTGTACAATGAGTGTCTTGATGACCCTGATGAAGGCCATGAGGCAAAGCGGGCAGGGTAATAGTAGAAGCTTCACAGAATATGAATTTGTTTATCGCATCACTGTGGAAATAAAACTGGTCCAACAAACTGTCACAGGTGTGTGTAGTAACAAAGTAAAGGAAGGACTGAACCAGGTCTCTACTGGGGAGACACTGGCTCTGCTACAAGGCATTTCAGGAGCAAAATCTTAAATTGGAAATTAATATTCACTAAAGACACGACATGCACTCATAAAACGACAACTGAACCAAAACAATATTACATGCAAATTAAGTCCAAATCTTAAAGGAAACAAATTCTAGGGGTTTCTCCTTCAACTCTGTATTGTATTGATGATGAGGGGAGTAGAATAAAAGCGGTTGGAGGGAGTTGGAGGAGGGGTGAAGATCTTCCTGGGCCTCAGGGAACCAGCGGAGGCACTGGACCGACATGTTGTCCAACCCGCGGCCCGAGGCACAACCTGCTGACGGCCCAGCAGGTCAACTCCACCCTGGCCCTTCTGATGGACACGTTTAGATTTATTCATCTGAGTGATTTCTTGAAATGAAAGATTGATAATTATATTTTTATATTTTATACCGAATCATAACATTTGGATTCACCTCTCATCCAAGAGGCTTCATCAGTTCATGTACTTATTTGACAGGCTGGGACTGGTCCAACTAACTGGTGAGCTCTTTGGCATCAACTTGACTCACCATGTTTGGAGGAAGAGAAATGTTGACTAGGACCCAAAGAACACTGTCTCACTGTCAAACATGGAGGTGGAAATATTATACTTTAGGGACGTTTCTCTTCCAAGGGTACAGGAAGACTTCACCACATTGAGGGACCGTTGGATGGGGGCATGTACCGTAAAATCCCTGACAAGAACCTCCTTCCCTCCGTCAGAACCCTGAAGATGGGTCGTGAATGACAATAACCTAAACCGTGCAGCCAAAGTAACAAAGGAGTGGCTCAAGAAGAAACAAAATAAGGACATGGAGTGACTGAGTCATTCTCTCCAGACCTTAATCCTATAGAAAAAATGTGGGAGGGAGCTGAAACTTTGAATTGTTAAGCAACAACCCCGAAACCTTCAGGATTGGAAGAGGATCTGTAAAGAAGAGTGAACCAAAATCACTTCGGATATGTGAACAAACCTGGTAATCAACTACAAGAAACATCTGACCTCAGTACTTGGTGGAAGAACTCTTGTTGGCAAGCACAAAGTCGTGTTTTGCTTATGGATCAAATACTTATTTCGCTCCATCAAATGCAAATTGATTTATAACATGTATATGATGTGTTTTTTTCCTTGATTTTCTGTTGATATTTTATCTCAGTCTGTAAATTAAACCTACAATAAAAATGATAGACCATCCATTTCTTTGTGAGGCCCAAACTTACAAAATCAGTAGGGGATCAAATACTTACTTTCCCCACTGTGTGTGTGTGGGGGTGTGGTGTACGTAACTTCACTCCCACTCCCAGATGTTTTCCTACTTGTTGTTTCAGTACCAGTACGGGTCATGGTTGGTCGAACTCCCACATATTGCCGCCCGAACAGGGACATGAACCCTGGACCCTGTCACTCTCCTACAGTTTCAAAAAATGTGTTTTAACAATTGGGAAAAACTGTAAGCTGGTCTGCTCTCCCTGCCATATATGACCCAGCCTGTCCCCATTTTTCATATATTCCATGTTGTAAACTGTTTTCTTGTCTGTATACAACATCTGTTTGCACGTATGCCCATCCTGGGTGAGGGATCCCTCCTCTGTTTCTCACCCTGAGGTTTCTCCAAATTTGTCCCTGTTTAAAGGGTTTTCTATGGAGTTTTTCCTCAGTCGATGTGAGGGTCTAAGGGCAGAGGATGTTGTTATGATGCCATGTAAAGCCCTTTGAGACAAAATGTTTGTAAAAATGAGCTATACAAATAAAATGACCTTGCCTTGCCTTACCTTATGTATGTAAACACATGGCCATGTGGAAAACTGTATGTAGGAGAAAACGCATGCTCCTTAAAAGAGGATGTCTGAACACAGAGTGCTATGAAAAGGGTTGATATTACCAACCCTATTGTGAGACACTTCAGAGATATGTGTGGTGGCAAAACATTACATATGAAACATCCTACCTTCCTTCTTTCATTACATTTCCTGGGTATTTTCCTTTTCACACATTCCTTTTCACATCTCTTGTTTTGCACATGGAAATAAAACATTTTTCATTAAGACATGAGAGATTGAAGCATGGTTACACGACCCAGACTCAGTTGATCATCATCATGATCATCACTGATAATATGAATAATATCTGCCAAACTGGACCATCATGTACATGGAAAAAATACTCTGTAATCATCATCGTCATCATCATCATCATCATCATCATCTTTTATTGGAAGACACGGTGAAATTCAGAATGCTCAAAAGGTTCAGAAATACAGAAATCAATACAGGGATAAACAACAGAAAATACATTTCTTGAAAGAACACAATAGATTTAACAATATTGGCAGATAAGCAGATGTTTGTAATGAGAGTAACCTGAAATCCTTTTTTCCAATAATGTGGATATTGACTGACATCTACAGAATCAATAGGGTTGTAGATGTAGGTCAGGTCACACCCAGGGGATTGTGGGTAGGTGGCACATCCTGATGAAAATAGTGAAAACATTTGTGGACTGAGATTTGACTTTGAGCCTCAAGCTAAAGTTATGCTAACACAGGCTCTGTGTGGGAACATAATTTTACAGGAAGAGGAAACACATGATTTTGATGTAAAAATACTAAAGATATTAAGATTTTTGATGACGACGATACAGGATTGAAGCTGGGAAAATATTTGTTTATGTCCTTTTGGGGACAATACTTTTGCAATCTCCTTTACCACTTCTGGTTGGTGGTACATCACAGTTATCTGAAAATGTTGTACTTATTTTTGATCCCACTTTTTCAAAGAATTCCTCGAGGCTGTCAACGGAACACTCTATGACTGTTGTATCTTCATTCCTCACAGCTGCAGCACCGTTCGTGACCCGACCCTCTTCGTCCACACAGCAATAGGCGTGCCACAAATATTCAGGAATGTTGACATGGATTTGATTATCCTTTTTAGGCCAACCAGTATTAGAGGGAATTGCACCGGCCAGAACATAGGCTTGTCTGCACTTTTGAAAATGGTCTTGAGTTTTGTCTGATATTTGGCCCACGAACCATCCTTCAGTTTAATGTTCTGTGGAACTGCGTTGGTCAGAGTGTAGGTGGCTTTGCAGCGAAGACCTGTAAAACAGTAACAAGTAAATTAGACAAGACATTTTGTGGATGTGGTGAGTCCTGAAGAGTCTATGAGAACCCAGTGCTCTTCCTGTTTTTTGTGTTTTTTTTTCATTAGTCAGGTTTCCATCTAAATGTATCAACATTTTTGAGCAAATTTTGTGAAAATGCACATTTCTGCCCATTTCCATTTGTTATTGTTTTTTGGGTTTCTTTTTTAAAGTATATTTTTTGGGGCTTTTTTTTTTGGACAGGGCAGTTTTTCGCAAATTTTGAATAAATAAGAATAGGTGGATGAAAACCTGATTATTGTTTTTCATCAAAATGCATTGTGGGTAGTCCTGAGGTCTAAAAAATTATCTGTCTGCCTCTCCTTCCTTTTAAAACATCTCCAAAGATTTCTTTTAGCACTCTAGATCAACACTGTTCACATCCAGGTGCATTTAAAGCCGCATACAGTGTAAATGGTGATGTTCATATCATTTGGTTTCTCTGAGTGTTTTATTCTGAAATCCGCTCTATTTTTTATTGGATCACTCAGAAAACAGTCAGCCAATCAGAAGAGAGGCTCAGAGAGGAGACTGAAAACTACACTGAGATGTTTTTTGATTCTTTAAAGGAGCTTGAGGCAAGATCAAGGAATAAAACTCATTAGCGATACAACGGCCGTAGCGGCCGTCAGGGTTACTGCAGCCATCAGCCAAGCTGGTGCGGGAGCGCGCATCAACTCGACACAGCAGTGCAGCTGATGCTGTGACAGTGACACTGTGGCTGAATTGGAAACGGCATAACGTTACTATACCAGTGTTTTCCATTAATCAGCCGCCACAGTTTCGTTTGGGTCCGCCGCAGCAGTCTCTCACAGAAAAAAAGAACATTTTTCACTATCTCTCATCTCTGCCAGTCAGCCCCTCTACCTGCTGTCTCTCTCACGACACACACACACGTCGCGCTTGGCTGTTAATAAACAGTAAATGCGCCATGCCGCGCTCATTGTACAGTGCTCAATTTACCGCGACACCGGGAGGTTGACCGGCCAGGCATCAGGTCAGCACACCGGCCGCCGCCGCCGCCTCTGTGAGCCGCTGCTGCCGCTCGGCTGCTCTAGTGGCTCTGCTCCTCCGAACACGTCGGAGAATTTCCTTACAGGCGTTGTTTGGGTAAACTGACCACGGATGAATCAATCGGCTCATTGTAAAACTATTTATTTATTTATTTATTGAAGTAGCCTAAATATTGTGATTTTTGTACGTACAGAGCCCCAAGGCTGCGCTGCTCACACACACACCTGAAGCTTCACTTTTCATTCAAATGAACTAATGCGACTGCCACAATTGTTAGATTTCATCAATGAGACCAGCATTTATCTCCTAAAAACAATTCAACCAGCCGGCAGAAAACCTAAAAACCTAAAAACCTGTGGGTAAGTTACTCGGCTCGTTTTCTTCCCTGGGAGGAGGACAAAGTTTGCCCGGCCGATGAGCTCAGCTCCCCGGCTGCAGCCTCTGTGACGAGCCGCTGCTGCCGCTCGTCACAGAGGCTCTGCTCTCCTCCGAAAAATGTCGGAGCAAATCTACTTACAGACGTTATTTGGATAAACTGACAACAGATTGGGAATCTAAACTGTCACTTTCTCGCATGAAAAAATATTAAAATTTAAGAAAGTGACGTTATTTCTCTACTCGCTGCTCACATAACTGTTCAGGCTGCAAGACATCCGCCGACCGCTGGTTGCAAGCGGTGGAAAGCCGAAGCTGTCGAGGACGCGCACGCAGCGTCATTTGACGTCACATCCGCGGACAGCGCGGGAAATTCGGACCCAGAATTGCAGCGCATTATGCAGCACACAGCCTGTTCAAGGCAACAGAGAGATACGCGAGTGGGCTCATTTTGGTTTTGAACGCTTCATTGCTCATTAGCAGTAAAAAACTTAAAACGCATGTGCATTTCTTCACAAATCTTGCCTCATGAACCTTTAAACCACAATATCTTGTTATGAATCAATACTCTAGAATAAAACACGAGACCTTCAATTCATAATAAGGGTTAAATGCACAAATTTGCAATCATGTGCACAATGCAGATTAATGGTAACAGCCAGCTCCAGCCTTCCTTACCTGTATGGTGTTGATTGGGATTAAGGTGACCACGGCTGTAATCTCTAAAACCACTGTAGTCTAAATATGTTGCCTGGTCTTTGCCCATTGGGAGGGTACGATGCTCATTCAAATCTTCTTTCGTCATCATGTTGTTATCTTCCCAATGCTCATCTACCAGCTACAAGGTGGAAGATTCACATCAGACAAATCTCTGGTTCAGTTTGTGTTATTGGGTCAAATTTAATCAATAATCTACTGAATTTACTGAAAATGACTGGTTGTTCTTTATTTCACATTTCAAACTGTGTATTTGTGCATGTGTGACGTACCTGAGGCTCAATATACCACAAATTGCCATGGTCACATGTACCATCATTCTGATCATATGTATAAGCAGAGTAGACAGGAATATGGTTGGCACGGTCGTACAGCGTGGCAAAGTGGTACCTGTTTGTGCAAAAATCAACTGAGACATTATCAAATTCAACATTAACTCATATTTGACTGAGTTTAAAGAGTTGTGTCTTACTCGTCTCCAAGTCTCTGGCAGATGTGGACATAGTCACTGGAGCCATCCAGCTCTGGCACAGATCTTTCGTAGAAGAACTGATCACACGTGTTCTTAAAGAAGAAACAGACAATATGAACACTTACTGTTTTACCACTTATCATATATTTTTAAATGTTGACAAACAAAACACATACTTCAGGTGCCCAGGTGGCACAGTGCGAGCCAACTCTTTGTTAATTTAAATGTACCCAATTGTGAAGCACTTCTAAGAAATTTAATGTATCGTTTTATGTGCCGCCTGGATGACTCGGGGAACAGCATTATTGGGGCTTTGACAAGCCCTGATAGGAGCTGCTATAGGTATTCCTCCAGGCTTAGAAAACACTGGTGGGATAGCCTGCTTATGAATTATGTGGAGAATTGATTCTCTGTCTTTGTGTATGTCTCTTTTCTCTCTCTCCTTCTTAAATCTGTTTTTAACATGTCTGTTGTTGTTGATATGGACCGCTTGTTGTGTCTGCAATAAAGATTAATAATAATAATAATACCTCAAAATGTTGAACAACTTCTGCGTGCACGGTGAAGATGAGAAGAGGAAGGAAGAACACAGTGAAGCTCTGCATCCTGGATGAAAACTGTGAATCACGATCGTTGGTCTGCACCAATAAAACAATAGAAGAAGAAAATCATCAAAAATGCATACAGAGCCAGGTCCCTCCCCCCTCTGTCATACTCGGATCACTCCACTGTCCACCTTATGCCCACATACAAAACAGCAATACAATCCAACAAGCCCCTATCACTAAACATGGATGCAAAAAGACTTTGGTTAGACCTGACCAAACAGGTTTCATTAAGGGGAGGTCCTCCTCTAATAACATAAGAAGGCTTTTAAATATAATGCAGATGGCCAGTGACGAAGAAATGCAGGACCTGATAGTTTCATTGGACTACACCAGAAATCAAAGGCTTTTTGATCAATGGTAAAACACATAAAATTTCTCTGTATGCAGACGATGAAATTATGCATCTGGTCGACATTGGCACTACAATTCCGAGTCTACTTGAGTGTCTGCAACAGTTTGGACATGTATCAGGCTTTAAAGTGAATTTAACTAAAACTGAAGCCATGCCCATGGGAGCCCTGGCAGGCTCTGCCCCACCTAGTGGATTTCCTTTCCACTGGTCACCTAAGGAGATAACATATCTTGGAATTAAAATTGGTCCCTCCCTCAGAAAATTGATCACTTTAGCTCAGCTTTTAACACACTTCAGCCTCACTTGCTTGTTAACAAGCTAAATGTATTTTTCTTTGCTCCTGCTTTGCCCCACCACCTCATTCTCAACACTGTTAAAACCAAAGAAATCATCTTCGACCCAAGAGAGGTGCGACCTCACAATGGTCAGACACACCTGGATTAATCAGTTTGTCCAATAATGTAAGACAGGAAATAAAGGAGCAGGCTTAAGATCAGGAAGTAGTGGAGCTGTGCATAAAGCCAATTAAGGCATGTGATTACTTACACACAGGGTATGATACTCTGGTTATGTTTTAGATTTTATCCTTCTATTGTAAGCCTATTGCTCAATGTAGCAGGGAAGGAGTAGACCATAGACTGTATATAAATTAGGAATAGATGAAAAACAGAAAAAAATACAAAAAAAACAACAGGGGGAAAAAATAGCCAGAAAAACAGGAAAAAAGATTAGTTAGAAAAACAGGGGGAAAAAAATACTCAGAAAAACAGAAAAAATGACCTTGAAAAACAGACCCCAAAAAAAATTACTCAGAAAAACTGGACTTTTTTAAATGTGAATGTTAATGTTAATATGTATGATGTATGATGTGGTTTTAGGAGGCAGCTGTGTCAGCACCCGTGCCCAAAACAAATTTCCTGTTAAAAAAAATAAAGTTAATCTTAATCTTAAAGAGGAAGTGACAAGTGTTAACCAACATTCACATTATATGGTCATGCTGCAGTTGATAATACAGATAAAAAACGCATGGTGGTGGTGGTCAGCAGCGTCATGCTCAGCAACAGTCCACCACAATAAATGCATCAGTTGAGTATAAGTATGAACGAGCACACACACGCACACACCACTTTCTCTCATCTGTCTCACCTGTCCTCACCTTCTCTATTGCAGCAGAGTGGATGAATCTGGCACAACCTCACTAGTTAACAAGGTACATGGAGAATACAAACATCACTTATATAAGTAGGTAAAAAAAAACACGTAGCCAATCATATTCATCCACATAGATGCCAGTGAGCTGAACACCTGTGGAGATGGGTTTGACAATGTGGTCATGTGGTTTTGGACCAATAGAAACTGAAAAGAAAGTGAGGGGAGATATGGATGATGAGCTGAGGAGCTGCATCAGGAGGTGGATTCAAAAGTAACCGTTTAAATTATCATACATGGAGATTAATGATAAAAACAATAAGGAATACATGGTACAGCTGACCTCACTGACAAACGTGAACCAAGAAGAGAGAGACTGTGACAAAGAGACTGGAGCTGGACTGTGGATCTGCAGTTTGTGGTCAGTGTCCCCAGTAGAGACCTGGTTCAGTCCTTCCTTTACTTTATTACCACACACACCTGTGACAGTTAGTTATGCCAGTTTTATCTTCAACCTGGTGCAATAAACATTTATATTCTATGAACCGTCTACTCTGCAGCTCTGGGAATAGAGAAGGTGAGAGTAAAAAGCACAACTTTATTTGACCGACACGTTTCAGTTCATGGACTTAATCAGGGTCAAAAAAGTCACTATACAAACAAAAATAACCAACTTTACAGTAAGTGTGGTACCTGCATTAATTGCCAATACACTAAAAATATGAAACATTTCAATCGTCCCACTAAAGGCAAAATAATTCACTTTAAGGCAATCGTAAAACCAGAAATGTTGTGCATGTAAACAAATGTCCATGTGGAAAACTGTTTGTAGGAGAAACTTTGCGTTCCTTAAAGGGATAGTTCAACATTTTGGCAAATTGGCCCATTGCCATAATCGCTATAGTCATAGCAGTAGGTTTGTTACCTTTATTTGTCGGTGTAAGCTATTTTTAGAACGGAGGAGCGGAGCGGCAGGCTGCTCAGAGCTACACTATGGAGGCTAATGGAATTTCTTGGTTTCCCTCATCAAACTCATCAAATACAAAATCCCAAAACTCCAAAACGCTTTCGTGGACAAGTTGTGAGCTGCACAATCACCACGCTATGAGATAATAATGGAACGTTACGAGACGGAGTTGTTTTAGTGTAGCTCTGAGCAGCCTGCCGCTCCGCTCCTCCGTTCTAAAAATAGCTTACACCGACAAATAAAGGTAACGAACCTACTGCTATGACTATAGGGATTATGGCAATGGGCCAATTTGCCAAAATGTTGAACTATCCCTTTAAAAGAGCGCATCTCAGGAGTGCTACCAAGTGTCTCACAAAAGGGTTGATATTACCAACCCTATTGTGAGACACTTTAGAGATATGAAACATCCTACCTTCTTTCCTTCTATACGAGCCATTAAACCTAATCATAGAAGAGGGAATCTTAATTCTATAAAGAAACAAGGGGAAGCATTCTGGGTTTTTGATTTAAAAAGTTTATTTCCTCATGGCATAAATGAAGAATTTTCTATTTATGACTTTTTATAGTCTCCCTCCCTCCTCTATTAACAAATGTGTTTCCCTATCTTGCTATTGTTCTCTGGACAGAGTGTTTGTATTCCCCCTTTCCCTGCTGTGTTTGATGCATTCCTTGCTGATTTTATCATGATAATTTAAACGGTTACTTTTGAATCCACCTCCTGATGCAGCTCCTCAGCTCATCATCCATATCTCCCCTCACTTCTTTTCAGTTTCTATTGGTCCAAAACCACATGACCAGATTGTCAAACCCATCTCCACAGGTGTTCAGCTCACTGGCATCTATGTGGATGAATATGATGGTGGTTGTACAATGAGTGTCTTGATGACCCCGATGAAGGCCATGAGGCAAAGCGGGCAGGGTAATAGTAGAAGCTTCACAGAATATGAATTTGTTTATCGCATCACTGTGGAAATAAAACTGGTCCAACAAACTGTCACAGGTGTGTGTAGTAATAAAGTAAAGGAAGGACTGAACCAGGTCTCTACTGGGGAGTTCACACTGCAGATCCACAGTCTGTTTGTTATGACAAGATGGGCTGGTGTAGGATAAAACAGCAACAGTGAATACTTGGAGCTGGTGGTGGAGGAGGAGTGTGGTCCAGCTTTTCACGTGCTTATAGCTGAGCTCTTTTAAGAACTTAAAACTTTATCTATTTTATTTTACTTTTATTTGCTCTTGCTTTTAACTCTGTTTTTATTGTTTTGTTTGTTTTTATTCTGTTTTATGCTTCTTTTTTTAATGTTTTGTCTTTATGTAAAGCACATTGAGTTGCCTTGGTATGAAATGTGCTATATAAATAAAGATGCCTTGCCTTGCCTCCAGTCTCTTTGTCACAGTCTCTCTCTTCTTGCTTCATGTTTATCAGTGTGGTCGACTGTGCCACCTCCAACTAACATAAACACCCTGAGAAACCCAGTGGAAAGTAATATTAACTAAAAATACAACATGCACTCATAAAACAATAACTGAACCAAAACAATGTTACATGCAAATTAAGTCCAAATCAATTAAAGTAAACCAATTCAAGGGGTTTCTCCTTTCTACTACAGGTGATCATCATCATGATCATCACTGAGAATATGAACTGGACCATCATGTATGGAAAAATACTCTGTAACCATCATCATCATCATCATCATCATCATCATCATCATCATCTTTTATTGATTTAAATCCTTGGAAAACACACTGAGATTAAGAATGCTCATTGGCAAAGCTTCAGAAATACAGAAATCAATACAGTGATAAACAACAGAAAAATACATTTCTTAAAAGAACACACTAGATTTAACAATATTGGCAGATGAGCAGATGTTTGTAATGAGAACAAGAATGATTAATATGATAGAAACAATATACAATTGAAAACAGTGATTACAGTTGATTCACTTTTCAGTTGACCTGAAATCCTTTACTCCAATAATGTGGAGCAAGAAGCGAATGTAAAGGAGGAACCTCACGGATATTGGTTGACATCTACAGAACCAATAGGGTTGAATGTAGGTCAGGCATCACCCAGGGGATTGTGGGTAGGTCCATCCTGATGAAAACAGTGAAAACATTTGTGGACTGAGATCATGTTTGAGTTTGAGCCTCGGGCTAAAATTATGATGAAAGTTTTTTGTCATGAATTTGGCATCAAGAGAGTGAACAAGAAGATATTTGATAAAAAAAATTATTATTTTTTCATTTCCTGAGTGTTTTAACAATTGGGAAGAACTGTAAGCTGGTCTGCTCTCCCTGCCTCTCATGTACAGTATATGGCCCAGCCTGTCCCCATTTTTCATTTTTCATGTTGTAATTGTTTTCTTGTCTGTATACAACATCTGTTTGCACGTCTGTCCATCCTGGGTGAGGGATCCCTCCTCTGTTGCTCACCCTGAGGTTTCTCCAAATTTTTCCCTGTTTAAAGGGTTTTCTATGGAGTTTTTCCTCAGTGCATGTGAGGAACTAAGGACAGAGGATGTTGTTATGATGCCATGTAAAGCCCTTTGAGACAAAATGTTTCTAAAAATGGGCTATACAAATAAAATTACCTTGCCTTGCCTTACCTTATGTATGTAAACACATGGCCATGTGGAAAACTGTATGTAGGAGAAATCTCACGCTCCTTAAAAGAGGATGTCTGAACACAGAGTGCTATGAATAAAAAAAAAAACGATAAAAATAATTATTTTTTCATTTCCTGCTGGGTCATAAAGTATAGGCTACCCCCGCAACACAGTGTTCATGTCATGATTGTCTGTATTTTGAGCATAAAAATAAAACAAATAGCCTATTTAAAATGAAATAAAAACTGGTCCATAGTTGTCTTTGTTTAATAACTGATAGGAGTAAAGGATTGAGTGTCTAAAAGCTCGTGGCGATTCTGATGATGTTTTTTTTTTTTTTTTTTGCTGTTATAAAACACACACACATACACTGCTGCTACAGCTGTACAGTGCCACATCCACTGCGCTCTGGCTCAAGTGATCAGTGCTCAGATGGAGGTTAGATCTTCACATTTTGAACTCTTTTAAAGTGAAGCCAAACAAACACCAGAGAGAGAGAGGAACAGCAGAGCTACACTGACAGCTCAGCCAGGTGCAGGTGAGTTACAGGTGACTGTTTATGTTACGGGACAACACTTGCACAATCTCCTAAACGACTGATTTTTTGTGGTATGCAGTTGTCAAAAAGCTCAATGTTTTGTAACTTGAGTTTGTCAAAGAATCCTTCAAGGCTGTCAAGGGAGCACTTCACCACGTCAGTATTTTCATTCTTCACAGCTGCAGCACCGCTCCTGAGGTTACCGTTGTTTTCCACGCAGCAGTAGGCGTGCCACAAGTAGTCAGGGATGTTGACACGGTTTTTGTTCTCCTTAACAACCCAATTATCTTTAGAGGGAATCGCACCGACCAGAACATAGGCTGTCTTGCAGTCTTTTAAAATGTCCTTGCGGAGACTTGTCTCATAATCTTTCCACGATTTACCATTCAGTTTGTCGTTCTGTGGAACCGTGTTGGTCCGGGTGAAGGTGGCTCTGCAGCCATCACCTGTAAAACAGTAACAGAGAGATACAGTAAATTAAACAAGAAGTTTTCATGGATGTGATGAGTCCTGAGAGTCTACGAGTGCCAAGCGCTCATTGGCTCATTCTGTTTGTTGTGGATATTTTCATTGTTATTTATCAGAATGCATTGTGGGTAGCCCTGAGGTCTAAAGAACTCTCTGTCTGCCTCTGCTTCCTCTTAAAACATCTACAAAGGTTTTCTTCCTTGTAAATGGTGATGTTCATATTATTTGGCTTCTCTGAGTGTTTTATTCTGAAATCTGCTCTATTTTTATTAAATCACTATGAAAACAGCCAGCCAATCAGAAGAGAGGTTCAGAGAGGAGAGGAAAACTACACTGAGATGGTTTGTGGTACTTAAAAGGACATTGCGTAGGAATTTCTCCCATCTAGTGGTGAGGTTGTATGAAAAAAATAAAATAAATAAACACAGACAAAAAAGAAAACACAAGACCTTCAATTCCTAATAAGTGTTAAATACACAAATTTGCAACAAACAGTAACATCGAGCTCCAGCCTTCCTTACCTATATGGTGTTGGTTGGGATTAAGGTGACCACAATGATAACCCTTATTTCCGGTGTAGTCTGAATTTATCGCCTGTTTATCTCCCATAACGACATTCTGGTCAGGATACTTCTTCTTCAACTCTCCCTCCTTCATCATGTTCTCGTCCCAGTTCTGATTTACCAGCTACAAAGTGAAAAATTCACATCAGACAAATCTCAGATTAAGTTTCAGTGTCATTGGGACAATTTTAATCAGTAATCTCATTTACTGAAAATGATTGGTTGGTTTTCATTATTTCACATTTCAAACATGTTTGTGCATGTGTGACGTACCTGAGGCTCAATACGCCAGTTACTATCATCCCGTTCACATGTGCCATCATTCTTCTCAAAGATATAAGCAGAGTAGACAGGAATACGGTTGGCAGTGTCGTACAGCGTGGCAAAGCGGGGCCTGTTAGTGCAAAGATTAACTGAGACATTTTCAAATCTAACTGTAATTCAGATTTGACTGAGTTAAAAGAGTTGTGACTTACTTGTCATCAAATGTCTGGCAGATGCGGACGTAGTTGTTGGAGGCCTGCATCTGTGGCTCCGATCCTTTGTAGAAGAACTGACCACATTTGTTCTTAAAGAAGAAACAGACAATATGAACATTTGCAGTTTACCACTTATCATGTGTTTTTAAACGTTGACAAACAAAACACAAACCTTATTAAACTTGTCCACACGTTCTGCGTGCACGGTGAAGATGAGTGGAAGAAGGAAGAACACAGTGAAGCTCTGCATCCTGGATGAAAACTGTGAATCACGATCGTTGGTCTGCACCAATAAAACAGTAAAAGAAGAAGAAAATAGGATTCTCAACACGGTGAAGAGACAATCTACCGCTGTATGGAGGAAGAGGAAGTGACAAAGTGTTACCAACATGCACTTATAGGGTCAGAGGCTGCAGTTGATAATACAGATGAAAAACACATGGTGGTGGTGGTCAGCAGCTTCATGCTCAGCAACAGTCCAACACAATAAATGCATCAATTGAGTATAAGTATGAACAAGCACACACATACACACACCACTTTCTCTTATCTGTCTCACCTGTCCTCACCTTCTCTATTGCAGCAGAGTGGGGGATCTGGCACAACCTCACCAGTTCACGAGGTATATGGAGAATAAAAACGTCACTTATATAAGTAGGTAAAAAAAACACGTAGCCAATCATATTCATCCACATAGATGCCAGTGAGTTGAACACCTGTGGAGATGGGTTTGACAATGTGGTCATGTGGTTTTGGACCAATAGAAACTGAAAAGAAAGTGAGGGGAGATATGGATGATGAGCTGAGGAGCTGCATCAGGAGGTGGATTCAGAAGTAACCGTTTAAATTATCATACATGGAGATTAATGATAAAAACAATAAGGAATACATGGCACAGCTGACCTCACTGACAAACGTGAACCAAGAAGAGAGAGACTGTGACAAAGAGACTGGAGCTGGACTGTGGATCTGCAGTTTGTGGTCAGTTGTCCCCAGTAGAGACCTGGTTCAGTCCTTCCTTTACTTTATTACTACACACACCTGTGACAGTTAGCAGTGCCAGTTTTATCTTCAACCTGGTGCAATAAACATTTATATTCTATGAACCGTCTACTCTGCAGCTCTGAGAATAGAGAAGGTGAAAGTAAAAAGCACGTCTTTATTTGACCGACACGTTTCAGTTCATGGCCTTCATCAGGGTCAAAAAAGTCACTGTACAAACAAACTGATCAGAAATACTCAAATAACCAACTTTACAGTAAGTGTGGTACCTGCATTAATTGCCAATACACTAAAAATATGAAACATTTCAATCGTCCCACTAAAGGCAAAATAATTCACTCTAAGGCAATCGCAAAACCAGAAATGTTGTGCATGTAAACAAATGTCCATGTGGAAAACTGTTTGTAGGAGAAACTTTGCGTTCCTTAAAAGAGCGCATCTCAGGAGTGCTACCAAGTGTCTCACAAAAGGGTTGATATTACCAACCCTATTGTGAGACACTTTAGAGATATGAAACATCCTACCTTCTTTCCTTCTACGAGCCATTAAACCTAATCATAGAAGAGGGAATCTTAATTCTATAAAGAAACAAAGGGAAGAATTCTGGGTTTTTTATTTTAAAAGTTTTTTTCCTCATGGCATGAATGAAGATTTTTCTATTTATGACTTTTTATAGTCTCCCTCCCTCCTCTATTAACAAATGTGTTTCACTATCTTGCTATTGTTCCCTATTTCTCTGGACAGAGTGTTTGTATTCCCCCTTTCCCTGCTGTGTTTGATGTATTCCTTTCTGCTTTATCATTAATCTCCATGTATGATAATTTAAACGGTTACTTCTGAATCCACCTCCTGATGCAGCTCCTCAGCTCACCACCATATACGGCATCATCCATATCTCCTCTCACTTTCTATTGGTCCAAAACCACATGACCACATTGTCAAACCCATCTCCACAGGTGTTCAGCTCACTGGCATGTATGTGGATGAATATGATTGGCTGTGTGGTTTATTTTTTTTATCTACTTACACTAGTGATGTGTTCAATGAGTGTCTTGATGACCCTGATGAAGGCCGTTAGGTTCACAGAATATACATTTGGTTATCGCATCAGGGTGAAGATAAAACTGGCAGAACCAGCTTAACTGTTGCAGGTGTGTGTAGTAATAGAGTTAATGACTAAAGGACTAAACAAGGTCTTTCTTCTCTTTCCAGGTCAGAGGGTGACAGGAAGCGCCTGTATTTGGGTGATGTCAGTCTGGCTCTGGGAGTTGCATGTGCAGACTGAAGAGAAGTGGACCTAGCACTGTTATCTCCTGCTGCTGTTTCATAATTCGCTCTAATGTCACATGTTTATGCATTAATGAGGTGAGTCACAACAACTGAGTCAGACTTTTTTTTGTTGGTTAAAGCAGATATCAGTGGAATGTTTTTGTTAATATAAGTCCTAAATAGTCCTATTTTCCGTCAGCAATCACTTACATGAAGTATTTCAGCCTAAACACGAGTCTCTCCGTCACTCTGCTCTGCTGTAACCCGAGGAGAAAATTTTCCTTGTGGGATACAAGTGTTATCCAATGAGGAGAGAGAACGGCATGAAGGGCTGTGTGTGCAGC
Source organism: Trachurus trachurus (assembly GCF_905171665.1). Lineage (NCBI taxonomy): Eukaryota > Metazoa > Chordata > Actinopteri > Carangiformes > Carangidae > Trachurus > Trachurus trachurus. Next base: position 28,745,306 of record NC_139897.1, read on the forward strand.
CAAGGGATGCGCGTGAATGTGGTGACGTAGCACGAGGACCAATTGATGCCTGACAAGGGCGGGGGCTGCTAACTCATGGTGCGTTCAAAGAAACTCGTACTTTGTGTTTTTCCTTCCTGTGAAGTCATACCAGTTCGATCTGGTACGAGTTCACGGGTCGGAAGTTACGAGTGGCCGTTATAGGGAACTTTCACAGACAACAGGATGGTAAAAACACGAGCTACGGGTTACCTGGAACGCTACCAAGTCGTAGTTGTGACTTGAAGCTGTAACTTACGGTTTCAAAAGCCTGCCTTGAACGCAGCATTAGCCGAAACGGCCGTGAAGCTGATATCTGCTTTAAGTTCATTTTGAAAGTCTCCAGCTCCGGTCATCATGACCTCCTCCACTTTGGAAGAAGAATCTTTTGGATCCATGCAGTCATCAATGACTTTTTACACATCTCTTGATTTGCTTTGCACATAAAACTTTATTATTAAGGCAAATGAGACAGACTGAAGCATGGTTACAGGACCCATCATGGAGTCAACTGAACGTATGATGAAGGTTAAAGCTTGCAAACTACAACTACATGGAAAAAATACTCTGTAATCATCATCATCATCATCATCATCATTGTCATCATCATCATCATCATCATCATTCATTGATTTATATCTTTGAGAATGCTCTTCTGCAAAGGTTCAGAAATACAGAAATCAATCCAGTGATAAACAACATAAAGAACACACTAGATTTAACAATATTGGCAGATGAGCAAATGTTTACAATGATGATTAATATGATAGAAACAATTATTTTCTTATTTCTAAACAACAATTACAGTTAATTCACTTTTCAATTAAGGAGGTCGACCTGAACTCCTTTATCCCAATAATGTGGGGCGAGAAGCTAATGTGAGGGAGGGACCTCATGGATATTGATTGACATCAGGTTGGATGTAGAAAAGGCACCACCCAGGTGGATTGTGGGTACTGTAGGTGCATCCTGATGAAAACATTTGTGGACTGAGATCATAAGTTTGAGTTTGAGCCTCAGGCTAAAGTTATGCTAACTCAGGCTCTGTGGTGTGGGAACATCAGGAAGAGGAAAAGCATGATTTTGATGTAAAAAAAAAAAAAACACTGAAGATGTTAAGATTTTTGATGAAGACAATACAGGATTAAAGCATGTTTCAGTTCGGGACAACGGTTGTACAGTCTCCATCACTAACATCGGTTGTCTTTTTACCTTTTGCAGTGCAGTTATCTAAAAAAGGCAGATGGATTCTTGCTTTGGCTTTTTTAAAGAACTTTTTGAGGCTGTCAAAGGAGCACGTCTGCACGTTCATATTATCTTCATTCCTCACAGCTGCAGCACCGATCCTGAAGTTACCGTCGGCTTGCACGCAGCAGTAGGTGTGCCAGAAGTAGGCAGGGATGTTGACACGGTTTTGGTTATTATTATCTTTAACCCAATTATCTTCGGAGGGAATCGCACCGACCAGAACGTAGGCTGTTTTGCAGGTTTGCAAAGCGTTATGGACATTATTCTCGTAGGTCTCCCAGGGACCACCGTTCAGTCCTATGTTCTGTGGAGCGATGTTGGTCAGGGTGTAGGTGGCCCTGCAGCCAGGATCTGTAAAACAACAAAGAGACACAGTGAATTAGATAAGAAGACGTCTTGTGGATGTGATGAGTAGGGGTGTACCCAAACCCGAATACGTATTAGGAAGTACACAAAGAATGCTTTGATCCCGAATAGTTTTGCTGTCCGAAGTTTCTCCTCATTATTTGGGAGCTTTTTTCTAAAGCAAAAGAAACATTTGGATCAGCAACAGCACATAACAATTCTGGTTCACACTCCAACACAGTAGGTGGCGCTAATGCTCACCAATACTTCCAGGGTCACCATTCAACGACTTAGCATTTATGGGAAAAGAAGCGGCTATAAAACGGTGGATAGTTTTTTTTTGAGTGTCACAACCCCCGCGAAATGACTCGTTTCTCTACCAGAATTTGATCCATTCAGTCCGATTACGTTTGGAAAGAGCTAAGGTGGAAGTTAGCGGGCTAGCTCGGCGTAGCACTAGCTCGGCTGAAGTCAGTGCGCCCACTTCCGGTTTCTTCCCGAATACGAATCCGAAGTTTTTTTTTAAAAAGCCCGAATCCAAAGCAAATTCAAATCTTCAATTTGTTGATTGGTAGCCTGACAAGCCAGACTATATCATTAAGTCTGGCAACGACTGGTAGACCTCGGCTCAATCCAGGGGGCGGGATGAAGGCTGTCTTCCAAACTGCCTCTGCACGCAATGGGGTAGCGCTACGACCAAACAGAGCAAAGAGCAGGATGTCGTTAGCCTGACAAGCCAATTAAAATGTATGTCGTCATGGCGTTAAGCCCGCCCAACGACTCTCTAAACAGATAGAGCGCTGTGATTGGTGAACACAAACGGTGTTCGAGACTCAAAAAGTTCATATGGCTCGTTTCTAGACCCACCTACGGAGCAAATATATTTGCTGCCGCTAGGGTGTGTCTAGATTTCTAGGCTAGTTGATTGGGGTAATTACTAATGAATCACATACTGTTGAATGAAATAATAGATTTTTATGTATAGACAACAAGAGAAGTTACACAGTGGGGCTTTAAAACCACAAATATCTGTCTTGTTATGAATCAGTAGTAAATTAAAGCAGAAGTAAGTGATATATTTGTGTTAATATAAGTCTTAAATAGTTATATCTTCCGACAGCAATCACTTACATAGAGTGTTTGGACCGAAACACGGGTCTGGCAGTCACTCTGCTCTGCTCTGAGCCGAGGAGAAAACATTTATCGTATCCTACAGTTTTTATCCAATGAGGAGAGATAACGGCATGCAGGGCTGTGTGTGCAGCCAAGGAACGCCGTGAATGTGGCGACGTAGGGACGAGGACTGTTATGGTGCGTTCAAGGAAACTCGTATTTTTCCGACCGTGAAGTGGTACCAGTTCGATCTGGTACGAGTTCACCGGTCGGAAGTTACAAGTGGCCGTTATAGTGACTTTCACCGGTAAAACAGGTCGGAAAAACACGAGTGGGTTGCCTGAAACGCTACAAAGTCGTAAGTTGTGACTTGAAGCTGTAATTTACGATTTCAAAAGCCTGCCTGGAACGCAGCATTAGCGAAAACGACCGGACCACTTACTTCTGCTTTAAACACAGACAAAGAAGAAAACACAAGACCTTCATTTCATAATAAATGTTAAATACACAAATTTGCAATAATGTAAACAGATTAAAACATCCAGCTCCAGCTTTCCTTACCTGCATGGTGTTGATTGGGATTGAGGTGACCACGGTTGTAATTGGCAACACCAATGTAGTCTGTATCTAGCGCCTGTTTATCTCCCAGCTGGACGCCAGGATGTAAGGGCCCCAGATCTCCCTCCCACATCATGTCCTTTTCCCAGTTCTGATTTACCAGCTACAAGGTAGAAGTTTCACATCAGATAAATCTCAGATTCAGTTTGGGACAATCTTTTCAATCGATAATCTTACTTACTGATAATGATCGGTTGATTTTCATTATTTCACATTTCAAACTTGTGCGTGGATGACGTACCTTAGGCTCAATAAACCATCGACCTTCCCATTTACATGTACCAGGAGTCTTCTCATGTAAATAAGCAGAGTAGACAGGAATCCGGTTGGCAGTGTCGTACAGCGTGGCAAAGTAGGGCCTGTTTGTGAAAAGATTAAAGGGATAGTTCACCCAAAAATGAAATTTCACTCATTATTTACTCACCCTCATGTCGACTAAGGGCTGGGAGAAGTTTCAGAGTCCTCCGTGGCTTCTGTGAGTTACAGGGGGTCTCGGCATAGCAGTGCATGTCCATAAAACGGTTGCAAGTGGACACCAGCGGTCTTCGTCACAAAAAAACACACCAAAAAACATCCAAATACCTCCATGCTGCTCGTATGTAATGACTGTCTTGTATTGAAGCCCCAAAAAATGAAATTGTCCCGAAAAAAATTAAATAAGTCTGTATTTCAAGCTTTTTTTTTTAGCGGAAGATTCTCGAAGCTCCTCTTCCCAGTTCGTCCAAATTTGACGAACAGGGAAGAGGAGCTTCGAGAAGCTTCCGCTACAAACAAGCTTGAAATACAGACTTATTTAATTTTTTTCGGGACAATTTCGCATTTTGGGGCGCAATACAAGACGGACCCCCTGTAACTCACAGAAGCCACGGAGGACTCTGAAACTTCTCCCAGTCCTTAGTCGACATGAGGGTGAGTAAATAATGAGTGAAATTTCATTTTTGGGTGAACTATCCCTTTAAGTGAGACACTTTTAAATTTAACTTTAATACAGATTTGACTAAGTTGTGTCTTACGTGTTCTGAAATGTCTGGCAGATGTGGACGTCGCTGGTGGAGGACTGGACCTGTGGCTCCTTTCCTTTGTAGAAGTACTGATTACATGGTTTGTCCTTAAAGAAGAAACAGACAATATGAACACTTACAGTTTACCACTTATCTAACTGTACGTTTTAAACGTTGACAAAGAAAACACAAACCTGAAAATTTTTCACAACATCTGCGTGGACGTTGAGGATGAGTGGAAGAAGAAAGCACACAGTGAAGCTCTGCATCCTGGATGAAAACTGTGAATCACGATCGTTGGTCTGCACCAAACAAACAGTAGAAGAAGAAAAAAACAGGATTCTCAACAGGGTGATGAGACAATCTACCACTGTATGAAAGTGTCCACCTGTCTCTACCTTATATACAGGAATTAGAGGAAGTGACAAAGCAATAAACAAACAGGTTGTGGTTGGTGCGATAAAGAAACAGCACATCATGGTGGTTAGCAGCGTCATGCTCAACTTCCTGCAGCCAGGACAAAAACAAACTCAGAATGAACTTTAAACTTTGTGACACATAAATTATAAAGGCCACAATGCATTATAACAATGAGCAGGTAAGACTTTACTTGAGGGGTTAGTGCATAACTCATTCATAAGACCGTTTAATACATCCATGATAACTTCATAAGGCATTCATACATCGGGTTACATTGCTATATCATTCGGGTGTGTAGGGTTAGGGTAAAGTGAATGACACTTCATAACAACGTTATGGCATTGACATAATGTTTATGACACATTCATGACTGTGACAGTGTCATGTAACTCCTATGATGATAAGGGTTACCGAAATAATATAAATAATACACACACACACACACACACACACACACACACACACACACACACACACACACACACACACACACACACACACACACACACACACTATGACTGCTGCATTCTGGTAATCATAGTGACTACATGTAACATTCATGCGTTTTTTTTTTTTTTTAAAGAATGCACACGTTAACTCCCACATTAAGATAATTGAACATTTTTGTCACACACTAACCCACAATAGTAATGTTTGTTCAATAATTGGTTTTATAGACTTTAAGACTTGCATGGGACAGTTGAAACACTTCACATTTTTGGACTACACTCACCAAACTTTGATAGATTTAGTTTGGTTTAGTTTATTAAGATTCCCATTAGCTGCAGCAAGACCACAGCTATTCTTCCTGGGGTCCAACAATTATAAGTAGCATAAGAAAACATAAAAACATTATAAAACAACATGAAACAAAAAACGAAGTTATCTTTACACTTCTCAAAAACGTAAACAACATACATGTGTAGATTAAACATACATGTTTCTGCTAATTAGCCATGCCATTTAAAGATGGTTACATATGACATATCAATCGCAATATTAATTTAAATGGAAGAATTCAGACGTTGCAACTGACCCCAAACCTGAGGTCAGTTACAACATCGATCAGGGAGGGTTACAACATTAAAAACAGTTACAACATCGATCAGGGATAGTTACAACATATTAAAAACATTTGCAACATGATTCAGGGATGGTTGCAACATATTAAAAACAATTTCACTGTTTGACTTTTGAGTTTTGTCTCAATAAGCGTAGTATCCCTAAAATATGCATTGTCTTGCAACAATACTAGTATTATTTAGTTATTTAGTATATCAGAGAACAGTTGGAGTTTTGTTTTGCATAGATAGGCCTTGAGTCAATGAGTAGAAGTTACTGGTGGTATTAAAACTTAAGTTTAGTGTGACACAAGAACAATGGAACAATACAAAAAAAAAACTATATTAAACATGTACTCTACTTTTGGATGATTTATTCACTATATGACATCAAATAGGAAAATATATGTGGCTATTTTTGTCCCCCGCCCTGTCAGCCATGACAAAACATCATGTGCTAGCTAGACAGAATGACAACATGCTAAAGAGGACAGTGAAGGTAGGTTTGGATTAATTCATACAAAAGGTCAGGACAGTATGACACTTTTTTGACACATATCACTTTTTGCAACTGTCCCTTGTTGCAACTGTCCCCAGACTCCCCCTATAGCTAAACTCTCTCCAACACTGTTGTTCTCATTAAAATTACGTGCTGGTTTTATACCTGGACATATTTGAAAACATTAAGGCGATTCCCTCTATAGTATAGTCAGTTTTGTATATAGTGAGGTGAACGTGTGGGACTGAACAAAACTCAGTAGAGCTGGTTGCCCTCTTCATGAACTGACAGTGCTTTTTTTCATTTAGCCAGTTAGGCTAAGTTAGTCGAGTGGCTAAGAGCAAGATGCGATAAATGAATACATGATCAAAAACACTGTACAAAAATACAAACTGAATCAGCTATACTATTACTTTTACTAGTTTTTAAATATCTTAATGGTCTTGGGCCCTTTTATTTATCTGACTTACTTTTACCATATCAACCCTCGCGGACCCTGAGGTCCTCCGGTGCTGGCATTTCAGCCATTCCAAAAGTTAGATCCAAAACACACGGGGAGGCGGCATTCAGTTATTATGGCCCCCGATTGTGGAACAACCTGCTGGAGAACCTCAGGGCCGCAGAGACTGTTGACGTTTTAAAAAAGAGGCTCAAGACCCATCTTTTTAATCAGGCTTTTATATGATTTATTTTATTTCTTTATTCCTTTTAATTAGTCTTTGTATCATATTTAGTTTTTGTTCTATATGATTTCATCTGATTTTATATTCATTTTATTTCATTCTATTTTATTTTCTCTATTTTTTATACCTTTTATCGTATCTTATACTTTCTATCTTATCTATCTTAGTGTTTTAGTTTTTAGCTTTTACTGTCTTAATGGTCTTAGTCTGTTAGTTTTTATCTCCAGTGTTTCCTCCTGGGGGCCTGCCACACTGGGAGTTGCTTTGGTCTACCAATGGGGGTGCTGTCCCGTGGATGGCTCTGTCCCGGGTGGCTAGAGGGCTCCGTACCTTGGTGTGGGGCCTCCTGTCTGCCTGGGTCAGGGTTGCCTCTGTGGCAGCGCTCCCTAGTCGTGGGCCGGGAGCCTTCTCAGTGTGGTCGGCCCCCTAAGGTGGCTTTTCCTTCTCGCTTAAGGTGTTGGTGCCTGGCCATGTCTCTCTAGTGTCTCTGGAAAATAATATTCACTAAAGACACAACATGCACTCATAAAACAATAACTGAACCAAAACCATACAAATTAAGACCAAATCAATTAAAGGAAACACATTTAAGGGGTCTCTCCTTCAACTCTGTATTGTATTGATGATAAGGGCAAGGCAAGGCAGGGGAATTTTATTAGTATAGCCCATTTTTACAAACAGTTTGTCTCAAAGGGCTTTAAATGGCATCATAACAACATCCTCTGCCCTTAGACCCTCACATCCACTGAGGAAAAACTCAGGGAACCAGCTGAGGCACTGGACCGACATGTTGTCCAACCCGCGGCGACCCGCGGCGACCCGTGGCCCAGTGGCACAACCTGCTGACGGCCCAACAGGTCAACTCCACCCTGGCCCTGAAGAAGAAGATCCCCCTCCACAGCAAGATGCCCTTCTGACGGACACGTTTAGATTCATTCATCCAGTTGATTTCTTCATGATAGAAATGAAAGATTGATAATTATATTTTATGCTGAGGTTCACTAAGGTTCACTTTGAAACATGAGCACTTCTTCTGTCCTAAATGAACTGCATCTTACCTTGAAGAAAAATTAAATTCCTCCACCTTTTTGAAGACATTTCTGTACAACGTATTAAACATCATGTGACTGCATCGACTGTACGTGTCCAGCTCTCAGCAGATGTTTCGGAGGAAAGATGAAATCCTGGAGATCCTTGAAAATATTCCACTAAGTCATAAAAATAAGGATGTTACGCCAAAACCCCTAAAAACTGAAGGAAAAGTAAATAACATGATAAACTTATGTGTGTTTAGTGTAGAAAAATAGAACCACAGAAATTCAACAGCAGCAGAAACTTCAGCCTTACAATAAGTTGATTCACGACTTGTAAAAAGTTTTACATCACAGCACTGTTTCATGGCGGCCAGCAGAGGGAGCTCCTGCCTCAGTCATCAGAGGCGTCATGGTAACGGATGAGTTCAGCATCAACATAACAATAAAGAAAACCTTTGGTGTAATAAAAATATATTAGTAGCCTACAATAACACATCAACTGTCTGTACTGACTTGTTTTCAAGTAAACCAAAAGGCCACTGATGCATCATGGGTAGGAGGTTTACACAGTGTTGTTGCTTATAGGTGATCATCATCATGATCATCACTGAGAATATGAATAATGTTAAACCTGCCAAAGTGGACCATCGTGTACATGGAAAAAATACTCTGTAATCATCGTCATCATCATCTTTTATTGATTTAAATCCTTGGAAAACACACTGAGATTGAGAATGTTCATTGGCAAAGCTTCAGAAATACAGAAATCAATACAGTGATAAACAACAGAAAAATACATGTCTTAAAAGAACACACTAGATTTAACAATAATGGCAGATGTTTGTAATGAGAGCAAGAATGATTAATATGATAGACAATATAAAATTGAAAGCAGTGACAATTACAGTTAATTAAGCTAAAGTTATGCTAACTCAGGCTCTGTTTTTACAGGAAGAGGAAACACATGATTTTGATGTTAAAAATACTAAATATATTAAGATTTCTGATGAAGAAGATACAGGATTAAAGCTGGGGAAATACATTTTTCATTTCCTTTAGCGGACAACACTTGCACAATTTCCTTCACCACCAATGCTGAATTATGCTTTGCAGTTATTTGAAAAAGGCAGATGGATTCTTGATTTGACTTTGTTAAAGAATTCTTTGAGTTGGTCAAGGGGACACTCCAGCACCTTGGTATCTATCCTCACATGTGCAGCACCGCTCTTATACGGCTTACCGTTGTTGTCCAGGCAGCAGTAGGCGTAGGGATGTTGACACGTTTTTGGTCTTTCTTATTTTTAAGCCAATTATCTTCAGAGGGAATCACACCGACCAGAACATAGGCTGTTTTGCAGTCTTCAGAAATGTTCTTGAGTTTTTCCTCATAGGCGTTCCAGGAACCACCGTTCAGTTTAATGTTCTGTGGAACGATGTTGGTCAGGGTGAAGGTGGCGCTGCAGCCATCACCTGTAAAACGTTAACAAAGAGACACAGTAAATTAGACAAGAAGTCTTGTGGATGCAGGATGTGATGAGTCCTGAGAGTCTACGAGTGCAGAAGAAGAAACAGACAATATGAACATTTGCAGTTTACCACTTATCATGTGTTTTTTAAATGTTGACAAACAAAACACAAACCTGAAAAATTGTAACAAGTTCTGTGTGCACGGTGAAGATGAGTGGAAGAAGGAAGCACACAGTGAAGCTCTGCATCCTGGATGAAAACTGTGAATCATGATCGTTGGTCCGTAATTAGGGGAAGTGAAGTGCTACAGTTTTTTTTTTGATTGCATAAACACTAACATAAAGATTACTATTACACAATAATCAACTGGTTCAAACTGAATGGAGTTATTTTGCAAAAGATCTGAGGTGTTCTGCTAATTGTGTGTAGTGTTTTGAAAAAAGGGCGATGATTTAAAAATCGTGCTTAAGAAATTGGAAAAAAAACTGTAACAAACAGGGTGCAGTTGGTGATACAAAGAAACACAAGACTCTGCACTGTCCTAATTCCATTATTGGTTTTATTTGCTGTTGCAAATAATATTTTTTATTTTATTTGCAAAAATGTACAATTCCATTATAAGTTTAAGCTACAACACTTAGACACAAAGTTGATGACAACATGTGTGATGTATAAGACAGAGAACAGACTGAGCTGTAACTTGTAGTGGAGTGTCTTTAAATCTCTCAGCAGCTCTTCTACCACAGCTGGATCTCAGCTCACTGTTTATTCATGGTGTCAGAGCTCACCGGTCCATACAGGTGTAATACCAGGAGTTACCCAGCAGGTGGCGACACTCTACTGTAGAAAGAGACTTCCCCTCCCTCTGTCGTCATGAACTTGTGATTTCCTGTAAACACAGAGCAGAGGGAGGAGATTACAGTAAAGGTGTTCAGACGCCATTTTACAGTGAACGGAGCAGAAGGAGAGAAACTGAAGTCTGGGACCAGTGAGTGTCAACACAACATTATTATTATTATTATTATTATTATTATTATTATTATTATTATTATTATTATTATTATTATTATTATTATTGTTGTTGTTGTTGTTGTTGATGTTGTGTCAGAGTGTGAGAGTCAGTTTGTCTGTGTGGACTGTGGAGGGAAGAAGAGTCAGATGTAGTCCCTTCATACGTCAGCACATTGTCTCAGATTCACCTGGACACAACTTCTTCAAACTCAGAACAAACATCAAAGGTCAAAGGTCACGGTGACTCGATAAACATGGATTTAATGTCAAACTACTATGAGTGGTGAAGGTCAACGACTGGATCAAACAAGGAAGTGATAGTCTGTCGTTGGTGGATTTGGGTGTGTCTTGATTCTGTGTGTGTGTGTGTGTGTGTGTGTGTGTGTGTGTGTGTGTGTGTGTGTGTGTGTGTGTGTTACTGGTTTCCCTCTCAGACTGACTGAAGTCCTGAAGATGAGTGTTAATGTGGAGGAACAGGAGGACAGATCAAAGTCTCCAGGATCCATCTGTCTCTCTGTGAATAGTGACCGGCGGTCCAAAGAACAAGGCATTTACTTCAAAGCTGGACCTGGACCTGGACCTGGACCTGGACCTGGACCTGGACCTGGACCTGGACCTGGACCTGGACCTTCAGAGTCACAGTAAGAAACCAGACACAGACCTGTGTGCAGGGGTGGGAGAGTTATTTTAACGTCCTGGGTCAGTGGTGTGGGCGGGGCTGTACGAGCAGGGGATAGTGTGGGAGGCATGCAGGCGCAGGCGGGAGGTGATTTGCATATTTCATAAATATTTAGCTTTACACTCTGCAAACATTTAACATTTAAATTTATATTTAATATTTATATTTAACATTTAGATTTAGATTTATATTGTAGCGTCCGACCAGACATCCGAAGAATGACGAGGAGTGGTCTCACCTTTCTTTTTTATTAGACAGTTACTGTCGGACGTAACTACGCCAAAATTTAGAGGACTCCAGATGGAAATTAGCCCACGGGCTACAATCTGGCACATTTGCACGTATACTACGGTACATGTTTTATTAATGTGCATTGTCCTGACTTCTAAATAAATAAATTACAAAAAAAATAACAACAGCGCTGAGTTTGTCTTACAGCTCTCCTTCATGCAGGTGCTCACTCTCCTATGCAAACACACTAACTTCCTACACTCACCCCGCCCCCTTGCTTACTCATCCAACCACATACCTGTCTATACCAAACACGTTCACTGACAGTCAAAAATCACAGAACTTTAGAACACAGAACACATTATAACAGTAACATTACTGCAGGGTCGCTACAGTATCTAACAATCAGATTTAACATGTATAGTTAGTTTTATATTTAACATTTAGATTTAGATTCAGACTTTATGTTTAGATTTAGATTTAACATTTAGATTTAGTATTTACATTTAACATTTAGATTTAACAACAAATATTGTTGTAAATGTGCTAAAAGTGACTTAAAAAAATTCATACCACTTTTATGGTTTGAAGCTACGTAAATATATATATAAAAAAACTTTAAAATAATAGTGTAAGTGGAAAACTGCAACATTTTATGATCAAACACATCTGCTCCGCAAGAACAAGAACAGCAGATCAACCTCAGAAAGGCAAAGTGACCTGTTGTTTACATTTCAATCTCACTTTGTACACGGCTGTTATCACATCAGCTGGTAGTTCTCTGTGATCTTGTGATCTGGGGTCTCCAGCTGCTCTGGGCTCTGGAGACAGAGCAGTGGGCCATTGTTTGATCCCACAGTTGGAGCTAAACCGCCACCCAAATGGAGACAGTGTGTGGCTTTGGGCTCCACACAGATGGAGGCTACACAGGAGGTTGTGTCATTTGTTGGTCTGTTGTTGTGTTGTGTCCTACAGTGTCACTATGCGTGATGCTGCTGTGTTGCTTCCATCCTTCACTACAGTGTGTGGTGCTGGACGCTGACGACACTGGAGACTTCCCACAATGCGGATCAGTGATCAATGTGACATTTTTGTGTTTGCAGAAGTCAGAACCACAGACTGAGAGCAGAGTCTCCAGGATCCATCTGTCTGTCCGTGAAGAGTAACTGGTCCATGGGAGATCCTCCACTATTCAGTCCTGGACCTGGACCTGGATCTGGACCCACCTGCTGGTCTGTGAGGAGTGACTGGTCCATGGGAGATCCTCCACTATTCAGTCCTGGACCTGGACCTGGATCTGGACCCACCTGCTGGTCTGTGAGGAGTGACTGGTCCATGGGAGATCCTCCACTATTCAGTCCTGGACCTGGACCTGGATCTGGACCCACCTGCTGGTCTGTGAGGAGTGACTGGTCCATGGGAGATCCTCCACTATTCAGTTCTGAACCTGGACCTGGACCTGGACCTTCAGGGTCACGGTAAGAGACAGTTTCTACTGTAAACTGAGCAGAAGATAATTAACCAGTCAGAGCTCAGATGTGGAGCTGTGACATGTTGTTGATCCAGAAATGTCTTGACAGGAGGAAGAGGAGTGGTGTCTCTGTGGACCAGCAGCTGTCCTGCTGTGGTCTCTGTCAGGACGTCCTGAAGGATCCAGTCTCCACCAGCTGTGGACACTGGTTCTGCAGACAGTGCTTCACCTCAGACTGGGACCAGTCTGGTTCTTCAGGGCCCCCCTCCTGTCCCCAGTGTGGGAAAAGACTCAGAACCAGAGGTGGACTGCACACAGCCAATCAGAGGAGCTGTGTACAAAGTGAGACTGAACATCTGTCTGCTGATGTGGTCATTAGTGAAACCAGGACCTGTTGTTTTCTCCAGAGTCATTGTTCCATCACACAGCACTGACATTTAAGATGACGATTCAAACCTTCTCTTTGTTGTCTGTAGTTTTTCTGTAGCTGATGAAAATAATCTGATCAGATTGTCAGACTCTCTGTCTTCAGTCTGACTCTGTCTCTTCTCTCTCAGCAGATCGTGGTCTGCAGGAGGTTTTAGATCAACATAAGATCAGTCTGAGGAGAAGATGTGAACAAGTGACTGAAGGAACTGAGGCAACAGGAAGTGGAACCCTCCTCAACAGGATCTACACTGAGCTCTACATCACAGAGGGACAGAGTGAAGAGGTTAATACCCAACATGAGGTGAGACAGCTGGAGACAACGTCCAAGAAGAAGACCCTCCAGGACACTCCAATCAAGTGCAGCGACATCTTTAAAGACTCACCTGTCCAACAGAGAGAGGATGTCTCTACGGTCTCACCTGTCCAACAGAGAGAGGACGTTTCTATGGTCTCACCTGTCCAACAGAGAGAGGACGTCTCTACGGTCTCACCTGTCCAACAGAGAGAGGACGTTTCTATGGTCTCACCTGTCCAACAGAGACCCATCAGAGTGGTTCTGACCAACGGCGTCGCTGGCGTTGGAAAAACCTTCTCGGTGCAGAAGTTCACTCTGGACTGGGCCGAGGGCTTGGAGAACCAAGATGTCAGTCTGCTGGTTCTGCTTTCGTTCAGGGAGCTGAACCTGATCAGAGATCAGCGGTTGAGTCTTCTCAGGCTGCTCCATGTTTTCCATCCAACATTACAGAAGGTCACAGCAGAGCAGCTGGCTGTCTGTAAACTTCTCTTCATCTTTGACGGCCTGGATGAAAGCCGACTGTCACTGGACTTCAACAACAGGGAGGTTGTGTCTGATGTCACACAGACGTCATCAGTCAACGTGCTGCTGACAAACCTCATCCAGGGGAATCTGCTTCCCTCGGCTCTGGTGTGGATCACCTCCAGACCTGCAGCAGCCAATCAGATCCCTCCTACATGTGTTGACAGGGTGACAGAGGTCCGAGGCTTCACTGACGCCCAGATGGAGGAGTACTTCAGGAGGAGGTCCAGTGATGAAGATCTGTCCAGAAGAATCATCTCACACATCAAGACGTCCAGGACCCTCCACATCATGTGTCAAGTCCCAGTGTTCTGCTGGATCAGTGCTACAGTTCTGGAGCACATGTTGACCACAGACCAGAGAGGAGAGCTGCCCAAGACCACGACTGACCTGTTCTCACACTTCCTGCTGGTCCAGACAAAGAGGAAGAAGAACAAGTACGGTGAAGGACATGAGACGAGTCCACAGGAGCTGACGGAGGCCGACAGGGAAGTTCTTCTGAAGCTGGGGAGGCTGGCGTTTGAACAGCTCAAGAAAGGAAACATCATGTTCTACCAAAAAGACCTGGAGCAGTGTGGTCTGGATGTCACAGAGGCCTTGGTGAACTCAGGAGTCTGTACTGAGATCTTCAAAAGAGAGAGTGTGATCTTCCAGAAAACAGTGTACTGCTTTGTTCATCTGAGTGTTCAGGAGTTTCTGGCTGCAGTCTACATGTTCCACTGTTTCACCAACAGGAACACACAGGTCCTCGAGAAGTTCCTGGGAAAAGACTACAAAGAGAGAGAGAAGAGCACAATGCCTTCCTCTGATGGATTCAATGTGAGCAGTCCTCTATCAATCAATAACAGTCCTCCAACCCTGGATGACTTCCTGAGGATAGTGTCAGAGAAATCCCTCAAAAGTAGAAATGGTCACCTGGACCTGTTTGTTCGCTTCCTTCATGGCCTCTCTCTGGAGTCCAACCACAGGCTGTTAGGAGGTCTGCTGGGTCAGACAGACAACAGTCCAGAAACCATCCAGAGAACCATCAACAACCTGAAGGAAAAGAAGACAAAGATCTCTCCTGACAGAAGCATCAACATCTTCCACTGTCTGGTGGAGATGAAGGACCAGTCAGTTCATCAGCAGATCCAACAGTTCCTCAAGTCAGAGAACAGATCAGAGGAGAAACTCTCGGAGATCCAGTGTTCAGCTCTGGCCTACATGCTGCAGATGTCAGAGCAGGTTCTGGACGAGATGGACCTGGGGAAGTACAAGACATCAGCTCAAGGACGACTGAGACTGATCCCAGCTGTGAGGAACTGCAGGAAGGCTCGGTGAGTCAAGACATAATCAATACATTTATTGATCAGTAGTTTAGATCAATAGTTCAGACAAACACAGTTTCATTTATTCCCATTATTCTTGGTTTGACTTTGTGATCGTTGCTGTTTAATCAAGTTATTTAGTTCTTTTATGTTGACTTTTTGGTTTTATTCAAATCTTACACCTCGGTTTATCCAGGTGTTTCCAGGTGTTAGTACGACTGCTAGTGTTGTAGTCAAGACCACCTAACCCAAGACCAAAACCAAGACAAGACTAAGACTTTGAGGGGGTCCAGACCAAGTCCATGTCCGAGACTGAGAGCAAACCAATGAGACCATTTTCAAGACTATCACTGTATTCAGTACCAGTCGTCATTATAATCATTGATCTTTGTGTTTAGCCTTGTTGTAGTAGTACCTCCCAGTGGCTGTGCATGATTTGTGAGATTTGCTGCGAGATGTTCTTCCAATGGTTTACAACGACAAACGAGCATCTCTCAGCAAATCTCGCGCATGCGCACAAACATCACCAGAGACACTGGGAGCTCCTGCTACAACACATTTGATATTTTCTCTCTTCACAGATTTGGTGGTTGTGGACGCTCAGACATTTGGTGTGAAGTCGTGGCCTCATGTAACGCCAGTGACAGGTTAACTCCTGGCAAGTCATGGTTGGCCCACCAGGTCAGGTCAGCTGGGCCAGCGGAGCCAATCAGGCCGCTCTACGTCACTCAGGGGCCGTCTCGTTTTCCCCCGGGGACGGAAGAAAACGCACCTGGCACACCTAACACGCCAGCCAGGCAGCCGTCCACTACTCACGGCACGGTGCTACTCACACATCCACGACTACAGAGAGATATACGGACACGAGAGGACTGAAGCAGAAAGCCAGAGCTTCACTGCAACAGTGGGAAGACAGTGATTGAAGAGGAAGCCGGACAAACTCTTATGTCACGTTCTACCTGAAGAAGAAGCTGGTGAGTGCAACTCATTCATGAAGATGCTAATGCTAATGCTAGCGGGACGCCGCTAACGCTAACTAGCATTGCTAACTCTGAAGCTCTGATGCTAATTGATGATGCCCCGTCATTTAACAGTTATCTGCCTGTTCGGATGATGTGATGCTGTGCTGCTGCTGCTGCTGAAGAGGATGTGTGCTGGATTTGGACTTAACACTGGTGAGGAACTGTGTGCTTATTGTGGATGCTAACTCATGCAACCAGGAGGAAATGAATGAATGAATGAATGATGATGATACCTGTTCCTTAACAGGTCAGGCTTTTTAACCCTGATGATGATGATGATGATGATGATGATGATGAAGAGGAAGATAAAGACGAAGACAACACGGATGGCGAGCTACCCAGAAGAGTAAAGACAACTGAGCAGCTAAGACACACACACAGGCCGCAAGCCTGGCTGATCCCCAGGTGGTGTGGTAGCACTAGCTTTAGCCTGTTCCAGTTATTTATGGGTTAACAGTAATTAATTCTGCAATACTACTATACTTGAATCAAGGTCTAAAGTCTTTATAAACCACTGCGTACATTTCTGCTCATGGTATTGGGAAGTGTTGTGTATACCTGAATGATTGTGTGTTGAAGAGTTGATTAACCTCAGCTAAGTCAAAGCTGCGTGGAGTACAATCTCCATTTTTGATAGCACTTTATGCTTTGTCACATTGAACCTTTGTATATAGTTTCTTTTCCAAAGGCCTTTATTTTGGTTAATTATTTTGGTTACTTATTTTGGTTATCAAGTATTATTACTGCACTTTAACGTTTCTGTGTATATATATCTTTTTTGTCAATACACTCTCTTTGCAACTCAGTCGTTGTGTGCGTTGTTAATTCTCCATAGCTCCTGAGCCGAACCTCCTTTACATACTAGTCCACATACAGTTTGGTATTCTCTTCTACCTATAAATCTAATCTGAGTGTATCTTAAGTGCTACATAATTTTGGCGAGCTAGCCAGGAGCTGTGTTGAGAATTGATGAACATACATTTTTTTGGGGGGTATAAATCAACAACTTAAATCATGGAAATTGTGTTGGGAGAGTCAATAAAAATCCCAGATTCGGTAGTAATAGTTGGTTTAACTAACACTGACAGAGACAAAGAAATTGAAACTTACCTTGAGCAATTTGGTTCGATAAGTCGTGTTTTTGGTATTGATACTGCTGAATTTCCAAGACATGGTATTGTTGAGTTTACACATGGAACTGCAATGCAGTCTCTTGCACCTTTGCTACCGTTAAACTATACAAGTCCTACCACACCTGAGGTCACTTATAAGATATGCTCATTGGCCAGCATATACAGTCCCCTCGCATGCAGCAGCGCCACCAAGACCTACCTGGAGGAGCTGCAGGCCATCGCTAAGCTAAGTGCAAAGCCATTTGAAGTGTTATTACAAGAGGAGCTAGTCAAATTCTCTTCTTCCCTGACCTCAGAAAAAGAGCCTGAAGTGAAATCTGACCCACACGATGATCAAGTGCCCCTTATTACAACAGAGACAGTGAATAAAGGCCCCGTTAAAGCATCTCCCGCTTCGACCCCAATTGGAAAATCATCACCCAGCCTGGCCAGTGCTTTTGCTTCTTACCTTGCCCCTCCTGCCACTATTAAGCGTCAGCCCCTCCTGTCAAATGAGGAAGTGATAAATCCCCCTGAAATTCAGAAAGTGGTAGTAGAACACATTGTCAAGACCGACAGTGTTGTGTCCCATCTTCATGGTTCTTCTCGACTCCGGGCTTTTTCTGGAAAATCTCTACGGCCCAGTAATGAAGCTGATTATGAGACTTGGCAAACCAATGTAGATTTGTTTCTCACTGATCCCTCTGTGTCTGATTTGGATCGCTCTCGCAAGATTTTTGATAGTTTGCTGCCCCCTGCTGCCGACATTGTGAAGCATTTAGGGCCCCGAGCGCTACCAAATGCATATCTTGAACTTTTGAACTCAGCTTATGGCACAGTGGCTGATGGAGATGAGTGTTTTGCCAAGTTTCTGAGCACATTGCAAAATAATGGAGAAAAGCCTTCTGAGTATCTGCACCGCCTTCAAGTGGTGTTAAATACAGCTATGAAACGAGGTGGTGTTTCCTTCACTGACTTGAATCGCCATCTCTTGAAACAATTTTGTCGAGGCTGTTGGGATAACGCTTTGATCAGTGATCTCCAGTTGGAGCAAAAGAAGGACAATCCTCCATCCTTTGCAGAGTTGCTTTTGTTGCTCCGTGTTGAAGAGGATAAGCAAGTGGCTAAAGCTTCCCGTATGAAACATCACTTGGGTTCAGTAAGACCAACATCTCTTGCTTCAAAGTCACATGCGGCCTCCCATGTGCACAGTGCTTGCTCCTGTGCAGTGGTTGAGCAGTCCTCTGAAATTGAGCAGCTTAAGAAGATGGTGACGCAGATACAGAATCAACTTTCAACTTTGACCTCTTCTTTTGGTACAGGCTCTAGAAATACACCATTGAGCCATGCCAGGTCCACTGATCCCGCCACTTTTCGAAAGAGCCCAGGATACTCCGGAAAGCAGTTTAAAGCAAGCAGCAAGCTAAATTTTCAGCTTCGCCCTGGATATTGCTTTAACTGTGGAGAAGATGGCCACATTTCATCTCACTGTGATCAACCATCCAACCCTTCTTTGGTTGCATTCAAAAAAACACAGTTGCAAGAGAAGCGTCGCCAACTTAAACCTCCATCTTCGGACGATTTAAACTAGACTCAGCTCCTGTGGAGGGACACTCAGGAGCTGGTGAAGAGGAACCGAGTCCCACTGCAAAGCGGGTACAGTTGAAACAAGCCAAAGCAAATAATCACCTGTCAGCACCCTTAAAAAGACTGGTGGGAACGAAGAGTACGGTGCAGGTTAAGATCTCCGGTAACCCAACAACCTGTCTACTGGACACAGGGTCTCAAGTCACAACCATTCCTTTGTCATATCATGCACAGTTTTTGGCAGATCAGCCAATTAAGCCTTTAACCACTCTACTAGAAATAGAAGGAGCCAATGGACAAGAGGTACCTTATCTAGGGTGTGTAGAGCTGTGTGTGACATTCCCGAAGGAGTTTGTTGGGGCAGAGCTTGATGTCCCCACTCTTGCCTTAGTGGTCCCCAGTCACGGTGGAACCACCGGTGACCAAGTGTTAATTGGCACCAACACGCTTGATCTCCTTTATGCTGAGTATTGCCAGTGCAACCCCAGTTTTATCCCTGTACATCATGGTTATCGGGCTGTGTTGAAGATCATGGCATTGAGGCACCAGCATTCTCATGATGGAAACTTGGGGCTGATAAAGCTCCATGGACACAGCCCTGAAGTGATTCCAGCCTTTAGTACTGTGGTATTACAGGGTGTTATGAACAATAGAGGTCCCCATGCAGAGAAATGGGCCCTCATAGAACCCCCTTCTGACTTTTCCTTACCTTGTGGTGTTTTGGTGACAAGTTGTCTTATTACTGTGTCTTCCAAGCATTCCAGTCGCCTTCCAGTGGTGGTGCACAATGAAACTGGGCGCGACATTATTCTTCCACCGAAGACTGTGTTGGCTGAATTGAGCGTGGTACAGAGCATCATTAAAAACCAGACTGATTCTGCTCAAAATAACCTGTCCAATCCCCCAGAATCCCCGCTACCTCCACGCTTTCAGTTTGATTTCGCTGACTCACCTGTATCAGCTGAATGGAAAGAAAGGATAACCAAACTCCTCAACGCTATGCCTGAAGTCTTTGCACAGCATGATCTGGATTTTGGGAACACTGATAAAGTAAAACATCATATCAAACTGAATGACCAGACTCCCTTCAAACAGCGGGCGAGACCCATCCATCCGCATGATGTGGATGCAGTGCGCAAACACCTGCAAGAGCTGGCAGAGGCCGGGATTATCCGAGAGTCCGAATCCCCCTTCTCTTCACCGATTGTTGTTATTCGGAAGAAAGATAACTCTGTCCGCCTGTGCATTGACTACAGAAAGCTTAACATACAGACCATCAAAGATGCATACGCCCTTCCAAACATGGAAGAAGCTTTTCGTGCTCTGGCTGGTTCCAAATGGTTTTCTGTATTGGACCTTAAGTCTGGTTATTATCAAATTGAAATGGAAGAATCGGATAAAGAAAAAACTGCTTTTGTCTGCCCTTTAGGCTTCTGGGAGTTTAACCGGATGCCCCAAGGCATTACCAACGCCCCTAGCACATTTCAACGCTTGATGGAGAAGTGTATGGGAGGCTTCAATCTGAAAGAGGTGCTAGTGTTCATAGATGACATCATCATCTTTTCTGACACTCTGGAGGAACATGAATCCCGCCTGCTTAAAGTGTTGCAGCGTCTGAAGGAATATGGTCTCAAGTTGTCCGTGGAAAAATGTAAATTCTTCCAAACTTCAGTAAGATATCTTGGCCATATTGTATCTGCTGATGGTGTTGAGACGGATCCTGATAAAATCCAAGCACTGAAGACCTGGCCACAACCCAGAACACTCAAAGAATTGAGATCATTCCTTGGTTTCTCTGGTTATTATCGGAGGTTATTAAAGGTTACTCCCAGCTCGTTAAGCCTCTGAATGACCTCACTGCAGGATATCCACCCCTTCACAACCGAGGAAAGAAAACTGGTCAGTCTCCTCAGTACCACAACCCAAAGGAGCCCTTTGGATCTCGATGGACCCCCGCTTGTCAGCAAGCCTTTGAAACTCTCATTGAAACTCTTTCTACAGCCCCTGTTCTCGGATTTGCTAATCCTAAACTGCCTTACACCCTCCACACCGATGCTAGCACCACAGGATTGGGTGCTGCATTGTACCAGGAGCAGGAAGGAAAGCTACGAGCCATTGCTTTTGCGAGCCGAGGATTGACCCGCAGTGAATCAAAGTACCCAGCGCATAAGCTTGAGTTTTTGGCTCTGAAATGGGCAGTTACGGATAAATTCAGTGATTACTTGTATGGAGCTCAGTTCACAGTGGTCACTGATAGTAACCCCCTCACCTACATTCTGACTACAGCCAAGCTGGATGCTATAAGCTATCGATGGCTATCTGACCTTGCTACTTTCACTTTCAAGCTGCAGTATCGAGCCGGCAGCCAGAATGTAGATGCCGATGCTTTATCACGACGTCCTCATGGTGATCTGCTGAATGACTATTCTTCCCAAAAAGAAAGTGATCGAATCCGCCAGTTTGCCTTACAGCATCTGTCTGAGTCAGAAGTTGAAGCCATTTGTGACAAGCATGTTGTTTGTAACACTATGACTGTGGATGAAAGTGGATCTCACAACTCACCCTTGGTTGAATCACTTACATGTCATGCTGAAGCAATTCCAAGTGCCCTCTTCGAGGGAGGTGAGAGCGGGTTCCCTGTGATTCCTCATCTAACAGCAAGTGAGTTAAAGGAAAAGCAAAGAGCGGACCCCTGTATTCGGGAAGTTGTTCAGCAATTGGAATCAGGAGTGAGTCCATCACCTACCGTTCGAGCGGAACTTCCTGAGCTTCCTCTGTTGCTCCGGGAATGGAATCGCTTGGTTCTGAAAAATGACATTCTGTACAGATCACGACAACAAGGTTCAAGTACCACTCTTCAATTGGTGTTACCAGCAGAACTGAGAGGCCTGGTGTTACAAAGTCTCCATGATGACATGGGACATATGGGAGTGGAGCGTGTGCTTGATCTTGTACGAGCCCGATTTTTTTGGCCCAAAATGGCAGCTACAGTTGAAAAGAAAATCCACACCTGCAATCGCTGTGTTCGGCGAAAGACCCCTCCCGAGAAAGCAGCTCCATTGGTCAACATACTTACCAGCCGTCCATTAGAGTTGGTGTGTATGGATTTTTTGTCTCTGGAACCCGATCGCAGCAATACAAAGGACATATTGGTAATAACTGATCATTTCACCAAGTATGCTGTGGCTATTCCGACTCCCAATCAAAAGGCTCGCACTGTGGCCAAAGCATTATGGGAAAGTTTCATCGTCCATTATGGCTTCCCAGAACGCCTTCACAGTGACCAAGGGCCGGATTTTGAATCCAAAACTATCAAGGAACTCTGTCAACTCGCTGGCATAAGGAAAGTCCGAACCACTCCATATCATCCAAGAGGAAATCCTGTGGAACGTTTTAATCGAACACTGCTTCAGATGCTGGGAACCTTAAGTCACAAGGACAAAAGTCATTGGAAGGACTTTGTTAAGCCTTTAGTACATGCTTATAACTGTACCAAGAATGATACTACTGGTTTTAGCCCCTACGAGCTCATGTTTGGTCGACAGCCTCGTCTGCCAATAGATTTGGCTTTTGGTCTTCCCTCTGATGTTTCACAGCCCTCACATTCTCAATATGTCAAAGATCTCAAGAGCCATCTGGAGGAGAGTTACAAACTTGCCAGTGGAAATTCTGCTAAGAGTGCAGGCCGGAACAAGGCACGCTTTGACAAACGGATCACTGAATCTACACTCAATGTGGATGACCGGGTGCTTGTCAGAAATGTTCGGCTGCGAGGAAAGCACAAGTTGGCGGATAAATGGGAGTCAGACATATATGTTGTTGTGAAACGGGCAGGAGAACTTCCAGTGTATACTGTAAAACCTGAACACCGAGATGGACCTTTACGCACAGTACACAGAGACCTGCTGCTTCCATGTGGGTTTTTGCCTAGCTGTGATCCTGAACTTCCTGGCACTGTCAATCTGCCTCGACGGCCACAAACCCGTAGCCAGTCAAGTCCCAGCAGTGACACACAGGTACAAGAGGATGTTAATTCTGATTCTGACTATGATATTCCTATTCCCCGAAAGCTGCAGAACACTCCATCTGCATTCATTAAAGTGTACGAGAAGAATCCAGTTCAGCAGTCTACGTGTGCAGATCCTCCAGCTCATGCAGTGACTTCCTCTCCCTTGCCACTCTCTGTTCATCCCTTTGAGAGTGATACAAGGGACGTGGTTGTCCCAGCTGTAGCGACCTCAGCTGACATCCCCGATGATGTTGATCCTGGAGCTGGTAATGAATCTGAACCTGCTTCATTCTCACACGTTAATTCCAATCTATTTCCTGATACTGCTTTACATGGACAAGACAATGCTCTTAATATGGAACCTGGTTCTAACAAAGACAACTCACCTGAGCCTAACACTGTTCGTGATGTATCACCTGAAAGAAACTTACCTGATATGCATGCTGTTGACCAGGATGTAAGCTCAGATGTGTTAACTGAAAGTAATCAACGTGATGTTCAAGAACCTCAGCCGGAAAGCAATCCGTTGCCTCCTGACCCACCTGTCAGATATCCCACGAGACAGAGGAAACCACCAGAGCGGTTCCAATACACCACCCTGGGAAATCCACTTGTTTCAGTAATCCAGTCATTGTTTCAAGGCCTAAGCAATGCTGTCATCAGCTCTCTAGTGGATCCCAGTCCAGATGTGGTGAGGTCCTCTGTGCCGATGTGGGCTGGCTTGGATGCTCCTGTAACTTCTCAGCCACAGGGAGGATGCAGCGGGACGTGCAATCCTTCAAGAGGGGAGGATGTAACGCCAGTGACAGGTTAACTCCTGGCAAGTCATGGTTGGCCCACCAGGTCAGGTCAGCTGGGCCAGCGGAGCCAATCAGGCCGCTCTACGTCACTCAGGGGCCGTCTCGTTTTCCCCCGGGGACGGAAGAAAACGCACCTGGCACACCTAACACGCCAGCCAGGCAGCCGTCCACTACTCACGGCACGGTGCTACTCACACATCCACGACTACAGAGAGATATACGGACACGAGAGGACTGAAGCAGAAAGCCAGAGCTTCACTGCAACAGTGGGAAGACAGTGATTGAAGAGGAAGCCGGACAAACTCTTATGTCACGTTCTACCTGAAGAAGAAGCTGGTGAGTGCAACTCATTCATGAAGATGCTAATGCTAATGCTAGCGGGACGCCGCTAACGCTAACTAGCATTGCTAACTCTGAAGCTC
Organism: Trachurus trachurus; assembly: GCF_905171665.1. NCBI lineage: Eukaryota > Metazoa > Chordata > Actinopteri > Carangiformes > Carangidae > Trachurus > Trachurus trachurus. The sequence continues at coordinate 28,769,710 of NC_139897.1, forward strand.
TGATGCTAATTGATGATGCCCCGTCATTTAACAGTTATCTGCCTGTTCGGATGATGTGATGCTGTGCTGCTGCTGCTGCTGAAGAGGATGTGTGCTGGATTTGGACTTAACACTGGTGAGGAACTGTGTGCTTATTGTGGATGCTAACTCATGCAACCAGGAGGAAATGAATGAATGAATGAATGATGATGATACCTGTTCCTTAACAGGTCAGGCTTTTTAACCCTGATGATGATGATGATGATGATGATGATGATGAAGAGGAAGATAAAGACGAAGACAACACGGATGGCGAGCTACCCAGAAGAGTAAAGACAACTGAGCAGCTAAGACACACACACAGGCCGCAAGCCTGGCTGATCCCCAGGTGGTGTGGTAGCACTAGCTTTAGCCTGTTCCAGTTATTTATGGGTTAACAGTAATTAATTCTGCAATACTACTATACTTGAATCAAGGTCTAAAGTCTTTATAAACCACTGCGTACATTTCTGCTCATGGTATTGGGAAGTGTTGTGTATACCTGAATGATTGTGTGTTGAAGAGTTGATTAACCTCAGCTAAGTCAAAGCTGCGTGGAGTACAATCTCCATTTTTGATAGCACTTTATGCTTTGTCACATTGAACCTTTGTATATAGTTTCTTTTCCAAAGGCCTTTATTTTGGTTAATTATTTTGGTTACTTATTTTGGTTATCAAGTATTATTACTGCACTTTAACGTTTCTGTGTATATATATCTTTTTTGTCAATACACTCTCTTTGCAACTCAGTCGTTGTGTGCGTTGTTAATTCTCCATAGCTCCTGAGCCGAACCTCCTTTACATACTAGTCCACATACAGTTTGGTATTCTCTTCTACCTATAAATCTAATCTGAGTGTATCTTAAGTGCTACACTCAGCTCTGAAGTCCAACCCCTCCCACCTGACAGAACTGGACCTGAGTGGAAACAAACTGAGTGATTCATCATTAACGGTTCTGTGTGCTGGACTGGAGAGTCCAAACTGTAGACTGGAGACTCTGAGGTGAGTTCACTGACTGGACTAGACCCTGGACTTTTGTCTGTGATCAGTTCCAATGTGTGAAGTTCAGTTTGAAGAAGCGACTGATTGTGACTCCATGTTACTGTAGCCAGTGGCGCCGCCAGCCGGAATCCTGTATGCACTGTGCGTACAATTTTTTTCATAGGTGAAAAAAAAAGAAGCAATTTTGTTTATTTTGAGGGGGTGTGATAGAGACGCTTGTTGTTTGTAACAGGCTAAACGTGCTGAGTTCATTGATTGTTAAACCAATCAGTGGAAGCCTAACGTAAAAGCCAGTGATTGTCGTTTACGTCATGTCATCTGTCTCTTTTTGATTTCTGGCGCCTATTAGCTACACTACCGCTAGTGATGATTACGCCCGGTCCAGTATAGAAATGTCAAGAAGACAGTTGAGCCTTTTCCAGGCATTTGGGGGAAAAAAAGAGATCCAAACCCACGATCACAAACACGCAGCAGAGCAGCGATAATGAAGGTCTCTCCTCTCATTAGCTCCAAACTCACTCGTCTGCACCGGGATTATGGACTCATAGGCGCCGATTCCAGGTTGAGCACCCACTGGGGGAGCCTCGGCCCATCAGCTGTGTGTCTGTGGGTATGTGTAGCCCGTATGTGTGTGTAGCCTGTGTGAATGTGTGTGTTAATCTCTCACGCGCTCTGTTAAGATGAATAAACACAAACCGCTGCAGTGCGCGAGCCTGGCACAGAGGCGCGCGCTCTGGCGCATCTGGCACAATCTGTTAACGGCACCGAAAGGAAACTGGCTCTGCTCAGCGGCTATTTCGCGTCCGACGTCCATGTTAAGCACACGTTGTTATTGATATTGTAGCGTCCGAGCCGACGTAACGACAACAACATAACACAAACTTATCTGACAGCTCTCACTTCTTCCTCTGCTCCTCCTCACTCACACACACAGGTCTTCCTCACACTCACCCCGGCCCCTTAGTTTATCATCCAAGTTCCAACCATACGCTACCTGCCCGTACACATTCACAGTCAGTCAAAAATAACACAACTTAAACATCATAACAACAAAATTACTGCGGGGTCGCAACAATATTTTCAGTTGTGCAGTATATTAATGAGCGACAAGTCCCATTGCTACGTGGCATGATAAGCACAGCGACCCCCCCTCCCCCCGAAAAAAAAAATTGTTGTAGCCTATTTGCCGTTTCTGTGCGTACATTGAAATTGAATCCTGGCGGCGCCACTGACTGCAGCTGGTAGAAGGTGAAGGGTCAGAGGTCACTCAGAGGTCAGGGTGATGATGATGATGATGATGATGATGATGATGATGATGATGATGATGATGATGATGATGGATCAGGTCTGGACCTTTAACCTTTGATCCAGTTCAGTCCTGAATCAGAGAGTTGTAGTCAGTGTTTAGTCCAACAGGTATTGATCAGATATTGATTGTATATTGACAGACTGATCTGAGGTCAGCAGCAGCTGATGAATCTGTGCTGACATGTGGATGATGTGTGTAGAAGGCCACATGATGATGATCCACAACAACACAAGGACAAAGTCCCTCTACTCATTTACACACTGATCATTGATCAGGACACAATCATTTCATCTTCTTCTTTTATTCTTTATTCAGATTGGAGAGCTGCAGTTTGTTTAATATCAGCTGGTCTTCTCTGGGCTCAGCTCTGAAGTCCAACCCCTCCCACTTGAGACACCTGGACCTGAACCACAACAAGCTGCAGGATTCAGACCTGAAGGGTCTGAGTGGTTTTCTGGAGAGTCCAGACTGTAGACTGGAGACTCTGGGGTCAGACTCTGTTTTATTTCTGTGCTCAGATGAATGTGATGTGAAAGTTGTGTTGATACTGAGCTGCAGACATGAGGCTGATATATTATTATATATTATATTAATATTATGCATATATTTTTTATGAATGCCGTAATCAACTTCCCTCCTCACCACAAATTACAAAAAATCATGAACACAAACACATTTACTGCTTGGCCTCAAAAATGTCCCCCTTCAAAGATTGCAATATAAATATTATGCGTGCATATGTATTTTTTTAATGTCATAATCAACGTCCGTCCTCACCCACCATACATTACAAACATTATTGACTTTTCGAAAAAAAATTTACCCATTAAGTGCCAGTATGTGTATGTAAATTTGTCGTGATACCTATGTTTTCAAGAGAAAAAGCACACAAAAAATGATTTTCAGTACACAGAAAGCAAAGTTTACCTTAACACAAACATTCACACCACATTATGGTATTCATAAAACACACCTAAATCATTTTAGCTTCATATTTTGATTGCAGTGTGTGATTATAAAAAAATCGTGAAATATTTCCTCTTTAGACGTAAAAAGTAACACTAGAGTGTAAGCCCGCCTTAAAGCAGATATCAGCTTCACGGCCGTTTCGGCTAATGCTGCGTTCAAGGCAGGCTTTTGAAACCGTAAGTTACAGCTTCAAGTCACAACTACGACTTGGTAGCGTTCCAGGTAACCCGTAGCTCGTGTTTTTACCATCCTGTTGTCTGTGAAAGTTCCCTATAACGGCCACTCGTAACTTCCGACCCGTGAACTCGTACCAGATCGAACTGGTATGACTTCACAGGAAGGAAAAACACAAAGTACGAGTTTCTTTGAACGCACCATGAGTTAGCAGCCCCCGCCCTTGTCAGGCATCAATTGGTCCTCGTGCTACGTCACCACATTCACGCGCATCCCTTGGCTGCACACACAGCCCTTCATGCCGTTCTCTCTCCTCATTGGATAACACTTGTATCCCACAAGGAAAATTTTCTCCTCGGGTTACAGCAGAGCAGAGTGACGGAGAGACTCGTGTTTAGGCTGAAATACTTCATGTAAGTGATTGCTGACGGAAAATAGGACTATTTAGGACTTATATTAACAAAAACATTCCACTGATATCTGCTTTAAGTGTCAGAGAGAGAGAGTAGGTTAAAACTAGCTAACTGTTAGCCACCGTAGCTCAGGCGCTGGTCTCCCGTCAGATAAAAGCTGCTGTTTTTTTTCATATGAAAGCTAATTTGCTGCTCAACATGAGTTTGTCTGGATGGAGCCACAGGTGGAGCTGACAGGTGAAGAGGCGGAGTCACTGCGTCTGTGTTGAAGCAGCAGCAGCTTCTCGTGAATATTAATGAGCTGTTTTCTCTCTATGTGACTGTTTAACCTGCTTCCTGTTGCTTCAGATGTTGGACTATGATTTTCTAAACTTGTTCTTTCTGAAGCTTCTTCAGCTCTGATGAGACACTGAACGCTGTCAACAAGGAGCTTTGTCCTCAACTCACTGCTTTTATTTTTTATTCAGATTGAGGAGCTGCAGTTTGTCAGAGATCAGCTGTTCTCTGGGCTCAGCTCTGAAGTCCAACCCCTCCCACCTGAGAGAACTGGACCTGCGCTTCAACTACAACCTGCAGGATTCAGGAGTGAAGCATCTGAGTGGTTTTCTGGAGAGTCCAGACTGTAGACTGGAGACTCTGAGGTCAGTTCACTGACTGTTACTGTTGTAGATCTTAGATCTTTGATCCACAACTGAACCTGATTGATCTTCACTCAGAACTTGAATCATTGACTTTGATGTCATGAATGAAGGACGTTTGAAATAGTTGTTGTCTCATGTTTCCACTTGTTCTTCTCTCACACTGACAATGACTCTTCACTTTCAGCTCATTTCACTCAGTCTGATCAATAATCAATGATCTGATCACTGCAGCTGTGTGTGTGTGTGTGTGTGTGTGTGTGTGTAGGTGTGTGTGTGTGTGTGATCTTCATTTCATCTTCTTTTATTCTTTATTCAGATTGTGGAACTGCAGTTTATCAGACATCAGCTGTTCTTCTTTGGTCTCAGCTCTGAAGTCCAACCCCTCCCACCTGAGACACCTGGACCTGGGTCTCAACAACCTGAGCTCTTCAGCTCTGCAGCAGCTTCGTGATCTTGTGAAGAGTCCAGACTTTCGACTGGAGACTCTGCAGTGAGTCTGATCTGTAGCTGTTTCCACAGCTGATGAGACTGTGGGAGTGAAATAAAGTGTAAAGTGCAGCAGGTGAACCTGTCAGGATGTGACATCACGTATGACATCATCTATGACATCACAGACTCAGAAAACGCTGCAGCAGCTTCAATGTGTCAATCATCAGTGATCCAGTCACAGGTAAAGGTGTTGAGTCAAACAGGAACAATGAGCTTCACCTGTCACTCAAGTACAGGAAGTACTTTTACTCCAGTAACTCCAAACTAAGTACTTTTACTGTGATACTGTAATTATAGAAACTTTTACTCTGCTCCTATATTACAGTATTTACTGTGATACCTTGTAAGAAGTACTTTTTCTGTGATGCTGTGTCTACAGAGACTACTCTTATTGTTGTACTGTAAATGCATGAGCTATTTTTACTGTGTTACTGTAAGTACATGGAGTACTTTTACTTTGGTACTGTAAATAAAGGATACCTTATGAAGTACAATTAGGGGAGAGTGGGGTAAGATGAGCCCCTTTTTATATTCAGGATCACTACATCAAGACAATTGTAGTTTTGTTGCTAACTAACATATCTGCATATTACTGATTATTGTGTTTTTTTCTTAAAAAGAAAAAAAGAGAGAATGAAAGAAAGAAAAAAAACATATCTGCATATATTTCAGGATGTTGCGCATCCCCACAAACAAACAGAATGAGTGTAAACATAACTGTTTTTAAAATATAGCATGTTCAAAAAAAGTGGTCTCGTGGCTCAACTTACCCCTGGCCAGATGGATCAACTTACCCCACAGCTAAAATGGTGCAGTTTCATGCTAGGTTTACTACCTCATAATGTAGCTCATAGATACCACAACTCATGTATAAAACAAATTTATAATTATCTCTTTTGGTCTAAACACAATTATCATGAAACTTACAACAGACGAAATTCACTTTCAAGAGTGAAAAATGTTATGTTAAACCAATGTGGTTCTTACCTTCAGACTCCATGAAATGATGCCTTCTTCCTAAATATTTGGTCACATGCTCAATTTTTGTTATGGTTTCCTAGAAAGAAGGGGTGGGTCAACTTACCCACTGGCTCATCTTACTCCACTCTCCCCTACTGTGATTCTGAAAATACTTTTACTCTGGTACTGTAAATATGAGAAGTATTCACTGTGATACCTTGTAAGAAGTACTTTTACTCTGATACTGTATCTACAGGAAGTACTTTTATTGTTGTGCTGTAAATACATTAAGTATTTTTTTACTGTGTTACTGCAACTACTGTCAGGATCTGCGTCTCCGTTGTGTCTCTGTGTCTTGTCTTAGTGTTATGTCCTCTGTGGGTTCCTTTGTATAGATATTTCCTGTTTTATTTTGAAGTTCTGTGTCTTGTTTTCCTGTGTGTCACGGTCTGTGTCTTCCGTCCTCTGCTGTGTTCCTGTTTCCTTTTATTATTTTTTATTTTGAAGTCTCTGTCTTCCTCCTGTCTTCATGTTAAGTTTCCCCCCTGTTTGATTACCTAATGTGTTTCACTTGTCTACATTGCACCACCTGTGTCTTCCCTTGTGTATTTAACCTCAGTGTCTCTCTTTGTCTTTGTTGGATCGTCGTCGTTTGTTCCCATGTCCTGCCCCGTGTGCCAGAGTGTTTCCCCTGCTAGTTTTGTGAGTAGATTAAACTATTTTTGTGTCACCGAACCTACATCTGCTTTTGGGTCCAAGCAATCTCCTCACCTCCTGACAACTACAGGGAGTACTTTTACTTTGGTACTGTAACTAAAGTATACCTTATGCTGTTTTTTTTTTTTTTTTTTAAGTTTTGTCTTTATGTAAAGCACATTGAGTTGCCTTGGTATGAAATGTGCTATACAAATAAACATGCCTTGTCTCGCCTTGCCTTATATGAAGTACATTTACCAGTGGCGTGCACAGAAATTTTGGAGGGTAAGTGCTCAGTAAAAAACAAGGGCACTTTATGCAACGCGTGGAACGGCCGGCTGCCTTATTATAGCAGCGTGAGATTTTAAATAAAATTAATTTAATTTAAAGGTTTAATGATCAGGGACAATGAACATTAACTAAGTGTTAACAAACAGGGTGTTAAAACAATAAACTGATTGAATAAATAATTGCCTCACATACAGTGCCTTGCAAAAGTATTCATACCCCTTGAACTTTTCCATATTTTGTCTGCACTAAAAACACAAACTTACATCTATTTTAATGGTATTTTATGTGACAGAAGAAATTGAAGGGCCAGCACTCACAAAATGACCTTTAGGTAGCTTTAATGGAACAGGTGGCGAGTACACTGAAGAAGACTGTTACTGTCGAAACGTTTGTACCTCGCCACCTGTTCTATTAAAGCTACCTAAAGGACATTTTGAGAGTGCTGGCCTTTGATTTCTTCTATGTCTATTTGAGCCATGCACCCATTATAGATTGACCTGGGAGAGTTCTTGCTGAGAGCTACAAGATGGGCTGGTGTAGGATAAAACAGCAACAGTGAATACTTCAGCAGGACTGTAGTTTAAATAAAAGAAGTCCCCTGAGTGGTGATGGGATGGAGCTGGTGGAGGAGGAGGAGTGTGGTCCAGCTCCAGTCTCTTTGTCACAGTCTCTCTCTTCTTGCTTCATGTTTGTCAGTGTGGTCGACTGTGCCAGCTCCATCTAACATAAACACCCTGAGAAACCCTGTGGAAAATAATATGAACTCAAGACACGACATGCACTCATAAAACAACAACTGAACCAAAACAATATTACATGTAACTTAAGTCCAAATCTTAAAGGAAACAAATTCAAGGGGGTTTCTCCTTCAACTCTGTATTGTATTGATGATGAGGAGAGTAGAATAAAAGCGGTTGGAGGGACTCGGAGGAGGGGTGAAGATCTTCCTGGGCCTCAGGGAACCAGCTGAGGCACTGGACCGACATGTTGTCCAACCCGCGGCCCGAGGCACAACCTGCTGACGGCCCAGCAGGTCAACTCCACCCTGGCCCATTGATGGACACGTTTAGATTCATTCATCCAGTTGATTTCTTCATGATAAAAATGAAAGATTGATAATTATATTTTATACTGAGGTTCACTAAGGTTCACTTTGAAACATGAGCACTTCTTCTGTCCTGAATGAACTGTATCTTACCTTGAAGAAAAATTAAATTCCTCCACCTTTTTGAAGACATTTCTGTACAACGTATTAAACATCATGTGATCGCATCGACTGTACGTGTCCAGCTCTCAGCAGATGTTTCGGAGGAAAGATGAAATTCTGGAGATCCTTGAAAATATTCCACTAAGTCATAAAAATACGGATGTTACGCCAAAACCCCTAAAAACTGAAGGAAAAGTAAATAACATGATAAACTTATGTGTGTTTAGTGTAGAAAAATAGAACCACAGAAATTCAACAGCAGCAGAAACTTCAGCCTTACAATAAGTTGATTCACGACTTGTAAAAAGTTTTACATCACAGCACTGTTTCATAGCGGCCAGCAGAGGGAGCTCCTGCCTCAGTCATCAGAGGCGTCATGGTAACGGATGAGTTCAGCATCAACATAACAATAAAGAAAACCTTTGGTGTAATAAAAATATATTAGTAGCCTACAATAACACATCAACTGTCTGTACTGACTTGTTTTCAAGTAAACCAAAAGGCCACTGATGCATCACGGGTAGGAGGTTTACACAGTGTTGTTGCTTATAGGTGATCATCATCATGATCATCACTGAGAGTATGAATAATGTTAAACCTGCCAAACTGGACCATCGTGTACATGGAAAAAATATTCTGTAACCATCATCGTCATCTTCATCATCATCTTTTATTGATTTAAATCCTTGGAAAACACACTGAGATTGAGAATGCTCATTGGCAAAGCTTCAGAAATACAGAAATCAATACAGTGATAAACAACAGAAAAATACATGTCTTAAAAGAACACACTAGATTTAACAATAATGGCCGATGTTTGTAATGAGAGCAAGAATGATTAATATGATATAGACAATATAAAATTGAAAGCAGTGATTTTTTTTTGTTTTTACAGGAAGAGGAAACACATGATTTTGATGTAAAAAATACCAAATATATTTAAGATTTCTGATGAAGAAGATACAGGATTAAAGCTGGGGAAATACATTTTTAATTTCCTTTAGCGGACAACACTTGCACAATTTCCTTCACCAATGCTGAATTATGCTTTGCAGTTATTTGAAAAAGGCAGATGGATTCTTGATTTGACTTTGTTAAAGAATTCTTTGAGTTTGTCAAGGGAACACTCCACGACTGTGGTATCTATATTCCTCACATGTGCAGCACCGCTCTTATACGGCTTATTGTTGTTGTCCAGGCAGCAGTAGGCGTGCCACAAGTAGTCAGGGATGTTGACACGTTTTCGGTTATTATTATCTTTAACCCAATTATCTTCGGAGGGAATCGCACCGACCAGAACATAGGCTGTTTTGCAGCCATTAAAAATGTTCCTGAGTCTTTCCTCATAGGCGTTCCAGGAACCACCGTTCAGTTGAATGTTCTGTGGAACGATGTTGGTCAGGGTGAAGGTGGCGCTGCAGCCATCATCTGTGAAACAATAAAGAGATACATAAAGTAGACAATAAATCTTGTGGATGTGATGAGTCCTGAGAGTCTACGAGTGCCCAGCGCTCATTGGCTCATTCTGTTTGTTGTGGTTGTTTTCATTGTTATTCATCAGAATGCATTGTGGGTAGTCCTGAGGTCTAAAGAACTCTCTGTCTGTCTCTCCTTTCTCTTAAAACATCTCCAAATTTTTTTTAGAACTTTAGATCAACACTGTTCACATCCAGGTGCATACAGTGTAAATGCTGATGTTTATATTATTATTTGGTTTCTCTGAGTGTTTTATTCTGAAATCTGCTCTATTTTTATTGGATCACTGAGAAAACAGTCAGCCAATCAGAAGAGAGGCTCAGGGAGGAGACAGAAAACTACACTGAGATGATTTTTGGTTCTTTAAACCACAATGTCTTGTTATGAATCAATACTCTAGAATAAAACACAAAGAAGGAAACACGAGACCTTCAATTCGTAACCCTAAGTGTTAAATACACAAATTTGCAAAAACATACACAAACAGACAAACAAACAGTAACATCCAGCTCCAGTCTTCCTTACCTTTATGGTGTTGATTGGGATTAAGGTGACCACGGTTGTAATCCTTAAGACCATTGTAGTCCGAATCTGTCGCCTGTCGATCTCCCACAGAGCCTTGATAATTATATTTGTGCCTCAAATCGTCCTCCCACATCATGTTCTTGTCCCAGTTCTGATTTACCAGCTACAAGGTGGAAGATTCACATCAGACAAATCTCAGATTCAGTTTCTGTGTTACTGGACAATTTTATTCAATAATTTACTGAAAATGATAGGTTGACTGTGTGTGTGTGAACTGTGTATTTGTGCATGTGTGACGTACCTTAGGCTCAATAAACCAGTGATCTTCCCGGTGACATGGACCATCACTCCTCTCATATACATAAGCAGAGTAGACAGGAATACGGTTGGCTGTGTCGTACCGTGTGGCAAAGCGGGGCCTGTTTGTGCAAAGATTAACTGAGACACTTTCAAATATAACTTAAATTCAGATTTAACTGAGTTAAAAGAGTTGTGACTTACTGGTTTTGAAATGTCTGGCAGATGTGTTTATCGTTGTTGGCGTTGCCCATCACCTGTGGCTCTGCTCCTTTGTAGAAGAACTTCTTACACTCGCCCTTAAAGAAGAAACAGACAATATGAACACTTACAGTTTACCACTTATCATGTGTTTTTAAACGTTAACAAAGAAAACAGAAACCTTAAAATTTGTAACAAGTTCTGCGTGAACGGTGAACATGAGTGGAAGAAGGAAGAACACAGTGAAGCTCTGCATCCTGGATGAAAAGTGACAATCTACCACTGTATGGAGGTGTCCAACTGTCTCTACCTTATATAGAGTAATTAGGGGAAGTGAAGTGCTACAGTTTTTTTTTTTTTGATTGCATAAACACTAACATAAAAAGTACTATTACACAATTATCAAAACCTCACACTCGAGGAGCAAAACATCGGCTCAGATTTGCACTAGTAGAAGCACAATGTCAGCCTCAGACTATTTGCAAAATAATATACTACAGTGATTTGCAAAACATTATACACACTTGTATACATTAGACACAGAAGTCAATCATGATGTCACTTCTTTGCAATGCCAAAGCACTGACAGTCAAATGACCACACCCATAAACACAATAAAAAAAAAAAAAAACTGTATCTCAGATGGAGAATTCCCCCAGCATCACAGGCGATATCCTCATTGGCAAGACAACGTGTGAAGTCTTGAATGTCAAATCCATGCACAGCTCCAGCATCAATTTGCTCCCAGGCCTCCTCCATGGCCTGAATGAAGGTTACCTGAGACTGAAACTCTCCAACACCATGCCAAGAAAAACTGTGGATGGTGTCGACACCAGTTCTGGACCAGAAGACAGCGGTGGAACGACTCATTGATGACAATGCATTGCATCTGGTGCATTTCTGGCTGCTTCCATTTTGGTTGAAGACAGGTGAACTCACCTGCTGAATTTTCATAGTGCTTAAACCTGATCAGTGTGTCTACAATTACATAAGCAATTGTGCGTTGTAGTGTATTATCCACCTGAACTTTTTCTTGAATTGTCTTATATTCTTCTTTGTGTGTGTGCTTTCTCTGAACTGAAGGAATGTGTGAACTGATGCTCTGCTTCATGGGTTCCATATCCTACCTAGAAGCAATTTAGTCTGTTGGAAAGTTGATTACTGTTTTGTTTAGCCTAAAGGCTGAAACCTTAGGTCAAGGGCATCTTCTTCCGTTGACCTATGGTAGCCCAAAAGTTATCGATTTAGTCAAGAGGTTAAATGCCAGAAAGTAAATGATCCAGATCAAAGTTGTCTTTGTTGATTAGTTGCATTCCTTAGTTTGGAGAAGGTGGAGTGTTTGGAGTTAGAAACATATATAAGGTCAGAGCTTTGGTCCAGTAGAGAGAGATCTCACATTGGCACCAGAGATACTCCAGGTTTCGGCATTTTTTGTACACAGTTATTCTTCTTGTTAATAAACTCCTTTTTTGAATACAAGAGAAGACCCCTCCGCTTCATGAACACATCAATATACCACAGTGTTTATGTACCTGATGGTTGTGTTTAACCAACTGGCTCATGGGTGCGATCATTTGATAATCAATGCTTTGGAATTGCAAAGAAGTGACATCATCACATACGTCAGTGTCTAATGTATATAAGTGGGATTAATGTTTTGAAAATCACTGTGAGTATTGTTTTGCAAAAAGTGTGAGACAGACATTGTGCTTCTAGTGGTGCAAATCTGGGCCGATGTTTTGCTCCTTGAGTGTAAGGTTTTGATAATTGTGTAATACTTTTAGTGCTCATGCAATCAAACAAAACTGTAAGCTGTGTGTGTAACTGGTTCAAACTGAATTGAGTTATTTTGCAAAAGATCTGAGGTGTTGTGCTAATTGTGTGTAGTGTTTTGAAAAAACGGGCCATCATTTCAAAATCGTGCTTAAGAAATCAAAAAACAAACAAACAACTGTACTGTAACAAAGAGGGTGCAGTTGGTGCAACACATTGTGGTTCCACCAGCTCAATGCTAAACTTCCTGTTACAGCAACAGTCCAAAGACAAACTCAGAATCAACTGTAAACTTTGTGAAATGTGAAATAAAATAAACAAACAATAATACTGAGAAATCATAAATGCCACAATGAGTTATAACAATGAGCATGACTTGAGTAAACTGAATATCAATATGAGTCATTACCTCACATATATAGATAAATAAAAAAAATCTAAAGACATATAAATGAATGAATGAATGAATCATGCACGCACACACATATTTGTGTAAAGAATAAAGTTGCAGTAGACTAAAAATAAAAGGAAGTACAACATTTACAAAACCCTCTCATCTCCTTTCCCCTGCTGTTAATTGTATTTAACTATTTTACCTTTATTTTACCAGGTTGTCCCAGTGATGTTGATTGAACGAGCTCTGGTGAAAGTCATACTTTTTTTGTGTGTTTTTTTGGCATTAATGTCCAACTTTAACCCAGTCAGTGATGTTTGAAACTGTTCAAAAGCAATCTGGAGCTCAATGAAAGCTTGAAAGATATTAATAAATAACAGTGTCATCTGTACAAAGGTGGATTTTTGCATTGTTCAGGTTTGTCCTGATGTCATTAATAAAAACAGTCAGATCAGAAATGCCAATATCTTTGAGTCAAGGCAAGGCCATTTTATTTGTAGCCTATCACCCATTTTTACAAACGGTTTGCCTCAAAGGACTGCATCATAACAACATCCTCTGCCCTTAGACCCTCACATCAACTGAGGAAAAACTCCATGGAAAAAAAAATTGAAGAAGCCTCAGGGTGAGCAACAGAGGAGGGATCCCTCACCCAGGACGGACAGACATGCAATATATGTATACAGACAAGAAACATAACACAGAATGTGGGAAACATGGAAATGTTAGGATGAGAAATAACGCGCACCGTAATTGTAGTAGAGGTGCTGGCAATGGATAAAGTTATGAAAGAAAAGAAGAACGCCGCACCCACAGCTCAAGTTGCAAGAGATTTATTGACAACATTTTGGCCAGACAAGGCCTTTGTCAAACATGGAAATGTTAACAAGAGCTGATGGAGGCAGCTTCTGGTGTGAGGAAAGGCAGGGAGAGCAGGGCAGCTTAATTGGAGGACTGGATGGCAGACTGGTTCATGGGAAGGGAGGGCAGGCCGGTCTAACAGCAGGGGAAAGGGGGGGTAGGGGGTGATGCAGGCGGTGGCTGGTGCAGAGAGATGGAGCTCCGATGGATCTGCGGAAACACAGAGAGAGTGCGAGACACCAAGGCCAAACTACAAAGTGCAACAAATAATGACAGTTTAAATTGTGCTGAGAGGAGAGGAGAGGAGAGGAGAGGAGAGGAGAGGGCTCCATGTAACCAGATGTTACATGGAGTCTAAGCCTACAGCAGCATAGCTATAAAATGGTTCAGAGCTACCTGAACCAGCCTTAACTAAAGCTCTGTCATAAAGGAAGGTCTTAAGCCTGGACTTACTGTAAATGTAGTTGGAGTGTCTGCCTCTCTGACCCATGGAGAGAGCTGTTTCCAGAGTAAAAGAACTGAAGGCTCTACCCCCCCAGTCTGTTTTTAGAGATACTGGGAGTCACTAACAGACCTGCATTCTGGGAGCGGAGTGCTCTGGTAGGACAGTAAGGAATGATGAGTTCTTTCAGATAGGATGGAGCTTTGTCATTAAAAGCCTTGTAAGCTAGCAGAAGGATTTTGAAGTCTATTCCAGATCCAATGGAAGTCTTTTGAGCAGCAACCCATGGTTAACACAATCAAAGGCCTTAGTGGAAAAACAACAAACAGAGCAGCACAGTGTTTCTTCTGGTCTAAAGCATTACAGAGGTCATCAAGCACAGACATAGTTGCGGTTATGGTGCAATAGGCTATATTATATTAGTATTTACCAGATATTGTTTTATCTGAGAATTTACTTGAATGTTCTAATATTTTAACTAGAACGGGCAATTTTGATATAGGGTGATAGTTGTTTAAGTCAGATGGCTCCCCAACATTAAAAAATGGTACAATGATGATTTCCATATTTTGGAGATGAAATTCGTTTGGAGGGGTCAGATTAAAAATATGAGAGATGGGTTCAGCAATAAAATCAGCTGCACATATTAATAGATAAAGGTCCAGATTGTCTGGTCCAGGTGATTTTCTTGGATTAATAGCTTTAAGAATTTTCCTTTTTTTTCACACATGGGACAGGTTGGAAGAAGAAGTACTTTTTAGTTGTGGCAATGTGATATGAATGAGCTTCAACAGCTGGGTTTGAAGGTTTTTCATCAGTATAAATATTGGAAACAATCCCTTCTTTGGAGATAATTTCAGTCAAGATAGCTATAATTTTTTCTGGTAAGCTTGATTTGATTTTAGTAAACCGGCCTGATCACAAACCAGTCTGCCATCCAGTACTCCCATTACCCTGGCCTGCTCGACTGGACAATCCCCATTTATCACATATTCCATGTTATAAACCCTGAGGTTACTCCTGTGTTTTTTCCCTGTTAAAAGGTTTTTTGGGAGAGTTTTCCTCAGTCAATGTGAGCGTCAGATGTCAGAGGATGTTGTTATGATGCTGTGTAAAATCCCTTAAAAACTGCTTGTAAAAATGTGCTATTCAAATAAACTTTTATTGCATTTGAATGTGATTCTGTTGCTTTATTTCATGTGGCAGTATGGTGTCCACCTGTCTCTACCTCACATTTTGTCATAAAATTCTTGAACACAATATGTAATAAACTTTGCTATTGTTACATATTGCATCAGTTATTACAAAATGTGGGTGTTGCACTTTTTCTGAAGAAAAATGCAGTAATTTGGTGCATAAACCACCAAAATGAATGATTGCTTAATTATATATTAAATATTGGTGAGGAGTGGACTGTTATCATGTAAATAAAATGTGAACATGTTAAGACACTGCATGATGGACTTACAGTGAACTGATGTTGCATGGCGAGAAATTTGCCATGGCGCCACAGGCAGACCGTTATGTGTAAACATGCTCTGTGCAAGTGCATCAAACTTGTGAAAGATAGGATAGATTTGACAATGTATGAAGAAAATAAAGTCACTTCCTTTTTTAGGCCACAGCCTAACCACTGTCAAAATATCAAATCAGCATATGAAGTAAGTAGAATTGCTTTACAAACAGAGAGAAATGTATACTGGAGCTGTCGTGGAAATTTTGGTTCTGCCAGTGGAGAGTCAAAGACGGGAGAGGTAGCGTGCACCCAAGTTTATTCTCCATTCTCCATAGAGAAGGGGACAGAACACAGAACTACATGGCAGGTAGCAGTTCTGAGTAGTGCCCCAAGAACAGAATTTGCAGTTCCTTCTTATACCCCACTTTATGACTCTGGTTACTTCAGCGCTAATGGTGCATTCCAGTTGTACTGGGAAGTCGGAGTTCCCACTCTGAAATTTCACCTGGAACGCACCCTGAAGTCGGAAATCCGACTCGGAAAGTGGGACAAACCTCACCAACCCCAACTTGACCACAACGTCATAAAATCGGCATCCAGAATGGCTGCGCCATACATCAACAGTAGTGAAAGCTTTTGTAATATATTTATTAGCATGTCTGTTTTGTTTTTGTGAAATTAAATAAGTGGTACATGTAGTACTGTCCAACGTTTAGCCTATCTGTGGACATGGTACAATATGGTCCGATGACTGAGCCTTGAACTTTTTCGACACATTACAACCACAAACTTACATCTTTTGTAATGGTACTTTATGTGACAGAAGAAATTGAAGGGCCAGCACTCACAAAATGACCTTTAGGTAGCTTTAATGGAACAGGTGGCGAGTACACTGAAGAAGTCTGTTACTGTTGAAACGTTTGTACCTCGCCACCTGTTCTATTAAAGCTACCTAAAGGACATTTTGAGAGTGCTGGCCCTTTGATTTCTTCTATGCTTATTTGAGCCATGCACCCATTATAGATTGACCTAAGAGAGTGCTTACTGATTCCCCCTTTCTTTGATTTTATGTGATAGACCAACACAAAGTAGCACATAATTGTGAGGTGGAAGGAAAAAGATACATGGTGTTCAAGGTTTTGAAAGTTCAAGTGGTATGAATAATATCATACATATTTTAACAGCAGCAGAAACTACAGCCTCCCACTTTATTGTAAAGGTGATTCACCTCTTGTAGAAAGTCTTATATCACGGCATTGTTTCATGGCGGCCAGCAGAGGGAGCCTCTGCTACAGTCAGCAGAGGTGTCATGGTTACGAAAAAGTTCACCATCATCACAACAAATAAACTGAACTCAACAAACTTATGTGCATGTAGAAAACCTTTAGTGTAATATATATATATATATATACATTAGTACAATAATATAATCAACTGTCATAGTGGCTTGTGTTCAAATGAACCAAAAGGCCACTGATGCATCATGGGTAGGAGGTTTATGCAATGTCCAAACAGAGTTGTTGCTTATACTCTATATCTTTATCATTTATTTTACAAACAAAGAAACAACCAACCCACAGGCCCACCCAGGTTCATGCTGGTTCTACACAGTATAACTTGATGTGTTCATGGCATTACCTACAAATAAACAGAAATATTGATTAACCAAACTATCTTTGATCAATCAGGAAACAATACAAACAATATAATAGATCATAGAGAGTTGTTGTTCTATATAGTCACTATTATTCTTAATATCATCAAAAATCATACAAAATATGAAAGAGCTCTTTAAATAATTATCTGATTGGACAGTAAATATAAACACATGCTCGCTGCTGAGGAGCCTTCGAGCAAAGTAAAGACGTGTGCGTTCACTCGTCTCTCCCCCGACAGATGAAGGTTTAATCAAGCTGAGCTCAGCAGGCGTCTCCTCCTCCTCCTCCTCCTCATCCTCCTGCTTCAGACCTCCTGAGATAATCTTCATTAAATAAACTCTGGAGACGACAGAGTTTTGACTTCACCTCCGTCAGCACCTTGATGCTGCAGAGGATGAACCAGAGACTGTAAACGCACCAAACCATTGTCAAAGTCAGAGTCTGGCCTTAAATGAACACCCAGCAGGTGCAGGCTGTAATGCCCCATGTTTATGCATTAGGAAGTTTCTGTTCTGACTTCCACCTCCACTCATGCCGGCCCAGACCTCCACCAGCTCCTCCACTTCCTGTCTTCAAGACCACCGCCACACCACCAGTGGATGCTGACTGAAGCAGACTCAGGTGGTCATCAAACTGTTTTTTTTATTTAATTAGGCGGACTGACACGCACTCAATGGTCAGTCCAGTTGGGAGCCAAATTGGTCATTACTCCTGTATGGTAAATACTGTAACTACTGAAACTTCAGAGTGTTGTTTTTACTGATGGAAAAAGGTTTTTACTTCTACCTTTAGGTTCAACTGAATCATGTACATGGAAAAGACACTCTTTAATCATCATCATCTTTTATTTTTTTTTAATCCTTAGAAAACACACTGAGATTGAGAATGTTCATTGCAAAAGGTTCAGAAATACAGATATCAATACATTGATAAACACTGGAAAAATAAATTTTGTTTAAAAACGCACTAGATTTAACAATATTGGCAGATGAGCAGATGTTTGCAAACAGAGCGAGAATGATAACTATGATACAATTAAAAAAAACAATAAAATGACAATTACAGTTAATCAACTTTTCAATTCAACCTGTACATTTTGTGTTGGTACCAATGAGTCAACCTGAAATCCTTCATTCCAATAATGTGGAGCAAGAAGCTAATGTAATGGAGGGACCTCAGTCCTGTTGAATGCATTGCAGGTCAGGCACCGCCTAGGGGTGGATGAAGATAGTGAAACATTTGTAGACTGAGATCCCGTTTGAGTTAGAGCCTCGAGCTAAAGGTAGCAGTTAATGTAGCCAATACTGGCTAATGCTAATGCTAATGGTATGACTGGGGTTAACTTTATTGCCAATGCAGACCCTGTGGGGACATCACTTAGACAATTACTTAAACCATAGTTGTGTGGAGCATTGCAGTTTTTGAAAAGCTCTTTTATTTTTGGTTCCTTTGTTGCAAGGAATTCTTTGAGGCTGTTCAGGGAACACTCCACTACAGTGGTATCTACATTCCTCACAGCGGCAGCACCGCTCTTATAAGGCTGGTCGTTGTTGTCCACGCAGCAGTAGGCGTGCCACAAGTATTCAGGGATATTCACACGTGTTTGGTTCTCCTTTATAACCCAATTATCTTTAGAGGGAATCGCACCGACCACAACATAGGCTGTTTTGCAGCCTTTAAAGGTGTCGTTGTGGAGTTTTTTCTCATAGTCGTTCCAGGAACCACCGTTCAGTTTGGCGTTCTGCGGGACGATGTTGGTCAGGGTGAAGGTGGCGTTACGGCCAAGACCTACAAAACAGTAACAGAGAGACACAGTAAATTAGACAAGAAGTTGTGTGGATGTGATGAGTCCTGAGAGTCCCTGAGTGCCCAGTGCTCACTGGCTCATTAGGCTGCCAGGCCTCTAATGAGCCACTATTCTTCTTCTTCCTCCTCCTCCTCCTATAGGGGATCCTACTTCCCATACACAAAAAATCACCAAACTTTGCACAAAGGTCCAGTCCCATGCCAGATTTGTGCAATAAGCGTGTAAATTTAAAAAAAAATTGAAAATTCCTAGATCAGCTTGCAACTTTCACCAAAATGTATCCCCAATACTTTCGAAGTTTTTGTACAATTAAATCCAGTGCAAATTATGAAGTCCTCTGTATTTTTCAGAACTGTGAAACTTATTAAACCTTTCTTGACCCACAATTTTCGCTCAATTGACACTAAATTTGCTACACTGCCTATCCAGACCGTCCTCCACAAAGTTGACACCCAGCTTTTTGATGTTTGAAAACAGTGCATTAAAATGTTTGACTGTTAACAGCACCTACTGTAGACATATACCAGTCAATTCTTGCTAAATATTTTTTCAATCTTCCTGACAATATTTAGGAGTTGTGATTGATGAAATTTGGCAAATATCAGAATTTCAATTTTCAATTTCAATCTCAACAACTAAAATTTAGAAAACATTTTTAATTCTGCTCTCATGGTAACAATTGGAGTCAATGTAAGAGTGGCATTTTAAACATGAGCTTTTCTCTTATGAAGCAAAACACTTATTCTTCAAAACAAATCAGCAACATTTCCATGCTGTCACAATGCAATATAATCAAAGGTCTCATTTCCAGCCAATTAGCTGAATGACTTAGGAAATGGTTCTTGGTGTCAGAGGTTGTGAATTAAAGCCTCAGCTGAGGAAGAATTTACATTGTAATGCTGATGTTCTTGTTGTCTTCCTATTTTGCCTCTTAATACTCAGAATTGCCTTAACTTTGTCCAAAATTGCCTGGCCCCGACCATTGCTGTGAAGCAGCTTTAATTCTGCTTGTCGTGGTTAACCCTAACCCCAATGCATAGTTGGTATCCCTGAGGTCTGAAGAACTAACTGTCTGCCTCTCCTTCCCCTTAAAACATCTCCTAAGTATGTTTCTTTAATGCAGATGTAAACATTGTGTTTGTCCAGGTGTATTTAAATGTAGATGTTTGTATTATTTGGTTTTTATTGAATCACTCAGAAAACAAGTCAGCCAATCAGAAGAGCGGCCCAGAGCCAACAAAACAAACAGTAACACCCAGCCTTCCTTACCTGCATGGTGTAGATTGGGATTGAGGTGACCACGGTTGTACCCCCTTTTTTTATAAAGACCAAGATAGTCTGAATTTGTCGCCTGTTTATCTCCAAAATAGTTTTTATTCCTTTTCTTCAAATCTTCCTCCGTCATCATGTCCTCTTTCCAGTTCTGATCGACCAGCTACAAGGTGAAAGATTCACATCAGACAAGTCTCAGATTCAGTTTGTGTGTTATTGGGACAAATGTAATCAATAATCTCATTTACTGAAATTTATTGTTTGATTCCCATCATTTCATATTTCTAACTGTGTATTTGTGCATGCGTGTTGTACCTGAGGCTCAATAAACCACCGTGTTTCCCGGCCTGTTTCATTATTCTTCTCATATATATAAGCAGAGTAGACAGGAATACGGTTGGCAGTGTCGTACAGCGTGGCAAAGTGGTACCTGTTTGTGCAAAGATTAAGTTAAACACTTTCAAATGTAACTTTAATTCAGATTTGTTTGTTAACAGAGTTGTGTCTTACTGGTTTTTAAATCTCTGGCAGATGTGGACGAAGTCTTTGGAGGCATCAACTTTTGGCACAGATCTTTCATAGAAGAACTGATCACACATGTTCTTAAAGAAGAAATAGACACTATGAAAACTTACAGTTACTACTTATCACATGTTTTTAAATGTTGACAAACAAAACACAAACCTCAAATTGTTGCACAACTTCTGCATGCACGGTGAAGATGAGTAGAAGAGGGAAGCACACAGTGAAGCTCTGCATCCTGGACGAAACTGTGAATCACGATCGTTGGTCCGCACTAATAAAACAGAAAAAACAGGATACATATTCTCAAGTGAGATGGGGAGCATACGTCAGTCCGACTGCCCAAAAGTCTGACGGCTCATTTCTCCGACTACGCATTCTACAGTGTTAAGGTTAGGTTTAGGGTAAGGTTAAGGGTTAGGGCTACTTAAGTCAGAGAAGTGGGAGGTCGGACTAATGGACGCAAAAATAAAGAAATGTATGGTCGGAGAAATGGGTAGTCGGACAGACGCCATGCGCCCAAGTGAGATGACAATCTACACAAAGGGTGGTTTCTGCTACAGAGAAAAAAAGACATTCTGGTGTTCAGCAGCTTCATGCTGAACTTCCTGTTGCAGCAACAGTCCCTGACAAGGCAAAAGCTCAAAGAGTTCAGATGGAAACAAATAAAAACTCAAGTTATTCAAATAATATATATACGTAATGTAGGAATGTATAAATGAGAAATTTGACTTTTGCTCTGTGATGTGGTCAAGTGCTGCAAAGAAAAACCTTGTAATGTAAACAACAACATGCATGTCAATGTTTCCTGGGTAAGAGATGATAAGAAGCTCACGGTATCACTCCTAACTGTTTGTATGGTCAACTTTCCAACTTTCACAATATAAGAATAAAGAAGAATATCAGAGTATATTACAAATAAAAAGTATGTAAATATAAAACAAATCAAACCTTCCAAACCTGAATGAAGAAGAACAGCTGGTTCAGTTCACCAGCCTCTCTGTCTCTCTCTCTATATATAGGCCTATATATATCACTTCAGGAAACAAGGGCGGACTCGTGCAAAATAGTATTAACCATTAACAGAACAGCAAACTCCAGGAAGAATGATTAAGCATTTAATAAGGTTGTACTGTAAGGTACGGTAAGGTAGGGTAAAACTTTAATGTCCCTGGGGGGCCATTTGGATTACAGCCATTAGTTCACATGACGACAAACTATACCAAAAACTGCTACAGAGAAGGTTGACAGAATATAAATTTGGTTATAACATCAGGGTGAAGACAAGACTGACACAACTAACTAAACAGTGAGCAAAATCTAAAGTTAATATTAAAACTCCTGTGTTGTTTTTACAGACTGTGACAGACAGGCTTTGAATGTGCTTCTGTTGTTTCCTTCCATGTGACAGTACTTACTCATGTGTTTGTGTACATGCATAGGCTTTCTCTATCATCTCATATGGATTTTATTGTTTTACATGCTTTTCAGTTATCTTCTTCTTTAGAAAGCACTTTGTTTTTTGGCTTAAACTGCTCTATAAATAAAATGTTCACTTTGAGTTGTTTATCACTTTTGTCTTCTCAGAATGTTAAGGGGGTATTTGTTCCTCTTCATTTTACCTCATTATTCATATTATGTGGTGTAAATACAGTATTTAATACTGTAAGCAAGCATTGAAGAGTATATAATTATTCATATATCAGATACAAACAAAAAGGACCTGTAAAAAAGAAAAGAAAAGTAATTTTACAGGATTTTTCCATTTTGGAATTGGTACCAGAAAATAGCCTGTCAATCACAATATATATATATATATATATATATATATATATATATATATATATATATATATATATATATATATATATATATATATATATTTTTTTTTTTACCTTTCAGCGCTTTTGTACTGTTAGCTCTTGTACTTTGCAAGTATCTGTAGTTTTGCTCAGCGGGTAATATAATAGAATACAACATATTTTGGCTGCTTTTCTGCCTGATTCACATTTGATGCAAATTTACAAAGAACATTTTATTTTCATATGAAATTGTGCTTTAAAGGGACAACGAGGAGTTTGTATTTGGTTATAAAAAAGTCTCACATTAATGTGGATGAATCTACGCTACCCACACAAGGGTACAAATTTAAAAAATACAATTTCAATTTCAATTATTTATGAAATTGTACTTTAAACAATTACACATAAGTTCTTGGAAATCATCATCATCATCTTTTATTTATCTAAATCCTTGGATAACAAAGCTTCAGAAATACAGAAATCAATACAGCGAAAACAATGGGAAAATGCATTTTTTTAAAGAACACACTAGATTTAACAATACTGGCAGATAAGCAGATGTTTGTAATGAGAGCAAACATCTGCTCTCATTACATTCTTGCTCTCATTGTAATGAGAGCAAGAATTATTAATATGGTAGAAATATAAAATTGAAAGCAGTGAAAATTACAGTTAATAAACCTTTCAATTAAGGAGGTCAACTTGAAATCCTTATTTTTTTTGCGATCAAACTTTTATTTTCATTTTCATTTAACAAGTTCAGTCCAAAAGCAGTAATAAAAAAAATGAAATACTAAGTAAAATTGTTATTATTAATAATAATAATAATAAAGATCAATCACACACACACACACACACACACACAAACAATTACTAATAATTATTAAAAATGACATACATAACCTACAAAAACACAAAACACAGACACATACAGACAAGCCAGAGGGGAATTGACATCTAGAGGCACTAAGAGAGCCAGTAGCAAAATGAACTTACTGCATGTTTGTCAAAGAATCAGCAGTGAAATATTTTCATATCTGAAATCTTTATTTCAGTAATGTGGAGCAGGAAGCCACTGTAAGGGAGGGACCTCATGGATATTGGTTGACATCTACAGAACCAATAGGGTTGTAGATGTAGGTCAGGCCCCACCCAAGGGATTGTGGGTAGGTGCACCCTGATGAAAACAGTGAAAACATTTGTGGACTGAAATCATAAGTTGGATTGCCTAGGGGACAACACTTGCACAATCTCCTTTAACATTGTTGGATTTTGCTTTGCAGTCTTCAAAAAAAACCTGATTTATTTTTGGTTTGACTTTGTCAAAGAATCCTTTGAGGCTGTCAATGGAACACTCCACCACCGTGGTGTTTTCATTCCTCACATGTGCAGCACCGCTCTTATACGGCTTACCGTTGTTGTCCAGGCAGCAGTAGGCGTGCCACAAGTAGTCAGGGATGTTGACACGTGTTTGGTTCTCCTTTTCAACCCAATTTTCATTCGAGGGAATCGCACCGACCACAACATAGGCTGTCTTGCAGTCTTTAAAGGTGTTCGTCAGATTTGTCTCATATTTTGCCCAGGAACCACCGTTCAGTCCTTTGTTCTGTGGAACGATGTTGGTCAGGGTGAAGGTGGCTTTGCGGCCAAGACCTGTAAAATGTTAACAAAGAGATACAGTAAATTAGACGAGAAGTTTTATCTATCTATCTATCTATCTATCTATCTATCTATCTATCTATCTATCTATCTATCTATCTATCTATCTATCTATCTATCTATCTATCTATCTATCTATCTATCTATCTATCTATCTATCTATCTATCTATCTATCTACTAATGCAGCATCAGAATGACCCTCCATCCTTTCTCACACTACACCAGAGTGATGGTTTTCTAACTGTCACCTCCTTGAAGATTCACAGCTCACCAGAACTCTTCAGTTTGTTAACGGGGTAATTACTAATTAATGAAACACATACTTTTTTAATGAAATAATTGATTTTTGTGAATAGACTACCAGAGAAGTTAGACAGTGGGGCTTAAAACCACAAATACCAGTATGTCCTGTTATGAATCAATACTCAGACAAAGAAGAAAACACAAGTCCTTCAATTCATAAATGTTAAATACACAAATTTGCAATAAAGTAAATAGATTCACAGTAACATCCAGCTCCTTCCTTACCTTGATGGTGTTGATTGGGATTAAGG
This sequence comes from Trachurus trachurus, assembly GCF_905171665.1. Classification (NCBI taxonomy): domain Eukaryota; kingdom Metazoa; phylum Chordata; class Actinopteri; order Carangiformes; family Carangidae; genus Trachurus; species Trachurus trachurus. Next base: position 28,794,580 of record NC_139897.1, read on the forward strand.
TGACCACGGTTGAACCCTTTTTCTTTCTGAAGACCGTTGTAGTCTGAATTTATTGCCTGTTTATCTCCCATAAAGACATTAGGATGCTTCTTCTTCAACTGTCTCTCCGTCATCATGTCATTTCCCCAGTTCTGATTCACCAGCTACAAGGTGAAAGATTCACATCAGACAAATCTCATATTCAGTTCCTGTGTTATGGGATACATAATCTCATTTACTGAAAATAACTTGTTGATTTTCATTGTTTCACATTTCAAACGGTGTATTTGTGCATGCGTGACGTACCTGAGGCTCAATAAACCACCGTTTTTCCCGGCCTCTTTCATTATTCTTCTCATATATATAAGCAGAGTAGACAGGAATACGGTTGGCAGTGTCATACAGCGTGGCAAAGTGGTACCTATTTGTGCAAAGATTAACTGAGACACTTTAAATTTTTACTTTAATTTAGATTTGACTGAGTTCAAAGAGTTGTGTCTTACTGGTTTCCAAGTCTCTGGCAGATGTGGACGTAGTCGTTGTTGGAGGCCTGCACCTGTGGCTCCAATCCGTTGTAGAAGAACTCCTTACACTCACGCTTAAAGAAGAAACAGACAATATGAACATTTACAGTTTTACCACTTATCATGTGTTTTTAAACGTTGACAAACAAAACACCAACCTGAAAATTTGTCACAACTTCTGCGTGGACGGTGAAGATGAGTGGAAGAAGGAAGAACACAATGAAGTTCTGCATCCTGGATGAAAACTGTGAATCAGGATCGTTGGTCTGCACCAATAAAACAGTAGAAGAAAAAACAGATTCTCAAAAGGGTGAAGAGACAATCTACCACTGTATGGAGGTGTCCACTGGTCTCTATCTTATTAGAGGAAGTAACGTGTTAGTTTATGTGGTGAGAGGCTGCAGTTGGTCCTACTAAGAAAAAACACACCAGCTTCCTGTAACAGCAACAGTCTGACACACTAAAATCAGCATAATAATCAGCATGAGTGAGCCAGAAGGTACAAGTATGGAATTAAACATACTGTACCTTTAAGCCTTTATTAAGCAGAACCAGAGGCTGCAGTTCCCACTCAGGTTGACTTCAGTCTGGTGCATCAGTCTCAGACTGTCTGTCCACTGTGTGATATATATATTTATCACTTGAGCAAACAAGGAAGGACTCATGCAAAATAGAATTTAACATCAACAGATCGGCAAACTTAGGCGTAATGCAATCATTTTGTAGCAGATTTTGTTATGAAATGTAATTGTAACATGCTGCTTGTATATATTTTTCCACATTTACAGCAAATAAATGTAACAAAGACTTCTCTTGTCTGTCTGGCCCTCTCTCTTTCCACAGCTGCAGAGTAGAAGGTTGACAGAATGTAAATTTGGTTATCACATCAGGGTGATGATAAAACTAGCACTAACTAACTACACACTCTGAATCTAAAGTTAAATATTAAAACTCCTGTCTTGGTTTTATAGACCGGCTTTGACTGTGCTTCTGTTGTTTCAGTAATTGCATGAGTTTGCGTACATGCATATGCACCTTTTCTATTATCTCATATTGATTTTTTTATGTTCCCTTCTTCTTTAGAAAGCACTTCATGTTTTGGCCTTTAAAAATAAAAATAAATGAAATTCTAATAATTTCGTGTCCTCACTTCATTTCTTAGAACTGCTTAAAACTTTTAGAATGTGAAGAAGGGTTTGTTCCTCTTTATTTTACCCACTAGTTCCTCATTATTTATATTTTGTGGTGTAAATACAGTATTTCGTGTGAAATCTATCTGGTCTGCACTGTGTTTGTAGTTAAGACAATCCAGGCATGTAGTAGACAAGCATTGAAGAGTACATAATTATTCATATAACAGATAAAGATAGATTTTTGTACTGTAGCTCTTGTACTCTGTATGTAGTTTTACTCAGTGCTGTAATAGATTACAACACATTCTGGGTGCTTTTCTGCCTGATGCACATTAGGTACAAATCTACAAAATAAAATTTGAATTACTCATGAAATTGTGCTTTAAAGAATTACACATCATGTTCTTGGACATCATCTTTTATTCATTTAAATCTTTAGAAAACACATTGAGATTAAAAATGTTAATTGGCAAAGGTTCAGAAATACAGAAATCAATACAGTGATAAACAACAGCAAAATACATTTCAATAAAGAACTCACTAAATTTAACGATATTGGCAGATGAGCAAATGATAGAAAGGAGGAACAGCAGAGCTACGCTGACAGCTAGCTTGCAGAAAAAGTAGCTGTCTGCCTTGTTGTAATGTCACAAAGCAGTCTTATTCATGATGGTCTCTTCATTTTAAAGCAGGAGCATGATAATGCTCACTCAAGTCTTTGAGCTATGGTCCAATTAAAGTCTTAAGTTTGAACCATGTCCATTTTTTTTCCAATATTGTGTTAAAATGTGTTGATTTCTAATTGTTTTATAAACAAAATGCACAATATGACACGGCTATCTTTATTTTGTTGTTTCCAATTAATAGTCTCTTTGAATTGATATGGTAATTTTATTAACAAAAGGAAATATATATGCAATTATGTGCAACATGTGTCTATGATGTTTTTTTTGTTTTTTTAAATCTCACACTGCTATAGTAAAGCAGCTGGCCCTTCCACGTGCCCTTATTTTTCACTGATATCTGTGGGACAACACTTGCACAGTCTCCTGAAGGACTTGTTTCTGGTTTACAGTTCTCAAAAAGCTCAACGTCTCTTAGGTTGAGTTTTTGAAAGAATCCTTTAAGGCTGTCAAGGGAACACTCCACCACTTTAGTCTTTACATTCCTGACAGCAGCAGCACCGCTCTTAATTGGCTGATTGTTGTTGTCCACGCAGCAGTAGGCGTGCCACAAGTAGTCAGGGATGTTGACACGGTTCACCCTCTTCCTCTTCCTGTTCTTCTCCTCCTCCTTTACAACCCAATTATTTTGAGAGGGAATCGCACCGACCAGAACATAGGCTGTTGTGCAGTCTTTAAAAGTCTCCATGCGGAGACGTTTCTCATAGACCCTCCAGAAACCACGGTTCAGTCCAGAGTCCTGTGGAACTGCGTTGGTCAGGGTGTAGGTGGCTTTGCAGCCAAGACCTGTAAAACAATAACAAGGAGACACAGTAAAATACACTGTTAAAAAAAGTTAAAGTTTTGTTGATGTGATGAGTCCTGAGGCTCCATGAGTCGTTCAACGCTCATTGGCTCATTATGCATTGTTATCAGAATGCATTGTGGGTAGTCCTGAGGTCTCAAGAATGCTCTGTCATCCTCTCCTTCCTCTTAAAACATCTCCAAAGATTTTTTTAGCACTGTGGATCAACACTGTTCACATCCAGGTGTATTTAAAGCTGCATACAGTGTAAATGGTGATGTTCATATTATTCGGTTTCTCTGAGCGTTTTATTCTGAAATCTGCTCTATTTTTATTGGATCACTCAGAAAACAGTCAGCCAATCAGAAGAGAGGCTCAGAGAGGAGACAGAAAACTACACTGAGATGATTTTTGGTTCTTAACTCTTTCTCTCTCAATGAATTGCTCTTGCTGAGTAGTTTACCTTTTTTTCATTGTCAATGCAAACTCTGTCTAAGGCCTTGAAACAAACGGTTTTCACTAGGTTGAAGAGTGAATTTCCAACGTGCTCCTCATAAAAAACTGCTAGTTGGGGCGGTGCGTGGCGCAGTGGTTAAGGCGGCCGTCCCATGTAGAGGCTACAGTCCTCAACGCAGGCGTCCCCGGTTCAAATCCTGCATCGGGCAGACCTTTCCTGCATGTCATTCCCCCTCTCTCTGCCTCCCCCTTTCCTGTCTATCTCACTATGTGCTATCAAATAAAGGCAAAAAGCTGAAAAATATACTTTAAAAAAAAACTGCAAGTTTCTTCGCCATTTCATTTGTGAGCACGAAGGAGAAGAAGAGAGCCCAGGTTGTCCAAAAACAGAGAGCTCTAGTTTCAGAGAAAAACGCACTTTTTTGTTCGGTGGCAATCCACACATTTTACTGGCACTCTGCAGTGTGACATGTCTCCCAAGTGATTTCTATGGGTAAATAAGTATTTGTATAGATATATCTAAGTCCACTGGGGAACTAACGTTATACAAATGGGTCAGATGTAACCTGACCCCTTCATCCAATCCCGTACCATCACGAGTGGCATTGCCCATCGGTTGCTGGGGGGAAGTGCTGTTGTTGCATCAAAATCTCATCTCTTATCTGAGCAGTTACCATGATGGCAACCTTTTCGCTAAATCTGGCGACTTTCCAACCCCTTTTGGCAAGTTTTTTTTTTTCAAAAACGATTAGTGACAAATCTAGCAACTTTTTTCTGGTGTTGTTACAAAAGTTTCTGGTTTGGAGACTGCGAAATGAAAGCACCTGCATCACTGCTGTCTTCAACGAGCAGCGGGTGCTGCCATGAGCCCCGCCCCCGCGCCAAAGCACTCACCGGCAGTCAGCCTCACAGTCCCAGCTACAGATCACACATTTTATAAAAACCATCACACACAAGGTACTTGAGAGTGTCTACAATCATAATCTGTAAAAAAAAACAAAAAAAAAAAAAACAATTTTGACGAGTTAACTCGTTTAAGGTTGCGAAAGAGTTAAAGGGACATTGTGTAGGAACCCATCTAGTGGTGAGGTTGTATATCACAACCAACTCAGTTGTATTCTTTATGCTGCATTCAAGGGGAATCAGAAAGACAGGCTGCTGCACGTAACGGGATCAACAAACAAGTGGTCTGTCGGCATGAGCTAAAATGCTACGCACAAGAATATGTTCTTATGGCGATGTCATGTTGTTTACCTCACCCATGTTTTACCAGCTCGGTCTTGTCAACTAAAATGACATCCGCTTTATTGCTGACTGCCGTCTGAATGCAGCTCAGTGTGACCCTCCATCCCTTCTCACACTACACCGCAGTGATGGTTTTAAAACAGACGCCACCTCCATCGTTTCTCCCAGAGCCGACCGCTCTGGTGTCTCCGGTGAGTTTCCGTGGTTACCTATGGTCACGCTGCCACTGAATGTAAAACATGGCGACACGACATGGCAGCCAGCACCGAGCTTACCCGCTCCATGTACATATGAATGATATGAACGACAAATTCAAAGCTTAAAGGGACAACGAGGAGTTTTGGAAAAGCGAAGCGTTTTCACACTACATTTATGAGCCTCCGCGCGCACCGTACATTTCTTTGACCCGGCGCAAGACGGACTCATGTTTTCATTCATCAAAAATTAAAGTCAGAGGTTCAAAGAGGTTCACATACCATCGTAGTTCCGACCATAAACGGCGATTCTGCGGCGTTATTCTCATAACTCGCCATGAAGGAAACGCTGGTCGGCTCGACCAGCATTTCCGCCACCACTAATAATAACAAAATAACGATAGAGACAGATCGATATATTTAGCGAAAATGGAGCCATTAACAAGTGTGAGTAGCGGAGATTCATCCACATTAACGTGAGACTTTTTTATAACTGAATAGAAACTCCTCGTTGTCCCTTTAACAGAACACTTCAGTTTGTTGATGGGGTATTTACTGGTTAATGAAAAACATGTACTTTTAAATAAAATAATAGATTTTTGTGAAAGGACAACAAGAGAAGTTACACAGTGGGGCTTTAAAACCACAAATATCTGTCTTGTCATGAATCAATACGCTAAACACAGACAAAGAAGAAAACACAAGACCTTCGATTCATAAAAAATGTTAAATACACACATTTACACAAACACATTAAAACATCCAGCTTCAGCCTTCCTTACCTATATGGTGTTGATTGGGATTAAGGTGACCACGGTCATAACCATTGACACCATAGTCTGAATCTATCGCCTGAGATTCTCCCATAAAGACATTCCTCTGGTTATGATGCTTCTTCCTCAACGCTCCCTCCGTCATCATGTCCGTTTCCCAGTTTTTATTTACCAGCTACAAGTTGAAAGATTCACATCAGACAAATCTCAGATTCAGTTTCTGTGTTAACTGGGACAAATTTAATCAATAATCTTATTTACTGAAATAACTGTTGGTTGATTTCCATTATTTCACATTTCAAACTGTGTATTTGTGCATGTGTGACGTACCTGAGGCTCAATACGCCACCGATTATTTGATGAATATTTACCATCATTCCTCTCAAAGATATAAGCAGAGTAGACAGGAATACGGTTGGCAGTGTCGTACAGCGTGGCAAAGTAGGGCCTGTTAGTGTAAAGAATAACTGAGACACTTTGAAATTTAACTTTAATTCAGACTTGACTGAGTTAAAAGAGTTGTCTTACTTGTTTGCAAATCTCTGGCAGATGCGGACGTATTTTTTCCTTGAGCCAACCAGCTGTGGCACAAATCCGTTGTAGAAGTACTGATCACATTTGCCCTTAAAGAAGAAACAGACAATATGAACATTTGCAGTTTACCACTTAAGATATGTTTCTAAACATTGACAAATAAAACACAGACCTTAAAATTTTGCACAACTTCTGCATGCACGATGAAGATGAGTGGAAGAAGGAAGAACACAGTGAATCCCTGCATCCTGGATGAAAACTGTGAATCGCAATTGTTGGTCTACACCAATAAAACAGTAGAAGAACAAAAAACAAGATTCTCAACAGGATGAAGAGACAATCTACCACTGTATGGAGGTGTCCACTGGTCTCTATCTTATATACAGTAATTAGAGGAAGTAACAGTTAGTCCTACAAAGAAAAAACACACCAGCTTCATGCTCAACTTCCTGTAACAGCAACAGTCCAACACACTAAATGCATCAAATCAGCATAATAATCAATGAGTTAGCCAGTAGGTTTTTTATGTTCCTGAATAATAATCTTATCTGGAAACCTACCAACGGTGATGAGAACAGTATTTTTTTTTTTTGACTGAAAATTATTGTTCCAAATTATTTTGCAAATCGGAGTTTTAATAGAATCAATAGTTTGGTAAAGAATTTAAAATGGAAATCTGTTGTATTTTGTTGCATTTGGATATTGTTTTACTAAAATCAAATGCTATTTCAGTCAAAAACATCTTAACAGATCAAGTATACATATTAAAGGGATAGTTCACCCAAAATTGAAATTTCACTCATTATCTACTCCCCCTCATGTCGACTAAGGGCTGGGAGAAGTTTCAGAGTTGCTTCAGAGAAGCTCCTCGAACCGGGAAGAGGCTTCTGCTACAAAACAAGCTTGAAATATAGACTTATTTAATTTTTTTCTGAACAATTTCGTATTTCGGGGCTTCAATACAAGACGAACATTACATACGAGCAGCATGGTTTTGATGTTTTTTGGTGTGTCTTTTTGTTACGAAGACAGGTGGTATCCATTTGCAACCGTTATATGGACATGCACTGCTACGCCGAGACCCCCTGTAACTCAGAGAAGCCACGGAGGACTCTGAAACTTCTCACAGCCCTTAGTCGACATGAGGGTGAGTAGATAATGAGTAAAATTTCAATTTGGGGTGAACTGTCCCTTTAACACAGGAGGCCTTCTTTGATATCACCTTAGCAACTCTCTCATCCATTGAACTTGTCTGTGAGTCTGTGTATAGTTTCTGCCTGTATTTCCTCTGAGGATGCCAGATCTGCCTCCCAGAGGTGGAGTCCAAATAAAAACAGATTAAAAAATGAGTGTGTGATTTTATCTTTGTTGAAAACATTTGGTTTTTGAGTTAATTTGAACCTTTAAATTAATTTTCCCAAATGGTATTAGATTTTCTATGTGCCCAAACTAAAGCAGACATGTGGCCTTTGTCAGCTTTTGATACCATGAGGGGATGATGGGTAATTCACCACTGTGCATCGATAACAACTACTCTGGTGACATGCTGCTTGTGGTTTTGCGGTAACAATGAATTTCTCAGAAGTTCTCAGAGCTGTTAAAGACGTCAAAGAGGTGTTGGTTTGTTTCCTGTGTGACTGAAGCCACAAGTACAAACACAGAGTCACATGCAAACAGAGATGAACTTTTAATGCAAATAAATAACAGCAAAATTAATGACTGGGCATCAAACATCCACACAACAAACTCCTTTTGTTTTGTTTTTTTCTAGCATCACAGTTGTGCTCTCTAATGATAATGAGCTGTGGTCCCTGCGGGCTGCCGTAGACTCAGCTCAGCCTTATTACAGTTTTGCACCTGGTGCCTCAGAGAGGGTGATTTACAGGAGGCAGCGGTGATGAGGCGCCGAGCTGGAGGAGGCTCTTTGAGATGCAAATGTCCGCTCTTGTCCGCACTAACACTTCACACTACGTACATCACACGACATACGCACCCACACACACACACACACACACACAAACATCCTCCTGCCACTGCAGCTCGACCCAAACATCACATGCTGCCGGCGTGGGACAACCTCAAACCTGACACTCAGTTTTCATTAAAGATAAAAAAAAAAAAAACCTGCAAATTGACAAACAATGTGAAAAAATGTGGGATTTCCATTAATATTCAGTTTAGGCAACAAGTGTACACTGTAAAAAAAAACACAACAAATTTACTGGCTGCAAAGATGCCAGAAAATGTCTGTAAAAACAATTAAAAACATTTAAGGTGACAGTCTTGTGCCATTTAACAAAAAGCACCGGTATGAATGAAAGAAAATAAAGTTTCTTAATTTTACAGGATTTTTCCATTTTGGAATTGGTGCCATAAACTCATATTGTACTCTGCATGTAGGTTTACTCAGATTTGGACTACATTAGCAGCTATTATATAATAGATTACAATACATTTTGCATGCTTTTCTGCCTGATTCACATTGGGTTCAAATTTAAAAAATAATATTTTAATCACTTTTTTGTTTGTGCTTTAAACAAACTCCTCAGTGCAGGAGGAAGTTCAGGGCCCCATGGTTAATTATAAGGATATTCATGGATTTACACTAGTTAAGGTGGTTTTAATGGACTTTATCTATATAATTAGCAAAAAAACAATGGAGCTAATCCACTAAAACCACCTAAACGTGCTCTGGTGACCAGTGTGTGTCTTGTTCACCTTAAATGACATCATGGCAGACGTGGGCCTTTTGTTGTCGGTCTTATCTCCTCTGAATTTCACTCTCTCTGCTTATTGACAAAGGCGACCAGATCCACTCCCACTTCATCATGGAGAGCAGTGACATCAGCTGGTCTGCGGGTTACCAGGATACCTGGAGAGAGACTCGGCCATCCAATTAAAACACAAGAAAAAGAAGGAGAGGAAAACACACACACACACACAGGCTACAGATCAGTGCAGATAATTGTTCGTATTCAGAGCTGCTGCTGCTTCAGATACACCAACAACCAGCTTCAAACACACACACGGTAAGTCGATTGTAAAAGTTGTAGTTTCAGTTTAGATGCAGTGTTTTAATTGATTATTAAGAGCTTTTTAAACATGAATGTGTAACTTTATTATTGGTCAACTGGTTCTATAAAGCTTGTGTTTATTGAAACTGGAGGACATCGTGTAACTGTTGAGCTGATGAGAAACAATAAAGAATAATTTATAAAGAATAAGAACTTGTTCTTAATTGATTCTGCCTGGTTAAATAAAGGTTAAATTAAAAAAATTAAAAATTCTTACTTTTATAAGAATAATTGAATAATTCATATTTTGTTTCTTTAGGCTATAGATCGAAGTGCATGTTATAGGTTTTTTTTAATGATATTTAGACATAACTGAACCTGTAATTGAACAGCTGCTTGCTATAGTTAACTGTTGTATGTGACGTGGTTGTAAGTGTTTTGCTTAGAACATGTTAAAATGTTGGTCTGCTTGCATTGTTTATTTAATCACTGTGTTGCTGTGCATTTGTTAACCCTTTGAAACACAGACATTATTTTAGCCAAAACTAGTGACAATACATGCGATTGTAATATATGCAATTACATGTCACGCGAAAGTCCCAAGTTGTTTTTTTCTACGAGTAAGTAATTATTATATTATTATTATCGTTACTTAAATAAAATTGTTTTTCTAATTATTAGGCAGGCCTTATTATGCCAGTGTTCAGATAACTTGACTCATTCGCTTCATCTAGCATCCCTAGATGATCATCCCATGTTTCTTGATTGCCTTCCAGGTAATTATTACCTCTTAGAAAATACACAAATCCTGCTCTCATTTCCGAGCTCTCACTTTTAATCATCTCACGTTAACTTTAACTACTAGTTTGGCTGGTAGAGAGTAGAGATATGGCAAGCGGATTTAACATTTAAAAGCTAAGTTTGACTATCCGGAATTAACATTGTAGATATCAACAACGTCTTTCTGACTAGTCGTAATTACATTTTGAATAGTTGGATTTTTTATTCAAGATATCTGTAATTCAGTTTTGCCTAGTCGAAAAGAACATTTCAGATATCCACAACTACATTCTTCCTAGGACAAATGACGTCACTTTTGCCATTCATATGTATGGGGTTTGTCATTACAGATATCTACGATTCAGTTGCGGATATCCACTATGTGAATTACGGATATCTGTAACTGAATTACGACTAGTACGAATTCCAGTTTGAGATACTGTATCTACAATGTCATTTTGACTAGTCATAATTCCAGTTACAGATATCTACAACGTCATTTCGCCTAGTCAAAACTTAATTTAAGATATCCGAAAAGGGACATGTAGATATCTTTAATTGAGGTGAATTAAAGATATCTTGAACTGGAATTATGACTAGTCAGAATCAAATTGTAGATATCTCAAACTGGAATTAGTACTAGTCATAATTCAGTTACAGATATCTGCAATTCACATTGCGTATATCTGCAACTGAATTGTAGATATCTGTAATGACAAACCCAATACACATGAATGGCAAAAGTGGCATCATTTGTCCTAGGTAGAACGCAGTTGTGGATATCTGAAATAACAATTGTGGATAGGAAGAAGTTGAACGTAGTTGCAGATATCTGAAATGTTCTTTTTGACTAGAGGCAAAACTGAATTACAGAAAACACATATCCAGTCTGGCTTTTAAATGTTAAAATGGCTTGCCATAGTAGAGACCCCTACTGCCCTGTGTCAGGTTTTGTCTTTTGTCTTTTTCTTTTTTTTTTACCGAACCTGGGAGTCTTCGCTGAGGGCAAAACGTCGTGCCACGCAGGGCGCATGCGCGACGCGTCAGTGGTGACGCTGCCGCTCGCTCGGCTGGTCACGGTGCCGCTGCTGCCGCTCAGTAGCCGTAGCTGCTAAGTGCTAACCGCTGGAGGAGCTCCATGTAAATAATCACATTTTACGGTGTTTGTCACCGCTGTTGGGGGGCTGTGTCGAGCGCGAGCGGCCGCCGACAAACCAACACACCGACACACGATGCGGATGTAGTAGTGAGTAGTTGTCGTCGGGGCATAATGAGCTGCAGCGGCCGCAGACGAGCTGCAGCAGCGTCCTAGTCCTAGTCCGTCCTGTGCTGTCCACGCCGCCGCTGCAGTCATGATGTCCGTCCCATGGAGCTGAGGCGTCGCTCGGCTTGGCTAAGACGATGACAGGCCGCAAGAGCCGGGGTTTCTTCTTCTTAGTGCCTCCTCTGTCCGCAGGAGGCGGAACATGGAAGCCGAGGAAGAGTGGGGCAACTGTAGAGACCTGAGTGCGCACGAGCTGCTGGATACAAAGGTGCTCCGCGCGCAGCATGGACGGATCGGTAAGGGCCGCCGGTGGCTTCACAACAACAACAACAACAACACTCCTCTAAAACCACCATCTCCATCTCCATCAGCGTCCTCAAGCATCTGCACGGGTCTGATATGCATGCAAAAGTTTGGGCACCCCTGGTCAAAATGTCTGTTAAAGGGATAGTTCAACATTTTGGGGAAAATTCGCCTATTGCCATTATCCCTATAGTCATAGCTGTAGGTTCATGACCTTTAATTATCGGTGCATGTTGTGTTGAGATCCGCGGTGCAGAGACGTGAGCTGCTCAGAGAACACAATGGAGGTGAATGGTACAGGTCCCCTGTCCCTCATCAAACTCATCAAATACACAATTCAACAACTCCAACACGCTCTGGTGGACAAGTTGTGACCTGCACATTCACCACGCTATGGGACAATCATGTAACATTACCAGACAACAGTTGTTTTCACGGCAAATGCGTAGAGGGAACTACATTCCTGACAGGGCTGCTGGGCGGAGTGATTTCAAAAGTGCAAGTAGTTCAGAGTATTTGCATCATGTGTTGTAATGTTACGTAATTATACATGATTATTTACGATACCTGACATGACATGGGTGAGACAACAGGAGGATAACTTTTGGTGAATTTAGGAGAAATCTACAGACGAAAGAAAACAAAATAATAGTTAATAGTAAAATGAACATCTGAATGTGGATTTTCTACCGCTTCTTTCCTCTAGTCTGAAACAAAAAAGGGAGCAAAAATAGTAAATAACTTTGAGTAAGGTATCAGACAAGCTATTTACTGTACATGCTGTGATAGTTTCCAAAGGGGGGGCTACATAGGTACTAACCAAACAGGTTGCCTAAACTTTTGCTGCAGACCCTTTAACTTTTCTGTCATTTTGAACATGTTGTAAAAGATGAAGGAAAAAAAACAGACAAGGTGCGCCCAGACTTTAGCATGCCACTGTATACGTTCTCAGCAAAGTGACCTCTCCTCTGCAGGTATAGCGAGGACTCTGCACAGCCTGTTGAAAACCCAGAACACACTGCTGATTCAGTCCCTTACCCACGCAGAATGTGCAGGTGGGTGAAATTACCTTGGATCTATTGGTTTATATGGTCTTTATGCAGGTAGACTGAGGTCTTACACATCATCCTGTCAACCACCTATCTAACACAAATTGTGTGAAAAAGTTTCACTTTCTTGCACATGTTTTATCCAAATATTAGTTTATGTAGCAGAAATATGACTGATAATGTTTCAAGCCAATCTCTAATCACTAACCATCTAATTGGATCTTTTTTTTTGTTAAAACATGGAGAATCCAAGTTGAAGCTGTTGTTCAGACTCTGATATAATAGGATATTGTCTTAATTGTCTAGTAGCACAGTGGCCCCAACTTAAAATTTTAGAAGCACAAGCAGAAAATATAGGGGCACACACCGTAAATTGACTTGCACAGCAAATGAATTCTTTGAGCCCTGCGTTTAATATGAGAAATGACACATGCCATCTCCAGGAACTGCTACAGTGGCCCAGAGAGTTCAACACAACACAAACATGCTATAAATACAAAAAGCAACTTCATGTGTTTTTTAAGTTGCAGTGCATTGAGCCCTCAGGGCCACCGTACAACTCTGAGCTTTGATGATTAGAGAGTTGACAAACTTTTTTTATTGTCTCATAAGAGTCAAAATGCTGTGACTTATACGTCTGATATCTGTCTGTTGATTTGTCCGTCTGTGTCCCAGGCTCCTGTCCAAATCTGATGATGAGTAGGAGCGAGCACGCCGATGCGAGGCCCGTCCCCGTGGCCCTCACCCCCCAGCTCCCCCCCAGAGCCCACCGGCCCCTCTGCGTGTCGGTGTCCTCCGACAGCAGCGGACGCTTCAAAGCTCTGGAGACGCAGGAGTGGAAGAACAACCTCAAAGCTCAGGTACGTCCAACAGAACACCATCACAGCGTGTGAGTATTTTATAATGGCAAAAAAAACATCGATGATAGAGGATCGGGTTGCTGAAGCCTTGTCACAGACACTCAATAGAGCATCTTATCACTTAACAGCGAGAGTTGCAGCACTTTAACTAGCTTAAAGCAGAAGTAAGCGGAATGTTTGTGTTAATATAAGTCTTAAATAGTTATATCTTCCAACAGCAATCACTTATATAGAGTGTTTGGTCTGAAACACGGGTCTGTCAGTCACTCTGCTCTGCTGTAAGCCGAGGAGAAAACTTTCCTTGTATCCTACAACCTTTATCCAATGAGGAGAGAGAACGGCATAAAGGGGCGGTCCTCTCTGTGTGTGCAGCCAAGGGATGCGCGTGCATGTGGTGACGTAGGGACGAGGGCGGGGACTGCTAACTCCATCGGCTGACAGGAAGTTAGCCAAAACGACCGGATCGCTTACTTCTGCTTTAAAAACACAGCTTTATGCATCTGTATTAATGCTATTTACGGAAGCCTGTGAGGGCGCAGAGAGACGGAAGAAATGTTAATAAAACAATCAATTTTTAAAGTTTATGAATTGACCCAGAATCGTAGAGGATAAGAATCATGATTCTTACATGAATTAATGTGTTTCCCTACTGTTGTAGGTTAAGCATATAGGAGTTTATCTGTGTGTGTGTGTGTTGCAGATGGAGCAGGCCCACAGTGCAGGAGCAGCCAGCAGCACCGGGTCCCTGGAGCGAGCGTCTCTCTTCTGCGCCTCGGCGTCCACCACGGCGTCCAGCTCGGGCCTGTCCAGCCCGGTGGAGATCCTCAACAAGAGCAAGTCGTCGAGCCGCTTCTCGCTCTTCTCTCCGCCCTGGAACAGCAGCTCCGAGTCCGACTCCAACCCGCCGTCGCGCTCCGGCTCCAAGAAGCTGCGCAACTACAGCCGGAGAGCCGCCACGGGGCCGGCGGGCGCCCGGGGCCCCGACACGCCCGAGCCCAAAGCCGGCGGCCCCGAACACTTCCAGTACTCGGAGCCCATCATCTCCAAGGTGACGGACTACATCTACGTGGGCAACCTGAACGCGGCGTACAACGGCCGCACGCTCTGCCGCAACAACATCGACAGCATCATCGACATGAGCTGCGTGCCGGGCGAGCCGGGCCCCGGCCTCAGCCTCATCCCCTGCACCTGCTCCCGCGGCGCGCGCCACAGCTGGTCGCGCCTAAAGGTGGACATCGGCGACGTGCCGGGCGCCCTGGGCGACGGCCCGTCCCTGAAGCAGCGCTGCTTCGAGGACATCAACGAGTGCATCGACGCCTCCACGGGGAAGAGGAAGCGCGTCCTGGTCCACTGCCGCGACGGCTTCTCCCTGGCGCCGACGTGCATCATCCAGTACCTGATGGTGAAGCAGAACATGAGGCTGATCGCCGCCTACGAGCTGCTGCGCGCCAAGTACCCGGTCAACATCAGGGAGAGTCACCAGAACGTGCTGGTGGGGCTGGAGAGGGCGCTGCGGCCCGGCGGCAACGTCGACCCCGAGTGCTTCAAACAGGCCATCTCGCGCAAAGTGGCGTGGACCTGAACTTCCCCTTTTTTCCCAAAAGGAGGAGGGGTGCTCTCGCGCTACAGCCGGTGAATCGGTGCTCTCAGACAGGACCGGTAATAGAAAGGTGCAATTGGGTCACTTCACAGAGTACCAAACCCAAAAGAAACAACTGGAGCACTCGATATAATGCAGGGGTTTAATAAAGGTGCACAACACCTAACGTTTCCACGCGGTGTGCGTCTTCATCAGAGGTAAGCAGAACATAGGGTGACACAGCTGGTTATATAGTCACTACCTGGTAGGGCTGGGACGATATGCTTTTCTCCCGATTCGATTCTTCTACGATTTTTTTGGATGGCGATTCGATTTAAATTGCGATTCTACGATTTTGCCGATTCTCTCGATTTTTAGTCTGCATTTTTAACATACTGTAGAAGCCTATAAATTAACATACTCCATTATAAAGTGAACTTAAACCCTTTTTAAAACCTGTACTCTCTGTATGTAAAAAAAGGCTAACAAATGCACATTTCACAATATTTTTTTTTTTAATTCAAAAAAAGGAAATCGATTTTTGAAAAAGAAAATCGATTTTTGAAAAAAAAAAATCGATTTAAAAATCGTCAAAAAAGATATCGCGATATTTATGTGAATCGATTTTTTCTCCCACCCCTACTACCTGGAGTTCATTCATTTCATTCATTACGCCAGTGAAATTATAGGCTATTTTGTATATTTTTTGTGTAGCCTATTCTTGGTGGGCGGGCCCAAGTTGCCCTTTGATTATGTATCGGCCCATTTACGGCGTAAGCCAATGAAATTAATGAACTCCAGGTAGTGACTATATAACCAGCTGTGTCACCCTATGTTCTGCTTACCTCTGATGAAGACACACACCGCGTGGAAACGTTAGGTGTTGTGCACCTTTATTAAACCCCTGCATTGTATCGAGTGCTCCAGTTGTTTCTTTTGGGTTTAGTCCTCTGTGAAGTGACCCAATTGCACCTTTCTATTCCCTTTTTTCCCCATCATGCTCGGCCGCTGCTCACGGCTCCGTCTCCTCCTCCACCCTCCCGTGGTATTTAGATATTTTCCTATAAACAAACCGAGGGCAGCTGTTCTTCCCCCGTCAGACTGGTCGACTGTATTATTATTATCGTCCCCCACTTGAGTCCAGAGCTCGTGAAACTTGAGAATTTGACGTGATTCCTCTTCAAACCTGTAAATGTGACCTGCCTGTGAGCCCGCCCCCCCCCCCTCAAACACAACAAAACGCGCCCCCCCTCCCCCTCTCACAGATACAGGATACGCAATAGACTTCACTGTAATGTAAACAGCTTCTTGGTATAACGACGTAATAGTGTTGGCTGCGTAGTTGATATAGTCCTGCTTCAGTTCTGTGATGCCGTCGTGGTGGTGGTGTTTTATATCAGGGGAATCTATAACGGGAGATCTCAGGGGATAATTGATGTCATTCCAGTACAGGGAGGGGAAATTAACTCATTATAGACGAGTCAGTCGCCTCGTTCACACCTGGAAATAATAATTAAAAAGAAAAGAAAAAAAGCATCTCGCTGAGCTGGAGAGAGTTTAGAAACAAGTTAACCACTGAGAGCTGAGATGAACCAGGAGATTTAAAAGCAGCCCAGTGGAAACGTGTCCAAGAAGTGACGCACAGCTTTTGCATGGGCTGATTTTTTTTGTTTTTTACAATATTTTGTCGTCCAATTATGAACGTTGGGTACGATGAGCAGGCGTGTAGTGTAACATAACTGACGAACAGCGATTTTAATCTACGACGACCCGACGGAAAGTCTAGCAAGTCAGAATTTTTCTGAGTTCTCCGCCCAGTCTTCATCTAGACTTAGTAGGGCTGCCTCCAAATTGTCCATCGAGCATTAGTCGACCAAAAAGTCATTGGTCGATTGGTTGCAGAAAAAAACAAACATTTGGAGCCGTGTCTTGTCAAAATTAAGTCAAAATCAATATGACTGAACTGTATATGAAAGGCTATAGGGCTTTTAATTTGAAGGGTCAGATACAGGAAGTCGTGACACTCACTCACTGTCAGTTTTTTTTTTTTTTTTTTTTTACACAAAAGTCACTTTTTTGTCAAAAGCGAGTTTTTCCAAACCCGGCCTGAAGTCAGATAAACTACCTAAACTTCCTGTTTGGCTTTTAACGCTGCTGAAACAGAATCAAAGCAGTTACATTCTCAATTTTAATCACTTCCTAAAACATCAGCAGCGACTCAAGATGCTTTTTTTTTTTTTTTTTTTTTGAAACGTGTCTTATTAATTCCAGGGGTGAACTTTGAAATATTTCATATAGATTTTGCAAAGATCCGACTGTGATGTGAAGAACGTACCTAACCATCATGTGTTTGGAGGTTTTGTTTTTCTTCCCTAAATAATCTGTTTTGCTGATGAACTGGTTGTTTGAGTGTAGTAGCCAGTGTAGGTGGTGATGGCGGTGGTGGTGGGTTAAAAACAAAAAACAGAAGAAAAAAAAAAGGAAGCAGCAGCAGCGGCTCTGAAGATCGGACGACGTTGGTGTGATCTTAGTCAGCGTCTGAGGGATCACGGTATCGATCGATCTGCTTCTGCTGCAGGAGGGAACTTTGCACACGGACTCTGCGTTTTAAAAACCTGGAACTGCTTCTGTCGTTTGTGACCTTTTTTCACGCTGTTTTTTTGTGTGTTTTCCGAGGTCATGCTTAAAAACCCGACCTCTCCTCTGTGAGGAAGACTGTAGCCCCCGTTTTTTTTTTCTTTTCTTCTTTCTTTTTTCAGCCACAGTTTGTTTGGTTAAATCTCTCCGGTGGTGCTCAGACTGTGGCTTTGTGAATCTTGAACTTCGGTGTATGCAGTGAAGCCGGGTGATGTGCATCTCTGTGGGTTTATCAGTATTAGTGTCAGTGCCACTGAACTGCGATTCAGGGTTTTTACACTGCAAGAGATGATTTTGCACTAACACAGGGGGGGGGGGGGGGGGGTTGCCCAAATGCAAATGTTGCCTTTTGTGTTTTTACTTCAATCTTGACTTGATTATTTTATTTTACGCTCAGCTGAGTTTGCCGCCAGTTGCTTTGTTTACATGCTCATGATGACAACCAGATTAAGCTAATGGTTTAATTAAAGTGTTTACATGATTCACACTATCTATATTCCATCAGTTTTCAGTGGACATTCACTGAAATAAGACAAGAATCAGTCTTAGGATATTCATGTTTAATATTAGTTTTTCTGAAGACTAGCCTTCAGATTACCTTCAGAAAAAGGGCGTGTTGTGTTCGACCAACAAGCCTACTTGTTGGCTGAATCAGTAGCCGATAAATTCTCTGTAATATGGACAGCTAAAATAATCATGCAATTTTCAGCATCTATGCTGCTAACATAGCATGTACGATAGCTTTGGAAACATAGGACATTTTTTTGAAACCACCAAAAAATGGTACGACAGTTAGCAAATGCTCCATTGTTGAAGCTAAAGATGTTTTTTTTTTTTTTTATAAAAACACATAACTCAGATAATGTTTTATCTAACCGTTTGATTTGTTTCTTTTGGTCCAAATTGAGTTTTAGCTGGTCACGTTTTGCTAGCTTGCGGTTAAATAAGAGTTTGACCTTTTTTTGTGTGTTAAACCAATGAAAGTGATTTAGATAGTTTATCAAACTTGAAGAATTATTTTTAAGCACAAAATGTGAATAACACAGATATTAGCACACTGCTAACTGTTTTGTTAGCTAGTTGGCTAATGTTTTGAAGAGTTCAATTCAGAAGCTAAACGTTTGATAATGTTGTGTTTTGTGGTTAAGAGGTTTAATTCTGATGGATGAACGGTTGGTTTTGTGTCTAATCAATGAAAAATCTCAGACAGATTAGACCTCTGCTTGATTTTTCCCTTTTTTTAAAAAAAAATCCATCAGCTAGCAGAGACAAATCAAGCTAAAGCAAGTTTCCAAAAATAGATTTAAAACAACCATTTGAACATTTCCAGTCACAACCTGACCCTTTTTACTGTAAAATATATTTAAACAAAAATAAAAATCATGCACGTATTGAAATTGTGGCTAAAATGGGTAAACACTAAGTGGCATATCACATCAACATTTGTGCCTGGGAGCATTATGAATGCATTTGTTTCTGTGTACTTTGATTTTGTTGTGCTTTTTAAAGACTTTATCTCTTAAGTTGATGGGCAGCCCCGGTGAGAATCAGCTGTATAGGACAATTTGACCAACATTAACCCCGCAGCACAGTTCAGTGTTGACGTGTGCGGTGTGGTAGACAGAGTGGAAACTTTAAAAAAAGTATGGTGCCTTCATCTGAAGTCGTCTCGTGACCGTACGGTGACATTTGCACACTTTGTAAGACTTTAAACTTCTCTCAGTATGTTGTAAAATGTTAAATATTTTTGGATGTTTTATTTTGGGCAAAAAAAAAAAAGAAGTATGAACATGACATTTGTGTAAAGTGGTCCCTGCTGTAATATATCTGCCAGCCCCTCAGTGTACAGTAACCAGTGTTTTACTAATGCAGGTGGTGAAGAGACTGAAGAAGACTGATGTTTTGATGCTCATACCGTAGTACCGTAGGTATATTTTTTGGTTTCTCACTTATTCTAATAGTCGAAGTCATCATATCCAGCTGAATAGGTTTTTCTAACTCGTTCTCTCAGGTGATTTCTCAATGGGCCAGAATGTTCTCAATGAATATGATGTTCAGAAATGTGAATCGATTGTGTAATTCCTCATGTCATGTTTCTTAAGTCACATATAATTTGTACTGTTGAAATATTAAAGGAAAACATGTACTTCATTTGTTCTGGTTAGTTATGGTTCAAACCCCACCCCCCCAACCCCCTTACCCCCCTCACCCCCTCCCTTCAGCCACCTATCATCAGTGTGGCTGTGGCTTCACATGCTGCAGGTTGTCTGTCACCAGCACCAATGGTTGAACCCCCTCCACCACCACCTCCATCCATCTGTTTAACTCACCCCTCCCTCACTAGGACCACCCCACTGCTTTTACATCTTATCACTGATGTCATTATTGTTCAAATGCATTATATACAGTAATGTTACATTATAGGACATGGCTGCAGACTGAATGTGAAGGTGTTGGATGTGATGAAGACATAGAAGAAGTCTTCAGGGGTCAAGAGAGAAAAAGATGTAAATTACATAACATTTATGTATTTGTCTATTTCATCAGATCCCTGTTAGCTTCACTCTAAATACATTAACAACTCTTCAATGACAAGACGTCCACATCAGTCATTCTCACAATGAGACTCAACATGCAACTTAATCCTACAACACCAACTCAAAATCAACTAATACGATAACTTTACTTATTAAATTGATTATTTTATAGTTTAAAAATATAATACAAATTCACAATTAAGTCCACTAAGTTAGACAAAGATTGTTTTGGATTGCCATAATTAAAGTGTACCCGAGTTTGTGACTATATTTTGTATCCATTCCCTCAAATTTCCTTTCACTGTAAACAAAATTGGCAACAAATATCCAACAATCCATCTGTTCCAAAAAATGTACTTTCCCTTTGTTCAGTCAGTGCAGTTTTTGTAAACCGGTTTGCAGGTGGTGAATAACCTAATCTCTTCCCGTATCTCAGTTTTTCAGTAAATCCATTAGCTAGTCAAACAAATCAAGCAAAGTTAATTATCCAAGAATGATTTCTAAGCAAATGTTTGAACACTCTCCAGTCAGGCCCTGACCCTACTTACAATACTAAGGTACTTTTACAACAATAAAAGCTCAAGTCGGTCTACTCTTCCTTTACATACACAATACTGTAACATCTTGAAGCACAAACATTGACAAGCACTCCTTTGAGATCAGTAGTCAAAGGGGTCAAGGGTGATTGTGTATCTCCAGAACTTGAGGGAATCCCTTTCAAATGTTGCATCAAACAGAAACCGTGAGGTGTGACCTGAAACTGGAGGCGGAGGCTGATAGGTGCCACTTAGTTATTCAAGTTATGATCTAAATTCAGACAATTCCACTTCTCTCTCCTCTCACTTTCCTTCTCCGACTTCTCAGCCTCTGTTAACAGCTTCTTAATAGCGTCCATTTAGTGTGTCTTAAATGACCGTGGCTGCCCTCCCACCTGCTTCCCCTCAACTTTCATCACTGGTGTTCCCTGGTTTCCCTCACTGAGAGGCAGCGTAAGAGCCCGTCTCCGTTTAAGTAGGGAGTCATATTTGATCATATTCTGCTCATTAATGAGTTATATCTTGGCTTTATATGTTGAGTTATATCTTGGCTTTACTTTCCACTTTAGTTTCCTTCATCTCCACCACCAGGATCTCTTTGAGCACTCTCTTTTTCAGGGTGAGGTGGGGTGGGGTGGGGTGGGGTGCGGCGGGGGTGAAATAATGCTTTCAGTGAAACAATCTAGAAGGCAGGAGGGTTATTTATAATGGGCAGATAGGGAGGAGATTTCGGGGTGGAGGGGAGGTCAGATATAAGATTTCAGGTGCTGACGAGCCCATTGGTCTGAGGGAAAATCAACTTCCATAAAGAGAAAGATGGGGTTTCCTCAGCCTTTGGGGAATGCCATATATACCAACTTATAATGCCAAAACGGACCCTCTTCCCAAATCTCTCGCTCCGTTCTGTTTCCATCTTCGCCCAAAAGGTAAGAAATGGTTGCTTCTATCTGCTGCGGTTGGTTTGTTTGCATGAATATCACTTAAAAAAAAGCTTTGTTGTCCTTTTGGTGATGCAGTTCCTGAAGCTAAACAAGGATTTGGTTTGGTGTTTGGTGGATTTCTGCTTACAGCAATATTTGGGATGTTTAATTTGTGGAACTGATCAGTTGGAGTTTGTTTGGTTTTTTTTGTTTTTTGTGGATGTTACTGTGGTCAGTTTTGGGTTAAAGGTGTGAAGGAGTGTGTTGACGTAAGTGGGCTCTAGAGTTGAAAAGTGATAGTCCCAGTGTCCCTGTGTCATCACAGACCACAGGCGTAGATTTATGTGTGTCAGAGCCAATGACATGACCCCTGGCTTAATATTCAATACAGGTATGCTCATAATAATCAGCATTTATGTTAATGTGAAATTGAAATACTGGGAAAGCGTATACTGCTTTTGTGTTTTACCATACCTATATGTTTTAAATTCAACCTCCTAAGATATTATGGAATAAAACATATAGGGTTTTTACATTTTGTAGGGGTATGATTTTTTCAACTTATTAGAAAATCTGCTAGACCATTACTAGACACTAAAACTCTCCACTGAAACTGTAAATTTTCATATTGATCCAACAAACTGTCTTATTTATTTTAAGGCTTGTTGATGCCACCCAACTATTGAGATAAATTTACAATTTTAAAAAAGGAATCATCAATAAATGAAATAAGATTTAATTAACGATAAGACAGTCCAATGTCTCGGCTGCTGTGTTTGGCGAAGAATCAACTGACACTAACTGTTATTTGACACTTGGTAACAGAGCAAAGTTTATTCATCACTCTGGAAATTTGATATATAACATATTGAGGACTTAACATTTAACAACCACTTAAAGGTATGACAGATATGCTCGTATGTTGATGATACCCTAATTTATGGAGCATTATGTTTCAGTCAAGTGTATGTTTTAATTACAGCAAAAGCTCAATGTGGCTAGTGAAAATAATGTTCTTTTTAATGTTTGCTTTGATGTGGCACCTGATTAGAATATATTCACATCTTTATTGCAGACTCATGGTCCATTTGAGAGAAGGTACAATACAAGACAGGAAGATGCAGATTACTCAAATAACACTGTAAAAAGTACAAATAATTTTAAAACAAATGCATATACAGGCTTTTATGGCAGTGCTCCCTGAGAATATACGATATTAAAAAAAATCTTATTATAAATAAATATATTTCAAATGCCAGTTGTCGGTTGTTATTTCAGACTGAACTCCTTCAATTTAAAGTAAGTTAAGCAAGATGTGAAATTGTTAAGAATACAAATATAAAATTCCAAATTACAATATATAAACACACAATGAAAATATTTATTTAATAATGAATATATAGCATCATTTTAGCATTTACATTTTGTAAAATGTAATACTATTATTGTATATCTAGATTGACACAGTGATGGAGGAGACATCTGGCTTCAGAGCCTGTATTTGTATTGACAGACACAATCACAAAGGACATGGCTAATAACAACTGGTCTGTAGAACTGTGATCAGTGCTAATTCTGTATTTCATTTTGATGGATTGTATTGGTGATATTAACCCTGATCCATTTATTTTCCTTCTTGTTTGTTGTTAGATGTTCAGATTTACACAATGTTGAAAGACCAATACATCAGTGCAGATTGTTGACTACTTTGTTGGATTGGTAGGGGTTACATCAAGCCTGATCCACTTCTGATTATTTTTAGCATGTCTAGATTTTGGTAGAAGCAGTCTTTCTTCAATCTGGAACAAAAAACTTCATAACAACCCAAAATTTTACCAAA
Source organism: Trachurus trachurus (assembly GCF_905171665.1). NCBI lineage: Eukaryota > Metazoa > Chordata > Actinopteri > Carangiformes > Carangidae > Trachurus > Trachurus trachurus. The sequence continues at coordinate 28,818,204 of NC_139897.1, forward strand.
ACAGTTGTTCTGACATTTTGAGTATTTCGGGCAAGAGAAGATAGACTTCAGTTTTGTGTTTTCTGTTTGGACGTAGTTGAACGTAGTTGAACGTAGTTGAATTGTTCTACATGGCCTCTATTTCTAGCTAATGTCTTCACCATGGCCAAGATGTTGATGTATCAGGTGTTTCTTGATAATCTTCCAGCAGACAGACTCATCATGACAGGGAAGCCCCGGGGGGACAACTGGACCCCAGATCCTTGCCCTAATTTAGACAAGAGGTTTTTCCTCGAGGCGACCCGTTGATCCTCGAGTCAGTGTCGTGTTTCTTCTAAGTGGAGTTATTATTTGGGAAAGACCGGACATAGGCATTCCAGCTCAACCCTGCCTTCACTCTGTTTCCCATTGTGTTTCCTGAACATGACACAGTTGTTAATTGTTTCTAGCCTACTGAATAATCTTCGAAATGGAAATCTGTGCTTTTCTGCAGGGTTTGAAGCCAAACGAACGCCAAGATGTCGGAGTAAGTAATTCTGCTGTTATTTATCTGTTGGTTCAATTTTTTACCAATAAAATTGACTTAAAGCAGTGCTGTTCCAATTGTAAGAATCATACGTTATATAGAACACAGCAATCTCAATGTCCAAATTATTGTTGTGTTTTCTACTCAGGAAAAAGATGACTTCGAGTCGCAAGCATCAACTGAAGGTAAAAGACTCCAAGTTTGTTTCATTGTGTTTTTATAAAGAGAAGCTGAATGATGGATCAAATACTCACCTATGGTTCAATGTGCTGTAATGTTTTATGATGTCTGGCTGCGTTTCATTGGCAGAGTTTGATGCTATCCATCGCCAAAGGTTTGTTGGAGGAGGAGGAGAGGGAGCAAGAAGAGGAGAGGACGAGGTACATGTCTGAGAACTGTCCTTCCGTGTCCATGCCCAGGAGCATGCAGGAGCTGCAGGTACGTTAATGACAAGACTACGTCGTCGATTTCATCTTGTAAAAGTAGGGAAGCCATTCAAAATGGCGTCACTGTTTGTGTTTAGGAGCTGTGCAGGGAGATCAACCACAAGATCGATGCGATCGATGAGGAGAGATACGACCTGGAGATGAAGGTCACCAAGTCCGACAAGGAGGTAGATGATCCTACAAACCTCCTGTATTTTAAAATGTAGTAGAGACTGGACAGTTTCCAAACACATGTGAGTCAGCCATGTTGGTTTCTGGGATTCTGTCTGACTTTATATCAACTTCGTCTTCTAGATCAGCGACCTGAAGATCAAAGTTCAGGACCTAATGGGCAAATTCAAGAAGCCTGTCCTGAGGAAAGTGCGTATGTCGGCCGACGCCATGCTGAAGGCTCTGCTGGGCTCCAAACACACAGTCAACCTGGAACTGAGGGCCAACCTGAAGCAGGTCAAGAAGGAGGTGAAGGAGGAGGTGAGGAGCTGGACCCGTCTATATATGGATCATGAATCTGTTATTTGTCAAACTCAGCTCATTTATAGACATCTAAATCTACCACGGAAGTCACCCATGTCTTGAAGAAAACTCATTTCTATCGAAAAGCCTTCCCTGATTTTATTTGATGTCACTTAATTTGTCTTTGTTGTCATTTTAATTGTTTTTACTGGAAAGCACTTTGTAACATTTGTTTTGAAAAGTGCTATATAAATAAAGTGTATTATTATCATTATTATTGTTGAATCAGATTTTCAAATGCTACATAGCTAATGTAAGCAAACAGCCATTATGCTAATGCTAAATCTGCAGCTAATAGCTCCTGTTAAAGCTAGTACCAGGAATGAAGGCCTTGTCAAGGTAAAGAAGAAAAGTAGGACTTCCCATTTGGTTATTATTGTGCACTTTAGTACTGAAAAGTTAAGTTTCATGAAACCACCAGATCCAGTTCTGATTATTTTTTGGTCCTGTTGCTGTTTCAGGATAAGGATCTGCGTGATGTCGGTGACTGGCGTAAAAACATTGAGGATAAAGCCGGTATGGACGGGAGAAAGAAGATGTTTGAGGCGGAGGCTTAAAATCAGAGTCTTAACAAACCCGCTGCATTTATAGTCTGTTTCTCATGGACTGGTTTTGGACTGGTTTAGTACAAGTTATAGCTTTGTGAACCAACTTCAACTGTAGAAACTTCAATCGAATAAACATGTGACACCTGCTGCAGGAGCTGTTTCCTTATGTTTCTTGGATGCTGAACTGTGTTGACACACAACTGAAAGAAAAGGTTTTGAAAGAAGTATCGATTAAATTGATCATTGTTGGCTTACAAACCAAAGTGTCCTCCGGTTCTGCTTTTGCCATTGTAATGAGTCTCATTCTAAGACAAAGTCTCCAAACATTAAGGAATGTAGGCCTAAATCAAAGCAGTCTAGGTTCTGTGTTTCTTATGTTGTGAGTTTTATTAACTGGAAAAATGGACTCAAATCATGACATTTTGTGTCTCTTTGTGGATATGTATGTCTATGGTCATTTCAATGTCTGTTACAGTTATTTTCTACCTCTGTGTGGTCACTCTGTGTGTTTGTGGTAATTTTGTATGTGGTCACTTTGTTCAACTTTGTGGTTGTTTTCTGTTTCTTTGTATCCGTTTTGTGTGTTTTTGTGGTCATTTTATGTTTCTATATAGTTGTTGTATGTCATTTTGTGATCATCTTGCGTTTGTATGTGGTCTATTTGTGCTCTTACCTGAGCTCTACAGTTATTAAATCAAGAATTACTCACAGTCACTTCATACAGACCCTCTGCTTTAAAAGATCCTGGAGGCTGTTTTTTTTTGGTCAGCGTGTCTGTATGAAACATCAGTTGGTTACACAACAGGTGGATGCAGCTTTTTTTTCTCCTCTCAGTTCGTCTTGTTAAAAAGCAAAGACTCTAATGATCCGACAGTCAAACAGAGACAGAGTCCAGTTTCTTACTTGTTGCTGTTTTATGATGTGTTAATCCTCAAATGGTGTCGGACTGACGCAAACTGAAGACTCCAGCCGAGATGTGTCGTCATCAACACGGAATCATTTCAATTTAAATCAATTCCTCTCATTGGAGACATTTATTATCAGGGTTTGTTATTTTTTTAGACAACAATTTATCCAGTTCAGGAACAAATCTGAGGTGAGTGAAGTCTTTTTAGAATGATTTGTTTTACAATGTGTTGAAATTATTTGTTAATCAATATTTATATAAAATTACATTACATTGTGTTATTTGTTCAATTTGCTTAGGAATATTGTATACAATTATTCTTCATATAATTGTTATATATTATTATTAATATTTGATAATTATATCTAATGTTACATGTAGGTTACTTACTTGCCTCTTTTAACTCCACGGATGTTTAACTTTGACATGACCTTGTATAACTGGACATATCATCTGCTTTGTCTGTATATTTCAGGTGTTTATCTCAGATCCACTTGGCAGCATCACAACACGGTGAGTTCAGCTTCCTTCAGTCAGGCACAATCTGTGATTCAAATGAAAAAAAAAGTCTAAAATCTAAAGGAATGGCAATAATTTTTTGTGTATTAATTTGTCTTTTTTCTGTATTTTCCAGAGATCCGTTGATTCAGGTTTCCTCCAGCGGCAGTGAGTGTTTTTCTTTAACCTCTGAAGTATTCCTGTCTACATGTCTACATATAGATATATGTGTGTGTATTAACTGTTGATTACAAAATGCCTCTGCTTCAATTACTTTCTTGTATTTTGCTCGTCTGAGGCACCAAATAATACAGATAAGAATCTTAAAGGGCGGGTTATTTATAATGAGGCGAGCCGAGGAAGGGGGCAGATGACACTGTACTGTATTTCATGACCTTGCCAGCTCATTGGTTTGACTGGTAATCCACTTCCATAAAGAGAAAGTGGAGGATTTAGAGGGCTATCAGAGATTGCAATATATACCTTCTTAACACTTCGTCTGCCTGGGACTCGGTCTGTGTCTCTGTGACTCTAACAAGCTGACAACTCTGCTCGCTTCAAGTAAGAACCACTTTCTCCAACACTTTGGTTTTACTTTGTTTAGCAGGTGTGTGTTACATTGTGTATGGTTGTTTGCATGCACATTCCTCCGCACGACAGTAGCTGTAAATACTTTTGTTGTTAGGAATTTATATTTGTGTGTCTTCAAATAGCATGTTGTAGAAAGAGGTTTATGTTAAAGTTGAAATGTGAATGTGAATGAGGCTACGTGGAGTGTGACTGGTTGGTTTTGGCATCCAATCAAGTGATAAATCAATTCATTTGTCCAGTATGTAGTCATGGTAAAATGCCAAATATCCATGATATGTTGTGGTTGTTGTGTAGAAGTGTGTTATTATGAGTTTTGGTGGAAATGTAACATCAGTTATCAAAAGTTCTGGGTTTCTCTTTGATCTCAGCTCTTTACTTCTCGTGGTCGTGGTCGGTTTTTCTGGTTTTCCTGGTTTTCGTTGGTTTTCCAAGGAGTCGCCTTCATCCTCGGTTTTTAAAAACCCTCCGCCATGTGCTCGGTCTGCTGCACAGAGGCAAAGTCGTGATTTACAGTCTGGTGATGTGATGTACTGAAAGGAAACACCACTACAACACATGGACGTGAAAACCGACCCGTCAGTGTTTATCCTCCTGTCAGCGCCGAGGCGTTCAGAGGGAAAACCTGGACTAATCTGGGGCGGCTGCTGCTGCTGCCGACCTCGGCCTCTGTCTTCACTTTACACTTCACTTTAATCCTCACTCGCCCAGATTTAGCCTGTTATCCTCGCAAGTGTTTGAGTGTTTAGGCAACAACTGAAGTTTCAGTTCGTCAACAACATCCACAACTGAGTTTTTGTTTCCATAGTTTCATGGAAGAGACGGACCCTTTCTTTTTTGGATCCGTCTCTTTTTCCTTTATTTAAGATGTAGGTTTAGATAAAATGGAAATCAAAGGAATTAGTGATCAAGTTTTAGTCTTGGGATGAAAACCTGAGTCTGATTATTAATCTTTTTAATGTTTAAGCGACTGCAAAGTTTCCTTAACTCTCTGAAACTCAACCTATTGTGCTGTCCTGCGTGAAGCAGATGAACTGTTGTGTACTGAGGTCAGACCAGTGTCGAGTTATTTTGGCGATATGTTCTAATGTCTTGGCTGTCCGAGGGATGTTCTTTGGTGTTGGGTTACTGCAAAACCCTTCCACCACCCTCCGCCTCCTCCTCCTCCTTTTCCTCCATCAAAGACAATCCCACTCATAACATCGACCCCCCTACACACACTCACTTATTTAAGATAAAAAATCAGAGCCCAAATTTAACCTGCCAGATATTATTCCATCTCCAGGGCAAATGTTGTGATGGTATGTGCTCAGCGTTTCAACAACTGTCCTAAAATACATTGTCAGCCCTGGAGATACCCCCGTCCCATGCCCCCCCCCCTCCACTCCCTGGCTGTTTTTGGTTTAAAGATGACAGGCATTTGTTCCCGGGCCAGCTATGTGTTTCAGGATGCCTACAGTGGTGGTCAGACGTCTTTTCTTTTAAGACGAGCCCGCTGTCATGTTTTTTTTTTTTTTTTTCTTTTGCTTCCATGAAGATGTTAGGAACAGCTGTGGCTCCAGGAATAGAGTCTTAATCCACTGCTCCATCACAGCTCCTAAACATTACAAGCAGCTCAGGCAGCAGCTATCTGGCCTCCGAGTACCTCTGGAAGTGGCCTCAGAGTCCTCAAGGTTGGTACTCAAAGGGTCAGTTTACCCTCTCTATGTGATACTTGTCCATGGAGATGGTTTTTAGTTTTATTTGACTGAGTTCTGATACCTGTTGCTGAGCAGAGTGTTACTGTGGCTGATGGGAATATCATTAGTTTACAGGAATCTGGCCAAAGTAAATGTTTTAATTAATGGTGGCATTAGGTGAAAGTTAATGTTGAGACCATGAATGCAACTTCATGGTGGTAGAGTCATGTCTCAGTCTGAACTAGATGGATTTCAGATCAGACAAAGTGGTGGAGTCGGACAATATCAACAGAATCATACCAATCATACTATACTATAATTTTCTAAGTTTTCACAGTTTTAAAATGTATAGAATGGCCTGCTCTGTGTATAAATGCTTTCATGGTCTGGCTCCACCACCATTGAAAGAGTTCATCAAAAAAAGAACAGTGAGAGGCATGAGCACCAGGGCTTGCGAGAGAGGTGACTGCGAGATTCCCCACAGGCGCACCTCATTTGGGAGGAACGTGCTGTCTGTGGTGGGGGGAGGCATTTGGAACAGTCTTCCCTCCACTATAAGGGAATGTCCCACTTATTCCTCTTTCAAAGGGAATCTTAAGCAATGGCTTAAGGGCACACAAGAGTGTGACCATTAACTGGACCTGGGGCGATATGACTGATTAATTGCTTACTTATGTGCTGTCTGGATGTTGTATTACTGTTATGTCTTGCACATTAATGTTTGTCCTGTCCTAGTACCGTGTCTAACATTGTTTTTATTGTTTTGTCTTTCTTGTCTGTGTAGTGCACTTTTATGTATTTCGCTATATGTATTGTATTTATTGTTTTGTTTTTATTCCTTGTGGTGTACTGCTGTATTTTATTTATTTATTAGGGACGTCGGACGCAAATTAGCCGCCTGGCTATAATCCGGCATATTTACAGCAGTATTTCTTTTAGTTATACTAATGTTCATTAATATGCACTGTCCCTATTCAAATAAATGCTATTATTATTATTATAACATACTAAAAATTGTTTTCAGTTTTGGGCTGCTGGAAGGAAAAGTGACTTGATATTGTTACAGCAACTAAAAGCCTCCTGAGACAGAAATGGTTATAGTGGTTTGATGTGCTGATTGAACACCATTATCCACTGGGGACAGTCCAGTTCTGTCTATTAGTCAGTGTTGGTTTTATTAGCTGTCAACACAATCTTTATCATAACACTTCTTTCTCCTCTGTATCAGTACTGCAGTTTCACATTTTGACAAATTATCGTTAGGCCTAATGTCCAATCTTCATTGAACGTTGGAACGAACCAACCTAAATTAAAACAGGTTGTTGACAATTTTCCTGTTGTTGTGTGAGAGAGAGAGAGATTTGGAAACATGTTCAAACTGCATACCCAACCTCATACAATGCTGACAGCTGGTATGAGACGGGACCAAAGCTGGATTAACAAGTGGGCATAGCAGGGAACTCACTTGAATTCATTGCAACCTCAGTATCACAGGCTACTGAATGAAGAAATGAAACACAGTCAAACGCTTTCTGATTGGTGAGGAAGTAATCTGTAAACATTTTGGAGAATGGCCAGCATAAACAATAATCATTATTAAAGTAAAAGATTGATAGATTATCGGCTGTTTAGATAAAGGAAACTTGTATTACTTATTATACGTATAAAAAAAGGTCAGACGTAATGTGGCACATTAGCTTGTTGGGAGGACTACGAGGCTAAATTTAGCATGTCAACATACATAGACTTACCAGGTTATCGTTCTCATTTTAACTTGCCTATACAGTATGTGTCTGTTTGTGTATCTGGATTTAGCATTTGAGTAGCTTAGGTTAACAAGTGCTGTTACATTCTGGCATTTAACATATTAGAATAATAGTGTTTGTATGTAATGTTAGCATTATGTCCAGGACACATCATTGCTTTGAGCTACCTACTGTATCTGAATTGCTACTGCCACCTCTGTTGTTCCACACTGACTTTGCTTTGGATAATGGCCGTCAGTCACTGACAGGACCTTCGCCCATTCATATAGTTTCTTGTGTTTATCCAGGGTTAGGGTGTTCCAGTAGTAACTCAAATGCTTTGCCTTGCAAAAAAAATCTTGCAGCATTTCAAGGATCAATCCACTGTTTCCTGTCTGAGAACCATTGCCTAAAACTTGGAGGTCTGAGGTGATCCAGCTGTGGCTGTTTCATAAGGCCAACAACACCACATCATCTGCAAAGAATAGATACACAGCTTTGAGGTTTCTGTACTAAACCCTCTCTTCAGGCATGGGTATCACAGACAAGATCAGAGAGAAGACAACCTTGGCAGTGTCCAACACCAACTGTAGACCCATTGACTTTGTGCCAAGAATATGAACGCAGCTCTCATTAACAGCCGTGGCCTTGGAACCTTGTGCAGTAATCACCACGGGGTCTCCTGAGGGACATGGTTGTAATCCGTCTCCAAGTCCACATCACACATACACAATGGAAGGTCAAATTCCCATGTCCTCTCTAGTGCTCTGGCATGGGTGAGGACCTGGTCCATTGTTCCACGTCCAGTTCAGAGTCCATTTTATTCCACCTGAATCTCAGGACAGTCAGTCTGAACATCCCTCCCAACAACATGGAGGATGATCAATGGGATATCACGATCATTGAAGAACCTTCTAGTACCTCTTTTTAAGAACTGGTACTATCCACAACCTTAATGTGACATTGACCATTATCCAAACCAGGCCAACAATGTCAGAGTCTTCCACAGAGACTGGGTTTGGAAACCCAACCTTATTGCCAGGCCTGCCCCCTTAATATCTACACCCTTAGACTAGGTCCTGGTAGCTGAGGTTCTTCCTCTTGAAGTCTCATCATCTTCCCATTGGTCGTCAGTTCAATCAGGAAGATCAGGGATATTTTGAACAACCATGGCCAGTGCTATGAAGACCTTGTGGGGTCTCTATCTGTCTTCCATGCAGTGTGTTCACCATTGTTTATCTTTCTCCACATAACTTGTGTGACTGACCTGGGTTTCGAACCCAGGTCTCCCGCACCGTGGGTGGCAATGCTAATCGTTTCGCCAAGAGGTCAATGACCCCTTGAGGTCAATGACCCCTTGGCAAGTGGATTAGCACGTCTTTTATGGGTGAGTGAGTTTAACTTCAGTACCACTAACCGCCACACACCCTCACTTCTCCTTACTGGTACCTCGTGACTGTGACTATACCCGCTTACCTGCGGACCTCCGTTACATTTGCATAGGTGGTCCTTCTTAAATGGCAACCTGTGCATGTTTCTTGGTGTAGGTAGAGTGATGTACACTGGTTGGGGCAAGAGAGGGAGATGAAAGGGCTTCAGCTTCTACAGTTGAGGCCATGCGATCTTGGGCAGGTCCCACTTTGTTTCGGCACCATGTGAACTGAGTTCCGCACCTCTGGACCTGCAGATGTTGGACTTCAGCTTGGATCAGATCTCTCATCTGCCTTGGGCTTGCTTTTACCCACTGATGGATGCTGGTTGTTCAAATTCTCTGTCTTCCTATGTAGGGCTTCCCAATGATGTTAATCAGCTTCAGTATGTATCACTGATCAATCAGCTAACCTCTCTTGTCCTGATCTTGTTGGAGGTTTCTTATCACTGGAGTCTCTGAACATCATCATCTGGGCCTATATTTAGCATGGAAATATGCTACAATTTGGCATGTTAGAATTAGCCTCCAAAGCCATTTAACACTTACAGAAAGGTATTCAGACCTTGCTTTTAGTTTTGAGGGTCATGCTGTGTCAAAACTTGGACAAGTGTAAATTTTGACCTCTTGGTGGCACTCAAAGACAAGTAATATGGAGGCGAGTGTCTGGACCAAATTTCAAGCCAATCCATCCCATAATTGACATGTAAGAGTCTAAACCACAGTGTTGGATCTCGGTGCCCTGAGCCAAGCTGTGTGGCTAAAAATAGGGCTTCGGTCCTTAAGGCATTAACACGTCCTGGGTTACAAAGTTCAGTTCCATGAAATTTCCTGGAATTAACATGATGCCTTAAGATAGTATCAACACAGTCCAAATGTGAAATGTGAGAGAGGTGGAGTTTCTACGGTAACAGAGGAACAAACGGAGGAGACGTGACCTCAAACGAAGTGAAGGAGTTTGTTATGAGGACAGGATGGTGGACTGGGACACTGGGATGAGAGATTATGGTCAAGAGTGGTTGAACATTTAAACTGTACAGGCGTCAGAAACTCTACTAACTTGGACTTTGTAGATATTTTTACTCCCACTGTCCTAACATTAAATTGTTGAAATAAGTGAAATATCTGATATAGAGTGAATGGATTCTGTTTTATCTCATTATAAATAGTTTTTGTAAGAGATACAGTGTCTCCGCTGTTCTTAGATCTTTTCCACTGGAGTGGAAAAAATGTAAAGTTTGTCATATTGCCAGAGGAAGAGGAGAAAAAGGGAGGCGGCCATGTTGTTTACATAAGAGGATGGGCAGTGTATTTATTTTCGTCTGTTATGACATCATATTGTTATAACCACACCCTGACCAGCCACATTGCTGCTGATTCCAGAGCGGCAGCAAGTTAAAGTGGGCAGCAGATGTCAGTACACAACCATGTTCCCACTCCCTGCATGGATAGGAAGTAAAAAGCCAAAACAGCATAGTTCTTTGTCTCATGCTTTAATCCATAAGGGAGTGCGTCATTTAAGTGTATCTGTTGTGTCTGTTGTGTGAGGTGATTGACAAATCTTTCAGAAACCTTCATGTATTATCATATATCAAAAGGTAAAAACATCATTTTAATACTGTCTTTTTTGTTTTTCCACCAGATAACATCAGGATCCTGCAGCCAACATGGCCACTGAGTAAGTACATATCATTGAATATAATATAATTTATCAGTAGTAGTATTTTCACTGCATCACTTACTGTATCTGTACTAGATAGCATTGCATGTGCATAATTGTTAGTTTTGAGGCAGATCCTCATCATGTTTTAAAGGAGCATTATCGCAAATACAGCAGTAATAGCATAAAATAAGATGAAATATGCAAAAGATGGGTCGGGGAGAGCCATAACTAAATGTACAAAAAAAATCGCCAACAGTATAGTGTCCGTGGGGCAAATGCAGCATTTGTCTTTGTTATGATCCAAGCCGACCCGGCGCTTGCTGCGTTAAAATGCACTCAGAACTCGCAAATCCGACCCCCGAACCGGACAAATATGCAACAGTAAGTAATGTAGCAGTGTTAGGGTGCTCACAGTCACTGAATCGCTGGTAGAACACTTTGTCTCCACGTCCCGTGTCTTTCTTCAGCTGTCCTCTCAGCGTTATTAAGGAGGAGGAAGTTGCAGTTGCTGTTGTCATTGTTGTGGTTGTGCACGACGTAGAGCTGCCGCTTCCACTAGCGAGTTTTCTTTTTCCCGCGATTTCACGTTCATTCAGCCTGGTGAGGGGGGAGGAGGGAGGAGGAGGGGGGAGGGGGGAGGGGGAGGACTAAACGAGGCTGCTCTCTCTCTCTGACAGCTGCCCACTTGTTTATATCTGATAAACTCCGCCGGGCTCCATCTAGTGGCCGAATTAAGGATTTGGATTTGCGATAATACTCCTTTAAAATTTCATATCATGTAACTTTCTACACACTGACACCATGTTTTTGACACAAATCTAATTTCTACTAAATAATCCAATAGATTTTGAAAGCAGCAAAAAAAAACAAAATGACAAAAACGCATTTCGTAACTTTTTATAAAACAGAATTATGAACCCCATCATTTGAGATGAATGATAATATCTACTTTAAGTTCCCTCGGTCTGATGAATAATTTCATGTCTCCGTCTGCAGGAAAAGACTGTCTGCGAGGCGTAAGCATACTCTGAAGGTAAGAGAAGGACAAATAGCAGAGAGAAGCGGATTCTTGTCTTTAAAGATGTATTTTGATAATGACGATGATGATGATCCACAGAGTTGTATGCTGGTGGTGGCGACTAACTTGTTGGATGCTGAAGCAACTGTGAAGGCCGACGAGAGGCAGAAGTTCCTGGAAGATAAATGTCCTCCTATCGACCTGCCACACTCCAAGGACGAGCTGCTGGTGAGACTGTTTGTGCTGTGACAAACTACCGTCAGGGTCATTAGGTCAAAGTCAAGGTTATGTTTATATAGCACATTTAAAAACAACCTATGTTGGGGTTAGCTCAGTGGGTTGAGCAGGCGCCCCATATGCAGAGTCAAATCCCGAAAATATACAAACAACCTATGTTGACCAATGGCTTTACGTAACTTAAATGTAGTACATCGGAAATATCATGGTAAATCCACCCTTATCAGCCAGTATATTGTAATGCTAATGTCCTGATTTAAGATCAGATCAATATGGTTTCAATAATCCAGCAAACTCAATATAATCTGTCTTTCTTTCCTCTGCAGGAGCTTTGCCAGAAGCTTCATGAGGAGGTCCACGTCAGTGAAGAGGAGAGATACTGTTTAGAGTTCAAGCTAAACATGGTTCTCAACGAGGTGAGACACTGTAAAAAGTTAGTTTTACTGTTTCATTTTCATTTAATTTGTTGTTTTTAGCCTTAGTGCTGAGTCTTTCAGAGCTACTTAGCCCAAACATGTGTTTCTATTGGCTGGTTTTGGGTTAGGGGTTAGGGTTAGGGTTAGGGTTTCAAAATCAATTTCAAAATGCAGTTTTCAAAACAGAAATAAAAAACTGAATTTCAAAATCAATTTCAAAGTGCATTTTGAAAAACAAATAAATAAATGAATTTGAAAACTGAATTAGAAAATACAACTTTTAAAAGTCTTTTAAAAGGGCGATTCTTTTTTCTCTTTGGTATTTCCATTTCCTAATTGCATTTTCAAATCTGATTTGAAAATGGATTTTCGAAAACAACCTTTGAAAAGCAGTGGCCCCTCTGCAATGCAAATGAGCTCTGAGTGGAGATGTAAGAAGCTTTCTGATTGGCTGTTACACCTGTGGTCCTCCATATCCTTGTTCAAAAATGTTGGTTGGTGTTGATTTTACATGCTAAGTAAAATGTGTCCAAGCTAATTTCCATCGGTTGAATTTCATGATATATTTAACATAGAAATATTCATAATATTTTATTGAAAACTGGTGTAATTATTGAACTAAACTTATGTATTGTATCATGGGTAGGCTGTACAGTGTGGGAGTAAAGGCTGAATTTCATTTATACAAACTGTCACAACATGACTATTTATCGTACTGACGGCAATTTGCTTGGACACACTTTAAGAAGACAAATTCACCCTCGTCCCACAGAATATTCCAAAAGTGTCATTAGAGCTTTAATAAGAGTCAATAATTGTCTCTTTTGTCTCGGATCCTCTTTAAGGTCAGGGATCTCAACATAAAGATTGTGGATCTGAGGGGAAAGTTCAAGAGACCTCGGCTGAAGAAAGTGCGTATGTCTGCTGACGCCATGCTGAAGGCCCTGCTGGGCTCCAAGCACACGGTCAACATGGACCTGAGGGCCAACCTGAAGCAGGTCAAGAAGGAGGTCAAGGAGGAGGTGAGCTGCCGGCCGCTTCATCCAGTCTTCAGTGCCCTACCTGGGCCACATAGTTCTGCACCAGTTATGATTTTAAGGATCATCATCTGCTTTTTCTAAAAATAAATATCATCTGTGTTCACAGGACAAGCAGCTGCGCGATGTCGGAGACTGGCGTAAGAACATTGAAGACAAGTCTGATAGGAAGAAGATGTTCGACAGTTAAACGTCGTCCGTCGCTGACTGTCGGGGCTCCAGAGTGATTTTCAGGACAGAGTTCAGGTCTAACGTCTTTGTAACTGAAGAGTTTTATTCCAAACTGCTGCACATCCACCTGCTTTGATTGAACAAGATGGAGGCAGAACGGGACGAGGAGGTTTTACTGGTTAACAGAGTGTGTTTGTAAGTGAAAAATGGCCTTTATCTCCTCAATGGGTTCACGTGTTTGTTCAAAAGTCTTGGTGCCACTAGCTGTTCTTCACTGAGGTTATCATCAACATCAAGTTTTTTATTCAAAGCATGAGTCCAGTTGCATGGATTTCTACTGATGTGAGAGGAGATGGATCAAGCAGGGTCGGGTTGTTTTTTTTGTTTTTTTTAGTTTTCGGATGTTTCACTTTGGAAAAAAACTCTTGAGTTGAAGTTGCCTTCTTCTGCTTTTGCCTGTATTGACACTTGTACTGTGATGTATTTGTACTGTATGTGCCGATGTCAGTTTGCTAGTTAATCAAACCGGCTAATGTTCTGTAAAGGCTGAGTTATACCTCTGCATCCAAATGTCACATTTTTTAGCTTCTGCATTGAAAAAAAAATCCCCTGAGCAAAAGTTTGTAGAAAAACATTTTTATGGAGGTTTAATTGAAATTTTTTTCCCCCAATTTTATTGTGTCCAAATGTCAAAGATATTTTTCATCCCAAACAATCCCCGCTGACAGATCCTCACTAATTAGTCGCAATGTTGTTGCACAAAGCTCCAAAGGGACAGAGCTAAATCCCTGCATTAGCATGACAAGCTAATGGATCGATAAAAAGCAAAATGACAAACCTCAGACAAAACAAAAGACGTTGCAGAAGTATAACCCAGTTCACAGTCTGTACTGAACAACATCATGTCATCTTTTCTAAACTGTTCAAACTGAAATGTGATTGACTTTTTCTCGTCTTGTTGCTGTCACATTAAATACGAAAGCTTCATGTTCATCTTGTTCGGAGTCTCGTTGAATTTGTAAATGTTTTCCCTGTTTCTGGTTCACAACTTTCTGAAGTTTCTTTGTATTGTATCACTTAAAAACGCTGGTATTTTGACAAAGTTGTGACATTTAGAGTCTAGACAAATGTAGGGGATGTTAGTGATATGCTAAACATGAGGAAATACCAACAAGAGCTGCTGTAAAAGCTTTCAATCTTTCCAGGCTTGATTGAAATGTCTGATAAAGTAAATTGAAAATGTCAACTTTTCTCAATCCCTTTACAACTTTAGAGCTAATGCTACAACCTTTATCTGTTGTATTAGCTTGATAATAAACCTAAGCTAATACTACATTTATTAATGAAAATATCTATTTAAACTAAATTCCAAGGCACCAGATTCTGAACCAATACTGATTATTGATCTGTCATCTGTAACAACAAATTTATAGACAAAAGTGATTTTGGTGCAAATCCTAAAATAAAGGAACTCATCACTTTAACCTTTGCAATCAGGTATTTATTGAATTAATTCATGATCTATCTGAAACTATTTGACATCATGAATGGAGAAATCTTATCCTTGTTTCCAGTTTTAGAAGATGAGGTGAGTTAATTACACAAGCAAAAACAGTTTTTAGTTTTGGTCACGTTTTCTACAATAATCAAAGGGCTTTATGTCTTCTTTCTTCCAGATCGATGCACTCAACGAAGTCGCAGACCGGATGTTATTTGGTTCGCTGCAGAGGTGAGTTCGCTCCGTCTCCTGTCGCCGTCAGATAAACTCAGGTCATAACTTTTCAGCCATTCTTGTGGTTTGACAGGCAATAAAATCAAGAAGCAATAAAACAAGAATAACTCTTTTGAAGGGTTATTTATGTCCAAGCTGGGGGGTGGATTCAGTTACAGCTGCTCTTTTGCTCTGAGAGGGAAAGCCCCATAAAGAAAGATGTGACTTTTTTTTTTTTACTTGTCACAAAATATATCAAACCCCTGATTACATGGCAGTTATTGTTGTATACCAATAATGTATTTAAGCACATTATACGGCATTATACTGTATCTTGTGTCTTCTTCTGTAATGGTTTCATGGCACTACCGGGAGAATTAGCTCCACCACCTGTTTATCTCCATGAACTGACAGTTAGTGACTGGAAATGTCAGTTTTTTCTACAGAATATAAGAACATTTTGTTTGAATTCATGCAAAATTTAGATTTAAAAAAAAATTTGACACAACCACAACAACCTCATTCTCACATGCTGTACTTATGATGTAGTAGATAACTTTTGGTTTTTCCTTTCCCTCACTCTGAAGAAGGCCGAGCTTCTATGTGAATTATGGTTGTTTGACAAGCAAAAATTCAAAATATATGTATTACATTGCTATCTGCAGTATTTCTGCTGAGCAAACAGCCATATATCAGAGCCAGTGATGGCTGAAGATATGAAACAACTGTCAGACTGTCAGACATTCGGTCTATGGGCTCAGGTTTCCTCTGGCTCGTCCCGGTCTCAGCCGTACAGTGTTACAGCGCTGAAATCCCACGGTAATCCTGATCACGACAGCCTCTTATCTACACTGACAGCAGAGTATGAGATGGTTTTCATGACAAAAACATTGATGTGATTTATGGAGGTAGTACCTGGTTGAGTAGCTATTCTCGATGAGATGATAACAGTAATCTGTGTGTTTTACTGTACTGGTTTCATTTCATTCTGCACCAGTTCTCTTTAGCACTTAGCACCAGTGCTTGACAGTCTCAACAATGTCTTGTGTATGTGGCTGCTCATTCCCCAGAGTTACCGCAAGTTATATTTGACCTCTGCTGACGGCTGTATCATATCCTCAGATGACAGCTGTCTCTTCACTTAGTCTCACACCAGACAGAATTAGAAATGATAGAACAGAGCAGGAGATCCATCTGGAGAGAGGAACGCTACAACGGTTTACCTTATGTAATGTCCAGAGCACTGACCTATATACAGTATTTAAGTCTGGTATTTAACCTTTGGTAGAATCCATGTCTGATCTGTTTAATGATAAAGGCTTCAATTGATCTCTTCCAGGAGGTGAACTATCTCTGTCCTGCTCTCAATGAAAAATGTCCTCATGATTTACAGGTAAGAGGCTCCTGAGAAAAAAAAAAACTCATTAAAGCTCCATACAGTATAAAGGTAGATGTTTGTGTTAAAGCTCCATACAGTATAAAGGTAGATGTCCATGTGTAGTGTGATTATAAAGCAGCTCTAGGTTCTATATTAATACTGTGAAAGTATCAAAGCCTCAGTCCACAGAGAAATGCACACAGCCTGTATTCAGAAACTGAGCCTTAAAACCAGCCGTCAGGACTTCCTGTCACTTTGTGATGTCACAACAAAGCCCCGCCCCCTCACCACCTGGACCCACCATCCAACAACTTGCAGGATTTGGTTTCTCTGTGTGTTTTATTCTGAAATCTGCTTTATTTTGTATTGGAGCACTCAGAAAACAATCAGCCAATCAGAAAAGAGGCTCATGGCCTCCTCTCTTCTGATTGGCTGACACCAACCTGTTGTTACTAGAGCTGTTGGACTAACTGTGTTTGTTATTTATCAGTAAAATGCTGCAGGTAGAAGGATAGTTGTGTCTATATGACTTTTTCTAAATTTCTCTAGACTTCTGAGCTTTTTGAGATCATTCAGCAGTATTTACATCATTTAGCAGTGTTGTGTTAAAGACAGGCACAGCCATCCTCCCTGCAGATTTGTGCTACAATCAAACAGCATAGCAGCTAATGTCACTGATTAGTCCGTCCTCTCTGAACGAAGGCTGTTAATCAGTGAAATCAGCTGCTCTCAATGTCACATCCTTTAGCACCTCTAAATTAAACAAGCACTTTGCAACCAGCTCTGGCGTTAAAGCGTTACATGACGGTCATTGGGTGACACTTTTAATCACAGTTAGATATCAGTGCGGCATTTTGAACGCTGTGAGACGGGTTTGAACACAAAGACTTTGTCATGTCATGTAGAAACATAATCATCATATTCAGCATTCATTCTGTGAAGGTTCTCATTCAGGTCATATTTGTCTGAAAAAGTTGGTTCTAGGTCAACGTGACTATGTTGAGCAGGTCCAGTTGACCTAGTTTCAATTTTTTCCACATTCAATAAAGGAGCTGTATTTTTATTTCATTTAATATCTATTCTTCCCCTTCTGACCAGGTGACAGCACTGACCAGATGAAGAAGAAGGAGGTTAAATGGCAGGTGAGTCTCATGACATCAGACACATCCAGAGAAACTCTGTGGTGTCATTTAGTCTGATGTCAGCTTCTATCCTTGGGTTTTATTGTCCCAAAATGATTTGGTTCTTAGAAATAAGCCAAACAGCAGCAGCAGCAGCAATGGTCAGACGTTTGTATGGCTTTGATTGCAGTTCTTCATTTTGCCACTAGATGCTGCTCCATAACCTCCAAAATATGACAGTCTGAATGTATGGACAAAGTTTCCACTTTACCCTGCTAAGAAAAGTCAACGCATATTTTCCACAACACATTTGGCTCATAACAGGTAATGCAGTCTTTTTTAAGTAAGTCAGTTCATGCATGGGCCAATAGCGTCAGCTGCGGTGGAGGCTATTGGCCCCCAAACTGGAGACTGACTCAACATATTCAAATCCTACTACTACGCAGAGCAGAGTTTTTAGATGCTTGTAAATGTCACTCTCAGCAGAACATAAAAGTATTTTCAGGGATCATGCAGTAATAATGTATGAAAGTTATTGCGTGGTAAAAACCTGTCATCTGATATTTCTCTAATAATAGATCTTAAACTGACTTAAACCTGATAATGTGCCTAACAGACAAATGCAATTGCAAATGCACTTTTCAGTTGACTTTATGCATTTCTAAACTCTAAAAACTCACACAAACTCACAGCAAGGAGGCTCTATCATTGCCAACAACAGTTTTGCTTCACACATCTGAAAGCTTTTCATTGTCTGCCTGTGATACGGAGCACTGATGTAATTTACCTCCACAGTGAGTACCTACTGTACTGTAGGTGTTGCTGTGATCCATCAGCTGGTCATTTCTGGCATTCATCATGATTGAGAGATTAGCAATAAGAGTTCTTGGTTTGATTCAGTTGACTCAAACCTTAATGAAGCATCTTTATTTCACTGTGTCTTGATGCAAAGATATTTATATAGAAGCAGACTTCAACTTAGTTCCAAACTATCTGCACATCCACCGGAAAGGAAATCTGCCCTACAAAGGCAAAGTGCAGTATCTGTAAAAATGCCAAACTGAGAAAAACAGCTTTTTGTGTTTTTCATTATCAGGTTTAAGCTTCAAATTATGAATAATAAAAACCAATTTTGACAGTTTTATGGCAGATACTGCACTTTTGCCTTGGTTTTGGTGCAGATACTGCACTTTGCCTTGGTTCCACAGTGCTTTTTTTGGATGGACAGCAAAATAAAAAGCCCAATAACACTTTTGATTGGTCAAAAAAGAAAAAGAAAAAAGAAAAAATGCAGATACTGCACTTTGCCTTTGTAGGGCAGAAATGAAGACAGATGTTAGAGCAGTGCAAGTGTATACCCTTGTTTATGCTCATTGGCCGAGGGAATGCAGTGAGATTTATTCAATTGTGTTTTGCTGTTGCTGTTGTTTGATTTATGTCAAGTTCTGTCTGATTGTAACACAGCAGCTGCACAGAACTTTCTCGTATTGGGAAACACGACAAGTAATAAATCCATCCGCCGACCATCTCTGCGAGTGGCAACGCGGCAAACTTCGTCCACGCTTCAAACACAACCACATGATCACACACAAGGTCTAAAAACAAAACTACTCCCAGCATCAGGATATGAATCAAACTCCATGTAAATATACACATATTATTGCTTTCGCATGGTGAGGAAAGGCTACACGCTTCTCTCGCATTTCTCAGCTCTGACCTGCCGTACAGGGCATTCCTGAGGCTCGAGTTGTTCCGGGTATAAAACACCTGGCCGTCTCCCTGACAGAACCATGAACCCGACCCCCCAGCATCACCCTCTGCCGCTACATTCCCAGCATGATTCAGACTCCATCATCTCTGCTGTCTGCACCTCACTCAGATCCGTCAACACCCACACCCCCCCCCCCCCCCCCCCCCCCACCCCTCCCCTCTGCCTTCACTCCTATAGAGCTGCTAAATGCTTATAGCTCTGATGACACTTTTCACCAGTCAGTGATTAGCGAAGAAGCCTTAACAAGGAGATCTATTGCTTACAAGGATGCAAACAGGATTAACCTCCTGATTAGTTTGGCTTGATTACTGTTTTTTTTTTTCATATTGATGTCTCTGCACTTTAATATGTTAAAGGACAAAAAACTGACAGTTTCGGGTTTGTGAAAACAGCATTGTTCCTGTATATTTGCGCTGGTGCTTTATTCAATGAGTGACCACCTTCATTATCTATCTGCTGGTGTGTTAGATGATATACTGTATGCTTGTTCAAACAGAAACCTGCTGGATGAAGACCGTCTGGTCACATCTTTGTCAAAACATTCGTTCGCTCCATTTTTGGAATTTTTTTGTTGCTCCCAGCCACATCTCATAGTCGTCAGCAGTATCCTATTTATAGAGTTTTTAAAATGTGTTTTTCAAAGTGTAGCTATTTCTGAAAAGACATTGTGTTAATATTTTAATAGAATATCTAGAGTTACTTTCACTAACAAAGCAGTCTGCTGCTGTACAGTTAATCTGCACAGGTGTATGTGAGTATTATTACTGATATTGACCTATACCACAGCCAAGTGATCCTAAACATGTCTAAATTATTATCAGGATCTGCACCATATTGAAGTCATAGACTTGAATATAATTTATTATAAATTATAATTTTCCACATCAATATCTACATATATTTTTCGCCACCAAAAACAACAACAACAACAGAAACCTTACAACAAATCTATACAAATAATACAAATGTTCAGGAAAAAGATTAAAAGTCCATGATGAACCCTGTCTGCCCCAAATACATGACTCTCTGGATGAAGTACTGTACATCTACAAAGATGTCAATTGGAGTTCATGATCTCATTGTCGCTACAGAATCTTTGCTGAACCCGGTTGTTGTCATGTAAACGAACCAGACAAATGGCCAAATCGCCGCCGCTGGATACAGTTAATGAGGTCATAAAACCGGCGGACCATTTGTAGTTCAAAGTCCTTTTTTTCCAAACTGAGTGAAGAATGTCTACTGTACTGTAGCCTATGTGACCAACAGCTCGTGCACGGTGCCGCTACATTCAACAACTGAAAAACTTTCAGTAACAATTTTTTTTCCTTTCACTTCGGTTTGTGTAAAGCGCTCAAAGGTTAGGTAAAGGTATTTTTAATTTTCTGCATTGGTATCCCAGAGGATGGTAGCTTATACACTAAAAAGACAAATCTAAATAAATATCTAAGTTGAGAGGCCTACATCTTATTGTTATTATTGACAGTCAAGACTTTTATTAAGCAGTTATTGTGTTTGGACATCTCACTTAGCCTAAGTCAAAATTTCCTGGTCTGTTTACAGATAATTCAGCACATTTTGAGTAACATCTTAACAGATTTGCTTTTTATTTTTGTTCAATCAAACAGGATGAAGAAAATGGAGTGTACTGTGTTGCCAGTGGTGCCGGTGCTTTGAAGGTAAATGACAAACAGAACATGATAAAGCTGAGACTACATGCCAATGATTAGCATCTTACTTTAGAGACCTTTGCTAATTAGCAGTAAAAACCCAGAATGCAGCAAAGGTTGTTGGTGATATTGGTTTTGCAGGTATTTTGGTCATGTAAACAAGTACATTACATTTTGTGGCACTAGAGAAAACATGTGGAAGAAGTTTTGTGCCAATCCCACTATAGCTTGTAGCATTCCTAGCATTGTTTGTTTGGGAAAACGACCACAATCTTTTGTTTTCATCTCAACTGGAGGACACTACCAGTTAACCTACTTTTTGATCAATTACGTGTATTTACATAATGACATCAATGTAAGATGAACCAAATCCTACACTGTTTTTGTTCCAGCCACCTGCAAATTGCGGCTCAGGTAAATTCTCCTTGACATAGTACTGTAAATCCGAAGCAGCTGAATAAGTGTTTATGAGTCAGTCTCGAAGTAACGTTATCTTCATGGAAATCTGCCTTCTTGCCTACCTGAAATCATGCCCACATATTTTTATAGCTCAAGTGTTAATATGAGACGGTCCTCAGCAGCCAGAGAAAAATCTGGAAGCCGTTCTGAGGGCAGATTCACAGCTCAGGGCAGGTCCAATCCAAAATGAAACGCTAACCAGGGCCAGTTGGCGATTACATGATATTTATAGACGGCATAAAAGCGAGCTTGCTAAGCACTTTATTTGCAGCAATAGTTAAAGTAATATCAAAGTTTCACCTGTGGTTTCTCTCTTTTGGCGCCTGTTTCTGAAGTGGCAGGACACTGAAGGGTCGCCGCGCCTTCGGTTCTGATATTCGCAAAGATGAATTACTTATTTTTTTTAGCTGCATGACTATGTTTAATGTGTTTTTACATAAAGATATCAATAAGGAACTTTAAATACAAATTAAAAGACGTTGTAGATTAGAGATGCTTTTGCAGTTGAACGATCCCAGAAGTTTCATCTTCCAAAACCAGGTAAACACGAGTCTTGGATGAAATTACATTTTTATGCATTTGATGTACAGAACCTACCACTGTAATGGATGTCTACAGATGACCTCGTTATTCTCCTTCGACGATTTGGGATCTGTCTCCTCAACATCCTTAATAGGAACCTCAATCATCTGTTTAGAGATGTAACTTAGGATCCTTTAAGTTGCTGTATGTAACACTTAAAAGCACAAGGGACAAGCTGCCGCGTATAGAAATATTTATATATAGATCGTAAGGTAGTTTTTATTTCAAGTCCGGTTCATCCCACATGGGATTACAAGACACCATCACATCAGCAGTTTTTATAGATAGTTCTCTCATCCCCCTTTCTTTTGACAGGTGGAATAGCCAATTTAATCATATGCAGTAAGTTTTTATCTGCTTTTATTTAAACCAAAATGAAACAAAACAAAACTTCAACCATAAGTGGGAGCATCTCAGATGAGCATATAGGGATCGCTATGTATGTATGTGTGTTTATATATATATATACCTACAAGTGAGTGGTAACAGTAGAAGTAGTTATTCCATAAACACTAAGACCTGATGCACAAACAAGGCTGTAAAGAAGGTTCAAGAGTTTCTAATCTTCTCATGTATGTGTTGGGCAGTTTGAACTCTCTCCTGGTGGTTATCAGTCTGAAAACCTCACCACAGTTCAGCCGTGTCAATCAGCTGTGGAGAATGAGACTCTGCTGTTTATTTCCTCCAGGAAAACAACCTGAGTCCAAACTCCACAGCTGAGCTATGCAAGTGCAGGTGGTGGCGATGGCGATGAGACGCTGAGACCTGAGTTCCTGCCAGCTTTGAAGGACGCGTCCTTTGTGGGAACTCTGCCCCTATAATTACCTGTGAGATGTTCGTGTTTCTGACCTAAGCTGCGATCCGGCTCATTATAGGTCACACGGAGGTTTACTGTCCCATACATTCTTGAAAGGGACGCCAAAAAAAAAAAAAGCTTGCAGATCATGAAATTTGATGCTAATGAGTGCCAAGAATGATGCAAAGCCTTAGCTGGTGTCCGGTTTGTGGACTTAAATTAGATCTGTTGGAAACAAAGATGAAGGATTTTAGCAAATCTGAGACCTTTTGACCAAATCAAGACCTAAATCTCTGTTTTTTATTAAATAAAAAACGGAGATTTAGGTCTTGATTCATCTCTTGAAATCTTGTTTGTCTGTGCAAACTAAAATTTAGTGCAGACAAGATGTTGTTGTTGATGTTGTTGTTTACAAACAAGATTTCAAGAGATAAAAACAACAAATAATCCACCATTATTTCCTTCAAGATGCCTTTAACTCCTACAGTGTGGACTTATATCCATCACTTTCAGCACCAGAACAAACCAGAAACAATGTGAAGCATCATCAAACTTTCCTCCCTTTTATAGCTGCCTGCATGGTGGCACCGATCAGAGACTGAAAACGATCTCAGGCTCCTCCTCGGCGATGCCAGATTTACAGAGTGAAGCTGGCAGCACTCGATGATATTTCAGGATCTTGCCGGCCGATTGGTCTGAGGATCCTGTATTTCCATAAACAGGAGCTCCATATCCATATCTGAGCCCTCGTATATATACACCCACAGGGGCTGATTTCCTCCCATTGCCCCTGGCCACCGTCGCTGCTGCCCTCATCCTCTGGACTTTTCATCTCATCGTAGGTGAGACCACTTACCTTTCCCTCCTCCCCCCTTCTGCACCTCATCCTCCTTTCTGCATCTCTGGACGGAGCTGGTAAAGAGACAGGAAGCGGCCGCGTGGAGTCTGGTAGAGTCTTTTTTGAGGAGACCTGTTGGTTAAGTGCTAAGGTGATGAAAGTCCTGACCTCTGGGGTTTGTTAATAAGTGAAGAGAAACGTGATCCAGGACGAAGGAGATGGCTGAACACCGATGTTTACAATTCGTAGTTGACCGTTCATAATTGTTAGATCTTGGTTTTGAAGCATCTGGAGTCTGGAAAAGTTTGGAAATTTGACTTTCTCATAAAACCTTTTGAAATGTTGCGTTTGTGAAATGTGAGTTTAGACACTTGATTTCACCGCTTTGGGACTATTTTCTCTTGGATGCTTCTTTGGATTTGACAGAGGATGGAGTGATTGCATTGCTTTTTAAAAATGCACTGTAAAAAATCTTCTTATGTTAGAATCAAATTATTTTACAAAGCAAGACCAAAATCTGGCCTGGATGTTGACATATTTCCAGTCTTGTTAGATTGTGTTGAACTCCGCTGTGAGTTTTTATGTTTTTTTAAAAAAGTTTTTGTTAAAGTTTTAGAGATGTGACTACTGCACTGGCAGGTTTGGTCGTGTTTCTCATTTTCATTGATTTTCCGAAGGTTTGACCATGATCCCTTCTCTTCTCTCTCTGTTCTCTGTTGTATCTCAAGCTCCTTACGTTCCTTACCTCATTAGACTCATTAGACGAGATGGAAGAAAGTATTTCTAGTAAAAATAACTTCTGAAATCGGATTCTGCAGCTGAGCGACTTGTTTGGACAGGTTTGTTTTTGCAGCGTGTGATGGTTTGCATGTATGTTAGCGTTGGCAGCTAACGTGCTGTCGCTGCACATTCTGCCGCAGGGATTCTTCTCCGCGAAAGGAATTGAAGTGTTAACTCCCGGGGGATATTTGGTGTTGAACACCTGTAACGGAGCTTATCGCAGGCGTCAGTGGCGACACTCGACCCAAAGTCCAAACTTAGCTCTGTCACTATTCACCCACTCATCAACTGTTTGAATCGCAGATCGCGTTTCATACCAAGGAGAGCCGCTGTCTGATATTTAGGCAGAGAGCTTATTGAAACTTCTTTTATTCTCAATGAGTTTCTCATATTCTCTGTTTGTTTCTCCTCCAACAGGCTGTGAAGAAAAGAAACTGCCAACATGTCGCACGAGTAAGTTCTCTCTCCATTATCATTTAGAGAAACTCAGAAACTTAAGTGGTGGGAAATTTGTTTTCATTGTGTTTGTAGATAATAAATAGATACAATTAAAGGGTCAAGATTAGATAGAGAGAGAGAAAGAAAGACAAGTGCATTAAGGGAGGATGGATGGAAGGATGATGACAAGGAGAGTAAAATGAGAGACAGAAGAAATGAGGAAAGGATGAAGAAAGAAAAAGACATGAAAAGGGAAAAGAAAGTCAGAAAGAGAGAACAGCAGCTATTTTTGTGTCTTCTAGCTTTTCATTATGAAAAGATGGAAAGAAAGGTAGGAGAAAAAAGGAAGTAATGATTTAAATGAAAGAAAGACAAGAATACAGAACTGGAAAACAGGAGATGAAGAAAAGGGAGAAAAAAAGAGAAAGGTTAAAGAAAGAGAAAAAAGAAATTAAAATGACAGAAAGATGAGATGGAAGAAAATAAATTAGGATGAAGAAAGATCTGAAATAAAAGAGAGAGAACAACAAGCAACAGACTGAGGATGTGTTTTTACTCTTCACAGTAAGAAGATGTCATCGAGCCGCAAGCATCACCTAAAGGTACGACAGCGTCCCAGCTGCAGTTGGTCACTTTTTCAACCAGACGGATTTCATATTTGTTAATTATTCATGATGTAGAGTACAACAACAGTAGACAGCTGCATTTGTGTTTTTTCTTTCGTCTAAGAGTATATGGGCATGAGTTTGGATGATGTGTGTGTTTACAAAACAGTTTCCAGCAGGTGGTTGATACAAAAGGTTTGAGTGTTGGTTGGATAAATACAGTATTTACTGTAGTTGAAGTGTTTGTTCTTGTTTCTTTGTGTAATGATGTAGACTGACTGTCATTTGAAGGCTCTGAGGCGCCACCTGCTGGTCACATCTGTCGAACACACACAAAGTGTTGCTGCTTAGGATTACATTTGAATCTGTTGAATAAAATAGAAACTGTAACAAAAGACAACAAACAACAAACGGAACAGATATTAAAATACGATTTACCCTTCACTTAAACAAGAATGTGTCATGTTAATTCAACAAAAAAGATAAATAATCCATAATTATGATATAAAGAAATCAAAATGTTAAACAGAGCAGAAATAGCAAGAGAGTTTATATGATGCAGGCTTGTCTGATGTGCATCATCTGTGTAACTACGGTAACTGATGTGGGCACAGATGATGTGTTTGCTGCTAATTAAAGTTTATTTCCAAATGTTTTATTAATGGTCCGTGTTTAAAGCTCAAATGCAGCATAACAACAATCATGATGAGGAGATGGACATGAACCCTGTTTGTTTGGACTTTTTTTTAAGTTAATTAAATTAAACCCACACATTTGATTGTGAGTTTAATCACATGAAAGCAACAACGCTGCTGGTAGTTTCCTCCTTGGGCTGACTGGTGACTTTGTTTCCCTCCTGCAGAGCGTGATGCTGTCGATCGCGGCCGGCTGGCTCGCGCAGGAGAAGAAGGACATTGCAGCGGCCAAGCAGGCCTACATGGCCGAGAGCTGTCCCGCACCCAGCCTGGGAGGAGACCAAGCTACACTCATGGTGAGAAACTCGTCATGTTAGACGCTTCACGCTTGAGGTTTTTCACATCTTTGTAAGGTCAGGGCTCCAGACTGACTTTTTTTTACTACTTTACTTTATTTGTTTATTTGAATGGGACAGTGCACATTAATGGACAAAAAAAAACATGTAAATGTGCCGGATTATAGCAACATCCGGAGTCCCATAAACATAAAAACAGTTCAATAACAGTGCACATAATAATGTAGACAATACAAAAAGACAAAAAGGCAACTATGACAATGAAGAACATATTGATGAACACATTCCACAGGTAGGGGGACCATAAGAGTTTTGTGCATAAGTGCTGGGTTAAAGTGACAAGTGCTAAAGTGCAGGAGCGCATAGGTACCAGGTTGTATTGCACGATGCCCTAAAAGAGTATAAGTGCTAGACAGTATTGCACAAGGCCCTTAAGTGCACATCAGTTTAAAGTGCCAGGTTGTATTGCACAGGGGCCTAAAAATTTTAGGAGTGCACACCCTAAATCGACTTGCAAAGCAAATATTCACCTTTTCATTCTTGATACTCGCACACATTGGCCTGCCACCTGTAATCACAGATTCCAGATTTTTTAAGTCACCCTTTCCACATATAACCAGGTAAAACCAGTGAAATTAAAAACAACAACAACATATATACCAGTTGCACATGTGCAAGTAGATGTATTTATTGTTTTTCTGATCAAATGCAGTGTAATTTGTGTTTTTCAGTGTTTAACTTGTTTTTTTTTTACTGTCACTGCACTACATTGTCAACAATATTGTAATTATATATTAAAAAACATCTGAAACCCGATACTAATACAACATTATAATCAATATGTTAACAAGGGGAGGTAAAGTAGCTACAGGGATCAGGGTTCTGATTTTGTTTCTGTATCATACTTCATGCTGATGATGTTATACTTTGCGTCATTATCAGAAACTTGAATATTAGCCGCCTATTGTTATATTGTTGTCAGCTCTTTAAAGTGTGTGGTTGTTGTGATGGTTGTGGACATTACAGAGACATGTTGTCTGTCTTGCCTTTCCCCAGGAAACCTGCAAAAAGATGCACGCCCTCATCGACAAAGTGGATGAGTTGAGGTACGACCTGCTGATGAAGATTGGAAAAGGGGACAAAGAGGTATGGGTCCTGAGCTGTGTCCACATGACTGTGACTGAGGAAATGAGAGGTTGTGTAAACAGATACAGGAAGCTTTATAACTAATTTTTATAGTTAATACTTTCCAAATGATGATGTTAAAGCATAAATTACTTGGCTGTTACCATAAAAGTCCTGTGCAGTTTGCAGTTTGCTGGTACATCTTTTTAACACTGTCAATTTGATGATTATGAACATATAATGTCTGTATTTACACCAAACTGTACACAATGAAACACTGTGGATTGAAAGAAAGTAAAAACTCAATGATGAAAATGAGAGATCAAATGTTGAATCCAGTGATTAACAGATTAATAATGTAAGTGAGCGACTGGTTTTCATTTTAAGTTGTTGATTGTTTGTTTGATTTCATGTCTTCTGAAGTCGTACCTGTCCAGCTATTTGAGCAGACTTGAGCCTGTTTTATGCATCTGCGTCAAGTCGACGGTTTGTTGAGGAAACGCAGACTGCAAGGGCTGTGATTGGTCCGCTCAGAATGTCATTTCCAGCATTTTCCAGCGTTTGTTGTTCCATATCTCCAACGCCAAAAACAGCTCTTTCCACTTCGGTTGCCATTGAAAGAACGAAGCAGGAACATAATTTGAAAGAACACAGGAAGTGTTGAGTTTGTAGTGACGCTGTGGTGCAGTGAATTTAAAAAGACAAACAAGAGTGAATCAAAACCATCAAAATGTGGCTTCTTATTCAAATAGCCTATTACCAATTTCCCATTGAAACATATGAGATTGGGGAAAACATGCCAATTAGCTTAGCTTTGGCAGTTTAAGGCAATAATGATGGTGATGGCTCCAGTCACTATTTTAGTAAAATGATAAATGTCTGTAAAGGTCACTCAATTAAAGGTAGTTTTATCACTTTTATTACCCCTTGCAATTACACAAAGTGCCACTAGGGGTCCGAGTGCCCCAGGTTGAGAAACACTCTTATGAACTATTGCTAGGAACTTTTTTATTCTGCACAAGGAAAGAAAGTAAGTATCAGTTTCTACAGTCATTACGAACCTGCACTTGTTATGTAAAGTTTTGGTAACACTTTACTTGAATACGTGTTCATAAGACTGACATTACACTGTCATAAGGCAAGGCAAGGCAAGGCAAGGCAATTTTATTTGTATAGCCCGTTTTTACAAACAGTTTGTCACAAAGGGCTTTACATGGCATCACAACAACATCCTCTGCCCTTAGACCCTCACATCGACTGAGGAAAAACTCCATGGAAAACCCTTTTAACAGGGGAAAATCGGAGAAACCTCAGGGTGAGCAACAGAGGAGGGATCCCTCACCCAGGCTGGGCAGACGTGCAATAGATTTTGTTACAGACAAGAAAACAGTTTATAGTTTATGACACAGAATGTGGGAAACATGGAAAAGTTAAGGAGAGCTGATGGAGGCAGCTTCCGGTGGGAGGAGAGGCAGGGAGAGCAGGAACAGCTTAAAGCAGAAGTAAGCGGAATGTTTGTGTTAATATAAGTCTTAAATAGTTATATCTTCCGACAGCAATCACTTACATAGAGTGTTTGGTCCGAAACACGGGTCTGTCAGTCACTCTGCTCTGCTGTAAGCCGAGGAGAAAACTTTCCTTGTATCCTACAACCTTTATCCAATGAGGAGAGAGAACGGCATGAAGGGCTGTGTGTGCAGCCAACGGATGCGCATCAATGTGGTGACGTAGGGACGAGGACCAATAGATCCATGACGAGGGCGGGGGCTGGTAACTCCATCGGCTGACAAAAAGTTAGCCAAAACAACCGGATCGCTTACTTCTGCTTTAATGGGAGGACTGGATGGCAGACTGGTTCATGGGAAGGGAGGGTAGGCCGATTTAACAGCAGGGATAAGGGCGGGAAGGGGGCGATGCAGGCGGCTGCTGGTAACCATTACATGACACCTGTAATAAACACCTATGAATACTTATGACAGCTGTCGTTAAGTGTCATTCAGTAAGTTATGTCACTTTTAATGCAAAGTTGACATTGTTTAAAATGTCTTTGTTATGACAACTTGACATAATTTTTGAAGTTTGGCAATTAGGTCTGCTATGACAGGTGATGTTGTCTTTATGTCAAGCTGTCATAACAAGGACATCTCAAACAATGTCAACTTTGCATCAAAAGTGACACTTAACTTGTCATAATTGATAATAATAATTGAATAATAATTGAATTTCCTTCAGGATTAATAAAGTAAATCTATCTATAAGTATTCATTGATGTTTATGATAGGTGTCATGTCATGGTTATGACATTGTTATGTCAGTCTTATGTACACGTATTCAAGTAAAGTGTTACCAAAGTTTTTAACGCACTTTGATTGATCAGTGTCTTTGTAGTAAGTGTTTGGGTGATAATGGAGCTCTTAGTTCACTTACATGGACAGTACTTTAGTGTTTTTTCATGTAATTTATCAAAGCAACAACCTTGTTCTCTCTCAGATCGAGGACCTGAGGATCAAAGTGGTCGACCTGGCTGGAGTGAAGAAACCCGCCCTGAAGAAGGTGCGTATGTCGGCCGACGCCATGCTGAAGGCTCTGCTGGGCTCCAAACACACGGTCAACATGGACCTGAGGTCCAACCTGAAGCAGGTGAAGAAGGAGGTGAAGGAGGAGGTGAGTGTTGATGAGACGCCCGTCACACAGGTAATGAGAGTGAGGTGAGGTGGTGGTGGACAGCTGCTGACTGGGAACTGTTTGTGTCCTGCAGCCTGCCGAGGCCGTCGGCGACTGGCGTAAGAACATTGAGGACAAGGCCGACAGGAAGAAGATGTTCGAGACCTCCTAAAGAAGTTCAACTCCGCTCTCTTAGTTGCTCCGGGGCTGTTTAGCGCTTTTCATGGAATTTTATGGAAGTTTTTCATTCAAGTGAA
Source organism: Trachurus trachurus (assembly GCF_905171665.1). Classification (NCBI taxonomy): domain Eukaryota; kingdom Metazoa; phylum Chordata; class Actinopteri; order Carangiformes; family Carangidae; genus Trachurus; species Trachurus trachurus. The sequence continues at coordinate 28,848,787 of NC_139897.1, forward strand.
ATTTGTTTCATTAAATCTGTAAGTTTCAGCTTTGGTCTGTTGTTTTAAGTGAGTCAAGAAGGGAAACGGCTCTTTTTTACAAGTATCAGGCTTTTACTTTGTAGTATGACTTCCTGTTTGGCTCTGTACTGATGTTCACCCTTGACAACCTCCTGCTCTTAGTGTTTTTGTAATAAATGTGTTGTGTTTCCTACGTCTGCTCTCATGAGGTATTCTGTCTTTGACTCTGTGATGCACAACACTGCAGAGGAAGCACACCACACAAACAAAAGGCCAAAACAAGGACGCTGCTGTTGAGCTCAGTCATTTTCTGTGTTTGTTTGTTTTTTTTTTACGTCAAACGTTAAAGCAAAATCTTCCTTTAAACAGAATTCATGCTCAGAGTTAATGATTAAAAATAGTCTCAGATGAAACGGTTGATCGATCGATCAAACTGTCTTTGGCAGATCATTGAGACTGAACTTTGTGCTGAGATGGGTTCTGTTTGAGGGCGGGTTGCAGCTTTAACAAGGTCGTGTTGTGCTCTTTCTTTGTAGTGCTGTGCGTGTCAGTGACGGACAAGACACAATATCCATGTTTGCTGCTTTTGTCAAACCCCAGAAATTATGTTTATATATGTGTTTATTTATAAGATGCATTCACTGTACATGTGCTTTGTAGAAACTGTGACGCTGACTGGATTCTGTTCTCTACTAACATCCAGAGAACATGTTAATGTATTCTTAATTAATCCATCCGAAACGTAGATCATTTACATTTCATTTGTTTTCTGACTGAATAATCTGATACTGCAGGACAAAATCCACTTGTTTGAATCCAACTTTATCAAACTGAACATGAAACAAAACATCAATATTAACGTTCAACTAAAAACACATCATGTCTCTCTAACCTGAACCTGTTGTATCCTAAACTACTAGACCACTAACATGATGTCAGTTTGTCCTTAATTGACTAAAAGTTGCATGTGAACATAATCCAGCCAGCTATTACATTGCCACGACAGCACAATTTTAAAAACCATTATCCATATTTATATATATAAACATAATTTGTAGGAGAAAGTTTTCTATGTTCAGACAGCTGTGAAAAGTGAATGTTTGCAGAAATACTGAATTCCAAAAAAACATGTTGACATCTGAACAAGGTTTACTGAAGAAGCCTGAGATACAGTTTGAAAGCTCTGAAACAATAGTAAGTGAACACTGAGTTCAGATTATTGAATTTGCTATGTTCGCCCTTTTCTTTTTAAGAGCTTGTTTTATCAGTTCACATGGACAGAACCTCTGTGGGAGGTTTCTGCTCTGTCAGAACCACCGGGTCACGTGACGGTGTCCAGAACGTCAGGGACACGGTGCAGCAGACTCACAGCGACCACACGGGGTCAGCAGAGGTCTTCGTGTCCTCGTCCTGTTCACCGTCTCCAGGAGACACCTCAGTACTACATTTAATCTTTGTTTCCAAAAGAAGTGTTTGGTTTTTTTAATTTGGTAAAAAAAAAACTCCAACTTTAATCAATTTTTAATTAACGGTTTAATAGAAATATTTGATTATTGCTAATGGGTGAGAACAAACATGTTGGAGATCTCTGCTGACTGTGGTCACTGAAAAGTATCTGCTGTATGTTCTCTTTCTTTTTTTTTCCTTTTTTTTCCCTGTGATCATTTTCAAATGGACCAGTCACACATGGAAACTGTCGGTCACACACAAGGTGAGTGTGATGTTTCAATTTCTTTGTGTCCTTACGAGGCTGAAATGAAAGGTCCTTTATTGTGTTTGTGTTGTTTTTCTGAATTTGTCTTTCTTGTCTTTCAGTTGCTGCGTCTAAATCCAGGATGAACGGCAGCAGCAACATATAAGGTTTGTCTTTAAAGAAATATAAATATAACCATTAATATTACCTCTTTTTTGTTTTACTTGCGATGAATGTTCACATCATTCCCTGCAGCTAGCAACAAACATGGACTCTGTAAGAAAACTGGGGCAGAAATATGTTCTTAAACCTTTTAAATTACAATATGTATCTCGTTTTTACTAGGAATTTGGTTTCCTGATTACTTTTGGTTGATTTTTGTGATCTCTGCCTTGTTAAAGTAAAGAGCTGCCCTTCATTGTTTTTACAAGAAATGTGTAAATGTTGATGATGATGTCACATCAGCTACACTGCAAAAACTCAAACTCTTACCAAGAATATTTGTCTTTTTCTAGCCAAAACAAATCTCTTTATACTTAAAATAAGACTCATAGTAGCTTATTTTTAGACACTTCTTACTTCTTTCAAGCATATTTGCACTTGAAATAAGTAGAAAAATCAGAAAGTGGAGCAAGTTTTTCTTCACTGGCAGATTTTTCTACTTATTTCAAGTGAAAATGTGTTTGAAACAAGTGAAAAGGATCTAAAAACAAGATCATTTTTAGGTGATGAGTCTTATTTTAAGTGGAAAGAGATTAGTTTTGAGTAGAAATTAGACATCTTAACAAGAAATAAGGCTGAGTTTTTGCAGTGTACAGTCCATTGTTTAAATGAATTAAATGCTTATATTCATTAACAAGACATAACTGGTAACATCTAAGGGAGGGAGGACTTTGACCAAAAGATGTTGCTCTTCCTTTTGCTTATCAATCCATTGAAAGTTTGCGTTTGAAACAAATCTTTGTTACTTGTCATTTGCAGATCTGCTCATCCCCCGTTCGATCCTGTCTCCACTGAGGACTGCTGACCACCTCGGACCGGCCAGACATCAATCCTGAAGGATTTATGGCCTGAGCAGGTCAAAGGATGAAGGTATTTTGGGAGCTCATTGGCCTGGTTAGGCTCAGAGTTCCTCATGGCCATAAAGAGGAAGCACCAAACCCCCATCCAAGCCCATATATACCCCCCAAAAAGAAGCCATGTTTTAGTCTGTGACTCCCTCACTGTGTCCCAGTCCTTCAGTCCGTCTCTGCTGCCTCCTCATCGTCACTTTGTAGGTGAGAAACCTTGTTTTGTTTTGTGGGTTTAGTGGATAAAAGAGAAAAGTGATGCTCAGTAGCAAACAAAGTGATGGATCTGTACCAATCAGTATTTTCTGTTTAGATAAATGTATTTACAAGTGTATGGACAGGGGCTCAGTTGTTGGATATTTTTCCTTCTTTTTTTTTTTTTTTTTACAAAAATGTACCACAAACATTTTAAGTTATTTGATATTAATCGTAACATTTCAGGTCCTTTTTTGATTGTTTCAGCACAATGATCTTCTCAGTAGTTTACACAAACAGAAAAAAAGTTCATTGGAAGATTTCCAAACTTTTCCCATGTGAATTTGCATTGGAAATGAAAATGTTGAAAATGTCTTTAGTTCTTATTCTTGGTCTTTATAATGTAGAGTTTTAACCAAATACTTCTCACGAAGTCTTGAACACGACTTGTAGAAAAACAAAAACCTTTGGGTTTGTACAAAGTGTCTCCACTGTGTCATTTAACTCTTCATGTATCCAATTACGTTTGAGTGGAAAATAACCCAAATATCAGATTACTGCTGACTGACCTGACCCGTGAAGTCAGAGAGAAAACAGTGATGTCATCGCAGATAAAGATCTGGAGATGAAGCAAGAGTTAAAAAAAAATAAAAATTTGTCAAAATATTAAGGAAATTTGTTTTTAAAATTGTGAAATTTACTTTATTTCTTTTCCCATGTTGCATCTCATCATTGACCTTTGACCCCAACCTTGGGCAATAACCTCATTTGATGGGTTAGGGTTACATACTGAATAAAAGTTTTAACATGCTGTTCTTGATTTCACTTTCACATTTTTACAGTTTGTTGAATGCAATAATTTGTTTTTTTTTTATATCACTATCTTTACTTTAAGGAGAACATTTACTAAATGTCTCTTTGTTGATACAACAAACCAAACAATCTTTTGGCTAGCAGATATTAGTAAAACAAGTTTAGAAATAACAAAAAGTCAATCTCAATATTGTCTAACCACAACACTATTGAATAATATGAGTATTGATAATAAAAAAAATAGAGACTGAATATTTCTCCATACCTTTACAGTGTGTGTATTGTATTTCAGTCAATTCAGTTAATTTATCAGCCAAACAATGTTTAAAACATGAAAGTGCTGAGTTGGCGAATGGCACTAAAAAAAAAAAAAAAACAGGTGCACTTTTCCTCCCGTCAATCAAAGAGTCAGGTTTGTGACTGAGGGGTGAAAGGTTAAACGTCTGGTCGAGATGTAAAATGAGGTTGAGTGTCACAAAGTGTAAAACTTGTTGTTCAGTGTCAAACTAACTTAATCACTTGAGATCAGCTCAGTTTTTTCTGTTAATTTCCTAATTGTCTTTTAATTGTGTTTTTTTTTATAGAGTCTGAAACCAACAAAAAGCCAAGATGTCTGAGTAAGTCTGAGTTTATCAGTTCTTTAAATCACAGTGAAAACATCAAATTCGAAGTCAATTTGCTACAAGACGAACTAAAACTGTTTAACAATTGAATTAAGGTTGAAAACTGATAAGTTAATCAACAGACCAATAATCAATGGGTCATCTTTAAAGCATAGTGTGTTTTATAGTCTGTATTCAAAGTCATATTAAATAATGTTATTACTGTGCATTATAATACTCCATTCAGTATTTTGTATGTATTTTTATATCATATTTGATTACTTTGGAATTATCCGGTGATTTTTTTACTCTGTATTCAAATTTCTAAATTCTTCTGTTGTAGCTTCTCATGAGGCAAAATTCACAACTAAATAATTTTTCAGATAATAATTGACTTCATATATATTGATACTGAAAATATTGTTTGTTGTTGTTGTTTATATCATGTTTTCAATTAATTGCAGAGGAAAGAAGATGACATCGAGCCGCAGGCATCACCTCAAGGTAAGACTTAATATCAATAAAACTTTTTTATTATCCAGAGCAAAACAAATTAGATTTAGTTTGATTAAGAGCTATGCTAACCAGTTAGCTTAAATAGGTTAATTAGCTAGATAACAGGCTACATCAGAAAAATGAGATACCGCAACTTAAAAGACATTAAAACTAAAAATATAAGGACAACAACAAAAAATACCAACGTCAGAATGTCTGTGTCTGTTTGTTGTCATCCTGCAGAGTCTGATGCTGCAGATCGCCGCCAACTGGCTCGAGCAGGAAACTAAAGATATCACTGCTGCCAAAGAAGCTTATATGGAGGAGACTTGCCCCGCCCCCGACCTGAGCGGAGACCAGGCCGCTATGCAGGCATGTGCACACTTTTATTTTGCACTTACACTCACATGATTTTTTTCTGCAAGCCATGTTAATGTGCACCCAATACCATATTAGCCTTAGCCTTAACACTTCCTCTTTTTTTACTGACAGGAAATCTGCAAGAAGCTGCAACAAGCCATCGACAAGATCGATGAGGACAGATACGATGCCGAGGCCAAAGTGGCAAAGACCGACAAAGAGGTAGAGACGTTGTTCTTTTGATTTCCTTTGGGGTCCAACTTTCTTCAATGTCTTCAGCTGTTGTTCAGCTTGAGCTGAAGTGCACCAAAAGCTGGAATAGTCTCCAGCCTTTAACGATAAGCAGCATGGAGAATGGATGGATCTATGTAATTAGATGGACATTATCCATTCAGATGGAGCACTGTAGACCTCAACATCTTAAATACCTACCTTTGGTTCTGTCTAGGTCCTAGACAGAACCAAAGCCATGTTAGGCATTTCTCGTAGAAACAGTCCATCAGCTGCTGGTCTGGTCAGTCTCCTCATCTTCAGGTTCACTCTTACCCGTCTTCCACCGAGCTGGTCACCAGTTGGCTCCTAGCTCTCAAACATGGTTCCAGACTCGCTGGTCTCGAGCCAAGAACCGATCACGTCTCGCCTCACAAATCGACCGTAAGACCATCTATAGAATCACTGAATACATAGATGTTATCAAATATCTTCTTACGTATGTTTGCTTAATCGATGCAAGCATAGTTGAAGCTGTTGTGAAGAGTTGTATCCATGTTTTTTTCTAACTGTTCTTTTTCTACTGCCCATCCCGAATGAGGGATCCCTCCTCTGTTGCTCACCCTGAGGTTTCTCCAACTTTTTCCCTGTTAAAAGGGTTTTCTTGGGAATTTTTCCTCATTCGATGTGAGGGTCTAAGGGCAGAGGATGTTGCTTTTCCTAAGTAGCCGAGCTACAGGCTGTGGTTAACAACAACGGCTAATGTTCATCAAAGAATCAAAACGTCTTTGATAATGACCTCTCTCCTCAAACGCAGTCGAGATTTGCTGTGATTCCGGCCAAGTAATACTTGGTTTTTCCAGCTCTGGATCGGGATGTAGGCCTCAAAGAACCCATCCACGCGGATACGGGTTTCAGTTTCAGTTTTTTATTGTTTCAGTGTTCGGCAGACAGATGGAAACAGTGTTTTGGGGCGTGTCAAAATTGTATTTTTTAGAAACGGGTCCCTGGGTTTTCGTGTAGGCACCCAAAATGGATCTTTTGTGAAACGATGATGTCATACCCCCCACCACTCTAACCTGTAACTGAGCCACACCGTTAGACGTTACAGTCTATGGTGTAACGTAACAACAACAACATTAACCAACTACAGTTGGGTCCCTCGGACACTGCGGATGAATCACGCCCGTTAAATCATCACTGATCGTCATATTTCAAAAGGGATAAGAAGGGATGAAGCTTTGTTTCCGTGTGGACAAGGGTAAAGACAGGAGCAGCACCTTCATGGGGCATTAACTCCTTCCCAGTGGAAGAGCAGACCGGTTCTTTGGAGGCAGGCCAGTGGAACCAGCCTATGACTTGGCACCAGCATCAAGTTCTTTTTGATCTTCTGTGTTTCCAGATCGAGGACCTGAAGCTGAGGGTGGTGGAGCTGGCTGGAGTGAAGAAGCCCGCCCTGAAGAAGGTGCGCATGTCTGCCGACGCCATGCTGCAGGCCCTGCTGGGAGGCAAGCACAAGGTGACCATGGACCTGAGGTCCAACCTGAAGCAGGTCAAGAAGGAGGTCAAGGAGGAGGTGAGGAGTTGCTTTCTTATTCATTTCAATCTTTCACCTTCATCGTCACGTCGGTTCTTTAACGCCTTCATTCGTCCTTCAGGCTACAGAGGCCGGTGACTGGCGTAAGAACATTGAGGACAAAGCCGACAGGAAGAAGATGTTCGAGACCTCCTAAAGACTTTCAAACTCAACTCTGCCCCTTTCCCTTCCTGTGGGCTGCCACATCTCACCCCTCTGTCACATCTGTCACATCTGGCCTTTTTCATGGAATTGGAAAAACTCTTGCAATTAAATTTCTTTTTTTTGGAATAAGGCAATGCTGTCGCACTCCATTTTTATTTAATCCGTACACACATTTTAAAGACTTAATTCATTTTAATCTTCATGTTGTTTTATTTACTTTAAACCAGATCTGTATCTAAGATAAAATCTTTGACAGAACTAGAAACTTCCCAATCTGGAGCCGTTTACATTAAGAATAACTCTTTAAACGTGCAGTATAATGATGATAATGATAATGATAATGATAATGATAATGATAATGATGATGATGATGATGAGTGCTGTGTTGGCCCTGAGCCACCAGAGGTCAGCAGAGAGCCTTCCGCCCTCTCTGCTTTCTGCTGGTTTTTCCTCCTGCACATCGTCTCTCTGTAGTTTCAGACACAAATCAAAATAACAAACATTTTGATAAAATCACATTGGTAATCCTTGGGTTCATGTTGTCATCACATTTAATGATTGTCGCCAACAAAAGCTGCAGCGACATGAAGTTCAACAAACGGGTGAGTAACGACTTCCTCTTTTTGCCTTCTTTGTGTTTGTTTCGTTTTCAGTTTCCTCAACGTCATTAAATCTTAACTGTATATTGAGTTTTTCTTCTGAAAGTAACTTGTGAATGATTTTCATGACATTAAATCATTTTAGACGCCTTCCTCCTTAAAGGGATAGTTCACCCAAAATTTAAATTGCACTCATTATCTACTCACCCTGGGAGAAGTTTCAGAGTGATCCGTGGCTTCTCTGAGTTACAGGGGGTCTCGGCGTAGCAGTGCATGTCCATATAACGGTTGCAAATGGATACCAACTGTCTTCGTAACAAAAGGACACACCAAAAAACATCCAAATACCTCCATGCTGCTCGTATGTAATGTCTGTCTTGTATTGAAGCCCCGAAATGCGAAATTGTCCCGAAAAAAATTAAGTAAGTCTATATTTCAAGCCTGTTTGTAGCGGAAGCTCCTCATCCCAGTTCGTCCAAATTTGACGAACCGGGAAGAGGAGCTTCGAGAAGCTTCCGCTACAAAACAAGCTGAGACCCCCTGTAACTCAGAGAAGCCACGGATAACTGGTGACATATTTGGTATCTTTTGAAAACTGAAAATTAAATTTATGAAGATTTTCAGTGAGTTCTGCTGATTGGCGGCAGTGGCTCAGGTGGTAGCTCTGTCCCGGTTGCCGGGGACACCTTACCCACCTTGCTCCTGATGGGTCGTGGTTTGCGCCTTGCATGGCAGCTTCCGCCATCAGTGTGTGAATGTGTGTGTGAATGGGTGAATGTGATGTACTGTAAAGCGCTTTGGGTATCGTTTCAGGTAGAAAAGCGCTATATAAATACAGACCATTTACCATTGATTTGAAGGTGCGCACTGTTAATCAATTAAACACATGACTGAATAGAAAGAGAAGATAAGAAAAGATAAATATTTCCCTCCAGGTTTAATGTCCGTCTTCATCTCCACAAAACCATGGAGTCAGTTTACCAAACCCAAAACCTAAAGGCTCTATACAGTATGAAGGTAGATCAGAGCATCTTTTCTTCTCATTGGCTCATTGACCTGACAAAAATAGATGGTTTTTGCCTCTTAATATCACAAATATATGTTCTTACAGATCAGCACATGAACTAAAACACAGAAGAGTAAGATATTGAACCTTAAAACAGCTTGTTGAAACTAAATGTACTCGTCAGCTCTAATCTTTCCTCCTGTCTCACTTTTTTCCCCCAGCCTCTAGAAGTGATGGAGGATGAAATCCACTCCTGGGTTTGAAAGTTCAGGGTCAACTGAGGCTGCAGCCGCCTGAGCCAGGTAAGTGAGTCTGCAGTGAGGAAATGTTAACGTGCAAATGTCCAGTTTGATTTGTTTGACTGTGGCTTCTGCAGCGTCATCTTTCTGAAACCAGAGCTGCACTTAATTTTAAATAAAACCTTGTTTGTGGGCGTGACCGACGGCTTCAGCTTCATCACCACACACTTTGGCCCATTGGTCTGAAGTGGCTCTGTTACCATAAAAAGGGCGGGCTTTTCTGCTGAGCGAGCACTTCACACTCTATATACCCTGTTTAATCTTTTCTGTTAGGGACTTTGCTGTGTCTCCCCCTACTTCCTCACTCGTCTCCGTCAGGTTCAGTGTGCGAGTCTCTTTCTTTCTGCAGCTCGGCTTCTTTCTCTCTGGTAGGAAAAACAATGCACTGAGCCACACTCAGGTCTGGTTAGCAGGTGGGAATTTGGTTTATATCCACCCACATACACTCACAGAGGTGATTTTTCAGTGTTTGGGACAGAGGCTTGCTGCAAGTGTGAATAAGCTGATATAGTGATTGGTGAATTGTTGTTGAAATTTGGAGGTTTGATATTCAAAAAGATTTTAAAAAAAAAATACATTTGGCAAATATTTGGGGATATTTTACCTCAAAATCTCAAATGAAATTTCTGAACACATTCAAAAAAAAATTATAATATTAACAATTTATATTAGATCCACAACATAGTTCAGCTAATTATCACAACAATGGAAAGAAAATCCTCATGAAAACATTCAGATATTTGTTATTCCAAATGTATTCGTTCATATATTTTTGAAATAATCAGGCGAAGTTCATGTTTTGCATGTTCAGACTCATCAATTATCTGTTTGGAAACTATTAATTAACACTTGGTTTTTCCTTTGATTGACCCCCAAATTCGATTCTTTAGGAGTGAGAATTGATTTTTCCGTCATTATCTTGTTCTGTTTGTGGCTTTAGTTGGATATTTTTGTGGACACTAGTGTCAATTAGCCGTCTTGGGGCAACTGTTTGTGCTTGACCATCCAACTACCCCACCCGTCCCAAATTAGCTGATTTGTGATCGCTGGCGTCCTTTTCCATGATAATAAAAAGTCTCGTGTTTCGGGTCAAAGGGGCGCAGGTTGATAATGTCGGGGGGAGGGACAGTCGAGCTGCTGGACAGAGTCGGTGAGTTTTATATAAAACCTGTCCTGTCTCAGGTTTGACTCACAAGTGTTTTCTGTCTCGAACAGGGTGTGAAGATCCAAAACAGCCAACATGTCTCACGAGTGAGTACCTTCTTCTTTTTCTTCTTCTTCATCCTAGAAGCATCCAAAATTTAATCTGATCATAACCTGACTATTTGTTTCATTGCGCTGCTTTAAAATAACTTCATTCTTAAAAAGATATTTTAGTTAAATCTGGTGTCTCTACTTCCAGGATGAGTGATTGATAGATCAGGAAAGAGTTTAGCATCATTGACCTTGTGGGTCTGAATTAAAATCCAATCACAACCATCTTATAGATTTAGTAAGTTTAAGAAGCTAACACTTGTTTTGGAGGATTAGAAACCATCAGTTTGTCAGAACCATCGATTTAATTTGATTTACTTGCGGTGGGAAATGTGAGATTTCTTGCTTTTATGTAAACTTCTTGGTTCCCAGAGTAACTTCATGCTTATATCTCTCAAATTAATCTTCACTGAATATTTGAAACCTTTTGTTGCCAGATCTGCTTAAAAAAAATATGTGTTAAATGGTAGCCTAATTGGCTTAAATTTATGACCATGAGCATCAACGCCTTTGATCCTATAAATACTGTCGTTGCAACTCGAAGCCATGAGGAATCTTGGATCAAAGGTTTAATAATTTTAATGTTGTAAATCCATCCTTGTCAACTTCAACCAACACAACGCCAACATGCATTCAAGTGTAAGACTAAAATACTATTCAAACAATATAGCGCTCTCTCTATATATTCATTTATTAGAGGCACCAAGTATCACATGAAAAGACATAAAAAGTGTTAAAAGCATAGAAAATGATGGAATAAAAATGAAATAAAAGCAACTGAAGAGTAAACAATTCATCAGCTGATTAACAATTAGCATGTTAGCATTAATGTTTGAGTTTGACAGAAGTCCATCTCTATTTTCTGACTGAATAAATGTAAAACTAAAGAGTGGGACACTCAATGATTCATCCTGGAGGAAACGTTGTTGTTGTTATTGTCTGTTCAAGACAAATAGTTGAGGAGGTGATAAGATGTTTCTCTCTGCGTCTTTGAGCTGAAGTTAAACTGATGTGAACACATGCGAGCTCAGAGGATGACCGACAGTTTAAAGGTCGACCTTTAGCCTCAGATGTCGACTTGGCCGAAGTTAATGAAATAATAACGTATCAGTGATTTCAGTCTCCCGGAGTTAGATCTTTTACTGGCAGCTTGTGAGTTTAGCTTAGTTTAGGTCATCTTAGTTTAGCATAAAGAATGAAAACAGAGGGAAACACAACAAAACACATCATATATTGATGATTTAATCTGCACAAAATCAAAGCGTGAAAAACGTTTTTCACTTTTGGGAAATGTCTCCGGACGGAGCTCGGCTCCCCCTGTTTCCAGTCCATATGCTAAGCTAAGCTAACAAACTGCTGCTTTAGTATATTTGACATACAAATCTGTAGATTCAATACAAAAAAAAGTATTTTTAAACTTTTCCTTTAAGAAAACAAAGATTTTCTCTGATGAATCGTCTTCATCCGTCCTGATATGAACTTTTAATATTTGTGTCACAGTAAGAAGATGACATCCAGCCGCAAGCATCATCTGAAGGTGAGTGCTTCTCGTCAGAGCTTTCGTTGGCAAAGTCAACGTCAAAGTGTTGGAGAAATGTTTATTTTACATGTTAATGTTTGTTTTCTTCTTCTCCTCGCTGCAGAGTTTGATGCTGCAGATCGCGGCCGGCTGGATCGAGCAGGAGAAGAAGGACATTGCAGCCGCCAAGGTGGCCTACCTGGCCGAGACCTGCCCCAAGCCCAACGCCAGCGGAGACCAGGCCGCCCTCATGGTGAGACAGGGACATTAGCCGTTAGCCATTAGCTGTTAGTTGCTGGAGCTCCTTTGAATGCTCTCCAATTTTTAATCCCAGAAAGTGAAATATATTTTATCTCACTGTGGTGTAGAAGGTGTTTTACATCTGACGGTCAGGGCTTCATTAAAATCAGGGAAATCAGCTTCTCATGGTGGAATGAGAATTGGTCTGCAATAAAAGTGGGAATAGATTAAGTTAAAATGAAGAAGTGGATCTGTCAACTCTGACTCATAAAATAGGTGTTAATAAAACAGACAAACCAGACAGAAGTAGCCTATTGAAATCTGTTTGTAAAAGCACTCATAATGACGAAAAGTTCAAAAATGAAAAGTAGCTACAGTACTGGCAGTAAAATGTATTTTAAGTATAACAACTAAAAATATCTAATGTTATATGCAAACAACAATTTTCAATTGTAAATAAAATCATCTCAAAAGTGCAATAGAAAATACAAACTCCTCCGAAACGAGGTGGAATTGCAGCGTTTACATGAGTCACATGTGAAATGTAACAGCTGAGGGAGTGTGTTAAACATGTTTACACCCTTGTTTGTTTGTTTGTCAACAGGACATCTGCAAGAAGATCCATGCTTCCATCGACAAGATCGATGAGGCGAGGTACGACGCCGAGGTCAAGGTGAAGAAGGCCGACAAAGAGGTGAGACACAGGAGGGGAGGTGTTTGTTACAGCTTTGTAGTTCATCATGACATCAGAGATTGAGACTTAAATTATATCAATGCATGCTGGGAAAATGAATTAAAAGTATCCCGACTTGTTGTGTATAAATACATTAAGACAACACATTTGTTTTGGACTGATTCTCCTCCTTCCAGATCGAGGACCTGAAGATGAAGGTGGTGGAGCTGGCTGGAGTGAAGAAGCCCGCCCTGAAGAGGGTGCGCATGTCGGCCGACGCCATGTTGCACGCCCTGCTGGGAGGCAAGCACAAGGTGACCATGGACCTGAGGTCCAACCTGAAGCAGGTCAAGAAGGAGGTCAAGGAGGAGGTGAGGAGTTGCTTTCTTATTCATTTCAATCTTTCACCTTCATCGTCACATCAGTTCTTTAACGCCTTCTTTCGTCCTTCAGGCTACAGAGGCCGGTGACTGGCGTAAGAACATTGAGGACAAAGCCGACAGGAAGAAGATGTTCGAGACCACCTAAAGACTTTCAAACTCAACTCTGCCCCTTTCCCTTCCTGTGGGCTGCCACATCTCACCCCTCTGTCACATCTGGCCTCCTTCATGGAATTGGAAAAACTTGTGCAATTAAATTTATTTTTTTTGGAATAAGGCAATGCTGTCGCACTCCATTTTTATTTAATCCCTACACACATTTTAAAGACTTAATTCATTTTAATCTTTTAATTTTATTTATTTTAAACCAGATCTGTATCTAAAAGATAAAAATCTTTGACAGAAATAGACATAACTTCCCAATCTGGAGCCGTTTACATTAAGAATAACTCTTTAAACGTGCAGTATAATGATCTCCAGGTGAACTGAGTGCTGTGTTGGTCCTGAGCCACCAGAGGTCAGCAGAGAGCCTTCTGCCCTCTCTGCTTTCTGCTGGTTTTTCCTCCTGCACATCGTCTCTCTGTAGTTTCAGACACAAATCAAAATAACAAACATTTTGATGAAATCACATTGGTAATCCTTGGGTTCATGTTGTCATCACATTTCATGATTGTCCCCAACAAAAGCTGCAGCAACATGAAGTTCAACAAACAGGTGAGTAACAACTTCCTCTTTTTGTCTTTTTTGTGTCTTTTTTCAGTTTCCTCAACGTCATGAAATCTTTACTGTATATTTTAGTTTTTCATCATTCAAGTTGTGAATGATTTTCATGAAGTTAAATCATTTTAGACGCCTTCCTCCTTAAACCCAAAGTGACATATTTGGTATCTTTTGAAAACAGAAAATCGCATTTATGAAGATTTGCAAGTGAGAGATTCAGAATTTACTTTTTTCTGTGATGTGCACCACTAATCAATTAGAAAGAGAAAAGAGATAAATATTTCCCTCCAGGTTTAATGTCCGTCTTCATCTTCACAAAACCATGAAGTCAGTTTACCAAACCCAAAACCTAAAAGCTCCATACAGAATAAAGGTAGATGTTTGTATTAAAGTAGAGTAGAGTAGAGTAGAGTAGAGAACTTTATTCATCCCTAGGAGGGAAATTCAAATTAGTCCAGTAGCTCACACGACAATGACTCAAAACATAAAGAAAGATGGAGCATGGCCGCAAGATGGAGCAAGGCCACCGGATGGAGCAGGGCCGGCAGGTGGAGCAGGGCCACCGGATGGAGCAGGGCCGGCAGGTGGAACAGGGCCACCGGATGGAGAAGGGCTGCAGGTGGAGCAGGGCCACCGGATGGAGCAGGACCGCCAGGTGGAGCAGGGCCGCCGGATGGAGCAAGGCCACCGGATGGGGCAGGGCCACCGGATTGAGCAGGGCCGCCGGGTGGAGCAAGGCCACCGGGTGGAGCAGGGCCACCGGATGGAGAAGGGCCGCAGGTGGAGCAGGGCCACCGGATGGAGCAGGACCGCCAGGTGGAGCAGGGCCGCCGGATGGAGCAGGGCCACCGGATGGAGCAGGGCCACCGGACTACTTTTTTGCCTCTTAATATCACAAATATATGGTCTTACAGATCAGCACATGGAATAAAACACAGAAGTAGAGTAAGATATTGAACCTTAAAACAGCTTGTTGAAACTAAATGTTCTCGTCAGCTCTAATCTTTCCTCCTGTCTCACTTTTTCCCCCCAGCCTCTAGAAGTGATGGAGGATGAAATCCACTCCTGGGTTTGAAAGTTCGGGGTCAACTGAGGCTGCAGCCGCCTGAGCCAGGTAAGTGAGTCTGCAGTGAGGAAATGTTAACGTGCAAATGTCCAGTTTGATTTGTTTGACTGTGGCTGCTGCAGCGTCATCTTTCTGAAACCAGAGCTGCATTTAATTTTAAATGACACCTTGTTTGTGGGCGTGACCGACGGCTTCAGCTTCATCACCACACACTTTGGCCCATTGGTCTGAAGTGGCTCTGTTACCATAAAGAGGGCGGGCTTTTCTGCTGAGCGAGCACTTCACACTCTATATACCCTGTTTAATCTTATCTGTTAGGGACTTGGCAGTGTCTCCCCCCCCTTCCTCGCTCGTCTCCGTCAGGTTCAGTGTGCAAGTCTCTTTCTTCCTGCAGCTCGGCTTCTTTCTCTCTGGTAGGAAAAACAATGCACTGAGCCACACTCAGGTCTGGTTAGCAGGTGGGGATTTGGTTTATATCCACCCACATACACTCACAGAGGTGATTTTTTTTAGTGTTTGGGACAGAGGCTTGCTGCAGGTGTGACCTCTGACCCCTGAAGTTTAGAGGTAGGACCAGGGGAGCAGCTGAACCGTGAAATCAATGCTGGACGTTCGTGTTTGTTCATGATTTGGAGGCTAAACGTTTTGGTCTTTTATTTTGACGGGGTTCTCAGGAAGTGTCATTAAGATGATATAGGGATTGGTGAATTGTTGTTGAAATTTGGAGGTTTGATATTCAAAAAGATAAAAAAAAAAAAAATACATTTGGCAAATATTTGGGGATATTTTACCTCAAAATCTCAAATGAAATTTCTGAACACATTCAAAACATTTTTTATAATATTAACATTTTATATTAGCCCCGCAACATAGTTCAGCTAATTATCACAACAATGGAAAGAAAATCCTCATGAAAACATTCAGAAATGTGTTATTCCAAATGTATAAATGTTCATATATTTTTTAAATAATCAGGTAAAGTTCATGTTTTGCATGTTCAGACTCATCAATTATCTGTTTGGAAACTATTAATTAACACTTGGTTTTTCCTTTGATTGACCCCCAAATCCGATTCTTTAGTAGTGAGTATTGATTTTTCCGTTATTATCTTGTTCTGTTTGTGGCTTTCGTTGGATATTTTTGTGGACACTAGTGTTAATTAGCCGTCTTGGGGCAACTGTTTGAGCTTGACCATCCAACCCCACCCGTCCCAAATTAGCTGGTTTGTGATCGCTGGCGTCCTTTTCCATGATAATAAAAAGTGTCGTGTTTCGGGTCAAAGGGGCGCAGGTTGATCATGTCGGGGGGAGGGGGGGGGGAGTCGAGCTGCTGGACAGAGTCAGTGTGTTTTATATAAAACCTGTCCTGTCTCAGGTTTAACTCACAAGTGTTTTCTGTCTCGAACAGGGTGTGAAGATCCAAAACAGCCAACATGTCTGAGTGAGTACCTTCTTCTTTTTCTTCTTCATCCTAGAAGCATCCAAAATGTAATCTGATCATAACCTGACTATTTGTTTCATTGCGCTGCTTTAAAATAACTGAATAACTTCATTCTTAAAAAGATATTTTAGTTAAATCTGGTGTCTCTACTTCCAGGATGAGTGATTGACAGATCAGGAAAGAGTTCAGCATCATTGACCTTGTGGGTCTGAATTAAAATCCAATCACAACCATCTTATAGATTTAGTAAATTTAAGAAGCTAACACTTGTTTTGGAGGATTAGAAACCATCAGTTTGTCAGAAACATCAATTTAATTTGATTTAATTACAGTGGAAAGTGTGAGATTTCTTGCTTTTATGCACACTTGTTGGTTTCCAGAGTAACTTCCTGCTTATATCTCTCAAATTAATCTTCACTTAATATTTGAAACCTACGTTTGTTGCCAGATCTCCTATCCTATAAATACTGTCGTTGCAACTCGAAGCCATGAGGAAACTATGAGTCTCTTAAAATAAACTGTTAGAAAACTTGGATCAAAGGTTTAATCATTTTAATGTTGTAAATCCATCCTTGTCAACTTCAACCAACACAACGCCAACATGCATTCAGGTGTAGTGTTTTAAAACGTAAAAAAAACTATTCAAACAATATATATAGCGCTCTCTCTCTATATTCATTTATTAGAGGCACCAAGTATCACATGAAAAGACATAAAGTGTTAAAAGCATCGAAAATGATGGAATAAAAATGAAATAAAAGCAACTGAAGAGTAAACAATTCATCAGCTGATTAACAATTAGCATGTTAGCATTAATGTTTGAGTTTGACAGAAGTCCATCTCTATTTTCTGACTGAATAAATGTAAAACTAAAGAGTGGGACACTCAATGATTCATCCTGGAGGAAACGTTGTTGTTGTTATTGTCTGTTCAAGACAAATAGTTGAGGAGGTGATAAGATGTTTCTCTCTGGGTCTTTGAGCTGAAGTTAAACTGATGTGAACACATGCGAGCTCAGAGGATGACCGACAGTTTAAAGGTCGACCTTAAGCCTCAGATGTCGACTTGGCCGAAGTTAATGAAATAATAACGTATCAGTGATTTCAGTCTCCTGGAGTCAGATCTTTTACTGGCAGCTTGTGAGTTTAGCTTAGCTGAGGGTTATTTTAGCTTAGCATAAAGAATGAAAACAGAGGGAAACACAGCAAAACACATCATATATTGTTGATTTAATCTGCACAAAATCAAAGCGTGAAAAACATTTGTTTTTCACTTTTGGTAAATGTCTCCGGACGGAGCTCGGCTCCCCCTGTTTCCAGTCCTTATGCTAAGCTAAGCTAACAAACTGCTGCTTTAGTATATTTGACATAAAAATCTGTAGATCTTTTAAATACAAAAAAAAAGTATTTTCAAAACTTTTCCTTTAAGAAAACAAAGATTTTCTCTGATGAATCGTCTTCATCTGTCCTGATATGAACTTTAAATATTTGTGTCACAGTAAGAAGATGACATCCAGCCGCAAGCATCATCTGAAGGTGAGTGCTTCTCGTCAGAGCTTTCGTTGGCAAAGTCAACGTCAAAGTGTCGGAGAAATGTTTATTTTACATGGAAATGTTTGTTTTCTTCTTCTCCTCGCTGCAGAGTTTGATGCTGCAGATCGCGGCCGGCTGGATCGAGCAGGAGAAGAAGGACATCGCAGCCGCCAAGGTGGCCTACCTGGCCGAGACCTGCCCCAAGCCCAACGCCAGCGGAGACCAGGCTGCCCTCATGGTGAGACAGGGACATTAGCCGTTAGCCATTAGCTGTTAGTTGCTGGAGCTCCTTTGAATGCTCTCCAATTTTTAATCCCAGAAAGTGAAATATATTTTATCTCACTGTGGTGTAGAAGGTGTTTTACATCTGAGGGTCAGGGCTTCATTAAAATCAGGGAAATCAGCTTCTCATGGTGGAATGAGAATTGGTCTGCAATAAAAGTGGGAATAGATTAAGTTAAAATGAACAAGTGGATCTGTCAAGTCTGACTCATAAAATAGGTGTTAATGAAACAGACAAACCAGACAGAAGTATTGAAATCTGTTCGTAAAAACACTCAAAATGTATTTTAAGTATAGCTTACAACTAAAAGTATAGCTGCTGCGCAACAATGGGTTTGGTCCGGGCTATCTGTTGGCAAATTTAGGCAAATTCTGAGCAACAAACAGGAGAATAGGAAGACGGGACAGTTGACCTTATAATGTTCAATTTGCACCAGTTCAGGATTGAACTCGCAACTTCTAGAACCAAAGACCATTGTCTATCGCACTGAGCTATTTGGCAAGTGGCAGTTCAACAGTGGCTTCACAAACTGAGTAAGCCATTCACTGTTGTGCAGGCAGATTTTAAACCACTGTAAAAAGAAAATTCAGTTTTTGAGGTAAGATTCTATTCTATTCTAGATATTTTGTACATTTGTTTCACAAAGACCATCTGGTATTTTACTGTGTTATCATCAACTCCTTGGGTTTTGAACACACATCCTCTGACACCAAGAACCAGCTCCTAACTCACTGAGCTAATTGTCTGTGAGTGAGCCCAGCGTTTACACCACCACTAATAATAACAAAATAACGATAGAGACAAAACGATATATTTATCGAAAATGGGCCCATTAACAAGTGTGGGTAACGTATTGTTCTTCTGTTCGGCCATTTTCTTCTGCCTTTTTACGGTCTTCTTCTAGTCCTTCATACTTTGTGCTATTTCAACAATTCATATATCAAAACGTGCAGCTTTTTCTGGACTTTATCGGATGTATTCAAATTTTTCATACTTTTTATACTTTTTCAAATATTTAACTTTTTCTGATTTTTTTTCCCCCCATAGAGAATGCATTGGAACAGTCTTCAAATTCTTCAAATCTTCTTACTTCTTTCAGCCACTAAAGCTTCACCATACTTTCTGCTAGAGACTTCATTCAAATTCTGAGCTGTAGACAAACTTCTAATGTATTCATCCTGTGTGTACAACTTTTTCATAGCTTGTACCGTTTTTGAGATAAATCCTTTAAAAGCACATGAGGATTTCTGACAAATTTCACACTTTTCAATGAGTGTGTATGGGGTTGGATCAGAGTGGGTGACGTCATCGTAGAGTGAAGGAGATCCAAAAAAGCGACTGGAACTTTTCTTCTGAAACTGCCAGCAAAGCTACAAATGACACTCTACACTGATTGATGATTTTGGAAACAGTTTGTAGCCACGCTTGTCTTCTTTCTCACAATGCCGTCAAAAATGCACAGAGACTCAGAGAATAATTTAAAATATTTTTTAAATGCAGCCTGGGTGCTCTCTCTCTGCCATTCAGCCCAATGCAATTTTCTTCACAGCAGAGTAGCAGGAGCTCAACTTTTTAATTCGCTGGAATGGCCATTACACTTTGTATAATTTCATCAAAAAATAGTCACAAGTCACAAAAAAGTCCTCTGCTTACTTGTTGTGGCTCATTTCTACTCTTTTCTTTTTTTTTAAGCATCATTGAAAAATCTCACATTCATCAAAGTCTCAACCTCTTTTCTCTACAACTCCATTGTAGTGTAGTGGCCAACCTCAAGGTCACTGGTTCGAATCCAAGTGGAGCACGCTTGTTATGTTATGTTGAATTCTGCTCCCCTCCCCCACCCTCAATTGGTTACAGGTGTTCGTTAAGAGACTCATTCATTCCTAGTGCCACAGTTTGCAGCACATCATCAGATTACAATCAATGACAACTTTCTTATGTGTGTGCTCTCTGTGGCGAAGTGGCAGAGTAAAGGTTTATTGATCATGAGGTCATGGGTTTGATTCCTGCATCATTCATGTTGTACTTTCTGATAGAGACTTCATTCAAATTCTGATCTGTAGACAAACTTCTAATGGCTCATTTATACTCTTTTCTTTCTTTTTTTTAAGCATTATTGAAAAATCTCACATTCATCAAAGTCTCAACCTCTCTTCAGAAGTCAGTGAGCCTCTTATACAGGGATTTCTTTTACTTTTCTCTCATCTAATGTAACTATGGTGAAGTGGTTAGATCAGTGGGCTGATGTACTGAAGGTTGTGGGTTCAATTCCTTCCTTGGACATGTTTCTTGTATGCCATTCCGCATGTCTTTGTCAATTTATTCTGCTAATTCAACATGGTTCAGCAATGGCTTTCAGCATTCACACCATTTCCATTTTTGGAAATGCTTTTTCTAGTTCACATTAATATGAGACTTTTTTTTTATTGTCGCGGAAGTTTTCGTTCTGCCGATGGAGAAACTCCTTGTCCCTTTAAACACTTATTGTAAAATTCTGTTATGTTTTTGTCAAACATCATCTACCATGACTCTAAAATGTTGTACAAAGACTATCTGGTATGTTGATGTAATATCCTTATCACCTTTGCTGGGGCTTGAACCCACACCGACTGGCACCAAGAACCAGCTCCTAACTCACTGAGCTAATTGTCTGGAAGTGCATTTATGTGTGTGTCTTCTCAAATAGACTCAGAGACGAGGCAGCAGTTGTCAAGGCAGATTTCAAAAATTGTCAGAATGTCAGAAACAGCAGCTAGGACCCTAAATATCTAATGCTGATATATGCAAACAACAATTTTCAATTGTAAATAAAATCACCTCAAAAGTGCAATAGAAAATACAAACTCCTCTGAAACAAATGAAACGATGAGTCACATGTGAAATGTAACAGCTGAGGGAGTGTGTTAAACATGTTTACACCCTTGTTTGTTTGTTTGTTTGTTTGTCAACAGGACATCTGCAAGAAGATCCATGCTGCCCTCGACAAGATCGATGAGGCGAGGTACGACGCCGAGTCCAAGGTGACGAAGGCCGACAAAGAGGTGAGACACAGGAGGGGAGGAGGTGTTTGTTACAGCTTTGTGATTCATCATGACGTCAGAGATTGAGACTAAATTAATTAAAAGTATCCAGACTTGTTGTGAATAAATACATAACACAACAAATTTGTTTTGAACTGATTCTCCTCCTTCCAGATCGAGGACCTGAAGATGAAGGTGGTGGAGCTGGCCGGAGTGAAGAAGCCCGCCCTGAAGAAGGTGCGCATGTCGGCCGACGCCATGCTGCAGGCCCTGCTGGGAGGCAAGCACAAGGTGACCATGGACCTGAGGTCCAACCTGAAGCAGGTCAAGAAGGAGGTCAAGGAGGAGGTGAGGAGTTGCTTTCTTATTCATTTCAATCTTTCTCCTTCATCGTCACATCAGTTCTTTAACGCCTTCATTCGTCCTTCAGCCTACAGAGGCCGTTGGCGACTGGCGTAAGAACATTGAGGACAAAGCTGACAGGAAGAAGATGTTCGAGACCTCCTAAAGACTTTCAAACTCAACCTGCCCCTTTCCCTTCCTGTGGGCTGCCACATCTCACCCCTCTGTCACATCTGGCCTTTTTCATGGAATTGGAAAAACTTGTGCAATTAAATTTCTTTTTTTTGGAATAAGGCAATGCTGTCGCACTCCATTTTTATTTAATCCCTACACACATTTTAAAGACTTCATTTTAATCTTTTAGTTTTATTTACTTTAAACCAGATCTGTATCTAAGATAAAATCTTAGAATAACTCTTTAAACGTGCAGTATAATGATCTCCAGGTGAACTGAGTGCTGTGTTGGTCCTGAGCCACCAGAGGTCAGCAGAGAGCCTTCTGCCCTCTCTGCTTTCTGCTGGTTTTTCCTCCTGCACATCGTCTCTCGGTAGTTTCAGACACAAATCAAAATAACAAACATTTTGATAAAATCACATTGGTAATCCTTGGGTTCATGTTGTCATCACATTAATTAATGATTGTCGCCAACAAAAGCTGCAGCAACATGAAGTTCAACAAACGGGTGAGTAACGACTTCCTCTTTTTGTCTTTGTCATCTGTTTTCAGTTTTAAAATCTTTACTGTATACTGAGTTTTTCATCATTCAAGTTGTGAAGTTTCATGATGTTAAATCATTTTAGACGCCTTCCTCCC
Organism: Trachurus trachurus; assembly: GCF_905171665.1. Taxonomy (NCBI): domain Eukaryota; kingdom Metazoa; phylum Chordata; class Actinopteri; order Carangiformes; family Carangidae; genus Trachurus; species Trachurus trachurus. Next base: position 28,871,152 of record NC_139897.1, read on the forward strand.
TAAACCCAAGGTGACATATTTGGTATCTTTTGAAAACTGAAAATTAAATTTATAAAGATTTACAAGTGAGAGATTCAGAATTTTCTTTTTTCTGTGAGTTCTGCTGATTGACTAAAGGTGCGCACCGTTAATCAATTAAACATGACTGAATAGAAAGAGAAAAAGAGATAAATATTTCCCTCCAGGTTTGGTGTCAGTTTGGGGCGTCTTCATCTCCACAAAACCAGGTGATAACATGAGCTCCATACAGTATAAAGGTAGACGTTTGTGTTAAAGCTCCTTCAAAATAAAGGTAGATGTTTGTGTTAAAGCTCCATACAGTATAAAGGTAGATCAGAGCATCGTCTCTTCTGATTGGCTCATTGACCTGATGAAAACAGATTTTTGCCTCTTAATATCACAAATGTATGGTCTTACAGATCAGCACATTAAAGGGACAACGAGGAGTTTCTATTTGGTTATAAAAAAGTCTAAAGTTAATGTGGATGAATCTACGTTACCCACACTTGTTAATGGGCCCATTTTCGATAAATATATCGTTTTGTCTCTATCGTTATTTTGTTATTATTAGTGGTGGTGGAAATGCTGAGCCGACCAGCGTTTCTTTACTTTCGGTTTCGTGGCGAGTCATGAGAATAACACCGCCGAATCACCATTTATGGTCGGAACTACGACGGTATCTGATCGTCTTCGAACCTCTGACTTTAATTATTGATGAATGAAAACATGAGTCTGTCTTGCGCCGGTCAAAGAACTTCACGGTTTGCGCGGAGGCTCATAAATGTAGTGTGAAAACGCTTCGCTTTTCCAAAACTCCTCGTAGTCCCTTTAAGTAAAACACAGACGAGTAAGATATTGAACCTTAAAACAGCTTGTTGAAACTAAGTGTTCTCATCAGCTCTAATCTTTCCTCCTGTCTCACTTTTTTCCCCCAGTCTCTAGAAGTGATGGAGGATGAAATCCACTCCAGGGTTTGAAAGTTCGGGGTCAACTGAGGCTGAGCCAGGTAAGTGAGTCTGCAGTGAGGAAATGTTAACGTGCAAATGTCCAGTTTGATTTGTTTGACTGTGGCTGCTGCAGCGTCATCTTTCTGAAACCTGAGCTGCACTTAATTTTAAATGACACCTTGTTTTGTGGGCGTGACCGACGGTTTCAGCTTCATCACCACACACTCTGCTTGCTGGGCCCTGATAAGCCACTTGTGTAAAGAGACACTTGTGAGTGTGTGTGAGCGTTAATCATGTCGCACAATCGCTTCAACCATGAGGGAGGGAACGCGGTTACGTCCCCGTCCAAGGAGGCGACTTCGACTTTGACTTCCTGTGGCAGAAATTTACGATGTTCCTCGGAGAGCCGTGGTATTTCTGGAGCCTGCCGGCCCATTGGTCTGAAGTGGCTCTGCTACCATAAAGAGGGCGGGCTTTTCTGCTGAGCGAGCACTTCACACTCTATATACCCTGTTTAATCTTTTCTGTTAGGGACTTGGCAGTGTCTCCCCCCCCTTCCTCGCTCGTCTCCGTCAGGTTCAGTAGGTGCGAGTCTCTTTCTTTCTGCAGCTCGGCTTCTTTCTCTCTGGTAGGAAAAACAATGCACTGAGCCACACTCAGGTCTGGTTAGCAGGTGGGGATTTGGTTTATATCCACCCACATACACTCACAGAGGTGATTTTTTTTAGTGTTTGGGACAGAGGCTTGCTGCAGGTGTGACCTCTGACCCCTGAAGTTTAGAGGTATAGGACCAGGGGAGCAGCTGAACCGTGAAATCAATGCTGGACGTTCGTGTTTGTTCATGATTTGGAGGCTAATTTGTCGTTTTGGTCTTTTATTTTGACGGGGTTCTCAGGAAGTGTCATTAAGCTGATATAGTGATTGGTGAATTGAAATTTGGGAGGTTTGATATTCAAAAAGATTAAAAAAAAAATACATTTGGCAAATATCTGGGGATATTTTACCTCTAAATCTCATGTGTAATTTCTGAACACATTCAAAAAAATATTATAATATTAAAAAGCTAACACTTCATATTAGACCCACAACATAATTCAGCTAATTATCACAACAATGGAAGGAAAATCCTCATGAAAACATCCAGATATTTGTTATTCCAAATGTATTTGTTAATGTATTTTTAAACTAATAAGGCAAATTTCCTGTTTTGCATGTTCATACTCATCAATTATCTGTTTGGAAACTATTAATTAACACTTTACATGAAAATGACCTGTAAAATCAAAGACTGTGTCAGAGCTTTGGTTTAAAAGACTAAAATGTGATTCTTTCGGAGTGAGAATTGATTTTTTTTTTTGTCATTATCTTGTTCTGTTTGTGGCTGTACATTGGCTTGGACATTTTGTGGACAGGACACTCGTGTTAATTAGCCATCTTGTTATCCAGGGATGAATTTACAGTTATGTTAATGATCCCACACGAGGAGCTTGTAGTTTTCTAGTTGTCATTCTTCTTTTAAACGTTTTATTTGCCTCTGTTTTTAAAGTGTGAGGATGTTTTTTTTAGATTGTGAGATTCTGTATATTGTGTTATGGTGCTAGTGGGGGGGTTGTGGACACCCCCGCCGTCCGTTTGCATGCCTGCAGGATGTCGGATTTGCTGTTAACGCCTCTCGCTGCGTGCTTTGAGCCACATTTGGTTCCTCAGCTGGAGACGTGTTCGTGCCCAGATCTTTGCTTCGGTCCAGGACATTAAATACCAGGCACAATGTCTTGGGGGTGGCGGGGGGGGGGCAGGTCGGAGGAGGAGGGGGGGTGGGTGCGTGGGTGGGTTGGGGCAACTGTTTGAGCTTGAGCATCCGACCCCACCCGTCCCAAATTAGCTGGTTTCTGATCGCTGGCGTCCTTTTCCATGATAGTAAAAAGTGTCGTGTTTCGGGTCAATGGGGCGCAGGTTGATAACGTTTGGGGGGGGGGGGGCGACAGGACGTGGGGGCAGTTGAGCTGCTAGACAGAGTCAGTGTGTTTTATGTAAAACCTGTGCTGTCTCAGGTTTGACTCACAAGTGTTTTCTGTCTCGAACAGGGTGTGAAGATCCAAAACAGCCAACATGTCTGAGTGAGTACCTTCTTCTTTTTCTTCTTCTTCATCCTAGAAGCATCCAAGATTTAATCTGGTCATAACCTGACTATTTGTTTCATCGCACTGCTTTAAAATAACTTCATTCTTAACTAGATATTTTATTTATTGCTCCGTCTGGTGTCTCTACTTCCAGGATGAGTGATTAATAGAACAGGAAAGAGTTCAGCATCATTGACCTTGTGGGTCTGAATTAAAATCCAATCACAACCATCTTATAGATTTAGTAAGTTTAAGAAGCTAACACTTGTTTTTGAAGATTAGAAATAATCATTTTGTCAGAAACATCAATTTAATTTGATTTAATTACAGTGGCAAGTGTGAGATTTCTTGCTTTTATCCACACTTGTTGGTTTCTAGAGTAACTTCCTGCTTATATCTCTCAAATTAATCTTCACTTGATATTTGAAACCTACTTTTGTTGCCAGATCTGCTTAAAAAAAAAAGTGTTTACTGTGGTAATTAGCTTAAATTTATGACCATGAGCATCAACGCCTTTAATCCTATAAATACTGTCGTTGCAACTCGAAGCCATGAGGAAACTATGAGTCTCTTAAAATAAACTGTTAGAAAACTTGGATCAAAGGTTTAATCATTTTAATGTTGTAAATCCATCCTTGTCAACTTCAACCAACACAACGCCAACATGCATTCAGGTGTAGTGTTTTAAGACGTAAAAAACTATACAATCATAGCGCTCTATATATATATTCATTTATTAGAGGCACCAAGTATCACATGGAAAGACAAAAAGTGGTAAAAGCATCGGAAATGATGGAATAAAAATAGTGGAAACTCAATGATTCATCCTGGAGGAAACGTTGCTGTTGTTGTCTGTTCAAGACAAAGAGTTGAGGGGGTGATGAGATGTTTCTCTCGGGATCATCCCTATGTTCCCCGGGTTTTTTTAGAAAATGGGTCCTATGTTCCCCACTTTTTTCCAAAAGTTTTTGGTCCCATACCTGGAAGTGCAGTTGTGACTTTGCAGATTATTGCCTATTTCTGAATGAGAGTTGAGTTGTGACTTTGAGCGAGAAGTGGAATTGTCCCATTGGTTGGGTTTAGGCAATGAAGAAAGGAGTTGGTTAAGTTAAGTATAGAGGCTAGACAGGCCAGATAGATAGAGAGAGCCCATCGACCAGCAACAGCGGGGAACATAGGATTCTTTTTTAGAAAAGGGGTCCTATGTTCCCCAGTATGTATTGCGACCGGGGAGCATAGGACCCTTTTTGGGAAAAATGGGGAGCATAGGACCCTTTTTCAAAAAGAAGGAACTTTGGTACGCTCCCTTTCTCTCTGGGTCTTTGAGCTGAAGTTTAACTGATGTGAACACATGCGAGCTCAGAGGATGACCGACAGTTTAAAGGTCGACCTTTAGCCTCAGATGACAGCGGCGTTGGAGGCGTCGCTGGCAGGTGTGAGGGGGGGGGGGGGGGGGGGGGGGGGGGGGCACGTTAACGCAGGCAGACGGGAAGCATGTAGCATATAGCATACCTCCATCAATCTGCCTCGACTTGGCCGAAGTTAATGACATAATAAGGTATCAGTGATTTCAGTCTCCTGGAGTCAGATTAGTCTCTTTAAGTGTTGATGGATCTTTTACCGGCAGCTTGTGAGTTTAGTTTAGTTTAGTTTAGCTTAGCTTAGTTTAGCTGAGTTTAGCTTAGCTTAACTTAGCATAAAGAATGAAAACAGAGGGAAACACAGCAAAACACATCATATATTGTTGATTTAATCTGCACAAAATAAAAGTGTGAAAAACATTTGTTTCCCCCTGTTCCCAGTCCTTATGCTAAGCTAAACTAACAAACTGCTGCTTTAGTAGCCTATATAAGACATGAAAAATCTGTAGATTCAGTGTTTTAAATACAAAAAAAAGTATTTTCAAAACTATTCCTTTAAGAAAACAATGATCTTCTCTGATGAATCGTCTTCATCCGTCCTGATATGAAATTTAAATATTTGTTTTTACACAGAAAGAAGATGACATCCAGCCGCAGGCATCATCTGAAGGTGAGTGCTTCTCCTTCATTGGCAGCACCAAAGTGTTGGAGAAATGTTTATTTTACATGGAAATGTTTTTTTTTCTTCTTCTCCTCGCTGCAGAGTTTGATGCTGCAGATCGCGGCCGGCTGGATCGAGCAGGAGAAGAAGGACATCGTAGCAGCCAAGGAGGCCTACATGTCCGATACCTGCCCCAAGCCCGACGCCAGCGGAGACCAGGCCGCCCTCATGGTGAGACAGGGACATTAGCCATTAGCTTCTATTTTGTGCTAAATCTCAGCTAAAAATGACAATTTTTAATCCCAGAAAGTGAAATATATTTGATCTCACTGTGGTGTAGAAGGTGTTTTACATCTGAGGGTCAGGGCTTCATTAAAATCGGGGAAATCAGCTTCTCATGGTGGAATGAGAATTGGTCTGCAATAAAAGTGGGAATAGATTAAGTTAAAATGAACAAGTGGATCTGTCAAGTCTGATGCATAAAATAGGTGTTAATGAAACAGACAAACCAGACAGAAGTATTGAAATCTGTTCGTAAAAGCACTCATAATGACGAAAAGTTCAAAAATGAAAAGTAGCTACAGTACTGGCAGCAAAATGTATTTTAAGTATAACAACTAAAAATATATAATGTTGATATATGTAAACAACAATTTTCAATTGTAAATAAAATCATCTCAAAAGTGCAATAGAAAATACAAACTCCTCCGAAAGGAGGTGGAATTAGTTTACATGAGTCAGATGTGAAATGTAGCAGCTGAGAGAGTGTGTTAAACATGTTTACACCTTTGTTTGTTTGTTTGCATGTCAACAGGAATTCTGCAAGAAGCTCCATGCTGCCATCGACAAGATCGATGAGGAGAGGTACGACGCCGAGTCCAAGGTGACGAAGGCCAATAAAGAGGTGAGACACAGGAGGAGAGGAGGTGTTTGTTACAGCTTTGTAGTTCATCATGACATCAGAGATTGAGACTTAAAGGGATAGTAGCATTTTTTTTAAAGTGGGGTTGTATGATCTACAAATAGCCCCTAAGTACTTTAATTGCAGTAGAAGACTCTCTGCACTCCTCCCGTTAGCAATGCCAGCCCATAATAGCCCTGCCCAGAGATTTACAACATACAGTGTTGTGAACAGACCCAAAGAAACAGCCTATTTTCGCGGCCTAAAAGAGGTTTTACCTGGAAAAAAATACACAGTTCCATTGTTCGCTATAATATAATTTTTTCCAGCCCCTCAAAGTGCAGGAAAAACGCAGTTTTTATTTGGACCAAACCAACTACTGATCGGCGGGCGCTAACCCTGGGCGGAGGGATACGTGAGTTGGTTGGGTCCAAATAAAAACTGCATTTTTCCTGCACTTTGAATAGGCCATTTCTTTGGGTCTGTTCACAACACTGTATGTTGTAAATCTCTGGGCAGGGCTATGGGCTGGCGTTGCTAACGGGAGGAGTGCAGAGAGTCTTCTACTCATACAACCCCACTTTTTAAAAAAATGCTACTATCCCTTTAAATTATCTCAATTCATGCTGGGAAAATAAATTAAAAGTATCCAGACTTTTTTTCCTGCGTGTTTTTCTCTTGTGTATAAATACATTAACACAACAAATTTGTTTTGGACTGATTCTCCTCCTTCCAGATTGAGGACCTGAAGATGAAGGTGGTGGAGCTGGCCGGAGTGAAGAAACCCGCCCTGAAGAAGGTGCGCATGTCGGCCGACGCCATGCTGCAGGCCCTGCTGGGAGGCAAGCACAAGGTGACAATGGATCTGAGGTCCAACCTGAAGCAGGTCAAGAAGGAGGTCAAGGAGGAGGTGAGCTGACCACATCACATCACTGGTTCCTCCAGGCTGCAGGAGAAACTCACATCTGGTTTAAGATTGTTGTTTTCCTGATCAAACAAACATCTGTGAAGTGTCCTGATGTTAAACTCTAATCAACACATTTGTTTTCAGATCTGTGGAAGATTATAATCTGTGAAGAATAGAAAATATAAAGTACATTGGTGTTTTATAATAATGATAATGATGATATTCATCGCTCAGGATAACAAGTGCTTCACACAAGGAAGCAAAGTCTAAAATCACATATAATCTCAACAAATGGAGATCTAAGCTAATATTAAAAAGGAAATAAAGAAGCAATGGGCTTTATGCACAGCTCCACTACTTCCTGAAATAAGACAGCTCATTTATTTCCTGTCTTACATTATTGGACAAACTGATTAATCCAGGTGTGTCTGACCTCACAACAATGGTCAGGCACACCTGGATTAATCAGTTTGTCCAATAATGTAAGACAGGAAATAAATGAGCTGGCTTATTTCAGGAAGTAGTGGAGCTGTGCATAAAGCCCATTCATAAAATTTCCCCAAAAAGTAAAAGAACCAGAATACAATTGGACAAACGGATTAATCCAGGTGTTTCTGACCATTGTGACCATTCAGACACACCTGGATTAATCAGTTTGTCCAATAATGTAAGACAGGAAATAAAGGAGCTGGCTTAAGTTCAGGAAGTAGTGGAGCTGTGCAAAGAGCCCATTTGTCCTCAGACACAAAGACAAAACATAGAAAGACTTAGTGTGGACCCAAATCTGCAATATCCTGTAAAATAATGATGAGAGTAACATTAATAGAGAAAAAAAAACTGTAGGTCAACAATAGTGAAATAAAAGACTGTGGTTTAAATGTACCTGGCTTTATACTGAAGTGAAATGAATGGAAACAGAAAAACATTCACTAGTCAATAGAAAAGAGTCGATACAAAGATTTATAGCCACATATTGTTGCAGCACTGTTTGTGTGTCTTTGTGTTAATGTGTGTGTGTGCCCTTGTGTCTTCAGGCTACAGAGGCCGGTGACTGGCGTAAGAACATTGAGGACAAAGCTGACAGGAAGAAGATGTTCGAGACTTCCTAAACCTCCTGGACCGACGAGGAAGACCGTGGGGAGACGTCTCCGTCCGAGGTCTGAGTGACTGAATGTGTCTCTGAGTCCCAGCGGGACCAACAGGGACGAGGGTTTAGACACTTTTCTTTTCCTTTCTTTTGTTATTTTTTTTCTTCTTTTTTTTTTTTTGATCCCGTCGGCCTGAGACTGAACTGAAACAAACAGTAGAAACCATCTGACAGAGAAACACAAGCTCGACATGTGCAGAGTTTCATGGAGTCATTAGAAATAAATGTTTTGAAATAAGGATTAATTTGTTTGCCACTTTTATCTGTGTTTTTAATCATTCTTCATTTTTTGCTCTTCCCAGATCACACGACATCAAACTGACACAAAAAACAACAACAACAACATGACACACACTGAGATGATCAGTCTTTACAAACCAGTTACTGTATTTAAGACAAACTCTGATCTGTTTCATTTGAATTAACTAGAAAATAAAACAGAGTTGAAAGCTTCACAAAAACCTGATAAGAAAAGCTTGAGTTTAGTCAAACTGACTTTAAATATTCATACCTGCAAGATTTTTAAAGTGAAATTATGAAAATAATGTTCACAGAGAAAGACAATTCAATATGAAAGATCCAAATATCAGTGTCACTGAGCCTCAAACTTCCTGTTTTCTTAAAAGAAATGAAAAAATATAATTATATTTTAAGTGTTTTTTCAGTTGGCACCAATATCCTGAAGGAAGATGTTAATTTGACGGAAAATATTCAGTGATAAAACAACAAAATGGACAGAAAAACTGTAAAATATCAATAAATAATATTTCAAAGGGGGAGATAAATGATCAATCATAATATGACATGTACAATTAGATGCTGAAATGTGACAAAGGTAGCAGAAAATGTATGTTTATTTTAGTAGTTAGCTTAGTTTAGCTTAGCTTAGCTTAGCTTAGCATAAAGACTGGAAGCAGGGGGCCACAACATGATGTCACCATTTCTCTATGTCCCTAAAAACTGAACTGTCTTTAACTTCAGAAAGTTCATGGTGAAACAGCTGCTTTGTGTTTTTATCTCTTAATAACTGGTAAAGAAAAAAAGAAAAAGTAGTTTGAACTAGTGAAACTGAGACGACATAGGTCGAACTCACAACTTTATTTTTGTCTAGTATTGTATAAAATGGATCAAACTGAGACATTGCTGAGCGTAAATTCACTGTATTTGGTTTTAATTGATGATATTTATTTTCTAAGAACCTGAATCAAAGCTGCTTTACTTGAACAAACAGAGAGTGAGTGAGTGTGTGTGTGTGTGTGTGTGTGTGTATGTGTGTGTGTGTGTGTGTGTGTGTGTGTGTGTGTGTGTGTGTGTGTGTGTCTTTCAGCCTCTGAGCTTCATTTATATCCTGTTAAACTCCCTCCATATACAGTGAATCTGCATTTTTAAGCCTTCAGATGATCAGCGTGAGGTGGTCTCACCGGGGAGGGCGGTTAGCAGAGCGGGGCTGGGCCGGGTGTATTTCAGGAGCTCGCCGGCCCATTGGTCTGTCCGGGAATCCACTTCCATAAAGAGGATCTGGGCATTTTGCTGAGGCATCACTGCCCACCATATATACCCTATTTCATTTTTCACTGTCTGTGGCTTTGGCAGTGTCTCATTTTCTTCCACCCAGTGTGTCTTGTCCTCTTCTTCATCCTCCTCTCAATAGGTGAGACCTTTTCCTTATTTTATTTATTTATTTATTTTTTTTTCCATCTCCTCTCTGAGAGCAGCATCTTCTTTTTATTTACTGACCTCCTCAATCAATCCTACCACCCAGAATCTACATTTAAAAACAGCAACAGCAATAGATCACAGTCGTTTCGGTTCCTTCACATTTGACCCGTCCTGACATCTTGAACTCACTTCGTCCACGTTTTGTCACATTTGACCTTTTCCATGTCAGACTGAATTTACGACGTTGAAGTTCAGCTCCTGCTCTGTTGTGTTTTATGGTCCTGAGATGTTCGGAGGTTAGGATCTGTTTGTAAAACCTGGCAAGTGGAGGAAAAGTCTTAAACCTGTCTCAGCTCTCAGCTGCTGAATTATTGATCTGAAATGTCGTCATGTTTTTTTTTTCTCTGAGCAGCTGTTTTAAAAAGAGTGAGACACAGTGGTTAGTGGGTTTGATTTAACATCTTTTTGTTGTATTTGAATCTGAAATCCATTAGAATTTGTGCATTTTTGAGGATATTTTTTATCTTATTGGCAATATTTATGGGAATATTTTACTTTCCAACACATAATGGACAAACTCTATGACTCTGCACTGCTTAATTAACCTTTTAAATAGCATGAATTTCAGTTTTATGGTGTTATTTATGGATTAATAAGTCTTTAAGTTAATTTAGCTGCATCTATTTGCACATTTGAAATATTTTCTTGGCTGTTGTTCATTATAATACAGTGTCACTTTGTTTAAAATGTGAATTCAGGTCGAGAATGAAAAATTGAAAAACTGAAATTGAAAAATGTTCTTCTAAAATCCAGAATAACTCAAGTTTAAACATTTTACTCTTGACTTTATTAAAAAAAGAAGAACTTTGACTCGGACTTTGACTCGGTTTTGCCATTTAAAGTTATTTCCAGACGTGCAGGATGGACTTGACTTGATGATGATATTTCACCGAGGAATTTTTTCTTCCAAATTAACCCTTCACGCTCGAAACTGTGGAGGTGCGACAGCGACACTCGATCCCCGAGCCTCCCAGTTTAGTTCAGTCGAAGTCGCTGCTCTTCAGCTGTGGCCTCAGATCACGTTACGGCACAAATAAATTTCTCCCCCGTCCATCCATCCATCAGAGCGGCAGAACATGCTGATCTCAGAGAATCCACACCGATACCGAGTGGCTGCAGCATTCAGCAGAGGTCACAAATCACTCAGTCTGCTCTCGTCTGTTTCTTCTGCTTCTTCTTTTCGCAGGTGGTGAACCGAAAAAGCCGCGAAGATGTCTGAGTAAGTCTGAGCAGCGGCAGCACGATCCCATCCACTGCACATGGAGAATTTCTCTGTCTACAAGCACAAAGTCATTATTTACCCTAAGATATTCTCCTGCACACAACAAGTTAGCGTTTTCTTATAATCCTAAAACTAGAGCATAGAAATCTGCTTTATTCCATCACACTGACTCAAAACTTATTTTTTCTTGGAAATGTTGAATTTCACAATGAATGATTTGTATATAAAACTTCCTCCCAAACAGGAAAAAGATGACCTCCAGCCGCAGGCATCACCTCAAGGTAAACAGCCTTGTCTTCAAATCCCACAAAGATTTGCTCAGCTCCATATAAAAGCTTTGTGTTGAAGTAAACAACACTGACCTGGTGTTTGTTGTTGCTGCTGCTGCAGAGTGTGATCCTGCAGATCGCTCTGAACTGGCTGGAGCAGGAGAAGAAGGATCTGGTCGTAGCCAAGCAGAACTACATGGCCGAGCACTGTCCCTCCCCAGACGTCCCTGGAGACCAGGCTGCTCTCATGGTGAGAGGAGAAAAGGAGCATCAGTGTTTGTTTCCACTGGAGAATGAACAGAGAGAGAGAGCGGCAGCCATTTTTGGAGGAACTTTGATTTTCTTTTTGATTTGTAGGTTTATGAAGTGAAACACAGGCTGAGACTGATTCAATGAGACTTACAAAACAACTTGACCCAGTTCCACAACCCTGATCTGACCCATATATCATAAATAATATATAATTGTAAGATATGACCTTCTCATCTGGATAGTAGCCTATGTCCAGATGTGGAAGGCTCAGGTCGAGGATGCAGACAGACATCGGGCCAGAAGTTTCATATTGCTACCTTCACAGGATAAAAATCCAGGCTAATTATATTTTCAGTGGTGACATTCAATATTCAATATAATCATCAATATATCAATTCAAAAAGGTCGCTCATACATTATTAAACTAATATTTAAAACTACTATTGGAGCACTATTGGAAACTGATTCAGTTCATTCAACTGATTGAATGCCCTTAGATAAAGATAAAAAAAATTTAACTGTGAGAATTGGTAACGGAAAAAACAAAAAACAAAACATGAAAACATATAATTTAATTTTTTTTAAATAAAACCCAAAAGAGTAAAAACTAGACTAAAACAGAGCATAAAATATGAGTTTAAAGTAACCATCTTTGATGAATTAGCATTGAAGCTAGTTAGCTAGCTAGTTAGCTAGCCAGTTAGCCTGCCGCTGCTTGCATATCTTAGCTAACCACAGACAGGATATGTGGAGCGCTGAAGTAGCATTTAAATTAGCTCACGAGGTTAGCATTGTTAGCACAGAGGTTTGGCAACATTAACATCATACATTTCTTCACATATCAGTAGAAAATGTTGTGTATTTATTATACTTATACATCACAGCACCAGAAATATAACATGACATCTGTGTTTGTTTGTCAACAGGAACTCTGCAAGAAGATCCACGGTATCATCGACAAGATCGATGAGGAGAGGTACGACGTGCACTCCAAAGTGCAGAAGGCCGACAAAGAGGTAATTGATGTCATCTAAAAAAAAACTTCTCATCACCGACTGAGGGACGGAGAGCTGAGACTAAAACCCTGTCCCCGTCACAGATTGAAGACCTGAAGATCAAGGTGGTGGACCTGATTGGCGTGAAGAAGCCCGCCCTGAAGAAGGTCCGTATGTCGGCCGACACCATGCTGCAGGCCCTGCTCGGCTCCAAACACAAGGTGACCATGGACCTGAGGTCCAACCTGAAGCAGGTCAAGAAGGAGGTCAAGGAGGAGGTGAGTGTCCGGCTTTGTTTCTTTCTTTTTTTTAACCTACGTATTTTTAGCTGGAGGCTTCTTCCTTATAAGAAAAGTAGGTTGAAGGTCAAGTCACAATCTCTGGATCTCTGGTTTGACTCTGGGTTTGAATTTCATCTGTAGATACAGTTGATGTTGTTGGACTTTGATCAGTCCAGTAGTAGTTTGAAGATGTCATTGTTTTCTTTCCTAATAATAATAATAATTCCAAAATGATCCACAGTGATAATAATTACTGTGATAAAAAGAAACTTCTCATCAGATGGACATCTGTGGTCTAATGTCATCTTGCTTTAAATAACATTGATTCTGCTGAATGCTATTAATATGTTAAATTTTATATAGTCCAATCAATCACACATTAACAATTACAAACGAAACCAATAATGTCTAATTTCCTACAAAATAGTTTAACTTAAGTAACTATCTATACTTTCTTCCATTCCAATATCTGATAATAAACAATGATAATATTATTTTTTAATGCATTATTAATATAATGTACAATAATATTAATATATTATTAATATTCTAAAACAATTAATATTATATAGTTTGATGCATGATAAATGTAATGTTTACCATGCATCAAACTATGTAATACTAATATACACAGGTCTAAATGCTAATAATAGTGATTATTTTATCTTATGTAAATACTATTTGAATTCCAAAAGTGCTGGAACCAGCTCACAAGATGTGTATTTTCTTTTTTTCTGGTAAAAAAATGAAATGAGGCTTTAACAACAACTGACTGATGTTGTCTCCTCTGCAGCCGACAGAAGCCGTCGGCGACTGGCGTAAGAACATTGAGGATAAGGCTGACAGGAAGAAGATGTTCGAGACCTCCTAAATGTTGCCGCTGCTGTTTGTTTCTTTTCTGTTTCTATGAACTCCACGTGTCTTATATATATTCTGTATGTTGGTGGAACCAGGCGGTCGGTTTATGGTTGAACAGCAGGTTAGCAACAGTGTCTGTCTGAGAGGAGTCGCGCTGCAGGAGAGTCGAGGTATCTGAAGGTTGTTTGGGTTTTTTTTCTTCTCCTTCGTCTTCTTCTTCTTCTTCTTCTCTCTTTTGCACTTTGTTCTGTACGGAGGGAAGAGGAGGAGTGTGGAGAGGTTCTGCAGGTTCACACACCAACACACAACAGCTTCAAGTCTTAAACTCCACACATCCAGGAAAACATCCACACAAACTGAACCATGTCAAATAAAACCAATAAAGTCAACTGTGGAAGAAAAAGTGTTTGTTTGTTGTTATTTTTTTGTCTATTTTCCTCTATAAGAGCTTATACAGAAATATTATTATAAAGTTAGATGTTTATATTAAAGCTCCATACAGTATAAAGGTAGATGTTTATGTTAAAGCTCCATACAGTATAAAGGTAGATGTTTGTGTTAAAGCTCCATACAGTATAAAGGTAGATGTTTGTGTTAAAGCTCCATACAGTATAAAAGTAGATATCCATGTGTAGTGTGATTATAAAGCAGGTCTAGGTTCTGTATTAATACTGTGAAAGTATCAAAGCCTCAGTCCACATGCACACAGCCTGTATTCAGAAACTGAGCCTTAAAACCAGCCGTCAGGACTTCCTGTCACTTCGTGATGTCACAACAGAGCAGCCCCGCCCACCACCTGGACCCACCATCCAACACAATGCAGGATTTAGTTTCTCTAGGGTTCTATTCATAAATCTGCTCTATTTTTATTGGATCAACTACAAAAAAAAGTCAGTAAAGAGTCTAAAAAATATTGACATATGGCTGTGTAATATGATTCAATCAATGTCCTCAATGTTAAACATCCTTGTATATTTATAGTACTAAGAGCTGTAAACTGAAATTAGTGTAATAAATTAAGAGCACTTTACTTAGACTTAAGGAAAATAGTTTCAAAACCCCATTTTATTATTTGTGTTTTATTATTAGGGTTTTGCACATTATGTCAGGAATGATGTAGTAATCATTACTTAAAACAAGACGTGAAATCTGTACTTGAATTGAATTGTCATATTACAATATCCCACCTCAGTGTCTTAATTATTTTTCTATTGATGCAAGTACATGAAAAACATAGATATGATGCTAACATCGATAGCAGAAAGTGTATCATGACTATTTTGTATATTTAATGGCAAATTTAAATGCTGCTACATGCTGCTGTCTGATCTACTTATTGATCATCAGGACGTTATTAGTTGATTGTCTCTGTTAAAACAGCGTGTCCTCACTTTATATAGAGGTTTCAGCTGTCATTGGTTTGGTTGACTCATTCAGTCCTGGTACTCATGTCTCATGTATTAATGTTACATCTGAGTCACAATGTTGAACATGTTTTTCTTAAAAATAAATGAATACCTTATGATGTAAATAATAAATGAAACACATCACCACTGTCCAAAAAAAAGAACTGTTTTAATCTTTGGTCTTGATTAAAAGACTTGGGTGAAAAATGTGATGACTTTTTCATCCCTTTTCTTGTCTGTGCTCTGTGTTTGTCCACGGCAGCTGATTCAGAATAACTCTGACATAGTTGTTGTAGCTCGAGCTAACAGGTGCTAACTGCTAAATCTGGGAGCAGTTGTTGAGTTTCCCTATCTTAAGAGGCAGGAGACGTGTGATTGGCTGAAAGCTGAGACCACGGCCATGAAATGATGTCATGACATAAAAAATGTGATTTTGAAATAAAATTGTTTATAATTTAAGAATATAATAGAATTGTTAGTATGAAAACGACATTGAATAACTTACATACCAGATAACATAATATATTTAATATTGAAAAGTTTGGTTCCCTACAATATCCTGAACTGGTTCAGGAGTCAAACTTTAAAGTTTCTATTTAAATTGTAAAATTAGATATTAGAAATTGGCATTTTGTGTATGAACAAAACACAAACAAAACAGAGACTTGTTTAGTTATATGACTTTATTATATCATTATTGTTTCTGTTAATAAGTACATAATCTGTACCTTAATGAATGTAAGTACAGTATATTATTATTTTGGCTGTTAAACATGCAGGAATTGACATTGAGGAGGACGACTGATTCCAGGAAGCTCAATGTTGGTAATAAGTTGACTGATTTATGTAGTTGGTGATGAAATATGTAATATTGTAATGAGATGAGATAAGATTTATTAGTCACATACACAATTATACATAGCACAATGCACAGTGAAATGTTTTTCTGTGTCTTCTTCCAGAAATAATAAATAAGACATAAGAATATAATGTATTTACATACAAATTATTTAAAAAAAAATAACAGCTATTATCTAGCGTAAAAGTACTATAATATATATGTGTATAAAGTAACAGTGCTGAAGTTTAAAAACATATTAATATATGAAATGTAGAATAACTTAAAATTCATGGTCCCATTTTTGCAAAAATAAAAACAGACACAAAAGAATACTCATGAAATACTTGAAATCTGAATATTTTCTTAATATTGACAAACACTTTATATCTAACAAATATAAGAATTTATATTGATGTATGTAGTGTTATATTTTTCACATATGTTGTATAAATATACTCTCCCCTAAATCAATGTTGATATTCGTAGGATACAAATGTAAAACATTTAACATCTAATTAAAACCAATATTGCTTTAATGAGCCTACCTTTGTAAGTTATGTAATTGGACATCAGCTTTACTTTATATATTTTACATTATTGATCCTGCAGTTCTCATGTTAAATGATGCGCCATGCGACCTGTCGCTGTGTTTTTCAACCTTAGATTCTTGTGCATAATTCATCTTTTTGTCTTGATGTCAGTGTCATTGTTTTGTGAAACTATAAAATTAAAACTGTGTTTTCTCTGTGAACTTCAGAGGCACTTAGCGAAGGACGGCGATTAATGATCCAGAGTCCCATTAAGATGCTGTGGCTCTTTAATGATTTAACTCACGACTGGTTTGAAATTAGCCTCGCCCTCCTCACACACACACACAAACACACACACACACACACACACGCACAGGTGCCCTCACACTCCTTGTATGGTGCTCTGAGCCTCCCTCCGGGGCCCCGAGCCTCAGGGGCCTCTAGAGTTTCCTCAGGAGCTAACTTTATCCCATCAGCCTCCGGGGGAATGTGAGGAGACGCCTCAGAGTTATATTTGTATCATGTGACTTCACAAGACGACTCCCTTTAAAAAACGCTGCGTTTTCTCTCTGCTCCAGTTCAGTTGCCTCGCTCTGCTACAGACTCTCTGTGATCTAACCAAAAGATTTATTGATTTTTATAGTTTTTATGTGTTTAGTAAAAAAAAAAAAAAGATATATTGTTTCATTTCATTTTTAAAAAAACAAAGCAAAAACTAAAATATATTATTAATAATTGTTATATTAGCTGAAACATACAGTATATGTGCATTTATGTATACAAAGCACAATGATGGTAGTAGAATAGTAATAATAATGTATAAAGATAACAATAACTAGATGATAATATATAACTAGAAAAAGATAGCATTTCCTGCAGAAAATGCGTGTGAATGCTGAAAGCAGCTGAACGCTATTGCTGAAGCAATGCTGAATGAGCTGAAGAAATTGTTGAATCAACGCTAAATTAGCTGAAGAAACTGCTAAAGCAATGTTGAAAAGACTAATGCTAGAGTAGAGTAGAGTAGAGAGTAGAGGAATACTTTACTCATCCCTAGGAGGGAAAAAGCTGAAACATGTAACTTGTAGTGTGAGATGAATGCCTTTTTAAAGGTAAAAAGCAGTAGAAATGCTAAAGGGAGAAGAAAACATTGAAATTCTGCATGTTTAAATGTAATGGTTAAATAGTTGAAATCTGCAGCTAACCTGACAGGAAGGACAACTGATGAACCAGCACTAACATAGCCGAAGCAATGTCTGAGAATATATTTAAAAGTAGAAGATGTGAGACTTTGTATGAAATGGCTGGAAATTACTTGAATTGTCAAAGAAGAGTTTGAAAAATTCCTGAATTAGGAAAAAAGTTAATGCCTACTGAAATACATTGTAAACTGACAGCAGAAGAACATTGTTGAAGAATATAGATCGAGCATTAGCTGAGGAGTAGAACATGTAAACAGCGGGTTTAATGGTGTGAAATGGTTGAGAAGAGCCTCAGTAGTTTAGGATACGTGTAAAACAATGTGTTCAACATGACCAAAATGGGGAAGTGTGTATTTTCAGTTTAAATAGCTAAAGAACAAAATTAACAGCAACGAGTCCATTAACTACAACAGGAAGATAGAGAGGTACATACAAAACAGTCAGACAACTGTAGGAAAAGTGTGTGTGTTGGACGTGTGTGTCTGTTTGTGTATGGTTAGTGTGTGTCCATTTGTGTGTGTGTTTGTTGTGTGTGCATGTGTGTCTGTTTGTGTGTAATTGTGTAAATTGTGTATGTGTTTGGTAAGTGGTTGTATGTTTGTTGGGTGTGTGTGTGTGTGTTTGTGTGTGTGTGGTAGTTAGTGTGTGTCCATTTGTGTGTGTGTGTTGGATGTGTGTGTGTGTGTGTGTCCATTTGTGTGTGTGTGTGTGTGTGTGTGTGTGTGTTGGATGTGTGTGTGTGTGTGTGTGTGTGTGTGTGTGTGTGTGTGTGTGTGTGTGTGTGTAGTATTTAGTGTGTGTCCATTTGTGTGTGTGTGTTGGATGTGTATGCATGGTGAGTGTGTGTCCATTTGTGTGTGTGTGTGTTGGGTGTGTGTGTATGGTGAGTGTGTGTCCATTTGTGTGTGTGTGTGTGTGTGTGTGTTGGATGTGTGTGTATGGTGTGTGTGTGTGTGTGTAGTAGTTAGTGTGTGTCCATTTGTGTGTGTGTGTTGGATGTGTATGCATGGTGAGTGTGTGTCCATTTGTGTGTGTGTGTGTTGGATGTGTGTGTATGGTGAGTGTGTGTGTGTGTGTGTGTCTGTCCATTTGTGTGTGTGTGTGTGTGTGTGTGTGTGGTAGTTAGTGTGTGTCCATTTGTGTGTGTGTGTGTGTGTGTGTGTGTGGTAGTTAGTGTGTGTCCATTTGTGTGTGTGTGTGTGTGTGTGTGTGTGGTAGTTAGTGTGTGTCCATTTGTGTGTGTGTGTGTGTGACCGACAGACAGTCAGACAGAGAGAATGTGTGTGCGTTGCCATGGTGACGTTGCCATGGTGAGGTTGCCATGGTGAGGTTGCCATGTTGAGGTTACCATGTTGAGGTTACCATGGTGAGGTTGCCATGTTGAGGTTACCATGTAACTGGTGGCTGGTGGCTTTAAGGCATGGTGGCAGCTTTAACCATAGGCTTTAACTGCTCTGTGACACCCTCAAACAGATCTAATGTACGACAAATCTGTACTTAGTATGAGCAAAAGGTTTACATTTTCCGAACCATGAGACCTTGCTGAACGCGTCCATGTCAATTTGGTGTCTCTAGAGTAAAAATTGTTGATTGTGACGCAGGTTGGAAACTTTGGGATGTTTAGAAAATCAGCGCCTACACTTGAATGGGAGTCAATGAGAGGAGAGAGGGAACTGGCCGCACTCGGAGGCTCCCAGTTTAAATTGTGTTCGTCTCTCTGGTTTTTTGAGCACATGAAGAGATCGAGGATGAGCTTGTCTACAAACGTGGCGGAAATTATGTGTGTAGAGTGTAATCTGTGGCCGTGCTGACAGGATAGAGAGAAAAATGTGAGAGGATTTTAGACCCTCTGTCACTCTGCCAACTGCCAACGTCCGAACATTCCGTCCCATTGACTTTCATGTTAAATCTGAATTTTGTCAGAAATTTTAATGATTTTAAAACTATACATATATCTGAAACTGTTGAAGATATCAATAAGCTGAGATATAGCTGAATAGTTGAAAGGTTTGTGAACAGTTTAAAAGTTGAATGAAGTCTGTAGCTGAAAGTATGCTGAAGCTATTAGAGGCTGAATGAAGCAGAAGATTTGAAGAATTTGAAGACTGTTTCAATTCATTTCCTATGAGAGAAAAATTGCAGAAAAAGTTAAATATTTTAAAAAGTATAAATAGTATGAAAGAGAAAAATAATAGCATAAATGTCCTGAAAAGGCTGCACGTTTTGATATATGAATTGTTGAAATAGCACAAAGTATGAAGAAGGAGTTAAACGCAGAAAAAGGGTGAAAGAAGTAAGAATAACTAGAAAAAGCATTTCCAAGAATGGAAATGGTGTGACTGCTGATAGCAACTGAACGCTGTTGCAGAATTAGCAAATAGTGCAAGCAGTGATCACCATACAAATGTTTGACCAAGGTTGGAATCGAACCCACAACCTCATTGTCATTAGACTTCCACTCTGCCTCTAGGCCACAGTGCACACACAGTTGCAGAGACTGTTGTCTGTTAATGATCTGCACACTGTCAACATCAAGAAAGCTTGAGAGTCAAGCTTGAATGACTTAGAATGAAAATTTCTGTGAATTTCAGGCTGAGAGCAGCAGTTTCAACATGAAGCAAGTTATCAGAAGTCAACAGATGACGACTGGGAAAATAATTCACTATAATTGTTGTTGAGGCAAGATTTGAACCAGCAACCTTCAGGTCTCCAGACCAGCAAGCTAACCACTAGGCTACAGACAGAGACAGTATGTGAGGGGTAAAGAAAACCTTTGATACAATGAGCTTTATACTATGAGGAATCAAAGACTGTCCAATGACAGCTGAATAATTGGAATCAAAAGTCAAGCAATGATGTGAAATGACTAAGGCAGGAATCGAACCCATGACCATATGATCACTAAACCTTTACTCTGCCACTCGGCTACAGAGAGCACACTTCTTTCAAGACTGTTGTCATTCATTGTAATGTGATGATGTGCTGCAAACTGGTATGAGTAATCAAGGAGATAACAAACACCTGTGACCAATTGAAGGCGGGGGAGGAGAGCAGAATTCAACATAACATAACAAGAGTTCTTCCCTTGGATTCGAACCAGTGACCTTAGGGTTGGGAAGCGGCCACCCTAACCCCTACACTACAGTGGAGTTGTCAAGAAGACTGTTGTCTGTTAATCATCTGCACACTGTCAACATCTAAAAAGTTAAATATTTGAAAAAGTATAAATAGTTAAAAAGAGAAAAGTAATGCCAATAAAGTTCAAAAAAAGCTGCACGTTTTGATATATGAATTGTTGAAATAGCACAAAGTATGAAGGACTAGAAGAAGACCGTAAAAAGGCGGAAGAAAATGGCCAAACAGAAGAACAACAGTGTGACTGCTTCAGCAGTCACACTAACTAGAAAAAGCATTTCCAAGAATGGAAATGGTGTGACTGCTGATAGCAACTGAACGCTGTTGCAGAATTAGCAAATAGTGCAAGCAGTGATCACCATACAAATGTTTGACCAAGGTCAGAATCGAACCCACAACCTCATTGTCATTAGACTTCCACTCTGCCTCTAGGCCACAGTGCACACACAGTTGCAGAGACTGTTGTCTGTTAATGATCTGCACACTGTCAACATCAAGAAAGCTTGAGAGTCAAGCTTGAATGACTTAGAATGAAAATTTCTGTGAATTTCAGGCTGAGAGCAGCAGTTTCAACATGAAGCAAGTTATCAGAAGTCAACAGATGACGACTGGGAAAATAATTCACTATAATTGTTGTTGAGGCAAGATTTGAACCAGCAACCTTCAGGTCTCCAGACCAGCAAGCTAACCACTAGGCTACAGACAGAGACAGTATGTGAGGGGTAAAGAAAACCTTTGATACAATGAGCTTTATACTATGAGGAATCAAAGACTGTCCAATGACAGCTGAATAATTGGAATCAAAAGTCAAGCAATGATGTGAAATGACTAAGGCAGGAATCGAACCCATGACCATATGATCACTAAACCTTTACTCTGCCACTCGGCTACAGAGAGCACACTGCTTTCAAGACTGTTGTCATTCATTGTAATGTGATGATGTGCTGCAAACTGGTATGAGTAATCAAGGAGATAACAAACACCTGTGACCAATTGAAGGCGGGGGAGGAGAGCAGAATTCAACATAACATAACAAGAGTTCTTCCCTTGGATTCGAACCAGTGACCTTAGGGTTGGGAAGCGGCCACCCTAACCCCTACACTACAGTGGAGTTGTCAGGGAGATTGTTGTCTGTTAATGATCTGCACACTGTCAACATCTAAAAAGTTAAATATTTGAAAAAGTATAAATAGTTAAAAAGAGAAAAGTAATGCCAATAAAGTTCAAAAAAAGCTGCACGTTTTGATATATGAATTGTTGAAATAGCACAAAGTATGAAGGACTAGAAGAAGACCGTAAAAAGGCGGAAGAAAATGGCCAAACAGAAGAACAATAGTGTGACTGCTTCAGCAGTCACACTAACTAGAAAAGGCATTTCCAAGAATGGAAATGGTGTGACTGCTGATAGCAACTGAACGCTGTTGCAGAATTAGCAAATAGTGCAAGCAGTGATCACCATGCAAATTTTTTACCAAGGTCGGAATCGAACCCACAACCTCATGGTCATTAGACTTCCACTCTGCCTCTAGGCCACGGTGCACACACAGTTAACACCAAGAAAGCTTGAGAGTCAAGCTTGAATGACTTAGAATGAAAATTTCTGTGAATTTCAGGCTGAGAGCAGCAGTTTCAACATGAAGCAAGTTATCAGAAGTCAACAGAGGACAACTGGGAAAATAATTCACTATAATTGTTGTTGAGGCAAGATTTGAACCAGCAACCTTCAGGTCTCCAGACCAGCAAGCTAACCACTAGGCTACAGACAGAGACAGTATGTGAAGGGTAAAGAAAACCTTTGATAAGAGGATCACTGGCTTCTGCTTAAAGAAAAAAGTAAGGAATCGTGGCAGAAAAAGTTAAATATTTTAAAAAGTATAAATAGTTAAAAAGAGAAAAGTAATGCCGATAAAGTTAAAAAAAAAAGCTGCACGTTTTGATATATGAATTGTTGAAATAGCACAACACCTAACACACTAACCATATGGCCACAGAGAACCTGAGTTACAATGAGCTTTATACTATGAGGAATCAAAGACTGTCCAATGACAGCTGAATAATTGGAATCAAAAGTCAAGCAATGATGTGAAATGACTGAGGCAGGAATCGAACCCATGACCATATGATCACTAAACCTTTACTCTGCCACTCGGCTACAGAGAGCACACTGCTTTCAAGACTGTTGTCATTCATTGTAATGTGATGATGTGCTGCAAACTGGTATGAGTAATCAAGGAGATAACAAACACCTGTAACCAATTGAAGGCGGTGGAGGAGAGCAGAATTCAACATAACATAACAAGAGTTCTTCCCTTGGATTCGAACCAGTGACCTTGGGGTTGGGAAGCAGCCACCCTACCCCCTACACTACACTTCTCCTGCTGATGTGAAAAAAATACATTGAGCTGAATGAGAGCAGAGAGCTCCCTGGCTGCATTTAAAAAATATTTTAAATTATTATCTAAGTCTCTTTGCATTTTTGACCAGAATTTTAGCCAGAAGACAAGTGTGGCTACAAAACTGGAGAAAATAATTTGTCTAGAGTTTAATTTGTGGCCGTGCTGACAGTTTAGCCAGAAAAACTCTAGAATGTTTTTTTGCCTCTCTCCACTCTGACACCACTCTGGCTCTGCTCGTTAGACGCAATACACACCCATTATAAAGCTGAAAAAAATCAGAAAAAGTTAAATATTTTAAAAAGTATAAAGAGTTAAAAAGAGAAAAGTAATGCCAATAAAGTCCAGAAAAAGCTGCACGTTTTGATATATGAATTGTTGAAATAGCACAAAGTATGAAGGACTAGAAGAAGACCGTAAAAAGGCGGAAGAAAATGACCAAACAGAAGAACAATAGTGTGACTGCTCAGCAGTCACACTAATAAGTATAAAGATTTGAATAACAATAGTGTGAATGCTTCCAGCATTCACACTAATAATAATAAAAAGAGGCAGAAAAAAGAAGCAGTGGGAATCAATTTTGCCCCTAAATGTTATCTGACTGATTTGATTATTAATCAATATAAAGTACTGTAGGATACATAGACGGGTAAACAACACACAGGTGTAACCCAGCAGGATGATGGCACTATAGAACAAGACAGGAAGTAAAGCAGCAGTGGACACACAAAAAGAGCCACTTCAAAATAAAACAGGAAATCAGACAAACAATTTCTATTCAAAGTCCCAAGAAAGAGCTCATGACAGAAGATTGATTAATTGATTGATTGATATTAATGTTATTATAATAAAAATGTATCACCTAACTTCTTTTAATTTTTTTTTTTACTTTGTTACTTACTTTACTTAAATATACTTTTTACTACTATTTTCTTTATTTCATTATTCTGTCGTATACTACTTTGTCTTTATCTTCAGTTTTTAACTGCTTTTAATTTCTGGTTTTACCCTCTCTTCTGTTTTAGTTTTTTTTTTTATATAACCACTAATCTTTATCCTTTTATCCTGTGCTTGTTATTTCCTACATGTAAATGTATTATTGCGAGTTCCTGTCATGTTTAATTTGCTGACAAAGAATGAAACGAAGAAACATTTACTCTGATGTGTTAATTCACAGTGATTTACAACTCCCACCAGGTCCACATTTACACCAACGTTGGCTCTTTGAGGGGTCAAAGATCAAAGATCCGAGGGGGGCGTCCTCTCTGACCAATTTGGTTCTCTAAAAATTGACCCTGGTAATTTTGGACTGATGCTGCTGAGAGGTATTTTCTGCTGGTCACTTAGAAGACCTAAGTACGTTTATTTTACTCTGAGTCTTTGTACGGTTCAGGGCTGCAACATCAAAGATGCATCGAGCAGGTCAATGGTCAGAGGCCAAACACATGAGAGACTAAAGGTAAGGGGGGAAAAAGTACTCCTAAAAACACAAAGAGCAGAAATTAAAGTACAAATCTTTTATCTCCTGGAGGACGAGGAACATAATTTTTTCCTGCACAGTGATGAAGTCGATCAGATTCAGTCTGTTCTGTCCGTGTTGCTGTGAGTGAAGGCAGTGACCAGTAGGGAGCGCTTTTGTTCTGTTTTTCTGCTCTGAGAGGCAGGACAGAGGACTGAGAAACACGAACCTTACAAGACTCAGGTGTGAACAGGATCCAAAGCCGTTCATAAAAAACTAAGGTTTTTATATAGATTTATATTAACCTGAAATATGCAACTGTTAAAATCAACTCAAAGCTCCATACAGTATAAAGGTAGATGTTTGTATTAAAGCTCCATACAGTATAAAGGTAGATGTTGTGTTAAAGCTCCATACGGTATAAAGGTAGATGTTTGTGTTAAAGCTCCTTCAAAATAAAGGTAGATGTTTGTATTAAAGCTCCATACAGTATAAAGGTAGATGTTTGTGTTAAAGCTCCATACAGTATAAAGGTAGATGTTTGTGTTAAAGCTCCATACAGTATAAAGGTAGATGTTTGTATTAAAGCTCCATACAGTATAAAGGTAGATGTCCATGTGTAGTGTGATTATAAAGCAGCTCTAGGTTCTATATTAATACTGTGAAAGTATCAAAGCCTCAGTCCACAGAGAAATGCACACAGCCTGTATTCAGAAACTGAGCCTTAAAACCAGCCGTCAGGACTTCCTGTCACTTTGTGATGTCACAACTAAGCAGTCACCCAACGCCCCGCCCCCTCACCACCACCTGGACCCACCATCCAACCAACAACTTGCAGGATTTGGTTTCTCTGAGTGTTTTATTCTGAAATCTGCTCTATTTTTTTATTGGATCATTCAGAAAACAGTCAGCCAATCAGAAGAGAGGCTCAGAGCCTCCTCTCTTTATGTAATATTTCTCTCCTCTGATTGGCTGACACCGACCTGTTGTTACTAAAGCTCCAGAGAGAAGCTGAGAGAGGAGATGGAAAACTAGACTGAGATGGTTTTTGGGTTCATATAAAGCCACAAATATTAAATGTTCACATAAAACACATCTGAATGAAACATGGGGCCTTTTAACGGCCTATGTGTTTCCTGCATGATGAAAATCACTCAGGTCGTTTTCCACCTCCTCACTCCTCCGCTGCTGCTGCTGCCGAATCAGATCTCCATCGCTCGGCACAGCTTCGTCTCCGTCCCCCGGAGACCTCATGACTGTAACCCAAGCGCAGCCTAATAACTGACCCAGGCTGTAAAGTCATTTAGGGTTATTATGTGCAGCCTGTTGGAGGTCATCGTAAAAGTTCAAGGAGCGCCGTTATATTTAGTGCCTGCTCAAAATCTCATTAACTTTCCCCCGTTTGCCCCGAGTCCCATATGGTTTCACTCTGAGAGCTGCAGCAGACGACGGAGGCCCAGGTTCTCTTTCTGTTTCTGTTTCCTCTGCTTGAACCTCGACAGTCACACTTCGCGCTCTGGATGGACGGTGATTTATTTCTCTTTGAATTCAGCCTTCTGCAGTCAAGAGCAGGTTGTTGTTGTTACAGCGAATCTTGAACGCGGCCCAGCTGAGACACCCGAGTCGGGACGGCCGACGGGACCGCGTCGATCTGATTTCAAACAGAGAGCTGCAGCTGCAGATACAAGACGAGACATCTGTAAAACACACGACACAGAGCGGGATCAAACCTGCGACGAGGCCTTGGAGCCAAAACCGAGCCTCGGTTCAGTTCGTTTGGATCTGTTGCACAAAAATGAATAAATAAATAAAGCTTTGAAAAGTAGACGGAGCCCTGCAGTCGGGACATAAAGCAGGAATCGACCATAAGAACCTTTATCATCATATCATAACACACACAATCTCTTAGATTTATTTTAATAACAGAAAATTATCTGCATAAAAAAACAAAACAAAGAAAAACACTGAATCAGCAAAGATGCCGATAATTACAGTAATCTTTGGTGCTTAACGACGTCTGATACTGTTTCCTGCAAAAAAGCGATGAGATGTGACAGAGCTTCATCTGTAAAGTAAAGATGCAACTCTCTGACCCCGAGCAGGAAGAAAAAAAGGTTCAATCAGAAGGAGTTTCCTGCTGCCAAGACAAATGTTTGAATCTATAAATAAATGGAAGTGGATGTGAAGAGGAGAACAAATATTTGGAGGAATTTTTTCGAATCAGAATGTGAAATCTGCGAGGGGAGGGGGAGCCGGTGAGTGTGTGTGTGTGTGTGTGTGTGTGTGTGTGTGTGTGTGTGTGTGTGTGTGTGTGTGTGTGTGTGTGTTGTATCATATTTGAACCCTTTGCACAATCCCTTCTTATCCTTTTCTGCTTTATTGACTTTCATTTGACCCAGTTTTGTTTTATTTTTTCACAGTAGTCATGAGGTCACATGTGTGGATGGATGCTGCAGAAGTTCATGCTGCTCAGACAATTGACTTTCAATGACTTTTCCTCTGGGGCATCCTGACAGCTTTGCTGTGGTTCAGCTTCTCCAGCTATGCTTTCAGATTACCTTCTTCTCTGTCACTGCTAGCCTATCTATCAACCAGATTTGAGTCAAATTAAATAAATATAATTATTAATACATGCTTTATCAGCCTCCTGAAAGACCTGGTGAAGAACAAACTGAATGAGCTCCCTGACTCCTCTGAAGCCTCTCCTTCCTCTGTGGTTGTGTGAGTCCCGACCCAGTGATTCCTTAGTGACTAATGCAGACATTTCTGTATAAATGATCTCTCACGCCATTTGTGTTTCTTTTCCCGTTCTTTTCTACACTTCCGCAATCTTTTTTTTTTTTTTTTTTGCCACCGCACTTGTCTGGGTAGCATAGTGCATCATAGTAAAAATGAAAAAACAGTGTCGGGTAGGTGCTGGACCAAAAGAAGGCATCTACATCTTACATCTGAAGAAGAGCTTGCAGCTCCAAATGTTATGAGATTTGAATACATTTTCTGCACTGGAGCCAGTGTTGTGGACCTTTTTCCTTTTTCATTCTTTTTCATAGCATAGTGCATCAGCCACATCTGAAAGCGGCTTCGCAGGCGTGTCCTTGCAACACTTCAGCGACCCAGAAACATACCGGTGTCCCATTGGTCTCTGAGAGGCTCATTCCAGACAGGCAGAGTCAGCAGCCGCAGTCACAACTGCACTGGGTCATGAGGTAATAAAAATCGGCCGACATGGATTTTCAAAAATACGGGACAAAGTGCGTCTCGTATAAGTTCAATAAGGGACAAGTCTCTTAGTCTCCAAATACAGGACGATTGCATATTTCAAGGGACAGTTGGCAACCCTATATCAAACTCCCAGATCTTTTGCTTCTGACTTCACTTCAGTTATCATCATTGTTGCCAGGCTCCTACTGTGTAGGACTTTAACATTTTTTGAGCATTAATCATAGCCTATACATGCTATATTTTTCCCCAGGTGTGTTGGTCTCCTCCACAGTGTGTTTTATTCGGAGTTACCTCACTCAGCAGAAATGCATCGCTCCTGCTTTAATGAGGCTGCATTCCTCCACCTGGATGTGGAACCGCTGCCGTGTTACTCCGTCACTGCCCTCCACACGTCTCCTGCACACTGTAAAGCTCCTGCTGGGGGCTGTAAAGTTACTACGCCGCCATAAAAACCATCCTGACTGGAGCTCATAAAGAACTGGAGGAGGCTCAGAGCACAGGGACAAACCACCGAGCGGAGAACGATACAACACAAACACAAGGCTCTTACTGGAGTGAGTCACTTCTTCATGGAAGGTGGATGGATGCTCCTCCGAATCTGTCAGGAGGATTAAATATGAAAAAAACTAAAACAGAACCAGACATGACTGAGGAACAACATCAAAGAATAAACTTTACAGATTCACATTAACACCTAATTAGATTAGAAAATATTTTACGGTACATTTGAATATCTGAAGTTACAGAATAATGAAGATGTTTGTACTAAAGCCCCATACAGTATGAAGGTAGATGTTTGTGTTAAAGCTCCATACAGTATAAAGGTAGATGTTTGTGTTAAAGCTCCATACAGTATGAAGGTAGATGTTTGTGTCAAAGCTCCATACAGTATAAAGGTAGATGTTTGTGTAAAAGCTCCATAAAGTATGAAGGTAGATGTTTGTGTCAAAGCTCCATACAGTATAAAGGTAGATGTTTGTGTTAAAGCTCCATAAAGTATGAAGGTAGATGTTTGTGTCAAAGCTCCATACAGTATAAAGGTAGATGTTTGTGTTAAAGCTCCATACGGTATAAAGGTAGATGTTTGTGTTAAAGCTCCATACAGTATAAAGGTAGATGTCCATGTGTAGTGTGATTATAAAGCAGCTCTAGCTTCTATATTAATACTGTGAAAGTATCAAAGTATCAGTCCTGTATTCAGAAACTGAGCCTTAAAACCAGCTGTCAGGACTTCCTGTCACTTTGTGATGTCACAACAAAGCAGTCACTAAGCTCCGCCCACCTTGACCCACCATCCAATACTTGAAGGATTTTGTTTCTCTCTTTTGAGTGTTTTATTCTGAAATCACAGTTTCATTTTGATGCACTGTATGATACATAAATAAGCTATCAACAGATTCCAGCAGTTATTTGGTGAAAGTAGCATCTAGCATCATCATGTAGGCTATATGGGCCGGATGTGGACAGTGAACTCAGGTGCATACTGTGCATGCACCATGGCAGCATTTGAACTCATAGTGGTTTCTAGAGGACACAGGGCATCTTGAATCCATTGTGTCGCTGCATATTGAGCAGCACAAACTGACTTTTACTGTAAGAGAAATAAAAAGGTTTCATTATGAGCCGGTGTCAGCAGATCTGTGCTGGCAAGGAAACATCTTTATTTACCCCCACAAGCTGGAAAAACAAGGCGATCATGTTCTCAACTAAAAGCCTTCCAGGGCAACAGAGGCATAAAATACAAGTTTACGGCACACACACACACACACACACACACACACACACACACACACACACACACGCACACACTGTTTACTGTAGACGGCGGGCGTCATCCAGCAGCAGATATTCACTCTGTCATCTGCAGCCGCAGGTCTTTGTCTCTGGATCAACTTTCCCCGTCATCAGCTTCTCTCAGATTTGTTTTGAACATCTGAAGAGTCTGAAACTGAATCTCACGGCGACACAATGAGGCTCTGTGGCTGTTTCACGTGTCACTCAGTCGACCTCGGGTTTGATTACCACTGCACAGTTGTAACAGAAAACATCAATTACATAACTTAACGTCAAACATTCAGTCACAGTGATGAACTTGAATGTAACAGGAGACAATGCATTTTTTTCTTTTTCTTTTTTTTAGACCTTAGAATTTGAGGTCAAAGATAAAAAATATACTCCAATAGTTCACTTTTTCTCCTTCAAAAACTTTACACAACAGTTTGACTTTCTCCGTCAAACCATTTTTGGGCTACAATGACTCCAATTCCTGCTTTGCATCGAAATTGGCAAGCTCTGTGAAATTTGACCTTTGAATCAAATATCTCAAAAGCTTAGCCTAACTTGTATAGGTGTATAGTACATGTAGCTCTAATATTATTGTAATATAAGTGATAACATTATTATAAAATTGTGGCAGGAGTTGGGAAAAGCATTCTGAGGTCTGAAAATGATTTCAAATGGACGACTAATAGGCTATAATGAAGCGTAGATATAACAAATTCATACATGTAAATGTTTTGATTTCAGTGTTGACAATTTTTAATGTTTTCATTAAGCCGTAGCCTACAAACTTAGAACAAAAAAATTTAACGTGCACCAAAACAAAAGTGCTGTTAGCCATTAGCCACTGCTAGCCATCATTAGCAACACTGTTTTAACAACAACACACAAGAAAGTCAACAGTGAAGGAAAATGTCCAGGGATGAGAATTGAACAGTACTATGTACATTACTGATTTGTGTGTGAAATAAAATAAACAGTAAAATTGCAATGTCCACTGTTATTAACACAAGTAGTGGCCATCTTGAATTCTGATGTTTGGACTTGTGGGATTCCTCCAAGTTTTTGATTCTGAGATCCGACTTCAGGGAGCGTTCAAGATTAAAATTAACACCTGGAGCTTGGAAATTCTGACTTCTAAGTACAATTTGAACGCACCACGTGAGCTTGGATTGAGTATGACTCGGGCTAACAGAGTCATGACAAACCAACGGATTGTTCAAAAGTGTTTGAGACAAAAACCTTTTGGAAACTTTCAAACTTGACTAAATCAACACGTTCTTCAAAAGTTCAACAAGTTCAAAGGTTCACTCTTTAAAGACACGACAAACGTGATATTTCTCTAGTTTCTGTGGCAGAGCTCCTGCTGACTGGTTACTTCCTATTTCCAGTGAACTTGTGACTGAGCGTAAATTCATCCGTCACGGAGCTCGGTGCTGCTGAGCCCCCGGTGTCAGGAGAGGAGATCTCTGGGCTGGGAGGAGGAGGCGCTCTGAGTGGGAGGTGATGAGAGCAGCTCTGGCATCAGACGGAGGAGAGGCAGGAACACATTCTGGGTCGCAGGTCAGCAGCACTCCCCGAGCTGGCAGGGGAGGATCAACAGTGTGTGTGTGTGTGTGTGTGTGTGTGTGTGTGTGTGTGTGTGTGTGTGCTGGTATGACCTCCTCCTTCGCCCTCAGAGAGCGAACAGGGAGGAGACCTGCAGGAATGGAGCTGTAGTTTTAATCCTGCTTCAGCCAAAATAACAAAACAGACCTGGTGCAGCTTAAATTCGGAGCGTTCACACCACTGGATTACACAAGAAGGAGAAGAGAGACTTTAACCCTCACTCTTGTCAGATCATAGTTTTAGATACAAAATAAACGTTTCAGCTTAAATGTGCAATGACTAAGTGCTTGTCGGCTTCTGGACAATTTCTGTCCAACTTCAGATCCACCATCGTCGTCTTGTCTGAGGGTTACAACTAATGCT
Organism: Trachurus trachurus; assembly: GCF_905171665.1. Taxonomy (NCBI): domain Eukaryota; kingdom Metazoa; phylum Chordata; class Actinopteri; order Carangiformes; family Carangidae; genus Trachurus; species Trachurus trachurus. The sequence continues at coordinate 28,902,730 of NC_139897.1, forward strand.
AAGGCCAGGATTAGGGTTGGGTTTAGGGTTAGGGGACTATTTGCAATCTACTTCCTGATTTTTAATCTGCATAGCTCTGCCTTCAAAGTGGGCGTCCACATGGTAGACTTGTAGTTCTTGAGACCGGTCTTGGTCTCAAGACCACTTTTTTGTGGTCTCAGTCTTGTCTCGGTCTTGACAGTGTTTGGTCTCGGTCTTGTCTCGGTCTCGGACTGGCAGAACGGTCTTGAAGGGATTTGTAGCCTACAATATCTAGACAGGCATGCTTTTTTGGGGGGATTTCATTATTTATACACCCCCTTCAAGTGGTTCCAAAAATGCATTTTGTGACACAGACACATTGGCACTTGTCCTCTCGCATTCTACAACTCATGCGGAATAGCAAAATATGGTGTAACTAGTTGGGTTTTTTCTGGTCTTAGTCTTGACTTGGTCTTGTCTTGGTCTTGATACTCTCTGATCTTGGTAGTGTCTTGGTCTCGGTTCAGGCGGTGTTGACTACAAGTCTACCACATGGGACCTGGTTTGGATGGTCGCTTAGGTATTGTGGCTTGAGTTTGAAAACTTTGAGGACCTTCTCCTTGGTTTGGCTGCCTTTAGACCCCAACCCCATTCATTAGCATTGGTTAATTTACTTTTTCCTACACACTTCCTGACTTTGAATCGGCATTGCTTCACCTACAACGTGGTTCCCCCGGTGGTCTCCCATGGTATCATAGTTCAGGTGTGAAAACTTTGAAAACCTTTGGTAGCTATAGCTCCTTCTCCTTGGTTTGGTTGCTTTAGACCCCCATTCAGTTGCATACTGTTAAAAGGCTATTTACCACCCACTTTCTGCCAATTGGTGGGTTTGATGGCCTCAACCCCTCGAACAGGACTCCCATGTTTGGAGCCTCCCAAATTTGGAGGGGCTACATATGTGTTGGCCCTTCATATATGTACCAAGTCTGGTGGCTCTATCACCTTCCCATAGTGTAGATGCCACAGAGTCCCATTCAAGTTGGACCTGACAGATATTTGGGATGTGTAGGACAAGGTAGCTTCTACAAATGGGGTAAGGTCAGGTTGTTATTGCTTGGTTAGATTTTAGGGCCCAATCCTAGTGGCCCCCAATCCTGACTGAGCAAAACAGTCTGAGCTGCTGTGTTTGGTTTCCTGCAGGTGATGTCAGGCATCAGTGGAAAACCACCATCAGTCTGTGGATAAGGTGTAAGATTTAGGAGGTCAAGTGCCTTTTTTAAATCTACTTTGGTATCAGAGCCACTTTCCACAGCTGTGTTTACACAACTAACAAAGGCATCACTCACCTGAAGTCCATAGAGCTACATATACCCCAGGGTTTAGGACCTTAGACATCAACCCTGACTGAACCAAGGCCCCAGAACCCTGGGCACTGGATATGGAAATTTGGGAGTAATAGTATGAAATCCACAGGGAATGCTTGTTATATGTAAAATGTATCAATTTGATTGATCTTTGATTTCCCTTTCACACCAAACTCAGGTGGAACAGTATCTGAGCTTTTAGAATCTGTCCCCCTTGTTATGAAGCTGAATTTTGGATTACAGTAATGGGTTGACGTTCACAGGGCTTACTTGTTATATCCAGACACGTCAAAGGCTTACATTTGTCTGATCTATGACTTTACTTTTGTACTTTTCATATTATTTCCGTTGGGAACCACTGTGTAATCTTTAAAGTAATTCCAGCTCTAATATAAATGATTCAGAGTTACACTGGACTAAGATGTATGGGCTCCAGGTGAGTGAGGCCCTTGTTAGCTGTGTAAACACAGCTGTGGAAAGTGGCTCTGATATACAAAGTAAATTAAAAAGAGACACTTGACCTCTTAAATCTTATACCTTCTGCACAGACTGATGGTGGTTTTGCATCGATGCCTGACACCAGCAGATAACCTGCAGCTCAGGCTGTTTGTTCTGACTGAACCAACACATGGAGGCAGTGTGTCGTTGGTTGGTGTTGGTGTTGTGTCTCTGTGATGGATGGAGGTGTTTGTGCTCAGCAGGGAAGGTGGAGATAAAACTCTTTGTCCCTGCAAACAGCTTCACACTGTTGCCTCTGATGTGTGAGGGTGGTCGCCTCATTTGGTGGTACCGAAAACAAAATGTAAAATGAAGCATTTACACAGAAAATATTGTTGAAAATAAACTTTGAAAGGAAAAATAGACTACCACTGAAAAAACACAGGGAAGGAAAATATAATAAAATACAATAAAGCATCAATATTCAACAAACTTTGAATTTCATACTAGCTATTTTTTGTATTGAATGTAAAATATTGAAGGAAATATTTCTATTGAAAAATTGAAAAAAAAATAAAGAATTAATAATGAACATTTTTATTTGTTCATTACTTTATGTTTTTATTATTGACATATTTTCATAATTGAAATATAAACATTTCATTCGCTGATTTAAAAAATAATATACACAATGTATAATAATATAATATACACAAATGACATTTGTGTATTTTATTTTAAAGGGGAAAAAACAGTGAATCGTTCAGACGTGCAGCTATTACAAGCCTCAGCAGTGAGACGAGTCACGTTCGACCTCTTTTCTCAGCCAAGAAGTTTGGAAGATTAAAAAATGATCCGACATGTTTCTCCACCACAGACAGAGTTAATCTGTGACCACAGCTCTCCAACACCAACACACCAGAGCTCGAGAGGACTGAACCGAAGGTGGAAATCCACTGTGTCGTGGTGGGAAACACTTGGACGGGGCAGTGAACGCAACACTGCAGTCAGCGAGTGCTTCATGTTCTCCTGCTAATCTCTGCTGTAATCCAGCACTGAGCCGAGCAAAGAGCTGGACTCTCAACAGCAGGAGTTGGACAAACAGCGGCAGATTTGTGATAATAATATATGAATGTATTCTAGAGACATATTTGATTTTTTTTTTTTAATTTTGCAAGTGAGAAGGGTTAAGAAAATATTTAAAATTGAAGATTTGTATTTGGACGATTTACATTCTCTTCACTGTATTGTATAGTATCACTCAAATCTAATGTAATGTCACACATTAACATTACTGTCCAATGTTATTTTATTGTTTTATATTAGAAGAATTGAAAAATGGGAATTGTTTTCTATGAATCTAAAATTCATTTTAAATAAGTGTTTTGTTTTTATCTTTGTTGGGGTTCTTTTCAGATGAATTCAACATTTTTCAATGTGGGAGCTCAGTCTTGATTGAAATATTGTTCTTTTGCTGCTTCTTTAGATCTCTCCACACATGCAACACATTCAAAGTAAATGAGTTTAGTGTGATTTTATTGTTTTTAAAGTGTTTACTGAACAATCATATAAATGCAAAACATCTTGTTCCAATTTTGCTATTTAAATTTTGCAAGTGAGAAGCGTTAAGAAAATTTTTTAAATTGAAGATTTGTATTTGGACAATTTACAATCTCTTCACTGTATTGTAAGATATAACATCACTCATGCTGCACTTAAGTTAAATCGAATGTAATGTCAGACATTAATATTATTGTCCAATGTTATTTTATTTTGTTATAATAAGAATTGAAAAACGGGGATTGTTTTCTTTGCATCTAAAATTAATTTTGCATTTTCTTTAAATAAGTGTTCTGTTTTATCTTTGTTTGGTTTTTTAATCAAATGAATTCAACATTTTTCAATGCGGGAGTTCAATCTTGATTGAAATATTGTTCTTGCTGCTTCTTTAGATCTCTCCACACATGCAACACATTCAAAGTAAACGAGTTTAGAGTTTTAATGAGTGATTTTATAGTTTTTAAAGTGTTTACTTAACAATCATATAAATGCAAAACATCTTGTTCCAATTTTGCTAAGATCTAAAGTGTCTTTCTCTGAAATCTGCTTCATGAACATGTTTAAATCTGGGTTAGTGACAATTCACCATCCACTTGATTACACAGCAGGCAAGTCCTGAAAAAGACTTTGAAATGCGCTGGTTTATTTTGAAAGGAGACTTTTATTTGTTACATTGTTTTGATTGCATTTGTTAATTTGTTTAGTTGTTCATTTTATGTTTTGTAGCTCTTGGCCTAAAGTGTTTCAGTTGTGTTTATTTAAGAGCATCTGAGTGTCCGTGTTGTGTTCAGGTCAGCCTGTGTGCGTTGGAAACGGCAGCTCTGTTTTATGAGCTCTGAGGAAAATAAGGAGAATGAGGAGGAGGGAGGAGGAGGAGGGTAGGGGTTGGGGGTTGCCCTTTTGTCTGACATGCCACCGGGCGAGACTTACTGGAGTGTGTTACCGTAGCAACGGCTGTGTGTTGAATATGCCAGCGCGAGGGCTTCAGGAGGGGCGTGCGAAGACAAAGACGCACAGTTTGTTTGTCGACGAGGTTTCACGACCCGCAACCGCTCAGCAAACAGTCGACAGAGAGCGAGGAGGACGACGTCACAGGAGGTGACGAAGAGGATCCAAAAAACAAAAGCAAACCCTCAAATTAAAAAAAACTTTACCTGTTTTTCGCAAGTTTGTTTCTTACCACTTGTTTTTGATCTTTTACACTTGAAATGGCATCAAAACCAAAATCTGATAAAGACAGATCGAATAAAAGATGATGTGTGATAAACAAGCAGAATTAGTTTCCCATCATTTCTTGCTGCTCTTTTGGTTCAATCATGTTTTACTGGACCTGGACCTGGACCCGGACTCTACGAGACCTCTGAATGTCTCATGATGTGGCATCTCACACCAGGACGTTGAAGTCCATCAGTTGTCAGCTGAGGACTGGACTCTTTCCAAGCTCTATCTTCAACACCCTGTCACCACGTCATGGTTTGACCTTGACTTTCCTCAGACCGTCCATGTCCCTCGTGTCCAACACCTTGACTACAAGAGCTGATCGATCTCTATGTCCCTGTGATGTTTTGTATAGTATTTGTATTGTATTGTATTTGTATATCTGCTTGTAACAACTTAACTTTCTAACTGTCCAGTCATGGTTACAATGACAACCACATGATGGAGGTTACGGAGCAGTCATGGTTGAAAAGAGACCGATGCCAATTGTTATTAGGAAACAGGAAACACTTTTTCCAACACTCTGTTGACCTTATTTTCCATCTGCTCCAGGTCTTTGTCTTTAAGCTGGAGAAACTTCCTGAAACTGAACTTCCTGATGTCCAGTTTTAGTTTTTAAAATGCCTCGTTGGTGCTACGTTTACTGAGGCTTGTGCAAAATCTGCTAAACCTGTTTCATTTGAAAATTTGGGGGGGGTTTGGGGTGTTTATAGATGGACAAACCAGCGAGCAACAAATTTGGATAGGAGTTGTTTGTTTTCTTCACAATTTGTTTATTGATTTTCCATTTTAATGAACAATGTTACAGAGGTTGTTGTCTTTGCTGGTGTTAATGTTATTGTGGTATTTTAGAGACTGTTCTCTGGTAAAAAAAAAAAATTAAAAAAAAGTGAAAATGAAGCTGCAGGCTGTTTCTTCAGTTGATTATGACCCACAGTTGTGTTTTGTTTTAACCTAACCACTTGGCAATTGGGTTTGCACGTCTTTTATGGGTGAGTGAGATTAACTTCAGTACCGCTAACCGCCACAAGTCGTCACTTCACCTCACTTTCACCTCAAACTAGCAGAGATTATCCTACAATGTAATCATTTCATTAATGTAACTACGGACCTCAACAAAGTTGGTCAAATGTTCAGGAAGTAGCCTACTACCCAAATAATGATCTTTTTTCCAATTAGGGTAAGTAACATAAGCGTGTATGTAGCCTACATTGGCTAGCTACTGTTCCCCCCTTTCTTCTAGTAGCCTATTTATGCTAAGCTAAGTGTGGATGTAGCCCGTGTCTTCATGCTAAGCTAAACTAAGCCAAATAACCTTTATTTTTGCCTTGGCTGTTTCACTGCTTCCAGTCTTTATGCTAAGCTAAACTAAGATAAGTGTTGGTGTACTGCAGTATTTTTGCACTAGCTGTTTCCGCCTGCTTTCAGAAAGCTAAGCTAACTAGGTGCTAACCAGATTGGTTCATTATCGTCACTAGACCCTTTAGTTTAGATACGTAAACATCTGCTACTGTTACCTTAAGTAAACTTTTACTCATATCAGATCATTTATCGTTTACTTTATTGAGGAGCTTCTGTTCTTCTTTATCAGTTCAGAGATAAACAAACAAACCAACACGCTCCATCTCTTTGTTTCTCCTCCCTCGTGTTATTCTCTGCTAATCTGCTGCTGCTCTGGGCAAATCACAGGGAGATTGAATTGTTGGGGAGGGGATTGAGATGGCTCGGTAGTAGTGGATTTTTCAGTGTGTGTATGGGGGGGGGGGGGGGGGGGGGTTGGGTAGGCTATCGTCTTTCATTCCCCCTCGAGGAAGACCACATGACCCGGTATAACAGAGAGAGGCAGCGAAGAAAGACGGGATAAAAAAAAGAGAAAGAGAGAGAAAGATGTTGGGCCCCGCTGTTCTGAGCTCTTCAATGAAAACCACATGTAGGACAGAGGGAGGAGGGAGAGGTGTGTGTGTGTGTGTGAGGAGGGGCCGGGTGATGGGAGGGAGGTGTGTGTGTGTATCAGTGTGTGTGTGTGTGGTGGGGGGGGTGTAATGACTAAAAACCCAACCTCCCAGAGACAGAGGAGGGAGTCACTCCGAGCTCCACTGACATTCCCAACGAGCATTGCAGGGGAGAAAACTGTGTGTGTGTGTCTGTGTGTGTGTGATACAGTGAAAAGAAAGTGTGTGTGTGTGAAACCATTAGAAGAGGCTTTAACAGCGCAGCACACACACTGACTCCGCTCTCCGGGCTTCGGTGCAGCTGCAGGACAGAAAGGCTACCTTCAAGTGACGCGGTGGAAACTTCACAACTACAGGAGAAAAAGAAGTTGTGATCAATTTTTTTTTCTGTCAGAAGAGAAGAGGTCAACATGTCCAACGCTCTGCTGAGGAGAAACTCCAGCAAACAGGGTTTACAGAACCTGCTGAAGTGAGTGATCGATGTGTTTCTGTCTCTGCTGCAGGTTTCTGTTTGTTTCTGCTGCACACACACACACACACACACACACAACTGAGGTTAATGTTTAAACACAATACACACTTTTTTCACTGACAAAAATGTGTTTTCTCGGTACCTTATCCCTGAAATTTGGGGGAAACCTGAGGATAAAGAGGATTGTTTTTTATGTGTGTGTGTGGTAAACACGTCTGTCTAAATGGGAACAGTGGGATTATTCTGGTGTTTTGGGTCACGCAGGGTTTTAGGAGGATTTGGGGGTTTTGTAAAGGAACTCACCTCCTCTCACGTTAATTAACCAGAACAAAGAAACAAAATATCAGAAAAATCAGGTTTTCATTAATTATCTCTATCGTTTTCCCTAAAAAAACAAAACAAAAAAAAACAACAACACACAATCACACACTAGATTAATTGTTGTGGGTATAACAAAAAGAAAGGAAAAAAAGAAAACGCATGCAGGAAGCTGTGGAAGTCGGACGCCCGAGGCTTCTCCGTTTCACTGAGAGGGGAAGCGGTGTCGTCGGCCTGTGCCAGAGGTTAAAGGTCGTCTGAGTCACTCTTTTGTTTTGCGGGCGCTCGCGGGCAGCGGCGCGTCCTGTCCTCCGGGAAGACGTGGTTATAGTGGCGGTTCAGTGTCGGACTCAGTGTGAAGAATATCAATGAGCTTCAGCTGTGACAGTCTGTTGTTGGATCCGTCCACTCTGGCCGCTCTTATTTTGAAAATCAGTTTGCATACCTCAGGTTTTTTTTTTTTTTTTAACACATTGTTTTCAGATTCAGGTCCAAAAAAAGTTCTGGACTCATGATAGAGACTCTTCATCATCTTCACCTGCTGCATAGTTTTACACTCACCTCTCCAACATCTGTTCTGTCTCACACCAGACCGCTCGATGGAGCTTCAATAGTTTTATTGATAACTGAGAGTCTCTTCACCTCCAATAAGACGGATCAGCTGAGCTCCAGGTGTCTTGGCCTCTTCTGGCTCAGATCTAACATCAACACAGAGGCCACGTTTCCATTTACGTGCTCGATGTAAAATCTTAAAAACGAGCAGTTGAAACAGGCAAATTTAGAAATTATGGACAATTTGACTAAAAAGTATTTAGCAAAAGTGAAATTGAAACATTTTCTCACATTTACGTTTACTGTGACTTAGGGGTTGAGGAAGCATAAGTAGCTTGTTGTAGGAATCTTAGTGCAAATATAGAGCTATTTAAGGAGATTATATGAGGAAAGTGCAGAATAAATGCTGTTAAACACTTATTCATTATTCCCCTCAAAAAAGGCCAGACATGTTTGTCACCTTCAGCAGCTACTGTGATGGATGCAATAATATTCAGAATCTGGAAATCTGCTGCCATATTGTGCAATGAGAGAAACCTGCTTTGATATCACAATATCACTCAATGTGTTTCACAACTTTCACAAGCTGGGTCAATGGAAATACGCCAGATGAGTCAAAAATGACTTCATCTGTCATAATGTCGACTTTGATTCACTTGTATTGTCGTTATACTTGTGCACAGCAAAACACAAACAATGTTAACCTGCTAAAAGTGACTCAACTGTGCAAGATTTCACAATTCAGTCATACAACGTTTGCTATTTCATTCACTTGACGAACACTTGTGAGTCAAAGTGTGCGACATAAATCTTTCCCTCTTCTTGTAAGCGGTGAGTCAGGAGGCTGAGGCATGTGTTGTTGTTGTTATGTTGGAGTCTCTACAGGTGTTACGATGTGTGAGCTCGGCATAAAAAACTCTTGAGTCACCGTGAGCAATGAGCAGAATGTTTATGAAGCAGAGAAACAGCTGGAGGAGGCGACGTCGCCGCTCTGATTCAGTCCACTCAGCAGATGGCGTCAGTCTGGGAGGAGCTGACAGGACCAAAAACACTGGCACCGTGGCGACAGACAGACAGAACTGTGATGCATTCAAGTGCTCAGACTTTTCCAGTTTTTTTTTTTTTCTTACAGTCTGAAATCTGCTTTATACTGTAATCACTCTGCTGGTTTATATGTTAGCCTTGGTTTAAAAACACTGAAACTTCAAGGGCTTCGGCTCCTCAGATGTGAGGATGTGATGCTTCTTCTCAGTCCAGATGTTTTGGGGGCAGAGGGGAGTCGGTTCCACCTCATGAGCACAGCTGGTACCGGGTCTGCATGCAGGACCGGGCTCCGGCGTCCTCGCCCAGATGGCAGGAAACTGAAAATCCACCTGCTCTGTTGGTTAGTGGATGTTGTAAAGGAAGAGGAAAAAAGAGGCAGCAGTCAGTGAAGGGTCAGTTGTGTTAGCTCTTATGTTAGGACGTGCTTTTATTTTGAAAATATTTGTACATGTGCTGCTCATTCCAGGCGTGAACGCACTGCAAAAACTCAAAATCTTTCCAAGAATATTTGTCTTATTTCTTGTCGAAATGTCTCATTTCTAGTTAAAACTCATATCTTTCCACTTAAAATAAGACTCATCACCTAAAAATGAACTTGTTTTTAGATCATTTTCACGTGTTTCAAACAAATTAATAAGTAGAAAAATCTGCCAGTAAAAGGAAGTTTTTTGTGCTCATAATAAGGAAATAAAACTTGCTCCACTATCAGATTTTTTTTACTTATTTCAAGTGAACATTTGTTTGAAACAAGTGAAAATGATCTAAAAACAAGTTAATTTTTGGGTGATGAGTCTTATTTTAAGTATAATGAGATTTGTTTGGGCTAGAAATGACATTTTCACTAGAAATAAGACAAATATTCTTGGTAAGATATTTTAGTTTTTGCAGTGCGTGTCTGTTTTTAATCAGCTCTCTCCATGAGTCCAATACGACCCCCCCCTACACCTCCTCGCCATGGCAGTGGTGATGTCATCCAGGAGGCATACCTGCTTCAAAACAAACTGACCTCTGACCCCTGAGCCCCACACACGGGGGTGGGGGTTCCCTCTGTGTTTACGATACAGGGAGATAAGACACTGAGGAATGTTTTTTGAGGGGAGAGTGGAGTAAGCTGATGAGTGACGGGGTCAGTAAACCCACCACCACCCTAAATCCTCCCTCCCTCCACCAGGTTTTCTGCATTAAGAGAACAGAGGGAGAGTAAACAGAGAGTGGGTTTCCTGTTTCCAGGGGGTCGTATCTGTATCTGTGTGAACAGACGACAGGTTTTTATCTGTTTTCGACCTCAGTCAACATCGACTGCAGCGTGATGACGTGATGGTAAAACTGACGAGGACCAGAACCAGAACCAGACCGGGTCCAATAACCAGGTCTAACATGGTGCTGTGTTATTCAGTTATTTCTGAGCCTCTCTCTCTTCTAATCAGAAGGCTGTCAGTTTTCTGAGTTGATCCAATAATATATTGAGCAGATTTCAGAATAAAACCAAATCCTGCCAAGTTGTTGGATGGTGTTGTCCTGGTGGTGGGCGGAGCTTTGGGTGACTGCTCTTTCGTGACATCACAAAGTGACAGGAAGTCCTGACGGCTGGTTTTAAGGCTCAGTTTCTGAATACAGGCTGTGTACATTTCTCTGTGGACTGAGGCTTTGATACTTTCACAGTATTAATATAGAACCTAGAGCTGCTTTATAATCACACTACACATGGACATCTACCTTTATACTGTATGGAGCTTTAACACAAACATCTACCTTTATACTGTATGGAGCTTTAACACAAACATCTACCTTTATACTGTATGGAGCTTTAACACAAACATCTACCTTTATACTGTATGGAGCTTTAATTCAAACATCTACCTTTATACTGTAGCTTTAATTAGAAGAAATTGTGAATAATTACTTTAGAAATAATACAAAATACAGCATATTTCCTTCTGGTTTGGAGCTTGCACTGATTTTCTATGCAGCTGTTCAGTGGATATAAATGTGATTTTGCAAGAAGCCCCCAGGAAAACTGACTGCAGTTATAATTGAAGTCAAGTAAACTCTTAGTCTGTTGAGATTCCCATGATCCCGTGAAAAAGACTCAGTGTCTGTGTCTCAATGAAGTGTGTGTGTGTGTGTGTGTGTGTGTGTGTGTGTGTGTGTGTGTGTGTGTGTGTGTGTGTGTGTGTGTGTGTGTGTGTGTGTGTATGTGTGTCAGAGCCTGATGTATGGGTTCCCTCTGAGCTATAGACTTGTTATTAAAAACACATCAGTGAGTCACGCTGTTGCACTGATTGCTCCTATGGACAATAGAGGGAAATGATTGTTCTTTAATTAACCCAGAGATTAATTACAATGAGGTTTAAAGTCTAAACACTGGTGGTGGTGGTGGTGGTGTGAAGCAGCTGGGCCGGGGGATGGAAACTTTCAGCTGATTCCCTCTGATCATCCCGGAGGTGACAGTTGGTTGTGCAACAGCTGAATGACAGTTGACAATGTCATCATGGTCGCGACTGTCGAGACTCAGTCACATGAAATCGTCTCAGAGGGAAAATATGTGATGGAGAACTGAACTTTGAGACCGAGTCGGATTCTTCTGTTTTGTTTGTTTGTTTTCTTATTTGCCGTTCTCATGGATGGATCTTTGAGCTGGTCCACGGGGCTCTGGCACCCTGACCCGAGAGGTCCAACAGGCCCTAAAGAAACGTAAAAACAAGGGGGTGGGGGTGGGTGGGTAGGGACACGTGGGCAGGAATGCTCAGAGCGGATTGTTATTCATGTCATTCCCATGGTCTCTATCCACACATTTCCTGTCTCTCTGCACTGTCCTGTCTTGTAGAAATGTAGCATAACTTAACTTAATGGTTTCTAGACACGTTTTACACTGTGTAAAATGTATTCGCTTTGATTAATACTTTCTTTAATTTGGTTTTTCTATATAAACAAAAAGTGTTGGGAGGATGATCTACTCTTAACTTCCTGATTGGGTCATTTGAATCAGGCCTAGAACGATTAGAGCAGTTTGCATCTTTTCACAAGTTTCTCAGAATTGCTAGCACAGTTAGAATCAATTCGTAGTTAGCATCTTTTCTAAACGGTTTGCATAGTTAGCATCTTACCATAATGATTTGTGAAGTTTTTCAAACTAGTTAGTTAGTTAGCATGTTTTATTTGTTCTTTGTTAGCTTGTAAGTGGTAGGTTCTAACAGTCTTAACGGTTGAGCTAATGCTAAAGGCTCTCACAGAGTCGGCCATACTGTGAGCGGCACAGACTCCGTGCGTATTGTTCGTGTCCGCGGACGCTTGAGGTTTCATAGTCGAGCGTACAGTGTCTCATTTAAAACAGGTCGATGTGAAGATTTTCCGCCGAGCAGTCTATTGTGTGCCACGTACTGTACGCATACGCAGAGTCCGCACGGTCGTGAAAATTGAGCTTTGCGCGGACGAGTCAGGCGGACATCTGCTTTGGGTCCGCAGAAACAAACACTTTTTCCTTGTTGTGATGATTTCTTGACAAAAATAAATGGTCGGAGATATTCTGGACATTACCACTGCACTGCTCGACCGTTTATTTTTGTAAAGAAATCATCACAACAAGGAAAAAGTGTTTGTTTCTGTGGTGGGGAGAGCAGGCGCTCTGCTATCGCATAGTATGTCTTTCCAGGATGCTTCAGAGTTCGGCTATCTGAGGTGAGTGACTACATGCAAAAACACAAAGTTTATACTGTTTATACTGTACACTATATGAGTTCAGTGGTGTCTCGTAAGGATTCCAGTCATGTACCATAGATATTTGATTGTTTTTTGAGTGTTTGTTGTGGTTGAAAGAATTGTCTCCATAGGTTAGCGTTGTCGCTATCCCTAGCACCGGGTAGCCATGGTGTAACAACTCCAGTTTGCCTGCATCAATTTTTGTAGCGTTTTTTGCTCCCCCCAATACTTGGTGACCATCAGGACAACGATTTAGGGGTAAAAAATGGCCGGAATTGATTCCTTCCACAGGTTTTTGACATATAAAACTCTGGCTGTGTGAATGTGCTCTTACGTCTTGTAATAGCCTCATACTATGCTACTTATGTGGGCTAACTGCTAACTGGTGCCTCCCACGAGCGCAGCGGAGATGATGCATGATTTCATAGTGATGTAATTGTGAATTAGTGAGAATAAATGAAGTCATCTGAGGACATGATTTGTTGATGTGGGAACGACATCAGACTGAATACTTTCCCAGCTAACTCTGCTCTCGGGGAAACTTTCTGGGGTTCCGACCTCTTCACCTTTCGCTCTCTCGTTTTCTGCTGTTTGTCATTTTTGGCCTTTTTAAAGTCAGAGTAGAGCTTCAGATGCAGTCGCACACTGAGTTTATTTTCTTTGATATCAGAAGAAGATGCCCGGTTGCTGAATGTTTTTGGACGTCAGGTTTGTTTGGGTTCACACTGGACAAATACCAGAGTCTGATCCTGTGTTCATTTGGGCTTCATCGCAGTCTTTTAAACTCCTATCGGACGTGTTTGTCGTCCTGTGGGAGGAGGTTCTTTTTACTGCAGATTCTGGCTGCAGGTTTCTTTCTCCGGTCCGTCCAGTAAAGTCCTCACAGCAAACAAACCACTCAAACCTCAGGGATCAGGGGTCCATTTGTGCTCTTAATAGGGGGGGACACAGACACCCAGACATGCAGCCATAACATGGTGATCGCCGTCTGCTGCAGGTCTCAGGGGGGGGTTGTTGTTGGACTTCTGGCCCTGTGTCTGACATCATGCTGGTCCCCGAAGTGTCCCGGACTCAGCACTTCCTGCTTCCTCTGAGTTTCTTCTTCTGTCTCTGATTAATTTGCATGGTCCAGCTCCAGGCCTATGAGCGCCTCCAAACACCCAGTCTCAGAGGTGCTGTATTACACAAATATCATTATTGTGGACATTTACATTTGGATTCAGATGTTTGATAATAAAACAAGCTGTCAGGTACGTGGCCTTGTGCCTGCTCTGCTCTGGCCTCAGACAATGAAATGGGAGCCAGATCTGGTCCACATATGGCTGCCAGACTTGGCCCGGTAGTCCGGCTGCAAACTGAGTCTGAGGCCGCGGAGGCTTTTGACAAATGGCGCCATGAATTAGCTCATCGTGCGTAAAAAGGAGTCCACAAAGCTGAATCATTCAGAAAGTCCCAGATATCATTGTTATATTAATAAACATGTATAATGTCATTTGACACATTCATTTGACCTTACTGTTTTTTATTTAGCTACTAAACACATCCTCTGACGGTGGCTATAAAGCATCTCATGAGCCCATTTAACTGAGTTCCTTTGACAGCTGCCCACAACACCTTGAACTTTCTACTGAATCATGACACTTTAGGTTGAATTTCTACTTCGCTGAGACAGTTTCTTGCAGACGCGACTCTATGCAACACCCTCAAGAGTTCAGGCATTCGAGGCAGCTGAAGAGATTTTACAGATGTGAGATCCTGCTGTTTCTAAGATAAGATAAGACTTTACTCATCCCTCAGTGGGGAAATTTCCACGGACATCATGGATTTGCTGATGATAGCGATGTACCTGACTGGAAAGAACATGTGGCATTTAAACCCGTAGAGCTTCAGAGAACCTTTAAAGAGCGGAAAGTCGAGGGATCAAACTCGAGACAAGTCATAAACTGACTCTAATGTAAAATCAATTACTCGTCATTGAGGATGCGTTCGTTTATTTCATCTATTACTTCACCACGTTGTGGTCAAGACAGAGTCAGAGGTACCTTTCGTTTTTTTCCTTACTTTACTTACTAAGGTCTTTTGAGCAGTGATGTAAGTATAAGCCTTTTTAAAGGGATGTTTTGACTTTAATTCAGACTTAGGCTACTGTATCTTAACATGATGCGCCACTGTTTAAAACCAATGCATGGAGCATGCATGTTCATGTTCAGACTTCTGGAGTGAATCAGTCGTATTAAAATGAGATAAGCAGCAGTTTGAGTTTGTGCAGGTTAAAGCCCCCGGCTTCTTCTTCACAACTCGTTTGGTGACTTCAGTGAGTTTAGCCTTTTTTATCTCTTCTTTTTTCCTGGGAAGTTGCGTCTTTGAGTCGTCGTGTCAGTGATTCAGTGCCCTCCGCCGCCTCGACTTGTCTCAACACAACAGTGACTTCATCTCACAAACGTCTTCCCACCGTCCTCGTCTGTCCCGCGGAGCCTGGCTGGCTTTCAGGCTGAAAGGAAACCGTGTTATTATTGTGTCATTCAGCCGACTCATCCAGCCGCTGACAGCATGTGTGCTTACAAAAGAGCAGATGAGGGTTTAATGCTTTCAGCCGTTTCTTCCCTCTCTCGCCCTCGTTCCGGTGAAATGTTTGCCGGACAATAAAGTTAAAGCCGGGACAAGTGCGGGCAGATAGAGACCGACACTGTGTGGCTTAGCTGCTGCGCTGGCAGGTGCTGCAGCTTTCAACTGGTTTGTGGGTTTGTTTGCTATGTGTTTTCTCTGTTGCTTCTAATTTTGGTGATCACAGAACTCAAGGCTTCTATTTCTTTCATTAAATCTTCTGCCACTAATCTGTTAGCAACCATGTGTCTCCAAAACACTGGAGAACCGTGCGTTGCTTAAAGAGACAGTCTGACCTTGTGGGATATAATTTATCATGGTGTTCGACGTGCTCATCCAGAGTCAGATGAGAAGATGGATACTAGTTTCTTCTCTGTATGGAGACGATGTGGCCAAAAGCTTCACAAAAACTCAAAGTGGTGAAGATACTGAGTTTATTCTCAGAAAGCAGCAAATCATTTCATTTGAGATGCTGAAATTAACAAGTTAAGAAACAGTTCCTCCATTACAAGAGTCACCAAATAAATAGAAAACAAAATAAAAGCTTTTGCACATTGTTCAGTCCAAACTTGGAGGATAACGTTACTCTTTTTTAAGGACATGTTTCACTTCTTCAGGGTTGTAGACATTTTTCTTTTTTCCGTTTGATCAACTTCTTTTTTTCCCTTTTCAAGTAAATCTTTCCCTTTCACAGTATCGTCACATGGATTTTGTTGCCATTGTCTACTTCAAAAACCTTTGTTTTTCTTTTTCTGTTTTCCATTGGATCAACTTTTTTTCCTTTTCCATTACATTTTCTCATTAAATTCTTTCACGTCTTTTATCAGTTTACTTTTTACAGTTTCGTCTTATGTATTTTGTGGCCGTTGTCTACTCCATTAATCTTTTTCTTTTTCTGTTTTCCGTTGATCACTTTTCTCCTTCTTGTTTCTATTGAGCTTCACCAATAATGCAAAGCCTCCTTACAAAAAAAATCTATTGAAATCACTTTTGGGAGGGTTCATTCATTCAGAAAACAAAGACATTTAACAATTTTTCTGTTTCCGTTTTCTATGTACTGTAATAACCTTCCCGACTTTTACTTGTACTCAGTGTTGATTCATGGGCTGAGGGATCAGGTGTTAGACCTCCGGGGCTGACGGACTGTGTGTCAGCAGCTTATCTGGGGAAGTGTTCAGGGAAGCAGCGTGCTCAGTCTTGTCTCTGGTGTCAGTTTACAGAGAAACAACAAAACTCAGGACAATAGAAAACCTACTCGACACCCGACCGCTGAGGAAGAGAAAGTGGTTCTTTGCACGTTGTAGTAATTGTCTGGAGAGGTAACGTTACCTCGACACAGTCCAGACTAGGATCTGTGTTTGGAGCTAAGGGGAGGTAGCTAAGGGGGTGGATTTCTGATTTCTGTCCTGCTGTGATGATTAGATGACACAAGGATGAGAAAAAAAGTCTTAGTTTTGATAAAACACAGGATGAGAAGGAGGAAGTCGAGCTGCTGGTAATCCCAGCACTTTAGAGTCACTCAGAGAGAGGATTAATCATTCGGTCCGAATCAGATGTTTGAGCCGGTGCCAGGTATGACTGAATCCCAGAGCGCTGATTACAGAAAGGAGGCGTAATGAGAGGGCAGGGGAGGAGGTCTGAGTTTAGATCGAGCACATTTCAACACCCAGACTCCCAACAACTCAGAATAAACTGAGAAAACGAGAAGAAGAAAAAAAGAGCCAGTTCTCATACACCATGCACCTACGCTGCACTGTCAGGACACAGATCACAAATTATCATCAGTTTGAATCAATAACAATAGATATAAATGGCCATTTATTTATTACTTGTGTCTGAATATTTCCAGATGTTCCCTCAGTTATTAAAATGTCTCTGAAATAGTACGCGGATGCAAAATGTGGAGTCTGAAGCTCTTTACAGACGCAGAATGAAAGATTCTGCTGCTCTGGTTCTCTTGAAGAATAAGGCTAAGGATCATGGGAATTGTCAATTTAGCAGTTTTACACTCAGAGGGGCTGTGGGATTGCTCAGAGTTTCTCTCTGATAACTTAAGATCCAGATGTGTGATGACCAAAATCATTAATCTGGTTAAAATATACAGTTGAAAACGACCTGGGAATAAAAAGTCCATCATAAAAACGTGGCCTAAATCTAAGCGAGGTTCATGTGTGGTGAATTACACAACCACTGGATTGGCTGATCTGACTAGTTTTACTCAGACCAGAGGGAAAACTTTTATTTTGAAATCCAATTGTTTGTGTATCTATCCACACACAAACACTCCAACACACACACTTCTCTCTCCTCTCGGCCACTATCAGAGTTTTCTGGGTCACCTCGGTGAAACGCCCAGCTGACCCACATCCAGATGTGCTCCGGCCTCTCCACCTCTGCAACCTTCACTCGTTTCCTCCCCACTCGTCCTTGTCTGCCAACAGGAAGGAGGAAAAGGGAAGTGAATGTGATGCTGACGAGTGTAGAGCTTATCACCTCTGTAGTTAAAGGCCTGAAGCTACGGAGGACCAGAGATGTCTCTGTAAAAGTAATCAAGTATTTCCTAGATTTCAAATTTGAATAGAGACTGAAATTGGAATTAATATAAAAAAAAAACTAATTGTATGAACAATTAGAGATGTATTTATTAGCGCACACTTTCCTATTGTTTTATTTGCTCTCACTGACATTGTAAATATATGCACCTCTATGTGTGTGCGTGGGAGTTTGTACAGCTCTAGGCGGACTGCTGAACAGAATTGCGCATTGGGATTAATACAGTTGATCAATTTAAATCAAATTAAATCAAATCAAATTAATCCATAAATAAATAAATACTCTATCATTAATAATACTAAAATGTATCGATAAAAAGCTGATTAAATCATTACATAATGAATTTAGAAATATATGTATTCATTCATAAATAAACAGTATATATAGTAAGTGTAACATTTACATTGGTTAACTCTTCAACCAATCAGAGAGCTTGTTACATCCCATGGCTGATTGATTGGTTTGTTGGCTTATTGGTCCTGTTACATTATGAAATGCAGGAAATGCTTTATTATTTTTACTTTGACATCCTTGGTCTTCCATATATATCACCATCCATGTGTCAGATTCTGTCAGTGAATCGAGTATGTTTGTTAAATGGCTGCGCTCCATCTGACTGTTTGGCTATACGGTGGGAAATGTTGGTTTTATGTGGTTTTAACCAGCGGATGTTCAAACAGGAGCTGATGATGTAGACTGTGGTGAACTCTGAGATATGTGAAGCAGAGGAGATGATGTCAGTGATGGAGGAGGGTGAGAAGATTCAGGAGAGGATGACGACTTTCATTTCATTCCTGAACTGTTCCTTTGTTTCCTGAATCTCCCAGAGAGTAAAACCAAACCAGAGCTGGGAACAAAGACGAGCCTGAGTTTGTTTCTTGTTGTAGTTGCTGAGGTGAATCTCTGATGGAAACACAGGAAGGACGGGGCGTAGTCAGAGAGGAGGTGAGGCTGCCTGAAAGCTTCATCTGTGATGATGCTGAGGACGGGCCAGAGGTCACAGCCAGTCCCGTCTGTTAGAGAGGGAGCAGATGTAGGCCGGGAGCCATTAGGAGTCTATTAGTGACCCAGGAGCCAAATGTGAGTTTAGTAACTCGATACCTGAGCGACCACATGGACTTTATTGACCTGACGACACAAACGGTCACATGACCTGAGAGAGAAGCTGCAGAAACACTTTCCAACAACTTTCCAGACTGAGCCCGTAAATAAGTCACTATAATCAGTGAATTATAGGCAATTATAAACATGTGACGCACATAAAGAAGTTAAATTAATGACTGTGTGCAGAGACGAAGGGGAAAAACAGCTCATTTCTGATGATATCTGTGACTGAAATAATCATTTATAATCATGGGAAAATATTTAACAGTGTGTGGATGATGTTCCTAATAAAAAGGCATCAGTTCCCTCTTTGTGCAGCAATAATTACGTATTTATTTACTGTGGTCAACTCTCCCTCTGTTTGTTGGTGTGGAGAATCTGAACTCCACAGATGTTTTAACAAATATCTGGTCTTTGTTGTTTATTGTAAACGAAGCGATCCGATTGGTGTGTTTTCAGTCTTCTTCACTCTTGTTGACGATTAATCATGCGAGCAAAATACGGAAACATTTCTCCGGATGAGACTGGAAACAGTTTTGTGGAATTAGCTGAATTCAAACCAGAGTTAGGAAACATCAATAAATAAAAGTCTTTTAGATAAAGTTACAAAGCATTTTCACCAGTGAACAGATGTTGTTACAGGTCTTTGATCTGAGAGCTGTGACTGGACAAAATAAGATGTTGTTCCTCCCATATGTAGTCTAGATATATAAATATTAAATTATCTGTTCATGCAAAAATCTGCGTTATCTATGAAATCTACAAAATGAGTTGGAATTGGAGCAGTTTCACATACAGAGATGTTATGTATGTCTACTGTACTTAATATGTATGTTTATGGATGTATGCATGTAGACATGACATAAACATATATTCCTTCCAAAGTCCTGGTCAAGAAAGACTACACATAATTTGAAGATACATGGGAAAATTGAACAAGAAAAAAAATGTAATATTTGAAATTCTTATACCATATATACTGTACATTCCTTGAAGCAACTTACGTATTTAATTAAAAATATATATATATATATTTATACTATGAACACATATAGTTGCAATATGTTATACCTTATAGACGTCATATAGATAATGATGTATGTACATACAGATTAAACTATGAGTCAACAAAACTGTTGACCATATACAGTATATACACCATTACTGTAGGTGGTTTATATAACTTTATAAAATAAATACATAAAAAATGTTCCAAGCTTTTTTCTATAACATTGTTTAACATTGGTATAACATTTTGATTCTATTGTTTATGACCAGACTTTGTGATTGATATGCATTTATGTAACATATCAATGTAAGCACAAATACATACAATACATATTTGTATGGACTAGTCATATCAGTACAATCAATTATTCCAATTAGTCGAATTTCTAATCCCATTTGATAATTGCAGCCCACCATCAGGATGGAAATCGTCCAATCCGTTAGTAACCTTCTGAAAAATATTTAAACCTACCTATGAATATAGATTATATTATAGATCCAGGTGTGGTCTTCATATTTTCATGTGTCCTTTATTCAGAGGACTATCTGTCCAGAATATTATGTGCAATAAGAAACAGAGTGTTGTAGGTCTCCATGTCATGAAAAGCTTCCAGTGTTAGTGTAAATCAGGGCGTTTCCGTGTTTGGCTCGGCGTCTGTGGATAAATAAAAGCTTAACGCTGTTTGTAATAAATACAGTGATGTAATGTCGACACGAGGTGAAGCGCTCGTGTGTTTATCCTGCAGATAAACAACCTTCTGTCACTTCTCTTCGAGGCTCAGCAGATGTTTCAGTCTGGCCGGAGATCTGCCTCCTCACACTCACAGAGGCCTGAGAGACGGCAGTGAGTCAGGGATCAGTGTTGTCTGTTACAGGACGAATGTTTCTCATTTAAAGCTTTTATTGTTTCCGAACCGCCAGTGACGAAGGAAGTCATCTGTGGCGGAGCGGATTTACAGTGGAAAAGTCAGAGTTGAAGCGATTAGTGTCGTCAGTTTTCAGCAGTGTGGGGGATTTTCTTTTGATTTTGCACACAGCTCTGAGGACTCTCACTGAGAATCACAGATATGAAAGTTTTATATTTTATTGGATGGCTGCAACAAAAGTCGATCCATAGAAGTGAATTCAAGACCTAATTCCCATGAATGACCAAAAAGAGGCGGGGCTTCT
The DNA here is from genome assembly GCF_905171665.1 of Trachurus trachurus. Classification (NCBI taxonomy): domain Eukaryota; kingdom Metazoa; phylum Chordata; class Actinopteri; order Carangiformes; family Carangidae; genus Trachurus; species Trachurus trachurus. The sequence goes on from NC_139897.1 coordinate 28,923,747, forward strand.
TGAACTGAGACTTCATTCCCTGTTGTTTCTGATTGGCTGTTTTGTTTCCAGTAGCAAAGACCTGAAATAAACAATTTTCATCACTTGCTCATTTCATTAACCTTTTATCATCCATCCTCTCGTGTCCAGGCTGACGGCTCAGAGGAGCATCGAAGACGCCGAGGAGGTGGAGAGGGAGCGCCGTCGAAGAGCTCGAGAGGCGTCACGCTGGAGAAACAGCGGCTCGACCCCCGGGGAGTTGTCACTGGAGAACGAGACGCCGACCGAGGAGAATGTGTAAGTTCAGACCTTCTCCTTCAACCTGTTCGGTGTGGTTTGTTGGTTTGGTTCAGGAACCAGACCACCTGGAAAGGCCAATCTTGGTCCAGTACCAGTTGACCCACATGAAATGATTAGATTAATGATGAAACGATTTTTGCTGTTAGAGTTGTAAAACCCACGACCAAGATAGTCATACATTCCCCCTTTGGACCTCCTTCAAGGACTATGGGTGTCCATGGACCTCACTTTGAGAGATCTAGATCCTTATGTGTCCGGATAAAAAAGTAACATCAATGAAAAACAACAACCTTGGAGATGTGACATGATTTCACTGGGCATTATTAATTAAAGTCTAAGTGGCTTGAAGAATCTTGGTCTCGGTCCTGGTCCTGGTTTCATGCTAAAAGATTAAAAGATGCAAATACAACATCAGTGTGGTTGAATTCCTCATCCATGTGATCATGGGAACTGAGGAAGTTATTAAGTGCTGAACATTATTCACTCACTCACCTCGTGTCCAACGACTTCCTGTACGAGCTGTTAACTGTGCGACTGGATTTTTGTCCTGTTGATAATTTTTAACGTTTGTCATCACGCCCCCCCACTCCCACCCTCGAGCTGTGAAACCAGAGGCTCGATGTGCTGCTGCTGTGCCCTCGCTGGTTTTACAACTCTTCACGGACGTCTGGTTACTTAAAGCAAATGTTTCCATTGGGAAAAGCTGCAAACAACCTCTTGGCTCCCCCGTCGTGTTGACGTGAAGACGAACACACAGCTGCCTTTTCATTACACAACCTCAGAGGAATGTTTACTACAAAGCGTCTCGAGGGAAAACCACCGCCGTGTCAAAGCTTGTGGCGTTTCGGCCGACTTATAATCTCACAAACTTAATTACAGGTTGCGCCTCCGACACCTTCACCTCGCCATCACATCACAGCCTCAGCTGGTCTGAGGCGCGAAGCCGCTGAGCTCTGTAATTGACAAAAGGTTTTCTCTGTTGGAGACGCAGCGGTGATGTAATGCTGTTTTGAAATCCTCTTCTGGTAAACTTGTTGCATGGTTTCCTGCCTCGAGGAAGGTCAGAGGTCAAGTCTGGATACACAGATGTTGGTTGACACGACATCAGTCCTTGCTAGAGGCCCGAGGGGTTTTGAGAAGGGTTTAATTAAAACCAAACACGGATGTTTCTAGGTTTTGTCATGGATGGACCAACAGTTTGTCAGTAATACCGTTTTTGTTTCTGTTGACTCTCAACTCCAAACTCTCTCACTTCCTGCTAGAGATGTAAAACTTCAGAAACAGCTCACAAATGTGTTTAAATTGCTTTTAGAAACAATGAAGATCCATAGCATAGAAGAACAAGACATATAAGTGATTTTAGTGGTGATACAGTCAGATTGGTGTTTTGGTCTTTTAATGGCTTTGAAGCTCAGAGTGAGCTGCTTCATTGTTGTCACCTTGGCAGTGCTTGACTCCGCCCCCTAGCTCATGGCTAATCCATAAATGATCAAACAGTCTGGGGTCGAGACTTGGTCCATGATGGTTTCCAATAAGCAGTTGACCAGTTTGGGTAATATCCTTTTACTCAAACTGGCCACAACCCATTCATTAATTATGCAAAAGTTTAACAGGTGAGCTATATGTAAACAGTTGTTATTAAGCAGGAAATAAGCCGTAGAGAAAAAAACAGTTGTGCAAGGTTGCAAATGTGTTTCTTTCTGCTGTGAAGTTGGACATTTTAACATGGGAGTCTATGGAGAATGGCTCACTGCTCGAGACTCAATCTAGTGGTCATTTGAAGAACTGCAGTTTTTGTTACTCAATAGTTCAGCCTTGGAGGTTGCCATGCGATTCTGAAGCAGTTATTTTCTAACCGCTGCACATGAAACTGAAGCACATTACTGTTTAATCTGGAAAAAGTTTATTTCTTCCCAAAACTCATCATCAAACACATCAGAGCCTCGGCTGAACAGGTGACGACTTTACTGGTCAAACACAAGAAGCAGAAACACGACGGCTCGTTAGGGTTGATTAGCTGCTGAGAGACCAGGCACAGAGACTCCCATCATGCAGCGGGGCGGGGGGACTCTGCCCACCGGCCAGGCGTCTTAATCATGTGGGGAATGCTGAGTGAATTCCTTTCTGCCAGCTCCTGGAAACACAAAACACACTTTGATTACTTAAATCGGCAGGGGGGGAACAGAGGGAGACACTGTGCTAATGGCAGGAAAGCTGTCTAATGATAAATTAAATTAATCAACAGTTAAATTTATATTTATCACTCGAATGGAAGCTGAAGGATTTAGATGACGCGGCGTGCTGCAGAGATTTCCTCTCAGCTGTTTGGTGACGGCTGCAGACGGAGGCAGCTGGAAAACGGAATCACTCAACACGTCGTCTGTTCAGACCACAACAACGTCAACATACTGACCCGACCCGAGCTTCACCGTAAACTTCTGATGTGTCACACTGGAACAAATGAACACGATGAGGAGCAGGTTTCAGGTTCAATCTCAGGTCATTTCATCATCATGTGGTGAAACTTTGACTTCTGGTCCGGCTCAGGTTTGGGGAAGACTTTGTCATCAAATGTAATTACTGTAATGAGGAAATTTTGCCCTTTTCCACCTCAGTCCATTGTGAAGAAAAAAACAGGATCAGTGTTTTCTTGAGGTATTTGAGTCTTTATTTGTGTTGCAGACACAAGCAGTACAGTAAGATGCAGTAGTGTTGTAAACTAATGGTCAATAATGGACAAATTGAGGAGACTTTCCAGGAAATGCCCAAAGCTTCCACTGTGGCAGATTAATTACAACTCTGGTCTGTTGGGAGTAATGGAGGAAATGGGAACGTTAATGTACCGTTACCAAATCCAGGATCTGGATGGATGGACAAGTCAACACAACATGACATAGACACAACATTATCCTTTGTACAGCACTTTGGTGGACTGTGGTGCGTTAAAGTGCTTTATAAATAAAGTTTGAGTGGTATGGTATGGTATGGTATGGTATGGTATGGTATGGTATGGTATGGTATGGTAACATGAGACTCAATGGACAACAATCCATTTCCAACCAACATTGGTTTCTAACCTTAAGGAAGAGGTGACATTAACTGATCCATGATCTTTTCTCAAACAATTTTCTTCCTCCAAGACAAGATTGCAAAGATCCAGCCCCTAAAACAAACCCTTCACTGTTGCGATGGAAGACTTAGGCAATGTTATCTAACTCAATGTCTCATTGATAATAGAACATAAAGGTTACCTCTCAAATTTGGCAGGACAAGTGATGCACTCAGGTCCAATAGGGTTGGGTGGTACAGATCCATGTCCATACCAGGTTTGAAATCAGGGTATTGTGCTAAAGGTGCTGTATGTCGTCATCTGAGTGGAAAAGTTCTGTACAAGACCAATTTTATTATGGTTTTCTCAGCCAACATCCTGTAATCTTGTATCTGACTTCATACAAAAAACAAAACTGTGATCATTACTCCTGTTATAAATAAATCTGCAAACCAAACATGCAGAAGAATCCCAGACACATTACCGCATGTGTTTCTGGACAGTTTCCACTTCCTGTTTGCACTGTCTGGTTGTTATTTCAGCTGAACCAGACTCCAATCGTCCATCAGCACCGCGCTCGACTCTAAATACAGTGCATGCACAAACCTTCAGCTCGATAATGGACTATTTTAGAGTATCCTTCGACTGTGATGCTTGGCCACGAGTCCAGATTACTTTAATAAAGTCTGTCCCCAACACTGACTCCCCCACCTTCTGTTGCCAGTCTAAGCCTGTGTTTACTGAGGCGCTGAAGGCCTTGTTATAAAAATCTCTTAATGCCTTTTGACGGACAGAAGCTGAAACAATCACCTCTGGTTATTATGTGAAAACTGCTGCTGAGTCACATCACTGAAACTCTGTCAATGAGTCCTAACTGTCGTGTCCTGTCTCGTCTTTCCTCAGGTACGACAGCGACCTGAAGCCGAGCAGCTACCCGTCTCTGGAGGAGGACGAAGGCTTCAGCGACTGGACTCAACGCAGAGAGAGACGGAGGCAGCAGCGTCTGCAGGAGCTCAGCCAGGGAGGCGAGGAGGACGAAGACGAAGAGGAGGACGCCGTAAATAAAGCTGCGCCCGCCGCCAAGACCGTCCAGAAGGCCGTCCAGGCCTCCGTCACATCCTCCAGCCGACTCCAGAGACAGGAGCCGGAGGAGAGGGACCGGACCAGGGTGGAGCTGGAGAGGAGGAAGGAGCGGGAGGAGGCGGTGAGGAAGGAGAGAGAAAGGGAGGAAGAGGAGAAGAGGAAGAGGGAGGAGGTGATGACCCGGAGGAGGGAAGAGATTCAAAAGCCAAAAACAGAGGTGAGGCTCCTTCACCAAACAGCTGAGATAAGTCTCAACTTATTTAAGGCAAATAATGTTTATTTATCATCATTGGAGACAAATCTGAGTCAAGTTCAGAGGAATTTGAAACCATGGCAACAATTAACAATCAAATAAACTCTTGTGTCATTTCAAACTGTTTAATGTTACTCAAGAGAAGTCTAAAGGGTAAACGATGAAAGACAAATCTGAGGCAAGTCCCAAATCTTTCTGATGAGTCATTGTCTTGAGTTAAGTACAGTAATGATGAGTCAGACAGTCTCAAGTCATCAAGGACAAGATCTAAGCAACTGGGAAATGTCTGTGTCCAGTCCCAAGTTATTAGAGACAAGACAAAGTTTAGTTTCCACAGAGAAGCCCTGAGTCGTTCAAGACAAATTTAAGTTGGGTGTATAGTAAAGTTAAGGCTAAAGGATGAGGACGAAGACACGGACAAGTCATGGGTCAGGTGATATGACAAATCTAGGTCAAGACTCAAGTTATCGAAAATAACTGGACTTCTTTTTGGTTCTTGAACATCTTCTGAAAGTCTTCTCCAGAGGCCATTCAGAGACGTTTTTACCTCCCTTTCAAAAAAGCCCGTTCAAGAACCAAAAAGAAGCTGAAAGTTGACCAAAGGCTTCTTCCTTTGGACACTGTACATGAAGTGACCACAATGACCTAGATGACTGAGATCCTTCACAGAGTCACTTACTGAATCGTTTGAGTCAAAAAGAGTCAAGCCTTGAATAATCCAAGACCAAGATCAGCCCAGACCAAGTCTTAAAACTTTTGAAATGAGTCTCGGTTTATTCAAAACAAGTCTCAAGCCAAGTCCATCAGGGAGAGATCAAAAAACCAGATGGTCATGGTTCAGGGTCAATGGGTCATCCAACTGTGACAGTGGTGGTCCTGTCACTATGCCTCCAATTGATCATGTGCCCTGGCTACTTGGCCAAGGGGATGTCCCTTTGGGTGACTGGCAAGCGCGCATGACTCTTACCCGGGAGGTGTGGGTTCAATCCTCTTCACCTTGCCACACAACAGTCTGAAGGTAGTTGGTTCAATCTCAACCCCTGAAGTTTCCTTGGGCAAGATACTGAACCCCAAACGTCCCCTGATGGCTTTTCCTTCGTAAAGTACCATGAGTGGTCAATAAGAATGAACCAATCAGATCAAACAGGAGTCCAGCAGCTCAACAGGACATCATCCTTCAAACACTCATGATGATCTTCATGTCTCTTCATTCTTCCTTTGTCCAGGTGGAGAAGGTCAAAGTCTCCTACACATCAAAGGTTTTTCTTCACCAGGAGCCGAAACACAACAACACCAACGGAGACGCAACAAATGAGGAGGTGACATCATACATCAGCAAGACAAAGAGATCCACCAGGTGTGTAGAGTCTTTTATTCCATCGCCATTTATCTTTGTTAAAATGTTTTAACTGTATTTGTTGGTACAGGAGCAGATAATACTTTTAGGAAGACCTTGATCACAGCTCCTTTAGTCCAGATCCTGGTCATGAATCAAACTTTACCTTCACCTCCTGTGGTGTACGCAGCAGGTCCACGGAGCCCGAGGAGGCGGAGGCCATCCTGGAGACGGAGCAGCGTCTGGAGAAGATCCGACGGAGCCTCCAGGTGAAGGAGAACCAGGAGATGGAGCAGCTGAGGCACCGACAGGCCGAGGCCGAGCAGGAGCTGGAGGAGCTGAAGAGGAGGAGGGAGGAGAGACGCCGAGTCCGGGAGGAAGAGGAGCGCCGCAGGGAGGAGGAGGATCAGCAGAGGCTGGCTAAAGAGGAGGTGTGGGAAAAACAAGATGAGGAGTCGCTTAGATATTTACAGACAGGATGTCCGTGAAGGTTCTCAGTCATCCAGGTCATCTTATTCTTTTGGAGTTGCAGTAAAAAGCAACTGGACTTCTTTTCTTTTCTGCTTCAAGAAAGAAAAGAAGTCAAGTTGCTTTTTACTACAATTCCACAAGAATTACAGACAGGATGATTTTAACTGAAATACAACAGATCGTTATTTAAAGTAGTTTTATGAACCACTGTTGTCTGTTCCAAACAACCTCAATGACTTTGTTAAAGCTCAATGAAATTATCAAATGATGCATAAAAAACATTCAAGGTGTTTTCAAAAGATCTTGAGTTACTACAACAAAGTCAGGATTGACACTTACTGTATTAAACATCTGGCATCTTCTGCCTCGTGGATTCAGTTTTATGATGCATGGGACAATGAAACATTAGGAGTTTGTCTGGATCTGAACGGTGTTTGTGATGCGACTGCAGGAGGAGAGGAGGCGGATGAAGGAGGACATCGAGAGGAGGAGGATGGAGGCAGCAGAGAGGATGAAGAGCCTGAGCACGTCCAGCGTGGACGGAGACGAGATGTTCAGTCCCATCAGCCCCAAAACTCCCACACACAAGGTGAGACGCACCTGCAGAGACCGAGACGTCAACAAGTTATTTATACACATACTGTATGTTGAAACTGTGAGCATCACACAGCTGCTTCCTGGTGCTGCTCAGACGGTTTACACAGTGAGATCATTGGTTGAGCAGCAGTGGACCAATAAATCTCCAAACTCCATTTTAATTATTATTATGATTCCAGATTAAAGGACTTTTTTCTTTCTTTGAGACATGAATTACGTTTTTGAACCAGAGAGAAAAGCAAAACCACAGAGTCCATGAAGTATTATTTTGCTCACGTAGTGTGGAGAATTATAACCGTCAGCAGCAGCTACAGCAACGACGTCATCTGCTCCCTGTCGGTCACATTTTCTGCTGTTTCTCAACTTTATTTTACAATTTAGAAACAAAGAAAACAAAATTACATATTCACATTTTTGAAGTCTTTAGATGTCCAAATTTTTCACAAGACTGAAAGAAAACAGACTCTTGTCTATGGAGGACTAGGGATGTAATAGGAAAGTATTTTCTTATTTTCACAATTTAACATCCATTAGAAACAGGAATTGTGAAAATTGTATTCTTTAGTTGAAAGATTAATCCATCAAGAAATGTTTTAACAGTGAAAATTGGTTTACACTAGGAATACATGCATTCATTAACTCTAGCTGCCTATAGGCCTTTAATGCTGCTGAAACCTGACTGGTTAGTTCCCCAACCAATTAGAGAGCTCGTTATACATCCCATGGTTGATTGTGATTCTGCTCTGAAAACAAAAAACAATAATGGGAGTGATGAGGTTTGTGATGTATTTTCTCTGTAACTTCCTCTGATTTGACATTTCAGAAGGTCAAGAGTTCAACTTTAGCTCAAGGGGTTTCCTCAGTGTGTGTGTGTGTGTGTGTGTGTGTGTGTGTGTGTGTGTGTGTGTGTGTGTGTGTGTGTGTGTGTGTGTGTGTGTGTGTGTGTGTGTGTGTGTGTGTGTGTGTGTGTGTGTGTGTGTGATGTTTGACCTTTGAGGTCAGAGAAAACACTGATCCTGAGCCTCAGGCTGCTAACAGAGAAAATTAAATTAAAGTTTGACTAACATGTGACAGTGTCTGTTATGGCAAAGAGCTGCTGAGGGTAAACAAAGGAATACAGTATACATTAATATATATCAAGACTGGAGTGTCCAGGTGTTCCCTGAACACAACACTAAACAAAATGAAAAGGAACCCCGAGACGCAAAAATCAGTTTCAAAGACTTACTAAGTAGAAAAAATGGGGCTAAATTGACATTAAACAAGCCGGTCTGTTGTTATTCAGGGAAATATGGTTTTAAAAAGCACATTCCCATCATGCTCTGCTCGTGCCTTCAGAGCGGAGCTTAGGGTACGGCTTTGATGAAGGCCAGCAGACCCGGCTCTGTTTGTCTTGGATCGGGTCGTAGTGGTCTGTGGCCCGACGCAGAGCCGAGCTGCAATTAGAGCTTTTCTGAAGCGAAGCAGCGACACGGAGGAAAACTTCCTGTGTTCATCAGAGAAATGACCTCACACTTCTTCTTATTTTTATTTTTATTCGTCTTTCAGATCACAGAGAGGACGGAGTCCCTGAACCGCTCGCTGAAGAAAAGGTGAATATCCTGATTGATTTTTACAACTAATAGCAGATCATTCAGTCATTTTAGTGACATTTCCCTGAAACATTCATTGAATCAAGAAACAAGTCCAACTTTTGGACAAACATTAAAACTTATACAGCTAAGGACACTGAGGATAAATTTGAGAAAGGGACAAAAACATGTATTAAACCAGTGTTAAATCAAATGTAAACAGGAAGTTACAGGATATTTCCAGTTTATTTTCTACATGACATTTATTGTGCACTGATGTTGCACCGATGCAGACTTAAATTAAAATAAAAACAACTTTATCGGGTTAGCAACATAAAAACTGATTCGTACCTGAAGTAAACGTATAGAAATGGCTGACTGCATGTGCATCTACACCTCAAATAAAAGAAGTCAAGATAAAAGTCAAGATCCACTTTCCATTAATTAATTATCCAAAATGACTTTAATTTCCTGAACTCCAAAGTGTTGCTGTCCTCATAAAACGTTTAAAGGAGGTGCAGCTACTGTCGTGTTCAAACTGTTCACTTTCTGTAGTTTGCTGTTGTGGTTGGACTGTCCCTGCAGGCCACCGTACTCTCCAAAACCACAACCCAAAGATTGAGAATGCGGAAAAAAGACCAATTAGTGTTTGTAAATGAAGCGTTTAAATAACATCAGTCCGATTTCCTTTTGCAGTTTTGAGGCAAATTATTCAGGAAATGACAAATGGTTTGTGTTTCCATTGAGTGGTGTATATATCTAAGAGCCAGAACTTTTTCAAGCAACAGTCCAAAACCTCCAACACTCAGTTCACAATGATATCAAAATCGACTTATTCCACTAGAGTTTCTCTGGTCGGATCTTCAGCCTTCGTCAGTCTGAGGGTAAAGAAGGTCAGAGGTCACCACCTCTTCACCTCTCCCACCGCTTCGCCCTCCTCTGAGATTTACAGCTCTTCTTAACCGTGTCCAGATGCAGCAGCGTTTCTGTGCTGTCTCTGGTGGTTGCTGAGGTCCGGCGGCTCCAGGCAGTCTGCTGCAGGTAGTTACCAGCTCCACGGAGCTCCCAGCTGGAGCCCAGCCTCTGTTTGCTGTGCTGCTGTTATTGTAGCGGGAACAGAGGCCGTGTTCAGAGGAGGCATGAGGCCAGCAGACAAAACCTTTGACTCCAGCAGCGTTAATGCCTCCGACCAGCAGTCAGCAGCTTTTTAAAAAAAAATCTTAAACCTGCAATAACTCACTGCATGTTGTTACTTTAGATCTTTTTTAGTCAATGCATCTCGAGTTTGTTCAGAGCAACATGATCGCTCTCAGTCCGGCTTCTTTTTGGTCTTTTAGCTCAGTGTTTGGTCTCCACCCCCTCCTCAGGGAAACCCGGTTCTTAGAAGCTGCTTAATGTTCCCCAGCTGTTCTCTGACTGAGTCTATGATTGGACCTGCAGAAGATTTATCGGGAACTGCAGTCACAGCCTTTTTGTTGTCGGCCTTCTGCCACTCAAACTAGTTTCAGCTGACACCTTGTTTATCCGGAGCGATGGAAGATATTCCCCATTTGTGTGAAATTTTGGCTCAGGCTGACCTTAAAGGTGTACAGAAAAGAAAATTGAATTTGAGCCCACTTTGGGTGATAAAATTAATGTGATAACTCATCTTTCAGACGTTGTAGGCCAAACTTTGTGCAAAATTCTATTTTTGAGTAAATCCGGGATGAAAGTGTGTATTTTTTTTTTCGCATTGGATAATGCAGGTGCACGGATTATACGTCAGCCTGTACACGATTCACCAGCCACTGATATTGGATCCGTAATCCGTCATTCAACGTCTGAGACACGCACACACACACGGAGCTCGGGCTCGCCCCAAGCTTTGAATATCCCGCCCGCTCGATAACGACCAATCAAATTCGTTTTCCTCACTCGGGTAAACTCGTGTTGCCGCTCGTGACAACTCGGCGCGACAAACAGGACAAACGGCCATTTCTGTACACCTTTAATCTTTGACATTGGACCAACAAAATCTAATGAGATCATCTTCAAAACCAAATGAATGGTTTTGCCAATTTTGAAGAAGCTCCATGAAGGTGTTTCTGAGATATCAGGTCCACTTCAATCAGACAGATGGATAGATGGAAAAACATATCAGCTCTGGTTTCATCAAACTTTTCATCAAAGTTTCTGATTTCATTATAGACTGTAAATTAAGATGGATGTAGTCCAGGAGGTTCAGTTAAGAGTGGGCTGCTGCACTGTCGCCATCTTGGCAATGTTTTAACTCCCAGCTCATTAAACACTGGTCAAAAAGGAGCTCCATATCTGGAGCTGAGACTTCAGTTCATGATGGTTTGTGAGAAGAATGAAAGAATTTAGCCAAATAGAGATCAAAGTTGTTTCTGTATCAGGCTGTAAACACATGTTTATTTAACATGGGAGTCTATGGAGACTGACTCACTCTAGTGGTCAGGAGAGGAACTGCAGCTTTTATCACTCCTGTCTTACAGGCTGGCGTTTGGTTTTACCTTTGTTTCTCAGCAGACTATGCAAAAAGACTTTTTTTCCTATGGAGTCAACCTTCCCAGATTTCTTGCTAATGGACTGATGGAAGGAAACTTCCCCCTTTAACTTTAATTGTATTGCTGCAGGTAAAACTCAGAGCAGACTGAGTCACACCTTCCTAACAGTGAGAGGAAACAGCTCATAAACTCTGTAGATCCAAACGTGTCAGGTCAATGATGTCATTCCTCCATCGGTCATCATTACATCATTAGTTATCAACCTCCTCTAAAAGAGAGCGATGGAGAGCGATATCAGACATGTTGAAACAAGTGATTTTAAGATGATGGATGATGTTTCCTCCCCCCACCCACCCGGTGTGAGGTGGATGACCTCATCCGGCGGCACGGCTCCTATCTGGAGCTGTAAAAATCAAAACAATAAAAATGTGCGGGAGGAGAGTTTTGGTGTTCAGAGAACGATGATGATGGCGGAGAGGTTTTAGTTTGGACAGCTGGGTGGAAGAATGAAAACTCTCATGGATCTGCAGAGACCCAAGACAAAAACACTTCAGACTTCAAAACCTCCATTTATTTAGACTCAAACCCCCGGATCTGAGTCAGAGTCTGGACTCCTGGAGCCCACATGTGCCGGTCTGACCCGAAAGCTTCCTGGTTCTGATCGAGGCGTGAACAAGTGAAACCGAGGAAACAAAGAGAAACACATGAAAACACTTAATTCACTGTCTCATTATATCACTTGACTTAGAGGATGTTGGTCGACTAGGTCTAATTTACTGCAGCAGTTAATTTACAGGGTGATTAAGTTAAATCTAATTATAATGGAATTTGATTGATTTTCTGTAAATGAATCAAAACTGTAGACACAATATCTCAGCAACAACTTGACTAAACTTCTCCACATTTGGTGCAAACATTCCCACGGACTTAATTATGAACTCATTTGAATTTTGTGGTCAAAGGTCACGCCTTCATGGTGACATCATAGAAAAAACACATATTTGCAGCCATACTGAATGAATTAAACACAGATAACGACACAACTAAACTCAAATAGACAGTTAAGTGATGGACATTTTATATTCAACTGGTTAAAGATCATAATATCACATGTATCTCAATGCTGTAACACGTACAGTAAGAGGAGATTGTGACAGTACAGCCATGTAAAATAGTAAGACGTCACCTTAAAGCCCCTACAAAGAACTTTTAACTGGATTTGCAAAAGTCTCTGGTTTCTGCTGATGTCTATGTAGATAAGCGTCTTTACAGCAATACGTGCTAGAGCTCTCGGGAAATTCAGTCTTCATTCCAGGAAAACACTACCACTTTTGTCCACAGGGGTCGCCAAAATCAACACAAAATGAAAGTTCTTTGTAGGGGCTGTAAATATTTGGTTTTTACATTATCTGTCATCTAAAAATATATGCATCTGCATATGCAGATATATTTAATGAGTCCTGCAGTGGGGCATGTTTTTGGTTGTTGGAGGCTGAACTGAAGGCGTTTATCTCTTCAGGAGGAATTTAAGGGAGAAATCAGGGTTTGTGAGGGTGACAAAATTCAATATCACACTGAACTGAACTGACTCCAGATCTGTTGTTGCTTTGTGTGAAACAGTAACAGCTTCAAGAAAACGCAGCCACTCGTCCTGATGCCCAAGATCGACGACAAGCTGGAGCAGTACACCCACGCCGTGGAGGTCAGACCACACACACACACACACACACACAAACACACGCATATACATGCTGTTAGCTTTCCTGCTAATCCCTGGTAGCCTTTTGAAGAGTGATGTGCTAACTCCAGTTTGCAGGTGGAGAAGCCGATTAGCTGCTATTTTAGCAACTTGCAAACGTAGCTGTAAATATTACAGGGTCCAGTCAGATGACAGTATTAATATAGAACCTAAACCTGATTTGAAATGTACTTTTATACACTATGGGACCTTAAAATCACTGACTTCAATGTGATATATTTCCCAAAATGTGGCTTGTGTCCTTTACCGTGTTTCCTGCTGCTGATGTTCACTTGACCTTTTGACCCTACATTGTTTTTGAGCCGGTTGCAGATGGTTTGACCTTTTTTTGTGTGTGTGCTGGAATCACAAATCTCTGCAGCACCTGGGCGGCGACTTCACAGCTCTGGTGGTTTTATTTCTGTAATGTTTGTGCAGTGGTGCAGATCCACGATGGGAAAACCCGTCGTTCAGAGTCTTTTATTCTCGTCTTTCCGTTCCCTGTTGTCACTTGTCGCCTCAGGCTGATTAACAGCAACAGTGAACATGACCTCAGGTTAACTCCAGCTGCTTTTATGAGTGAAGCCGTTTAAAAAAACAAAAAACAGGTTTGACATCAAGCGCAATAAAGACACTGAATTACAGGCATGAAGAAGAAAGAACAGTCCCACCATACATCTTAGGGCTGAGATGATATATTGATGTACTGTATGTCTTTATACTAAGCACTATGCAAACTTTGTATGGAAGTCCAGGTTGCCAATATTGAATCAAACATGTGCACATCTGTGTGCTCAGGGTGTCTTCATAATTAAGCTACACACCATGCACCAATGCAGTGATTGATGACAATGTGCAATATAAACCTAAAACCTTAAATAAATAGCAATAATACTTTTTTTTAATATTACAGCTTGATGATTTATGTCAACAACATATGACTGTGTTTAAATATCAGCAAAGAGAGTGAGAGTTAAAAACAATTAATGGAGAAAAAGATGGAAAAAATATCAACAAGAATAAATGGAATAAAAGTAAAATATTACAGTTAGTCCAAAAAAATAAACTGAGGTTCATGAATTTAAATGAAGCAAAGATTTATTTGGAGAAAATCCAAACTAAAGAAGACAGCATCTTCTTAAACAACATTTTGTAACGTTACATTACCTGAACATAAGACGAATCCAGTCTCATTGTTGTTGTTGTGCAGAACGCTCAGGAGGCCAGGGCAGCGAAGGCATCGCTGACCGACCTGCCCAGCTCACCTGAGGTCGTCGCCCACAAGAAGAACCTGTTTGAGGCCGGAGAGGCCTGGAGTCAGAGTCCAGGCAAAGGAGGAGCAACCTGCAAGGTGACAGAACCTGTCAGGGACCAGACTACTTCCCGCACCAACACAACATACAACAGACCCACACGGACAGAACCTATAGGTTTTAATATAGGTTTAAATATATGTGGCATACATAAAATCGGCCGTTTTCATATGCTAATATATATGGTGCATATATGCAGCATACTGTATATGCACAGATAAACTGCATATAGGTTTCATATACAGTATGCGCATATATCCTCATGAGGATATATATATATATGCGCACATGAAACCTCTATGCAGTTTATCTGTGCATATATGCTGCAAATATATTAGCATATATGCATATATATGAAAACGGCCAATTTTATGTATGTCACATATATTCAAACCTATATTAAAACCTATAGGTTCTTTCCATGTGGGGACTGTGGAGACTCCCAGTGGTTTCACTAATGGATGACACTCAACTGTCATGTTGTCACATGACAACATGTTGTCACATATCTGTCTTGTCCAGATGTTGAGTTAAAATTAACTTTGTTTGTGTGTGTGCGTTTTGTCTCATAATGCAAAAACAAATAGGTTTTGTTACGTAATCTGGGCCAGGTGGGTGGGCGGGGCTTGTAGTGACTGCTTTGTGGTGACATCACAAAGTGACAGGAAGTCCTAACGCTTTGTCTCTGTCTCAGGACACTGATGGTCTGAAAGTGGGCGTGGCCAGCCTGATCACCCAGTGGGTCAAAGGCCCCAATGACGGCAGCAGACAGTCGCCCGGCAAACCAGCAGTAAGTTATTAACTGTCACCATCAAGTTATTTTTCTTCTATCACATGGAGAGGTTTAAAAGGTTTAAATCTGTTAAGTTTGTAAGTTTTTCAGGTGAACAAGGTTTTTAAAATCCTGAGCCAACTGTGGTGTGATGTGTTCAGGTGCAGCTTTGTTTGTAAGTTTGTGATCTGAGGTTTCCTCCTTGTGGAGAAACAAGGTACAACAGCTGAAAAATTAGCTTCTTCAATTGCTGTAGTTGGTGGTTTAACCTGTTTAACTGCACTCAGTGAAAATATAAACACAGAACATTTTAGGTTTTTAACCATTTCTGACCATGTTAGTGACACCACTGTCACAATGAAAAAAATCCAGGAGCAAAAACAACAGTGTTATATTCATAATACTTTTGTTCAGTGTGTTTCAAATTAATCACAGGGATATTTAAAAGCAGCTTGGGAAATTCTTGTGCTGCTTGTTTGGATTGATTATTGATCTATTTATCAGGATGTGAAGCCTGGAGACGTGATGCAGAAGAAGAACATGTGGGAGATCATCGGAGACTCGTCAGGGAGGCAGAAAGCCAAGGTGAAGAGAAACACATCAAACTTCTTATTTCAATCATTCTTAGCATCACCTTCATCCTGACATACTGTATGTTATCTAAATATGATGACTCCTCTCACATTTTGCAGGACTAAAGTGAGAGTATATAAAATGGCAGTGGGACAGTTTATGGATCTTATAAAATGATCATCTACAACAGATGGTTTCAGGTCTCAGATCATCAAACTGAACATTTTCTCTGTGTTTTCTCTGCTCAGAACTCAGCAGCTGGTAAAAAATACAAGTTTGTCGTCACTGGTCACGGCAAATACGAGAAAATCCCTATGGACGACGAAGACGGAGCGGAATTCACCAATGGGAAGTCCGGTAAGACGACAGTCACACGATGGTCGATTTATAGTATACAATAACAATAGTTTTGTTTTTATTCCAAAGGGATGAAGATGAATTTTTAGTGTTTGTACATTTGATTTCCCGATTCCCGGTTAAAACATCAAGTATAAAGAGTTTTTTACTTTACTTTAATCTTCAAACCAAACTCTTGCTCAACTTTATATCCAGCGATAAATATGACCAAGTTGTGTATAAAATAAAATACTTTGTCAACAGTATACAATATTATTTAATAATATATTAAAAGGGACCATTGACTATTTCATTACATTTTGCTTTATTCCTTAAATAAAGGACAGATAATTAATTTAGATTAAAAAAAACAGGACAGAGCTGAGGTGAATCAGCTATGTGTGAGTTTCCACCTGACAACAAACGACTCAGACGTTCTCTGCACTTATTTAATGAAAATGGTAGAAATGTTTAAATGAAATTGAGTCAAACTTTATTTGTAGCTCCTTTTCGTGCAGAACACAGTGCTTCACATAAGGAAAAAACACAGTTCAAAGTGCTTCACTTAAAATACAACGTGAGTGGTGATAATAAAACACAGTAGAGGTGATGAAGCTGAAACAAGTCAAAGTTGGTTTGACCATGTAAAAGCTAAACTGTAAAATAAAAACAGAATATACAGAAATATTGGGAAGATTTTTCTGTATTTACCTATTATTCTGGTTTTTGTAGTCTGTATCATTATTATTTTACATTTAAATAAAAACATTTTAAAGGGTTTGTAATCCTTATTAGTTTCATTATAAAACAAAAAAAAAGAAAAAGATTTAAATAATTTGATTTATG
This sequence comes from Trachurus trachurus, assembly GCF_905171665.1. Classification (NCBI taxonomy): domain Eukaryota; kingdom Metazoa; phylum Chordata; class Actinopteri; order Carangiformes; family Carangidae; genus Trachurus; species Trachurus trachurus. Next base: position 28,940,471 of record NC_139897.1, read on the forward strand.
ATCCTTTACTCATTATATTGCATCTTTAAAATAAATAGTCAAAGTTTAGGACTAGTTTATAGCCATTTGTTTATCAGTTTTTATGGTTCTCTAAAAGCCAAAATACAGAAGAAAAAACTGACATATCAAAATTTTACATTAATGACAATATTTTTCAACAATTTATATTTTTTTTAACATTGAAATAATACACTGATAATTGTTAAATAGACAATGAGTGATTGAAAAAAAACATTGATGCAAACAATCAAATTCCAATTCTTGTTTTTGCATCTTAGTTTTTAACATTTCAGATTCACAAATAAATAAAATCTAAGGGGAAACTGAAAGTGTCACCAGGGTTTGATTCTCTCACAGAAAATCTACCCACTAAAGTTTTACAGTACATTTCCCCAAACTGCAGCCACAATCCCAACACACACATTCAAAATCATTAGAAACAACATTAGAATAAAAAAACAAACAGCATGTGTGAAAACAAAACTAGAAAAATAAATTGCATCACTGTCATCTAAAACCCTTCTATGTATCTCAACCTTTGACCTTACAGTTCAGTGTCCCACTGACCTCCATCATGGCGGAGGATTCTCTTCTTCGTTCATCTTCTTCTAACTACTTTCACAAGCTCTTAGCTCAGCAGCTTCTACAAGTCACAATAAATTAAGTTAAAATTGTTAATTATGTTACTATAGTATTTAAAAATTGTAAATATTTGCAATTACACACCTAATTCTAATGTTTGAATTAATTGAAACTGAAATTAATATAATTGGTTTAAATTGTTTTTTTTTTATTGTTATTATTATTATTGTAGGTTTATAAGATCATATTACATTTTTATTTTCATGTTAACTTCACCAGTAATAATAACTGATATTCAAATTTTACAGTTGTTACAGATTTAATTTTCTGGATCTGAATAAGATTTTAATGAAATTGAAAATACTGAATGATTGAGTTAGCAATAAAAAATAATCTGTCACTGCATTATGTGAAAGGCCAAATTTAGTCTAAAATCTAAAATGTTTTGTTATTGTGACTTCAAGAAAGCTCATTCATAAAACACAACCATCTACAACCTAAAAAAAAGTCAAATAAATATTAATAATAGTAAATATCACTCTACATACACATTCACTGACTAGTGAGAGGTCTTACCCTGAGGCAAGTAGCACCATTTTGAATTAAATTGGATATTTGAATGAAAAGATAAGTTTTTTTCTCTGTTAGAAATGATTTGTCTTAAAATCATTAAGTCTAGTTTTTTTAATAATAAATTATATAAAAATATAGATGTTTAAATTGTAAATTTTTCGCTATAAGTTGATTTTTTTTAACTAAAAAGCAACTATACAACATTATAAATATTATACTGTTTGAGCTACTGCATATATAATCACAGTCTCTCTATTGTCTTCACAATAGCCGAATGTTTTCAGATCCATTCAGTCCATACATGACAACAGTTTATTTTTATTGTGAATGTGATGAACAGAACAAAATGAGGAGCTCTGAAATGACAAAGGCTTTAATCTGATGTGGCGTCTGAATGACTTTAAGACAAATGAAGCTCTCTCCTCTTCAAGCTAATAAACAAACACAAAACATTTAACATCCTGACAACCAGTCACACAAACGAACCACAAAGCATTTGTCAAGTATAAAGTTAAGGTTGAATTTTCTACAACTCTGCCACAGAGACTAAGACTCCAGACCTGTACATTATTTCTGTCGCTATGATTTCTGCACCTGTACATTAAACATTTTCTTGTCGCTTTCACATTAGATGTAGTTTAAGTAGCGGCGAACCCTCTCGCTTTTCTGTTAAAGTCTTTTGGTTCCTCTTCTTTACCCTTTCGCCCGATCAGACCCATTTCAAACACAGTTGATATTTTCGTCACCGGCCTCGATGCTGCCTCTCTAAGCTTCTTAGCGTCAAACTTTGGACTGAAAAGCAACACGGGCAGCCGGAACGCAAATGAAGGTATCTCTGTCTGCTCCTCCTTTTTCTCCTCTGCCTCCTTCTCCTCCTCACTTTTGTTCAGCTCGATCTGATGCATGATGTTCTCCTTGGAGGAAAACATCTGGAAGAGGACAGCATCCCACATCATTGTTGCCTTGGGAGCGTTAGGGTCCTGAGTGTCGGGCTTGTCCTCGGCCTTCTCATCAGCCTTTTCCACCTTGCTCTGGTCCTGAGCGGTGGCCTCCTTCTGACCACCAATCTCTGGAAACTTGGGCTCCTCCTGCTCCACCACCATGTGTTTCTTCAGTCGGGACCAACCACTATGTTTCAATTTGACTCCCTTTGGCTTTTGCATGACCTTAAGGAGGGACTCGGCTGCTGGGAGAGACTTGTCACCCTCCTTTTTCTCAATTGCAGATTTGGCTGCTGGTTCTGCTTTCTTAGCTTTTCCTTTGTCCTCACTTTCTGCTTTCGCAGGTGCTGAAGAACTTGGCTTTGAGCCTTCGGCCTTTGTCTTAATGGCAGGTACAGGTTTTACTGGCTCTTTTGTTTTGGATGCATCAGCTTTCGTCTCAGTTACAACCTTCTCTTCAGGAGTCGGGACTTTGTCTTTGCCTAAAAGTTTCCTTACTGCCATCAATGGATCTTTGTCACCAACTTTGGGCAGAGGCTGTTTGGCTTCAGGAGTTTTTGGTTTTGGTTTGATGACTTCTTGAACTGGTGCTTCCACCTTCTTTTTCTCTGGAGCCTTCACCTCGGCTGTAGGAGGTTTGACTTTTGGTGTTACTTGAACCATTGTTTCATCATGTTTTACTGCAACCTGACTGGTTACAGTAGTTGTCTCTTGCGTTAATGTCATTCCTGAGGTGTCAGATGGTTGTGTAACAACAATTATAGGGATAGTGGGGGTGACGGGAACCTTCTCCTCTCTCATTTGGGGTTTACTTACATCTTTGTAGGTTTCTTTGGCTGACACTTCAGCTGTTGAAGGTGCTTTCACAGAGGGCTCTTGGCTTGGTGTTTTACTTTCTGCTGATCCCTCTTTTGTTACTTGAACCTCCTCTTGAGTTGGTGTCTTAGACCTCGAGATACCAAAAGCTGGAGAGTACGTTTTGATACCACCATAAGCAGCATATTCAGCTGGTGTCAATCCACGATAACCAGATTTTGACTTTTGAGCCTCTTGGGTTGGAGTTTTAGGTCTCTGAAATGCTACAGGTGATACACCAGTAGGTGTTTTTGGTCTTTTATACCCAGGTGATGTGGTCATTAGTCGAGATGCCTCAAAGGTTGGAGTCTTCGGCCTCTGAGAGCCATAAGATGTCACTGCTGTTGTTGCTGGCTCAGATGTAGGAGTTTTAGGTCTTTGAGGGGCAGCAGGAGCAGCTGGGATCTTTTCTTTTGTCAGAGAAGGCTCTGATTTTGACCTTGTTATAATTTGCTGGATTGGTTTAGCTGCTGGTGCTACATCCAAATGAATGTCTCCATTCAGCACTGTTTCAGCAGGCTTAGTTTGTGTAGTCATCACACTTTGGGAGGCAGATAAACTACTTGCAGTGTAAGTAATTTTGGGTGTTCTTGGCCTCTCAGACTGTACTGTGATTGGTGACACTGCAAACAGGAGAGGATTGGGTCTTGAGATTTCAAAGACGGGTGTTGGCGCACGGGTCACATGGTATGCCGGAGTTTTTGGCCGTCCTGCTGAAGTTCTTGACATCTGGAACTCGTAAGTTGGTGTTTGAACTCTGATTTCAGATGATGGAGCAACTATTTTTATTTCAACTCTTTTGACCTCAGGTGTTGGTGTGACTCTTTTGATTTCAGGGGTTGGGGTGACTCTTTTGATTTCAGATGTTGGGGTGACTTTTTTGATTTCAGATGTTGGGGTGACTCTTTTAATTTCAGATGTTGGGGGCACTCTTTTGATTTCAGGTGTCAGAGTCGCTCTTTTCACTTCAGACGTCGGAATAGCTCTTTTAATTTCAGATGTTGGAGTAGCTATTTTGACTTCAGATGTTGGAGTAGCTCTTTTAATTTCAGATGTTGGAGTGGCTCTTTTCACTTCAGATGTTGGAGTGGCTCTTTTGACTTCAGGGGTGGGTGTTAAGATCGTACTGATTTCTGTTGTTGGTGTAGCGCCTCTTTTAATTTCTGAGGTTGGTGTTCTTCTCATTGGGTCTGTGGCCAATAAAGTATTCTGAGTCATCTGTGTCACTCCCCTTCTAACCTCAGACACGGGAGTCAAGTCCTCTTTTGTTTCTGTTGGTACTACTTGAGGTACTGTGCTACCAATGGCAGTTAATTCAGAGGTGTCGTACACCGGTGGGGTCCTGGATGTCTCGTAGTATGATGTGCTTGCCGTGTACATACGGATCTGAGGGACATCAAACATTGGTTTAGGTGACCTTGAGGGTTCGGTTGCTTTGAATGTTGGACGCGGACTTCTGGACTTGACGAATGGGGTCAACACAGTGAGAGGTCGAATCAGAGCTTGACCTCCTGCAGCTGAATATGGAATCGGACCCAGACTCTTTGGTTGTGGAGTCACTGCACCTGCAGAAGGTCTTAGACCAGCATGCGTTTCAGCTGTTGTGCTGAAACCTGTCATTTTCACCTCAGCAGTTGGTATTGTCTCAGGCACAGACGATGCTGACACTGATATTCTGGGCACCGCTGGCTGGGCGAATGGACCCGAAGCTGGGGAGGGCCCAGGAGGGTAGGCTGGTGCAGAATAAGAGGAAACCGTGGTGACATGCTGCGAGTAAGAGTACGACGGCATTGCCACAGTCTGAGGTGAGAAACTTGTTGCCCGGCCATAAGCTGCACGCTGCGGGTAAGGCGATGCCACATGTTGATACAGTGGCCTGACGGAGAAGCGTTGAGGCTGCCTGACGCTATAGAGGTTGAACGGTGTCTCCGGAGTCCGGGGAGGGGTGGAGTGGTCACTGTGCTCGAGGTCGGGGCTTGCTTCATTTACAGGGGAAAGGCTGGAGCGGAAATGCACTGCTGACTGCGTCGCCTGAGCGGATGCCTTTTTCTTAGCGGTTCTCTTGAGGAGCTTCTGAAGCCTGACATTGTCCTTTCCAGGCTTGGGCAGCAGGGGCGGAGGGTACTGCTGGGAAAGCAGGCCCGGCTGGGTTGCAGCACCGTAAGCGACAGCCATGAGCGCTTCAGCACCCTGTGGAGAGAAAAGCAAAAATGTTGGATAAGATGAATTAATAGTGTTAGTTTCACATAGTTAATAAGCAGTATATCTAATGCATGCTCTACTAAAATCAGTCGGCTCTGTCATCTGCAATCTTCAGTCGTCCATACATCCTGAACAAGTACCTATGTCTTCTATCAAATTAAATTTCCTTCACTGAAAATCTGTTTCCAGTAAAGAAAACATGTTTGGCCCAACATCATTTGTCAATCATGTCATTGGCCCCACCCAAAGACCTCAAGTGAAACCTTGATGAATTGTCTTACACAGTCTAGCAGGGTTTTAATCCTAAAACTGTCCAAAAGGTAGCACAATAACCGTCTGGAATAATTTGCAACATCTGCATGTCTAACTTTTTTGTTTCTTTTTGTCTTTTTTGCAGATTTGTGTCATCGTGATTACTGAGCTGGTGACATCTCCACAAGTGGTTCCACTTTTCATAACAAATCATCTTCTGGCTATAGAGACATCGAATAGAACCAGATCCTCAACAGTTACAGTCTCAACATTTCACTTATATCCAATAAATCAACTTTTCTGATTCTCAGTTTGTACAAATTCCACAGCTCAAGTCCAAAAGACCTGATCATCAATTATTATTATTTTTATTTTTTTTTGTCATTTCTGACATTCTTTTTCTATTATGATGTATATATATCTTACTGGCGGCTTTACTGTTCCTGTTTTTTTCTTCCCCAGAAATGTGGTTAGATTAATCATTCCTATTGACTGCCCCTTATGTACGATGGTGTAGAGGCAAATTTAAAAGTCATAGAAAACGTTTACAATTTCCAATCAGGTAGATATATGTGACCTATTCTGCACTTTCACTTTTGGCTAAGGAACAATCTGGAAAAGTTTGGACGGGACCTTGTGCATCCTGACAGTAGTTTAATTCAACTCGCTCTCTGCAGCCATGTTTATCACATAGACGCCTCATCTGTACAATCAATGTTTATGTTCTAGTTTAACCCACTGGTCTTTAGCTTCCTCTGTGCTGCTGGAGACATTTCCAATTACTGAGATTCCTGCCTGTATGTGTTTGTAACCTCTTTTCTTAAATAAATTAAAATAATTTTCTACTTAAAGCTGCATCATCTGTCTGATTTCATTTTGGTTTGGTTTAGTGACACAACACACCTGAACAACATGAAAACATCTAGTGGAGATTCATGGTCCCCAGAGGATTGTAACTAATGGTTTACTAGTGATGCCTTTATTGTTCATGTGGCACCAACATTGGGACAAAACTTTCTGTTATTTAAAAAAAAATCCTGGTCACCAGATGATGAACCCTTTCAATTTTAATTCCCTTATGACATCCTCAGGAAAATCCTTATTTTTAGCTCCAGTGGTTGGAGAGTTTTAGATTAATAATCAGTTTCTGAAGGTGTTTTATTAAACACTAAACTGTTAAACAACATTGTATATATCAGAGTTGAGTAGAACAATATGAAGACTGAATTATATATAAATAAAAAAACAAGTATAAAATATATTCCTTCTGCAAAGGAACGTGCAGTTGATTCAATTGAATAGATTTCCCCACAGTTACATAACATGTACCCTGAACTCCTCACACATGTGCTAAACATGACTCATCCTATTTGTGTGAGGCCTGTTTATAAAAGCCACAGTCGGGTGCTGCAGCCTGAGAAACCGACAGCAGCATCGAGCTGAACTCCTCCTGGATGATGTTACCACCTCACAGCTGATCCTGAAGCTTTCACTCCTAATTTTAGTCTGATGGAGCAGAGAGGACGCTGGCCAATCACCTGCCTCCCCTTTTTTAAGACTCTTGGCTTTTTACAGGCCCGATGAAGCCTCTGCAGCCTCATCAAAAACAAACTCCAGGTGTCTTTAAGGCTGAGGTAAAGATGGTTTTATCAGATTTTCCTCAACAGGTAGCAGCAAATCCTGATTCTGCTCAAATTAAGACAGTAAAATAAGACTTTAGGGCAAGGTGAGGTGAAATTCTCATAATACCAACACAGACACAAGCTGAGAGGTTAAATAGAGCAGATTAACAATTAACAACAACATTAGGCTGTAAAATTGAATTATGCAGTTGTTTGGCAAAGCATGTCCAGTAGAACAAGTCTTACAGGATTAGATATGAATCATACAATACACATAATAATACATTTTATAAAACTAATCTGAAACCTTAGTATTAGGTACTGGAGCTAATAAATGTAAAGTTTGTCCTGAGGGTGGTGCTACGCACGATCTGATATCACCAAGTAACTAACAGCCCAGGATCTAACCCTAACCCTAACCAGTTGGTTATAACAGCGCTCCTGGGCTGTTAATTACTTGGTGATATCAGATCATCCGTGGTGCTACAGGGGAGGTCATCGGGTCATTTAACTAGGAATCTGGAATATGATTATTCCACCAGATTTTGATGTTGCAAGAGGAAGATCTTTAAAGTAGGGAAAACAAACAAAAAACCATTTGGTTCGTCCACAGCACATGTGATGAAAACAAAGACTGTGGTTAACTCTGCATTATGAGTGAGATTAGAATTTATGATCCGAGAGTTATTTGCACCTTTGTCACGTCAGGTTCTTCTCACGTCTCTGCCCACATGAATACACACATATAGCTTGAGTATATATATCCTCTGAAGGGTGAAAGTGAATGCAGAGCATCCAACCTCATGACATCACGGCCCGCTGACACCGGATAGGGTCTCAGAAATACATTGTCACTGAGTCAGATGAGAGAACAGGAAGTTCATACAAATATAAGCTAGAGACATTTAAATTTAATTGTTTTGTTTTTCATTTTTTTCTGAACGTTCCGTCTTTAAAAATAACACTGCACACGCATCACATAACATTTGTGTTACCAGTTTGGTGTTAAAATATCTTTACGATGCGGTTTGTGTTGCTAATAAATGATTTCTGGCATCGCGCAGGCCGTAACACAACAACTGCTTAATGTCCATAGTTTACTATGTGTGTCACCTCAGTGAAATGTAGGCCAGAGCTGGTTGTGTTTTAAAGCCCTCCCTCCTCCCCCCCTGCTCCCCCGCCCCTGAACCTGCTGCCTGGTCTGACATATGAGAGTTCACTCCTCCTTTTAAGGCTCTGGTAGGTTTGGTATTTGGAGCGCCTTCAGGATGCAAGTTCAAAAGAGGAAAGGGTAATAATAGATGTGTAATAAAAACCAAAGCTGCTCCACAATGGCCTCCTTAAGTAAATGAATCCACCCCAAAAAAGCCATTTACCTCCAGAAGAAGATTTGAGGCTTTACACCCACAAACACAGCAAACGTGAGTTCACATGGAAAACAGACGAACTTACCAGGTAAAGACTTGTTGCTGATGTTCAAACTGCTCCAGGCAGGTTCCCCTTGACACAACAGGAGAAAACATCGATTCAAGTTCAATGTAAAGTACCAAACCCAACAAGGATGACTTTATTCTCCATAATTACACAGGATGAAGAGTATACATCTCAAAGTTTAAAAAACGCAGAAAGTGATCATCAGTCACTCATGCCTGGTTGCAGCCTGGATGGATAAATGACAGGGCAGAGCTGTGATTTGAAGCTGCAGGGAGTAGCGACGGTGAGAGGCTAACACTTAGCTCAGTCCTGCTGGTGCTTTAATGTTGAACTGAGCACGAGAAAAGAAACACACACCCCGAGCTCTCCAAACACCCATCAGACCTCTGGCTGCCGAGGTTGTGTGTGTGGGGGGGGGGTGGTTCTGACTGCCTTCAACAGCAGCTGCCTCCCCGACACCGCAAACAACTTCACCGTGCTCTGTCTAGAGAATAAAAGGTGTAATTATGGCGTGTTTACCTGTGCGACTTCTGCTTGGGGGGCGGCCGGCCGGCTGCTGCCTGCTTGTCCCAGCCCGGAGTGTCAGAGCGGCAGGTTCATGTTGAGCCCAACTCGACCCCCCTTCCTACAAATGGAAGGAACAGACGCCATGGCAGTCCAAAAATAAATCCTGAGCCCTGTGAGCTGCTCAGAGTGACAGCAGCGTCGCCCTGACAGCACAGCGAGGCGAGTCACAGCACTGACGGGCCACAGGACCTTAGGTTTCACCACCTCAGGGCTCTAAAAGTGGGGTCCGAGGGCCACCCAGGGGTCCTTTAAGGGTGTACCAGGGATCCGATAGGGGGCTCCACAGTATGCTGAGGAGGGCGACAACTAAAATTTTGTAGAAGCAATCCTTGTTTAGAGATTTAGGTGGTACCTGATATTTGAAGTTTTTGAAGGTTCTTTGTGGAAGACCTTGAAGAGGATCTAAGCATTCCTTGGTGCTCTGCAGGTTGGGTCATGCAAGTCTATTAGATGTATTGTTCAAAGACATCAGAAATCGTTGTCCAAACATCTACACTGAAAGCTAAGACAATCGTCATAGAAAAGGCCAGATAGTTGTAGTATTGCACCAGGTTGTTTACATCTTTTTCATGTACAAAGCGATACAAATTGTTGAATAAACAAAGAGACAATGGAGCTAAAGAGAGAAGATCCATTCTCACCCCCCAACCCCAACCATAAACTTAGCCAATCACTAGAGTTAAGTAGGTGTGAATATCAGTTTATGGCTCATCATTGTGCCCTCCCCAGTTCCTCAGTCGATGTGAGGGTCTAAGGGCAGAGGATGTTGTTATGATGCCGTGTAAAGCCCTTTGAGACAAACTGTTTGTAAAAACGGGCTAATCAAATAAAAACTGCCTTGCCTTGCCTTGCCTTGCCCAACCCAATGTTGAAAAAGACAATCCAACAAGTACATCTATCAGATCTTATTTCATCAAAGACCAGTTTTTTGATTCAACTATGATCACACAACCATTTTGATGACATCTCCCCTTCATCCATTGAAAAGAGATAGTTCTCAATGGATCTCTTCCTGGATAAATAAAAAATAAAATGATGTGAAAGGGTCACAAAACAGATATTTCCTATTTCTATCATTTATCCCACATGAATGCTGCGGTTGGTTCCTTGGGTTTTTCTTGAAGGTTTTGAGGGCTTTCTGTTGGTTCTCCAGGAAGTTCTCGAGTTCAGGGTTCCCCAAAACTTGTTAAGGAGGAATCTTTTGGGAGTTGTTGGGTGATTTAAAAGGTACTTGAAGGTGTCGATGTTTGGTTTTTAAGTTGAGATTCCAGGACTCATTGATAAGTTCCACAAGATCTTTATGGGGGCTTATATTACCCTTCAAAGAGGAACCTTTGGGTGTTGAAGAGTTATTTGGGTTTTGGGGCCTTCATATTTCTAGGTCCTTGTGTGACCTTTGAGTCCTATAGAGGATTTGTGGGGCCATTCATAGAATTCAAATGGTGTCACGGTAGGTTTTAATGGCTGGATTTAATCGTTATAGAGGGTTTGTAAGTCCCTTGGGGTGTCAGGGATTCTCAATGGCATCATAGTGATGGTGTAGGGTTTTAAGTATCCCACAGGGGCTTAAATGGGTCCTAATAGTGTCCTTAACAGGAAATTCCTTGTGGAGTTTGTCCAAAGCATTGTACAGATGTTTGAAGTGTTTCTTTACTTCACAGCAGCTGGAGCGCAGACAGGTTGGTCTAACCGTCAATCCACAACAGAGAATCAAACAGGAGGTCCTCGGCCTGACATTTGTCTATTTGTGTTTCAGTGGCATGAAAACATTTGACACTCCCACATGTTGGTGTCTGAGGAGTCGCTGCTCTTAATTCTGTCATTGTAGCACCCTCTGCAGGAAATGAGAAGACTGTTCAGGTTTCAGGATTGAGGATCAAGATCCAGCCCTGTATAAGTGATGCTTGGTGAATGATTCATGCTGCAGCTTGTTTTGACTGAAGCTGAACCCTTGATTTCTGAGAGAACATTGCACCTGAAATACAGAATACAGATAAATAAATAAATACATCAGAGCTCAATCCAATTAAAATTGACTTAACATTAATTGGCATTGAAGATATGAAACAAAAGTATATATTTTGACAGCTTATATGGCAAAAAACTGAACTGTCAATTCACATAGTACACAAAAGGTTCACATTTATACCCAATACTTCTAATTTGAAAGCTTCTTCTGATTCAGTCCCATAATGATTGGAGGAGGATGTGTTTGTGTTTGTGTACTATCTCAGTTTTAGTTCGTATTAGGACCTATTTATGGTGTATCGTTGATGTTTGTGGATACAACTTTTACACTTTCACCCTAAACCAGGAAGACAAAGAGAACAGGTTCAAAGCCTTTGAGCAAACAATGGTTGAACATGTTGTATTGAGTGAGGTTGTTGCCCTCCCCTGTCCCATGCTGTACATTATGTTTAGAGGTTCAGGAACAGCACCTGCCTCTCCTCCCTGACGTCCAGCTCTGCTCTCAGTCTCAGATGAAATTTGCTTGCCTAATGCAGCGGCCCCAGAATAGCAACCTGGGTAGGGGACGTCTTGGCTGCCCCCTTCTCCAAACTTGAGCCTCCCTCCTTAGCATTCGACCCTTCCATCTCCTTATTGAGTGCCAGCGGTGGGAGGTGGCGACCGGAGCCGTGGTCCCTGCCCCGCCGGTACGCCCTCCTCGGGCCTCGCCTCCGGACCGGGTCCTCGGCCAATGGGAAGGCCGAGCGGATCGAGTGTCACTATAACAGAAGGACATAATCAGCGCGGTAAGTTTGCAGAACCTTACAGCCTGTCTTGGCCAGCCGGAGCTCGCTTCTTTCAGCTTTTCTGAGGTAAGGAAGAGTGGGGGGGGCGAATGGGAGTGTGAGTGTTAGTGAGGGTAGGAAGCTCAAGTGCAATGTCCCCTAAACTCAAATCACCCAAACTGAGGACAGCTAAGGCCACATGTTTTAAAATCACTGTCATGACTAGCAGAGGCTGTTGCCGAGGTCAGGGGCAACAGGCCTCTCTCTATGAAGCCCAAAGAGTTTGATTTTCTATTGTGTTGCAAATTAAATCTAGTTTGTGCTGGTGTTTGATTGCAGACGAGCGCCTGAGGAGCTGCTTTTGACTCCAAAATGAGCTGTGAAACTGGATTATTTTTTGCCTTTTGAGTTTGTAAATTGATAAAAACCTTTACCTGAGATTTAAAGTTTTAAAAGTTTGCAGAGTTTTGTGGGAGCAGCAGATGCTTGTTGTTGTTTTCCTGCCAGTTTGGTCTGAGTCCAGACAGCCAGCACAGGCTCATACCTGAGGGATTTACAGATGGCTTAAAGCCTCTGAAGCAGCTTTCCACATCAGGAGACAGAAGATGATACTAATAAGTTATGTAACATCATGACAACAGCAGCTATCAATCCTGATTGTTGTGATTTTTGAAGTTGCTGTGATGTTTTGTTGGACACAGGTGCTCTTGGCTCACAGGTTTGATGTTCTTTTTCTGTTGTTGTTGATGATGTCCATTAGCAGAGCTGTAAATGGCTGTGGCATGTGTCTACATTGATGGTCACATAGCTGGAGGATAAACACTTTAACATCTTGAACAGGAGCCAAGAACCTCCAGACTGGATGTAAAGGAATCATCTAAACTTGGAGTGTTTTATCCTTGGGTGTTTGCACCATTACATAACGGTGCAAACACTTTGAAAAATACAGTTTCAATTTGCGGAGATTGAAAGAACAAATCCCAGGGAAGCCGGCATTAGACCTCTAACCCTTCACGGCTCCCTTTACACTGGGTTTATTTTAATTCTTGAGCAAAGTGGTCTCAGTCAGCAGGGAGCCTCGGGCAAGATGATTGAAGGAACCATGTGAGGAACCCAAAGAGCCAGATAAGGAGATGGAGGTGGAATTATGGGTAGTGGTCCAGGGGAAAGAAACCAATCTTCAACATCGGATCCACTGAAACCAGATCTGGGAGCCTGTGCAGCTGTCTGCTGGAAATAGTTGTGATGTCGGGACGCCTTCATGGTAGCCTCACGCTAATGAGGCTAATGGCCGACTAATCCCAAAACTAATCACTGGTGGATTAAATAATGCATAAATTCAGGTCACATATGTTGACGGTTTTAGGGGTTTCAATCAGATCAGTTGGGAATTTAAAATCATAAAACTCAACAATTTTCTAAAGATAAAATGTCTTTAGCACCTTTGATGCCAACTGGATGCAGAGGACAGGAGGTTTGACCTTTTTACCATGACCCCTGAAGCTTTCTTTTTTTTTTGTCTTCCAACTGCAACATTAATCTTCACTCGGCAGTTGAAAACAGACCATTGGCATAAATCTATGTTGGGCTCCCCTTCTCACTTATCATCAGAGAAGCAGATTCAGGACGGAGGCTCGAATTTCAGGCCAAAGTCATCACGCTAATTATAAACCACAGATGGTTTATAATTGTTTGTACAGGACAAATTATACATAAGGATGTCTTTCCAGATAAAACACTTGAAATGATTAGAAACGCCATGAATGTTTTTGAACTACAAAATCTACAAAAATAATCTGTGATTTATGTTTTTAATGTTCAGGATGGCTGGTCAAATATGTGCAGGGCAGCAGGTGGAGGTGGGGGGGTCAGTCAGGGTGGGGCAGGCTGCAGATATTTAAGACATCTGCAACTTAATCCTGAGCTATTAATACAGCAGCAGGACGCTCAGTTGCTCCTTGCAGACAGACTCAAAGTTCCTCTCCTCTCTCTCCTCTCCAGGTTGCAAAGTCCACTGACACCATGTCTGACACAGAGGAAGTGTAAGTCCATTCACAACCAGTGTCTCCACAGTCATGCAAATATTTGAAAGCTTTATTATATTTGAGTCTAAATCAAATTTTCCTTTGTCTTCTGTCTTGCAGCGATGCCGGGGGTAAGTAGCACCATCCATCCCCACCCCTTTTTTAAAAAAAGACATCAAATTCCCAAACATTAGATGTAGCCTACCTGTAGAGTCCGGAGCTCCATGCTACATCCAAGTGTTATTCCTGAATTCTGCCTAACCAAACTTTCCACCCCCCTTGTAGACAGATTTTTATTTATTTATTTTAGCCGCGGATAAATTCAAAGTATGTTTGTATGCAGGTTTGGCTTGACTCCTCCAGATTCAAGTTGTGCAACAATGATCTCTTTCTCGAAGCAAATCTGCACACACATATTTACCTCTCATTGTGGCATGGTTGCAGGCACCAACGCTGGCAACAGGACAGCGTCGTGTTAACGCTGTGCGGAGTCTCAATCTCGAAAAATAAATGAAAAACTAAATTGCACAAGCTCACACTGACCTGTTGCCAACGTTGTCCTGCAGCGCTGCATGTCCATCTTGCAACTGGCGCGGCCCTCCTGAGCCGAGCGTGCACTCCCAGGTGAAACTTGTTCATCTTCTTTGAGCTCTTGAAAGTATTCCCGTCTGCGAGTGCCGATCGGCCCCCAGGAGGGCCCCAGGGCCCGTGTTATGCTTAGCATGGATCCCCAAGGTACCCATATTTTGAATTTGTATTATATCAAAAATGGGTACAAACAGGATCTTTCATAATGTCCTTCTGCTCCTTTCTTTCTCGGACGGACGTGAAGAATTCGATGGTAAGACGAAGCCTGCAGACTCCGGATGATAAGTCTTATGTCACTGATACTAATTTGTCAGTCACTGTTGAAGATGTGTGCTCTTTCATCCACATGTTACTTTAATTTTCTATTTCATTCGCATGCCGGGTCACACTAACTGTAATTTTTAGATAAAATACATGAACAGACACGGGTCGAGAACCGTAGACCGATCGGTCATTCACGTCAGGATAGCATCTTTGTTGTTTTTGTGTTGGAGCACAGAGTTGCAGTGCAGGTATTCTCCGGGAGCTAATCTCATTTCATCCATCGACTGACCATCAATGACTGACCTTTTTCACTTCTATAACTGCTTGCTGTCTCACGTGCTTTAGCGCCATCCGGTGGCATTTCCCCCCTCCATGAACCTCCTCATGTCTTACTTCTCCGCCTTCCATCCATTCACTCACCGCCACCACCTCTCTCTCCCTTCTCTCCTGCTTCCATTAACCCTCTCGCCGCCCCTTCCTCTCCCCTGGTGACTCGCTGCATGTTGTGTAGCTGTAGAAGAGGTGGTAGTAGAGGAAGTAGAGGTGGCCCCTGAGGCGGCCCCTGAGCCTGAGGCAGAGCCAGAGCCAGAGCCAGAACCAGAGCCAGAGCCAGAACCAGAAGTAGAACCAGAACCAGAACCAGAACCTGAGGCTGAGCCTGAGCCTGAGGCCGAAGGTATGTGACATGGAGGGGGGAGGAGGGTATTCTATCATCCTTTCCCAGGCAACATGTGCGCTCTACCAGCTATGACAGACCCCCCGCCCCCCAACTAATCCTGATCCGCACACACATTCACCACGTCTGCTAGTAATGCTAACGCTACCTTCCTTTCACCTCTGGACAAAGTCAGAAACAGCCTGGTTATGCAGCACTTGATGGCCGCAATAAATTGGAGATTATTTTTATTCAAGGTGTTTTACAACTAAAATGTGACTAATAGGAGAGGACCAATATTTTTATTTCATGTGACCAAACATAAAGATCCAAAATGCTGCCCCGCATCTGTATCATGTGTTTGGCTAGCATTCTGTTATTTTAGCGTCTGTTGAATTAGCTTTCTCTTCAGTTAGCTTCTCTTCAGTTACCTTCTGTTCAAGTAGTTTTCTCTTCAGCAAGCTTCTGTTAAATTAGTTTTCTCTTCAGTTACCTTCTTTTCAAGTAGTTTTCCCTTCATTGAGCTTTTGTTCAAGTAGTTTTCTCTTCAGTTAGCTTCTGTTCAACTGGCTTTCTCTAAATTTATCTTTAATTCAGTTAGCTTCTGTTGAATTATATTTATGTTCGGTTAGCTTTTTATTAAATTCTTTTCAGTTTAGCTTTTTGTCCCTTTAGCTTTTGTTCAATTAACTTCAGTTCAATTAGCCCAGTGTACCCATATAGCTTTTGTTCACTTCCTTTTCTGAAAAGTTGACTTAGGTTTTGAAGGTGAATTTTAACATTTACTGTAATGTACAACAGCAGTGGACAAAGATCTGAACATCAACATAACCTTATTATTTTTCTAATTCTTGCTAATTCCCGTTAGCATCCAAAGAGTAAGTAATGATACATGGGCATACATTTAGAGTAAAACAATATTGGCCTCTTTTATCAGTGTAACTACTGCACCACATGTACTCTTAAGTACTTGTACTTGGAGTACATAGTTGCTTTTTTTCCTCTGATGAAGGTGAACATCAGATTAAACACATTAAACAGAAGTTATGTAAAGCTGCTTTTTTTATGCTTATTTTTTTGTATTAGAATAACATTTACTGCTTAGCATGAAAATGTTATTTGTTTTGTTTTTTTAATTTAGTTTATAAAGAGAAAAAGATGGTGCTGCAGTTTTCATCTTTTTCAATATTTCCCTAATAGATATGACTTTTCAAGTCAGTGTTGTATTCATGTGCGATTTTGTCAAAACGGAAAAAACTAGTTTCTAGTTTGTTTCAGCAAATGCAAAACAATGTAAAACTTTCCATTTAATGCTAAATAACTAATCTTCTGCCATGTTGTTTAGGGAAATTGTAATTGCATTTTATAGTGGCACATGAATGCAAGGTCACCTGTTACAGTGTTGTATTTTGTTGGGCTGTTTTTAGGTGAAACTGTGGCTCAAACAAAGGCTTTTGTAAATTGTAAATTCTCAAATATGGATGAAGTCTTTGAGGTTTTCACTGTTTTCAAAGTCTTTCTTAAGTTATTTTGTGGGTTCAGATAACTTTATATGTATTTTATCCATGCATTATTGGAGACTGATTTGAGAATTTACAGTAATTATAGAAAAAAAACATCTTCACTCTCTGAGTGAGTGTCTAGAGATGCTGTAGCTGCATAAGATTGACTGAATTTTATAATTATGCTCTTATTACGCCTGCTAATACTGTTGTCTATTCTGCTTCTTTTTTTTTTTTTCTTCGCTGCTTGCTGCATGCAGAGGCTGTTGAAGAGGAAGGTATGTTGATCCAAAAACAAAACTTTCAACAACAAAAAAATCTGTCATTCTGGTTGTGGAAGTTCCCACAGGTCTGAAAAATGGCGCTGAGAGCTTGAAATCTGAATTTAAAAACAAACACAAACTTATTAAATCAGATGTGAGATAAATTGCTTAGTGGGGAAGAAGGGTGAAAGAATATGAAATGCTAACATCGTGCTTCATTGCGCAGCGACCCCTACCGTCACTGCACTCGTGCATCTGCATGGCATGGAGCCGCCAGAATCTGGGTTAAAACAAAACAAGGAACTGGGGAAAATGATTTTGTCTTGCTTGTGTAAAACAGTTTCGGGGTCAAGCCAAAAGAAAAAACAAAACAAAACAACAACAAAAGCAAATCAAACAAGAGTGAATATAAATCACTTTGTAGTTGCTTTTTAGACCAGCGCACTATAAGGTTTGTGACAAATCTGATGACAACATTGTTTCATTATTGTGTTGACACATGTTCACTAAACTTCATAATAATCCCCCTCATTTATTCTGTCTTTTCTTTTTATATGTGACATTTCCATTAGTTTGCTTCTATTTATTTTTATTTTATTAATCTGTTGTTTTCTAACCCCAAATTAAAAACTGAAAAACAAGGCAATCATTTTTTTTTTTAATTTCTTAATCTTTATCTAATCTGTCACGTAGAGACAAATCCATGCATTTTGATCCATGTGATGCCTGAGACTTTATGCAATCTAACCCAATGACATGTACTTGTCCCTTCTTCATTTTCTAACCCGCAGAAGAGAAGCCAAAGTTCAAGTAAGTGTTCTTCTCACTAATGATTTGTCCAAAAAGACAAAAAGTAAAATTAATAATATTTATTGTGATTGTAGTAATATATAATGATGTAATCAGTGCAGTTAAGACTCTAACCCTCTCCCACAGGCCCAGTGCTCCTAAGATCCCCGATGGTGAGAAGGTGGACTTTGATGTAAGTTTACCCACAGAGACGCCGTGCAGGATTTCTACCGATTTGTGTTGATTTGGTTTAGAGTGTGAGCGTTGTTGTCATCTCTGTCTCTGCAGGACATCCAGAAGAAACGTCAGAACAAGGATCTCATCGAGCTGCAGGCCCTGATCGATGCTCACTTTGAGTGCAGGAAGAAGGAGGAGGAGGAGCTGATCGCTCTCAAGGATAGAATCGTGAGTCCATCGAACTTAATAACCCCACCCCCCCCAAAAAAAAAATAACCCTACTTACTATTGTGTAGCAACACCGCAAAAACTCAAAATCTTACCAAGAATATTACAAGCACAAAAAACCTGCTTTCACTGGCAGATTTTTCTACTTATTTCAAGTGAAAATTTGTTTGAAACAAGTGAAAATTATCTCAAAACAAGTTAATTTTTAGGTGATGAGTCTTAGTTTAAGTGGAAAGAGTTTAGTTTTGACTAGAAATGAGACTTTTTGACAAGAAATAAGACAAATATTCATGGAAAGATTTTGAGTTTTTGCAGTGAAGTTGTGGATTTTAAATGCTCGACACCATGTTTGTTAACGTCCGGCAGGAGAAGCGTCGTGCTGAAAGGGCTGAGCAGCAGAGGGTCCGAGCTGAGAAGGACAAGGAGCGCCAGGCCAGACGTGAGGTTCGTGGTTCACACCATCACATCAAGTCGGTCGTTGTGCCGTCTGTTTCCTGTTGGTTTGGGGTGTTATGTGTTGTCTCACTCTGATGTGTTTTTCCCATTCAAAAAAACCAGGAGGAGAGGCGGGTCAGGGAGGAGGCTGATGCCAAGAAGAAGGCTGGTGAGGAGGCCAAGAAGAAGTCGGCTCTGTCCAGCATGGGCTCCAGCTACAGCAGTCACCTGCAGAAGGTCAGTACACAACTCACTGTAACTGTAGTTGTAGTAGTTATAGTAGTAGTAGTAGTTGTTGTTGTTGCACTGCAAAAATTCAAAATCTTACCAAGAATATTTGTCTTATTTCTAGTCAAAATGTCATTTCTAGTCTAAATAAATCTAATTTTACTTAAAATAAGACACATCACATTTGAAAAGTAGCTTGTTTTTAGACAATTTTAAGTGGAAAGAGATTAGTTTTGACTAGAAATGAGACATTTTGACAAGAAATAAGACAAATATTCTTGGAAATATTTTGAGTTTTTGCAGTGTGTTAACTTGCATCTGTGTGTTTGCACTCAACAGGCCGACTCGAAGAGAGGTGGAAAGAAAGAAACTGAGAGGGAGAAGAAGAAGAAGATCCTGGCCGCCAGGCGCAAGCAACTCAACATCGACCATCTGAACGAAGACAAGCTGAAGTACGAGCAACAACACAACAACACAACAACACTAAACCACTCACTCTTCATGTTTGATTGACAGTTTATACACGTATATGTCCTCAGGTACTAAAGTATTGGTTACAGTGACACTTTAATTGAGTACTTCCATTTTGTTTATTATGCCACTTGATAATTATTTCACTTTTTATACAAAAATGTCACACGTTTGATTCCAGATACTCAGATTTGACGATTTCCTTTAATTTTTTTTTTTTTTTTAAGATTTGTGACATTGATTCTGGGTAACCGTGACAATGATTTTCTGACATTTTATATACCAAACAATGACGTAATCGAGACATATTGTTATATATAACGATCATAGTCATTAATTTAAAAACTTTAAAGTGGATTTTTGTACTTTGTTTTTACACTTTTACTCCCTCATTAAGGATTAAGGAATATTTTTATAGTTGATGATTAGGATCCAAACACTTCCTCCATCTCAGAAAGGAGTGGAAAGAGGCAAACACAGTGTGATGCATCATGGGAATCAAACTGATGTAAAATGTAATGTTTGATGTTTTTTTTCCTTCAGGGACAAGATCAACGAGCTGCACGACTGGATGTGCGAGCTGGAGTCTGAGAAGTTCGACCACATGGAGAGACTGAAGAGGCAGAAGTACGAGGTGAGACTTTGTCCCCGGCGTCGTCATGGCAATAATAGCATCATCAATAACCTCTGCTGCGTCCACCGGGTTTGAAAAATCATGAAAGTCACGTGACAACATGCACAACTTTTTCAAGAGAAATGCAATATTACCCTAAAAAAAGTTAGTTTTTTTAAAATGTAGTTATTATTCCTCAAAACATTTGGGGATTGGATTTATTCACATATTTAATGTTATATAGATTGTTTTTGTACATTTATTTTAGTTAGTTGATCATAAATATAATTTTTTTTTTTTAGCTGTAACTATATCGGTAGTTCGTTATTAAAACAAAAATTTAAAGGTTGAATCTGATGTCTGAATTTAAAGGTAGAATATACCATCTTGTTTTTGTTTTTTTTATTGGTTATTAGCTTCTTCTTTTTTCTGAAAAAAAAATATTTACTATAGATTTATACTTTGATAGATTTTAAATTTTATGGTGAAATTTGTGAGAATTCAGATCAGATCCAGATTTGATTAATAATCATCAAATCATTTTAATGCATCACAATTGAGATGTTGATCCACAGCTGTGTGTATGGGTACGTACCCCTCCCTCTCCGTTACACTAAATCTGACTTCACATCACAGTTTAACCCTAATAACTGAGACTTTGAAGGCACTACGGGTTCCTGTCGTTCCCGCCGTCACCTCTGGATTTGAACGGTTGATTTGCTCTTTGATTCCCTCCAGGTTACAACCCTGCGTAAGAGAGTGGAGGAGCTCAGTAAATTGTGAGTAGAGCTGAGCAGGGCGTCTGCGTCTGCCTGCCCTCCTCAGGCTCGCTGCATGTTAGCATGAAGGAAAGAAGGAAGGAAGGTCAAGAGAACCAGAGCGCCACCTCTGGTCCCGGAGAGGACACTACACACCACCAGGGGAAAAAAACAAACAAACAAACAAAAGAGCGAAGCCTTTGTTTCCAAAAGTGACGTCTGTTTATCTCTTAAAGAAAATCTGTTGACGATCAGACTCAACAATGTTAAAGCCAAAGATGAGTCTGTCAGCTCCATTATCAAAAACCCTTGACAAAGTCGATCACTTGAATGCAACATTTCAGAAATGCACAACACAAATTCATCGTTTTGTCGACTAAAAGTGAGTCCAAGTGGTCAACAATGGCGGCTCTGAGCTTCCATACACGACTGACACAAACTGAAATTGAGTTAATGTCAAGACACTCACATGTCTGTTTGTCTTTTTAAGCCTACGATGTCATTTTGGAAAACAAACTCTTATGTAAAGTAGGTGTAAAGGTGGTGTTGGCCGACTGGCGAGCGGTTCGACAGGTAAGTTTCAGAGCTGAACGCCTCTGAGTCGGCGTCAATGTTTATTTTTGGGAAACCACGATGGATGGGCAAAATTTGTGATTCAAGGAAAAGCAATTCCAACTTAAATCCAATAACAGTTGGGGAATTGGTGTTCAGTTGCTCCGCCCATTCCCGGTCTTGGTTTCCCACAATGCCTCAGTCTGCAGCTTCCAGCCCAACGGATCCAGTTCAGAAGAAGAAGCAGAAGGGGGTCGGTTCTCCTCATCAGAGGTAAACTAGTAAAGCTGCTGCTGTGTCGTTTTCAGGTGCTCACGTTCAGGAATCGCATTGACCAGTTGCAGAAGCAGTAAGTAGCCTACAGTCGCTGCTGCGTTCACTGACACCCAGTAATCTCAAGAAGTTAACTTCACTTTTAACTTCAAATCATTGTTTGGGTGAATTTCACAATCTCGTTTCCCCCCCGCCCCCTCCCTCAGAAAGACATAACTGTTTTAACATCCACAACAGTTTATGTCAGTTTATGGCAGGACACATCACTGCACCAGGCCAATACATAACCAATTTAAATTGATCATATATTGGCCAGTGTTTTTTCATAACGGAGGTGACAATAATTTTTAGTTTTACAGTTTTAAGGGTGTCAGTTGTTGATTCTCTGTAAATTTAGTTTTAGCAGCAGCTTAAATCTGACATTTTAAGTCTAAGGTTTGAGCAAAGGTCACTTTATTTTTTTTTTTTTACGTTTGATTAAAACGAGCCATAAACACAGCACTAACACCACCACCACCACCACCGAGTGTTCAGATCATCAAACCGTCTGGAGGTCACCGTCCACCAGCAGCTGAGGACTCACAGGTCATACGTGTTGTGTTCATGTTCACGCATGCTGGAGTTTTAGGCTTCAAAACGTTGTCACATGCGAACAAGCTATAGCCTACCAGAAACAGGCCAGCTAATAGAGCAACAAGCTAACATACTGCAGCTACATTGATAACAGGAAGTTAGTAAAGCTATAAAACCTTTCATTTCTAAACTAAATTTACATTTTTTATATATTTTTTAAATTTTTACAGCTAATAGTAGCATGCTAGCTGCCATGACGTAAATTTTTACATGGTTTTCCTTTAAAATTAGCTTAAAATGTTCCTAAAACTCCAATGTGCCGTTATAAAATGTGTCTTTATGTTTGTGTTGCTTCTTCAATGTCCTATATGTTTTGTGTGTTGTATGTTCCTAAACCTTTGACATACAACAACATCTTATTCACCATCAAACCGTCTGATGGTAGCAACACACACACAACAAACATAATTAGGCCTCTATTTTGGCGTGGTGTGGTGTTCTGGGTCCTTCTCTTCACTGTATGTAAGAGCGATGAGTTGGTGGTTGTTGAACTCAGTGGGCTAATGTTTCAGTGTGTGCAGGTAAGTGCTGCATGAGTTTGTGACCGATTCCAGTGTGAAACCAGTCAATGGACGTAGAGTCGAAGGCCAGATATTAAGCAATTAGCATGTTTAGCATGTTGACCAAAGAACCAAAGTTAGCTTCCATAATATTGTATATTTTCACAATTAGATAAACATACAAACAATTCTAACATTTACATGCAAAAAGATGAAATGCTTACATGCCTACATCCTAAAAGATAAATAGTGCAAGTTGTTTTTCATGTTATGTGGTCGTTAATTATCAAAAAGGACATGCTAACAGACATGCTAATGCAACATATCCACCTCCATTTTTACGTATAGTTTGAATGTTGACTGTAGCTACAAACATGTAGCCTACCAACGCCTGTTAGCTTTGAAGCTCTAGCCGCCGACCCCTTATGGGCTCTATGCACAGCTCCACTACTTCCTGAATTTAATGCTGCTCCTTTATTTCCTGTCTTACATTATTGGACAAACTGATTAATCCAGGTGTGTCTGAGTGGTCACAATGGTCAGACACACCTGGATTAATCAGTTTGTCCAATAATATAAGACAGGAAATAATGGAGCAGCATTAAATTCAGGAAGTAGTGGAGCTGTGCATAGAGCCCATTGGACAAATTCCTACAAACCGTAGAACAAACGAACCAGCGCTCTGACATGTTTTGTTTTCCGTTTGTTTCGTATTACAGCAGCAAGAAGGGAGCCGCCGCCCGCCGCAGAAAGTAGACAGGCACGTCCCGCCTCGTCTCAGAAACCAAACTACGAACGCCTCGGACACACGCCTGATGAAGCAACGCACACTGTGGCGGAGGTCGTGGCTCAGAAGAAACGAGCGATGCTGAAGTTTACGTTGCGTTTACCAACCCACGTCCTGATACATGCAACCAGGAGCCTTTATAGCTGCTGTTCAGTAGGAATAAAAGTACTAAAACTGATTCGCCTCACGCTTCCTCACCCTCAACTGTTTGGTTCTCAGTATTTTTGTAAATAAAGTGTGACTCTTCAAGCCATGTCTGTAGATCTGTTGTCATTCAGAAATCAATAAAGTTCAGTATTTTTAGTCGTGTAATTTTAAAGTCATTTGTGTTCAGCACCGGTTTCTTAACTGCAGGTTTTGGTGTCTAATGATACAGTAGTAGTCGGCAGGAAATGAGGTCATTATGGCCTACAGGTGTATTTAAATTTTTGTTGCCGGGCGACACCTAGTGGCCAAATTAATTAAGACAGGAGCAAAATGGAAAGGAAAAGTGAAGGGTGGTAGTTTAAGAAGATTAAAAAGTTTACGTCATGAGGAGGAGGTTGTAGTGGAGGGATGAATAATGTGAAACCAGCAGTTTACGTTGTTTCTATACCGCTTTGTTATTATTGTAACCATGACAACATGACAAGTACATGCTTGAATAAAAATCACCATCTTTCCCTAAAACCTGACTAGAACACGACCCTTATTATTGTTAACCATGGCCATTTATTTCACCGTTGGATGATTCATCAACTCAAATCTATTTAAAATGTGTTGAGAGTGTGTTATGTTTTTATGATGAGCAAGTCTATCAATGGATCAATGTCTGATCAATTGAATAATTCAGAGGACAAAGGAAAGAAGAAGAAGAAAATCAATCTGGGTTAAAGTTGTTTTTAGTTGTGAAATAATTTCAGTAAATATATAATAGGCTAATTATACATAAGAGTCATAATGTTAAAAAGTAAAATTTGAGGAACGGTAACAGACATGACATTTTTATGTATAGTTTGAATGTTGACTATACGAACATGTACCAACACCTGTTAGCCTTAGTGGTTTTTGATTATTATATTATACGTATTTATTGGATTTATATTCTTACAGAAAGTATTTTATATTAATTTCATTCATAGAAAAAAAAAACATTGCTTCATACTGTTTGCACCAGATTTGGTTTTCAGTTTGTGTGACATGTCTCAACCTGCTTTATTTAATTTGAAGGGAAAGTTTACTTTATTATTATACCATATTTTTAGTTGTGAAATAATTTCATAAATACATAATAATAAATAAGACCCATAATATTCAAAAGTATATTTAAGGAAACAAGAAGCTGTCTCATTATGGGCTGTTTAAAGAATTAGAGGCGTCTTCATTATTAAAAAGGTTTGTAAAGGCTCGAGTCATACGATCTTCACTTGGAAGATTCGGCTCCTGATCGACCCGACAGGAAACAGGTGGTTGTTGAGGGTTGGGGCCACAGGTTTGAAGTTTTGGGGCCTTTTGCCTTGATGCAATACAACACATTTCTCACACAACATCTCATTTATGTTGCTTGTTCCACCTCGATTCTTCATAACAGCCTCAGTGGATCCTGTTGGGCCTCCTTCCCCAATAGCAAACCTATTACCAGTGTCCAACAAAACTGGTTCACAGATCATAGGAAAACAACAACAGTTTTAAAGCGTTTTTTTAAACAATATTTTCATATTTTCATTGAAAATGTAAGTGTATATCAGAACATGTAGGCTACATCAATGTACAAATATATGTCCTCTCATTCATAAATACACCAACACAGAACAGTGAGGTCAACAGAAAACCAATTTGCGATCAATGGAAAACTTTTTCAACAGGCGTCTTAAAATATTGATGAATGAATGAATGAATGCATTTCTTTATTTGGAACAAGGAAAGAAAACAAGGGAAGCAAATACAGTAGCTGCACTTTGCAGATGTCCGAAAAGGAGTGGGCTGTAAGAGTAAGTAAGAAACACAAACACACACACGGCTGGGAAGTTGGAAAATATTGATCTATGAAATAAAGAGACTAATGCTTTTTGAATTAATTGGCCTGATATTCCTTCAGTCGGACCTCAAATATCAGTAATAAAGAAAAAAAAAGATAGTGTGTTTATATTTCCTCTGTAAAAGCTGCGTGATGTGTCTCATAAACCTGCAGCTCCTCTGAACGACCACACGATGGCACTGTTGATCTTTGAGTTCAAGTGTCAGCGAAGAGGTGAAAGGTCAAATGTTCTGCAACAGTGTTTTGAGCTGAATAAAACTAAATATATATATTTTTTAAATTTCATTTTTGTACATGTCATCACTTACAGTATGAATTAAAATGTAAGTGACAGATTTTAAACTTTTAATGGACTTAATTTATGGAGCTATAATAATAATCTAATACTAAACAGTCACAATAAACACCAAATATTGTTCTGCAAAGACTAACATGAAAATTTGTATTAAAATCAGTCATTAAAAAAGCCACAAATGATCATTTAAAGTTTAGAAAAGATCACATGCACAGTTAGTTGTTTTATAAAGCATATAAAATAGGGTTAGGGCTATATTAGGGCTATAAATCCTTCCAAATATAAATAATTTCTTATAATAAATGGTAAAATTACTGTGTATGTGTGTGTGTGTGTGTGTGTGTGTGTAATGTGTGTTGTATATTGGCACATAAATGAAATATTTCCACACTGAAAATAAAGAAATTCAAAGATCTGTTTTTTGTATAAATAAGCAGTTTCATTTATTTGTCATTAGACTGTCACTCAGTTTTCAGATGTATAAATATAAAGTTTAACATTTTTTTCCACAACAAACAAAAGCA
Source organism: Trachurus trachurus (assembly GCF_905171665.1). NCBI lineage: Eukaryota > Metazoa > Chordata > Actinopteri > Carangiformes > Carangidae > Trachurus > Trachurus trachurus. The sequence continues at coordinate 28,966,807 of NC_139897.1, forward strand.
CATACAGACAGAAACATTAAATACATAATTAATACTTTTCAGTTGGAACAAATCAGCTCTTATTTACATCATATGTACAGAAACAGAAAAATGGTCCTCCGCTGCAGTGAATGAAAACAACAAATGAAATAAGCTTTGTTTGTTTTTTTAAATTTGACTTGGACAGGAAGGAGGTCGGAACCTACTTCAAAATAAAATAAAATAAAATAAAATAAAAACACTACAATGCTGCTGTAAAACTCTCAGAGATGTAATCTGAGGAATTTATGTGTCTGTAGTTGTGTGTTCATAAAGTTTTATACAGAAATCTACAGTGTTGTATCTTTTTTCTTTTTTTTTTTCTTTTCAGCATTATTGTAGTTTTTGTTTCCTCCCCCTGAGGGAGTTGAACAGCTGGGGGCTTTAGGACTTCAGATGGACGAGTGTGGAGGAATGTAAGTGGATGGTTTCTTTTTGGCCTCCGTCCTTCAGAATAAAACACAGAAAGGAAGAAAAAAAAAGAAAATCCTTCTGAACGACTCGGCTGAAGCCTGAAACTAGTTTTATATATATATATATATATATAACTTAAAAACTAAATAAACGTACAGAACTGAAGTGATTTCTACTCGTCAGTAAACCTGTTATACAAGAAGAAAGAAAGAAAGAAAGAAAGAAAGAAAGAAAGAAAGAAAGAAAGAAAGAAAAAACAAAAACTACATTTTCCAGCATTCGAGTGGTTCGATCCGTTTAGGTATTAACGACAGGAAAAGGGAGTTTGAGCTATGGAAGATCATTCCTGCCAGGAAAAGTACGGTAAGCAATCTATTGAAAAAACCTGTTTTGATTTCATCTTATTTTGAAAATTCCACTTATATACCTTACACTATATGAATAACTGTGGATTTCTCTCTTTATACATGGAGCACATTGAATTAAGACTGAAGTAAGATTAAAAGGAATAAGGTTTTTGTTTTTGTTTTTCTCCGAGCTCTCAACCACATTTCATGATCCTCACCAGCACATTAACTATAAAATCTATAAAATGTCATTATAAAATATCAATCTCTATTTGTTGTTGATGATGATTGAAATGTGGCGTAAAGCTCGATAAGTCACTACTATTAAGGCTGGTTTTGTCTTTTAAACTCATATCTTTAAATTTTTTTGTTTTTTTTGTTTTCTGGCAGTAATGAGCTTCCATACCGAGGGAATAGAAGCCGGTGTGGAAGGATGTTGATGCTTTAAAAACAACAAACGGGTTGTAAAGACTCAGTTCATCCTAAATAAGTTGTGTTTGTGTGTGTACGGTATATGTGATTGTCCCAAGTGTGTGTGTGTGTGTGTGTGTGAGTCTATAGGACTTGGTAGATGAGGTTGGGGTCCTGGCTGGCGGTCGGGGAGGGGGTCTGCTGGGCGGGTCCGGGGGCCGCTGCCGGCTGTGCGGCCGGGTCTGAGGGGGGAGTAGGGGGGCCGTCGGCGGCCGGCAGCAGACTGCTGGTGGTGGTGGTGGTGGCGGCGGTGGCGTCGGTGGAGATTCGCTCCACGATGCTGGAGAGGCAGTCCAGACTGGAGACCACGGAGCTGCGGTCGCTCTTCAGACCTGAGGATGGAAAACACCGGTCGCTGTTAGAAACTTCATTATAGCCTATCAGTTTCAGTTTTATGATGTCATTCTATGTTTTAACCATTTTTATACTTTCTGAGTGTTAACGTTTTATTTTTAATTTTATTGTGGCTGAAAATACCAAACTTGTTTTTTTCTGATTAATTTTTAATTCAAGTTTTTTGTTTGTTTTCATTTATTTTAAAAATGCAAAAAAGGTAAAGAACATTAAACTTTATGTAATAAAATGGTGGACGTTTGTATAAAAAACAAAACAAAAAAATTGAATATACCAATGTATGTTTTAGCATTTTGTATCACGGCTATTATTATAAAGAGAGTTATAAATTGAAACGTTTTTATTTATTTATTTATTTATTAAGATAAATGTAGGATTTTATGTAGCAAATACAAGCATCATACTTGCTTCCAGTCATTGTCATTAATTAACTTTTATGCGATCTAGAATGTTTATATTCATAAATATTGTAAAAAGAAAATTGTGTATGTTTCTGTGTTGTGTGTGCTGACTGAATAAAACAAATATGACTATTCTTATTACTCCACAATAACATATGGTGTCATTATTATTAACTATACAGTTTATCTTTCTCTCTTAAAGGCCAGTAAAAGGCTTAAGCAATAATAATATTAATGTACGTCCACTACATCCTTTAACACTTCTTAAGTTTTATTGGTTTATTGGGCTCATTTATAACCTGTTGATGTTTTTACAGCTCGTCCTGTTTGTTTTTCTCTGTTTCACTGTCACAGCTGATGAATGAATTAAAGTGGTCTGATGTGTCATTTACTGCAGCTTTTCTTACCGTTTGGTGTCTGAGAGAAATAAGAGCTGTCGTAACTTCCTCTTCTGTTGGACTGACAGCTCGGCCCGTTGAAATCCGTCTGAGGAGGAAACAGAAAGTAGGAATTAGATTTTACAACATGTGAGATTTTCATTCACCACAGAAACACAGATATCAGTTATTATTGATCATTATCAAATTATTTTATGAAACTAAAATGTAGCAAAAAGATCAAGTGCTGAAATAAATGTATTAAAAGTAAAATGTATCTTTCAAATAAAACAGCCAACATACATCATTGACTTCACCTTATAATATAAATAAGGCCATTCACTTATTTTTCAAAATAAAACGTTTCTGTTTAGGCATTCATCTTTTTACATAATTATAAACTACAGATAAATTAACTACACATTTGTCTTAACATTCGTTTAGTAGTTTATCACCGTTTAATTGATAGAGACAGATTTTTGTTTTTAATGGAGTGACTAAAACAGACTTTTTTTCGTTTCTACTGTATTAACTGGAACATCTTTGTATAATAAAACACATTTTAATGTTCTCTTTAAATTAAGATGCAGCAACAAAACTAATGTGATTCAATAGAAGACGAAAAAAAGCCTATAATAAGTTTATTACTGAGTAGAAGAAAAAGATGTAGTGGCATCGAGCCCTTTGGAGTGAAGCTGCTGTTACTGATGATTTTAACTAGTATAAAACACTTCAATTAGCCTACACAAAATTTACAGCGGGAAAAAAAACGAAAAACTCAAGTTTGAACGAAAAATAATGAAGTTTCTAGTTTTTTTTAAATCAAAAATAACTGGAGAAAAGGAGGGAAACTCTAACAGGCCAATGATCGAATGAGCATTAAATCAAACAAACCAAAAGTTAAAACCTAGCTGAAACAACCACATGGAGAAACCTCTCCACCTCCCCCCACCATCCTCTGACACCTGTCGGTCCCTGAACTCACCATGCCGTCGGAGCAGTTGGAGCGCGGGCTGGAGGCGTCCGAGTCCCCGCTGTAGTGCTCCAGCACCGGGTAGAAGCCGTCGTCCTGGCCGCCGCCGCCCCGCAGCAGCGACTGCAGAGACTCGATGTAGCTGATGGCGTTGCGCAGGATCTCCACCTTGGGCAGCCGCTGGTTGGGGTTGGCCGTGGTGCAGCGCTTCAGCGTCTCGAAGGCGTCGTTGACCTTGCCGAGCCGCCGGCGCTCCCGCATCGTGGCCGCCTTGCGCCGGTCCGCGTTGGTGGTCTTCCTCTTGCAGGCCTTGCAGGCCCAGAGCAGGCAGCGGCCCGCCTGGTGGTGCCCGCTGGGGGCGCGGACGTGCTCGTCGTCCTCCGCCTCGGCGTGGTGGTGGTTGTGGTGGTGGTGGTGGTGGTGGTGGTGCAGCAGGGAGGACGGGGAGGAGGAGGAGGAGGAGGAAGGGGAGGATGAAGTGGAGGAGGAGGAGTCCTCCGGCTTCAGCAGGCCCACATGGACCAGCCGCGGGTCCAGGTCCTCGAAGAAGTGCATGTCGCTGGTGTTGAAGCACGGGTCATCATAGAAATCATCAGCCGCGGGGATGGGGAAAGAGATATCCGACAACTCCATGGTTCAGTCCCAAATGAAGTACAAGAAGAGGAGGAGGAGGAAGAAGAGGAAGAGGAAGGAAAATCCAGAGGAGCCGTGAGCCAAAAAACACAGAGGGAGAAGATGGAGGGTAGAGATGAAGAGGAGGAAGAGGTGGAGGAGACACTGAGTGTTTTCTGGGGGAATGTAGAGTCCTGTCACAAACTGTTCTGTCCCTCAGCTGTCGACCTGGACGCTCTTATACCTGGGACAGCGCGGGGGGGGCGGGGCCAGGGCGCCGAGGGCCCGGGAGGCCTGACCAATCACAGAGCAGCGGGAGGGGTTTACAACTTCACGGTAATTAGTGTACAATTACCCCTGAGAGGGCAGTAAGAGCGAGGTAATATACTGCAGCACACACACACACAGTGACACACACACATGGTACATTAACACTGGAAACACACACTTAGTCATCACTCAACCACAACACATGGGGGTTTCTTTTCTTTTCTGGCTGAAATATGATGAAGAAAATGATAAAACTCTTAATAATTCAATCTTTTTCTGACATTTTCTTTCTTTTTTAATGTTTTTAATGCAGTTTGTTCAAACTATAGACCTGAACCTATAAAAATAGTTAGATATGTTGGTATAAAACTGCAGAAAGAATGAAAATAAGAGAAAATTATAAAGTAATTGGAGGTATATTAATGAAAACAGACTAAAACTAGTTTATTTAGTATTTAGAAGCATATAAACATTCGTTTTCACACACATCATAACACATTTTAAGTGTTAATGTGCATAAAACATTCATATGTGTAATAAAAGTGCATACACATTGTATATGCAACATGTAGGTGCTGTTTCACTAAAATATTATTGTAGATGAGATGTGTTATATGATGAACATGTTTTATAGCCTGCTAATTAAATGTTTATATATTGCCAATCAATTCCAAATTATAGGTTTTTAAAGTTTTGCACAATGTTGCATAAAACTAAGAATAATACATGTTAAAGGGATTTCATTTAAAATACAAACAACTTCTATAAAATGCAAATATTGCACATTAATGTTATGGAAAACAACATTTCTCATAGCATGATGAAGAGCAATTGATCATATTTGGGAGGAGGTTTTCTGTCCAAGTTGATGCAGACGAGCTGTTTTTCTTATTGTTGATGATGCAGAGCTGCATGACTCAGTGTCACATCCAAACTTAGCAGAAGGTCTGCTCACATTTCACATCTTTACGGAGCCAAACACCATTTTTAAAGAGTGTTAATACTGCATGAAAGTGTGAACGCAGTAATCAAGTTAAATGTCATTGAGTTTATTTATAGATGTGAGTGTTTCTCAGGAGGAGAGACTCACCTCCTCCTCCTCCTCTTCCTCTTCCTCCTCCTCTCTCAGCTGTCATCATCATCATCACACAAACATCCACAAATATTTTAATTGAGTGATTTTCACTGAAACCTGCAGCAAAACTCCCAAATGTGTTGTTGTTGTTGTGCAGCTGCAGTGGCATAGAGCAGCAGCTGGAGGGCGCTGCAGAGCAGAGCCTGAAAACAAACTGCTTGCCCACCCGCCTGTCTGCCTTGTGTGTGTCTGTGCCCTGAGCGCTGTCTCGCAGGCCGTGGACTAACCACACATCATCCTCTGCCAGTCCTGAGTGACAGATGGTTAGAAGCTCCACTGTGTGGGTGCTTCAAGTGTCTCAGGAAATATTCAAACCCTGTACCCAAGGGATTATCACTATCAGTCTGACGTGACTGACAGGACGAACAACTAAATAGGCCTACATGTGTTTTATCAAAATACTGGAGCTAAACACACTTTACTTTTATTCTTAGTTGAGAAACATTCAATAAAACTTCATCTTCTGTGGCTTCATATAAATTATCTTGAAGTTATACCAAAAAAAATTCAAATTTTTACTTATTTTATAATATTTTTTTAACACAAGACTCACAATCTGGACTCCTCATTAAGACACAATTGTACATTAGTAATATAGCCCACAAAAGTCATTACATCAAGTCTTGACAGATTAAGTCCGTTTCAATAACTCTGTAACTGCTTTGGCAACATGGCTTTGTTTTTGTCAATAAAGCTGTTTGAATTCAAGAGAGAGAAAATACAGATTGTTTGTTTTTCCAACTTTATTGTATAGTGCACAAGCCCAAACAAATAAACACTTTCATACAACAATCAAGTCCCAAAACAAGGCTGTGTCATTTACATGCTTAAGAATATTTGTATTTGTAGGAAGAGGCTGCACAAGTTCACAAACAGAAGACGTGGAGTAGCAAGGTAGGCTTTGTAGGAAAACATGTAGCCTAGCTACAAATATAAAGTGCCCTTTAAAACTGGCTTCATTTAGGAAACAGTCACATTATTTTCAAAATAAATAATTTAGTCTGATAAAAAAAAAGCAACCTCTGTACAGGGCTGAACCTCAACAGGTCTTTGGTATCGACAGCTAGCCTACTAAAACACCAGTGCAGGTTGCTGGTCCTCTGTTTGTCAGGGTTAAAACGTTTGGTAGAAAAATATGTTTAAACTCTTCAAAGGAAAATTGGAAAAATACAATATTTCAATACAAAAAGACATTTGGAAAAAAAAAGTTTTGGTTTTGTTTGTTTGCTACACTTTCCTGTTGGGTTGCCAGATTTGTGCTAAATAGCTGAAAACCACATGGACTAACCAGCTTGTTATTTAGCAAGATACGACATGTAAATCAGAGCTTTGGAGTTATTTAAAGGTGAATTTTTTGCTTTTAATGGAGCAGTTGGGAAGTTATGATGAGAGAAAAACACACAAAGAAGTCACAATTTCACGTTAGTGAACAGATTTCACATAGCTAATATTATAAATGAGAATAGTTAATGTGACAAACTTTCAATAGTGTAAAATATAAATCAAACTCGTCAAGTATAGGACACATTTTCTCTTTTGATGCTAGGCTAGCCGTTCACCTTTGCTGCTTTTGCTTAGCTAAGCTAATACGTTGAGTGATAACTTCTAATTTGCAGCCTCTATATGCTAATAACAAAGAGAGCAAACACATATTATGAAAAACATAAAGGAGTGACAGACAGTAGCAGTTTGGCTGTGTTTTAAGGTGCATTCGCTTCTTCTTAAAGGGATAGTTCAACATTTTTGCAAATTCTCCTATAATCCCTATAGTTATAGCAGTAGGTTCATTAGGCTACCTTTAATTATCGGTGCATGTTGTTTTGAGATCAGCGGGGCAGAGACGTGAGCTGCTCAGTGAACACAATGGAGGTGAACGGTACAGGTCCCTTGTCCCTCATCAAACTCATCAAATACACAATCCAACAACTCTGAAATGCTCATGTGGACAAGTTGTGACCTGACATTCGCCACGCTATGAAATAATAGGCCTATGTTACGACACATGAAGCTAATACTCGGGAACTACTTGCGCTTTTAAAATCACCCCGCCCAGCAGCCGTGTCTGGAATGTAGCTCTGGCTGCGTTTGCCTCAAAAACAAACTCTGTTTCGTAATGTGACATGATTATTTCATAGTGTGGTGAATGTGCAGGTCACAACTTGTCCACCAGAGTGTTTTGGAGTTGTTGAATTGTGTATTTGATGAGTTTGATAAGGGACAAGCAATCAGTAGGCTACCATTCACCTCATCTCCATCCTCTGCCCCGTGTAGCCTATCTCAAAACATTCGCAATAGGTGACTTTGCCAAAATATTGAACTATCCCTCTAAGGTGCATTCGCCTCCTCTTAAGCTAATCTAACACTTTGGCTAACCCCCCCGGGCCTCATTTCATCTTCGTGCTAAGCTAGGTTAATAGCTACAGGCTCTTTGGCTCCATCAACTTTCACAGTGACTCGTGTAGCATTGCCTCGGCTAATAACGAGAACAAACACACAGGATAGGCTAAAACATGCAGGAGTGACATTAAGAGTTATGGCTGTGTTTTGAAAGTGAAACTAACTAACTAACGATCTAATGGAGAAATTTATTACACAAGCTAGGCTAACAGTTTCTAACAGCTAACAGTTTTTTTTTATCTGTTTTGCAGCTGTAAGCTATCCACCTTTTTCCGAACGTCAAAAACGTAAGCCTGTTTTGGTTTTTGTTGTTTTGGTTTTTTTTTTTTTTCAATGAAAATCTGAAAAACAGTGGATATCACACAAATTGACATCCGTGTTAAAAGCCAGCGTTAATAGATCCATGCGTTTACCGCAACTATGACAACGACTGAAAACCATGGAAACGTAAACGTACAATTCCACCAAACCGGCAAAACCGGCTTCCGGGTTTGACCACAGATGACGTTCGGAAACTTGTGGATAGCTAAGCCAGCCGTCACATCCTGAAGAATGTTTATCTGTCTAAGTTTAATTTACTTTCCCTTTTACTAACAGGTCAGGTAAGTTTTTACAAAGTGGTAGCTTGTAAATCAAATTTTGATGTAAGCTAGTTTTCATTTTATATTATATATTAACTCTTTTGAGCTAGCTAAGATAGCTAGGCTAAGCTAGGCTAAGCTAGGCTAAACATGACCTGCACATCTGTTCTGGACACAGGTGGAGATAAAACTGATCTTGACTTTGGGGAAGATGTCTGCAAGCAAATTTCCCCAAATGTTTTTTTTTCATAGAAGAAAATTAACACTTTACTTCCTGCAGAGAAACACCATAAGCAGAGTAATACACCAGTAAAGACTTCCTGTTCAGAGGAGCAGATCCATCATCTGCTGAGCTCCTCCTGCAGCTCATTCAGGAGATATTCCCCAAACCTCCCCGTCTGGTCGCCGGTGCAGCCCGCCCGCCGGCCGCTGGTCAGCAGGTCTCCCAGCAGCTTGATGCGCTCCACCCGCGGCGCCAGGAAGTGGCTCTTCATGACGCTGGCGGTGTGCGGGTCCCCCTGCTCTCGGGCCAGTTGGCCCAGCTCGACCAGGACGGCGGCCTCCTCCTTCAGCTGGAGCAGCAGCAGCTCCAGAGCCGGCAACACGGCGGCCACGGCCTCGCAGCCCGGCTTCTGGAAAACCAAAAGATTTCACTTGTGCTCAGTTTGTTTTGACTTGAACTTTAGAAGAGGGGAAATAAATCTGCACAGAGCTGCTGAGTTCAGTTTATTGTGAACACTGACGAACTGTGAAGCCACAATTAGCTAACCTGTTACCAGACACCCGCCATTTTTGTTCACAAGCCCAAAAATAATGCACCAAAAATAAAAAGGTTACTGTTCTTTAACCCTTTTGATTGCAGTCATAACCCTGGTCTCCTTTGAAAGCCAACTCCTTAAATTTTACAGCCAACAAGTTCAGCTGAGTAGAAGAGAAACTACAGAGGCAGAAGCACAGCAGAAATACACTTTTTCAGTTATTTTGGTATTTTTTTAAAAAAAGAAGAAAGAATATAAAGCCTGTGGTGGGAGCTCATGTGGGGGAAACAACAACAGCTGTTGCAGTGATATGGGGATAAAATGCTTTACAATGAGAATTTAGACTGTGGAGTTGGAGTTTCCAAACGATGTAAAGACTGAGTCCAATAAAATAGAAACAGTTAAGAAGATGCATTTTATAAAGACTGCCCCAACCGCTGTCAATCAACACTGCAAAAACTCAAAATCTTTCTAAGAATATTTGTCTTATTTCTTGTCAAAATGTCTAATTTCTAGTCAAAACTAAACTCTTTTCACGTGATTCATCACCTAAAAATTAACTTGTTTTGAAATAATTTTCATTTGTTTCAAACAAACTTTCACTTGAAATAAGTAGAAAAATCTGCCAGTGAAAGCAAGTTTTTTGTGCTTGTAATAAGAAAGAAAAACTTGCTCCACTGTCAGATTTTTCTACTTATTTCAAGTGAAAATATGCTTGAAAGAAGTAAAAAGTGTCTAAAAACAAGCAAGTTTTTAAATGTGATGAGTCTTATTTTAATGAGATTTGTTTTGACTAGAAATGACATTTTGACTAGAAATAGGACAAATATTCTTTTTGTAGTGAATGGTACAAACTTTCATCTTCAACAAACTGCCTTCATTTATAAACTTATCTAAATTGGACCGGATCAATAATGGCCGACGCTGGGACGTCCCATCAAGGTGAAGTAGCTACACTTCACTGAAGTGGACGGATAAGGATAACGAGGTGTCCCAAAACGCTGCTGACTGGGCCCCGGGGCCTCGGTCCTGAAACGATTTTGCACGACTCATAAACGTCGGGGTCGGCGGTCGGAGGCCACGCTGCGGCGACACCCTACCTACCGCCACCGCAAACCGCCACCGTTGTTGTTGTGGGCCATCTGGAAACGCCATCAGCCTTACTGTCCCCCTGCCGCAGCATTAATCTTGCCAATTTTCCGGAACCTGAGGTGGTGGGGTGAGGTAGGGGGTTATACACCCTGACGGGCTTATGGCCAGAGCCCCAGGGGGGAGGAGGAGGTGGGAGGTCTCCAGGGGTTTAACCTCCCTTCTCCTCTGGCCTCTTGGTGTCTTAACTCAAGTGCTCTCCAGAATGAGACCTCAGCCGTTTGGAAAGAAAGAAAAAGAAAACCCAGCAAGACAGAGAGAGAGATCCATCATCCAATCCAAAACAGGTGATGATCTGTTAAAAGTATTTCTGGGAGAAGATCCACAATTTACTAAATTAGCTGCACAATATATATAACACTCTGCCACGATACGAGAAAAGTACACGAATGCTGATCAAAACCATTATTGATGTCATTTAATATTGTTGTCGATTTTTATTATCATTTGTTAACGTCATCATTTAAGAACAATATGTGTATGTTTTATATGTAACAACTTGCAACAGTCTAATGATGCCCAATCTTACCACACACACACACACACACACATATATTAAGTTTCATGTCATTTAGACTATGTATAAGAGAGAGAGAGTGCTCACACACGCATAAGGTAAATAATTGTATGTATACTTTTTATTTATTTGTATATTGTTGTATATATTTGTTTTCATGAGTTGTATTGTGTCATTGATTCCTAATGCTTTGGCAACATAGTTATTTTAACTGTCATGTCAATAAAGCAAATTTGAATTTGAATTTGAGAGAGAGAGAGAGAGAGAGAGAGAGAGAGAGAGAGAGAGAGAGACACCTGCTCTGACAAAGTGACGGATGGCGCAGGAGGAGAAATAAATCCTGGGGTCCTGGAGGAACGTGAGCGTCGCTGCCGCGGTAAAACGAGAACGCTGTTACACACTGAGGCTCCTCTGTCTCACAGATAAAGTTCAAATCGTAAATTTTGTTTCAAAATGGATCCACAAATCAGATCTTCACACCGGATCATCTCAGTGCCCCCCCACTCCCCCAGCCACTCCCCCACTCCCCTCCCCCACCTCCACCCTCCAAGGACCCAGGAGGATCCATCCAACAACTCCCCCCCCTCACCAACAATTAACCCTTCTTCCTTCTGCTGAAGTGAAGTGTCTCTGGGCAACAGATGCTCTTGACCCTGACCTCTGGCCGACCTCTGTGGACACAAACTAACCCCACTGACTCCAACACTTCACTACAATTATGTCCCACTTATATCTCAACTACTGAAGGAAATATTTTAGTTTTAACGCCTCTACATAAACTTTATTTGACTTTTGACTTTATTTTACAGGATAGCCCCTTGAGATGTGCCATCTCATTTTCGAGGGGGTCCATAAACCTGACTGACTAAAACACACATTTATCATTGAAATAAATCAAATATCATTGTAAAAGACGGTAGTCACAGGTAGGGGTGGGGGATATGGGCCAAAAAAAATCGCGAATATTTCTTTAAATTTTCCGATAATGATAATCTGACGATATCCTTAAAAATGTGTTTTTTTTCTGATGGATACAGTGTTTTGGAACAACAGCTCTTGTTTATTTTCTATGAACTGAAAGGTACAGTGTGTAATATGGGGGTAAAACCGTGTTATCCAGCGTTCAGATTCAAGTTTCCAGCGCTCACTTACTCGCTCGCACTCACCCCTCCCGTCGGCAAAGTGACGGTGGCCTCCGAGGACAAAAAAACGTGTTTACCACGACTGGGAGTATTTCAGGAGCATGGAGTGATGAGGTGAAGATCGAAACCATTTTAACATGTCTGCTGTTTCCTCCTCCTTCTTTCCTTCCGCCTTCTTCTCTGTTGGTTCATTTATGAACGCGAAACTCGCGCAACGTGCTCTCTGGTTGGCTGGATTTTCCGATTGGGCTTCCATACAAACATGGCGGCGCAAGATGGCAACGCTCTCTAAAGCAAGACCCTTGCTATATAGAAGAATAATTATAAGGCTACAAAAACCCAACGTATTTTATTTTATAGCGATAATACACTTATACAAATATATTCATGGCTAGTATATTCAGACTTTGCCAGTAAACCTTGTTAATTATTACACACTGGACCTTTAAGCATTCAACAAGACTCCCAATTAAACTCCAGTGTGGAGACATTAAATAAGTAAACACTCAGGTTCCCTGCTCTGAGCCTCAGAGACGATGTTGTATTATGGTTGCGGCCGAGACTGTGACTGAACCCTGCCTGCTGATTGGTCTATGCGCCTTCCGCTGGTTTTCTTTTCAAGGTAGTATAAATACTCAATGATATATTGTGCACATCTAGTTGCAGGTTTGTATAAAGCTAGGTTTCCATGGTCTAACAAACACACGACAGACTTATTGACATGTTTCACGTTTGTTTGGCTCCACCAGAAACAAATAAACCAGCGTCATCTCGTTTTGTCTGATCCGGTCTAACCATCTAATGTTTTTTTTTACCTGGATGTCTCTGCCGCAGTAGTTGCCCCCCCTCTCGGCCAGGTAGCCCAGCATGGCCTCCGTCTCCTCCTGCTGCTTCTGCGCCTCCTGGTGGAAGAAAGAAGCGACGCGAGGCAAAGAGACGTCGTCCCGCTCAAACACACTGGCCTGAAGGAGGAGAAAGAGACAACAAGCGCATTTATGAATCAAATACAAAGATCAATCATTCGAGTATCTCAGGTTCTGCTGCGTGAATTTTAAACAGACATTCAGGGTTGAGGTGTTAACAGGTCAAAGGTCACGGTGTCTTATTTAAAACTCAGTGCAAACACATTAAAGATTGTTGTTTCTTTTGAATTCTCAGGACTGAACACATCCACCCTGCACAGGTCAGTTCACCTGGCTGGTACATCCAATTACACACATGACTGAAAGAAGTGACAACGTTTATAATCAACATGATGTGATTCTGAACAGGTGTCAGATGTTCAAGTCAAATTAATCTGTCACCTTTGTTGAAATGGTTTTGTCATTTCAGAAAAGAACATACAATCTATTCTTTATTAGACATGAGTGTGAATTCTATGCAATATCGTCATTAACATAACACCTATCACTGTTGAATTCACACTATACTTTAAAAACGTCTTAAATCAATCACTTCTGAAGCTCATTTGTGTGAATGAAGGTCTGAATGTTGGTTTAAAGTTTTCCTCAACACTTTCTTTTAACATCGCTGGTGCAGAAATAATGATTTATCTATTTATCAGTCTAATTCATCTGGTTTCTGTATGTTTGATGTCAAAATATTGGAATAAGGCAGTAAGAAGGTAAGAAAAAGGTCACAGAGGTCATTAGTTTCTTATGTTTAGGCTACAATTTAATTCTTCCTTTGTTGGATTCATTACAACTCACATTGAATATATAATAAACATAATGGAAATCAAATGGGTTGATAGTTAAAACAAGTTAAGTCTTTATGTTTTATAAAGTCATATTATAGATTTTAGAGTCTGATCCAAGTTTGTCTTCAACATGAAAACACTAAAAAATGTGTTGAACCCAATAACTGGTGTTTTCCACCTGCTGTGGTCGTTGATGTCCTTGTTAAATCCCCTCAGTCTGATCTCTCACCCACACACACACACACACACACACACACACACACACACACACACACACACACACACACACACACACACACACACACACACACACACACACACACACACACACACACACACACAGTAAACTACAGGCTACATTGTGTCCTACCAGAGCCTGCAGTCTGTACGCGCCGTCCAGCAGCAGGCTGCTCACCCCGCACAGCGCCTCCTCCACGGCGGCCGGCAGGTTGTGTCTGGCCCGGCTGGTGGCCGCGGAGCTCCGGTGCGTCTTACACAGAGGCAGGCTGCTCTTTAACCTCTTTCCTGCGGGCTCAGCCATGATGTTACCACCGCCGCTGATCCCTCAACACTCACACACTACACACTCACACTCCCCAACGCACACACACCGCGCAACAGAAAGCACCACGCGGAAGTTCGATCACTAGTAAACAAGAGCCTCGCCAAACAAGCTGTGATGAAGAAAAGGCGTTTTGTGCTGCAGCAGCTGATCTGATCTGAACCTTCACAGGAGGATAAATATAGACCGCGTGCATCGACTGTTTCCCGGTCAGCTGCTCAAGTTCATCCGGGGCGACGGAGCTCAGAGCTGCAGCATGAAAACAGCAAAAGTTCAGTGCAGGGGGATGATGAGACTGGATGAGAGCATCAGCATGGCTGGCTGCTGCAGAGAGACTGACTGAGTCTGGTTTAATCTGTCAGATTAACCGTCCTGTTTCCTGGTAGAACAAGTTGAACGGACATTTTTATTTGCCACATTAAAGTTTAAAAAAAAGCTCATGAAGAAAAGGTGCACTACAAAAAATTGTCTTTTATCTCTTATCTTAAATCTCTTATTTTGAGAATGTGTGTACATTTCTGCAGAAATCTTTCAAGACCTGCCAGAAAAAAAAATCCAAATCCAAAAAATTTTAAAAAACTTGTCAGAAATGTGCAGCATTTATTCATTTAGGCTATGCAATAAATTCACCTACAATTTCCACAAAAATCTAGAAGTCAAATCGCCCTTTTTAACACGTCAAGTTTAGTGCACTGTAAGAAAAAAAAAAAAAAAAAAAAAAATCAATGTTTATCTACGTTTTTCAAATTAAAAGTCCTCCTCAATTAGAGCATATAGAATATATAGAAAATAAACATTGGCATTCACATCATGAATTGTGAATTTGACTCGTCAAAAATGGTCAAAAACTCAGGATTTAACAGCAAGGTGTAGCCTATAGGTGATGTCGGCCATCTTGGGAAATAGAGGCTGTTTTTTCCTCTCCAGATGATCCTGTTTTCAATCCTTGTACTGTATTTCGATTTGAAATATTACAGTTTCCTGCTGCACTAAAACATCTGGACCAAGTAGATAATGTTGCACATGTTTATGCAACATCTGGAGACAGAATGTTTGGTTTTTGGTTTGTAATAGGCTACTGAATATTTTAATCTGGTTTGTGTCTGAATCTTCTCCCTTCACCTGTTCTCACCTCTTTATCGCTATTTATTTCTGCCTGTCCAGGTCCATTAGTTCTGATCCGACCTGCCTGAACCTGTAGAACCTGTTTCTTTTTGTTTTTTAACATTCAACTTCCTGTTACCTGTTTGGGACTTTTTCCCATCAGGAAGTTTCTAAAGAAGTTCCCTGTTGAACTGCACTACGGTGGCCCTGAGAGGTCAACATGCTGCCAGGTCAGAACAACCTCCTCATCAGTTTGACTGTCTCTGTCTCTGTCTCTGTGTCTCTGGTTGAGCGTGGACCTCCTCCTGGTTCTCCCTCCTCTCCTGTTTCAGCTCGGCTCCCGGAGGCAGTGATGATGAGTGACGGGAGGGGCTGGTCGCTCCCCGGGGGGTCAGCCGGGTCCAGGAGGGAAGAAAGACCGGCTCCGTGACCTCCGACCCCGACCCCCCACCACCTCACCTGCATGGGCCAGACCTCACTGTAACAGATTGCAGGAAGTGGTGGAGCTTCCACCAGGTGAAGCCGCACCGCAGGAGGCCCGGACACCGCTGCACATCTATCTGTGTCGTCACCTGATCCACATGGGAGACGGTCCATCATCCAAGACCCATTTACTTATATTGTATTTCCTATTTTTGACCATTACTGTCCTCTACCTCTACACGACCTTCAAAATAAAGACTCTGACTGAATCTGACTCATCTCATGACGATGCTGCAGTGAATTTTAGAGAGAGAAGATGAGCAACCAACAATTAAAAAGGAAAAACAAGGACAATCATTGCTTGGTACAGCAAACTTTACACACTACAGTCATTTATATAAAGTGTTTAGTGCCATTGAATGCAAAACACAAACATACAGAAACAGATGTATATCTTATACAAAAAAGATACTTGAAAAGATATCGATTATAAAGTTTAATCTTTTTGCAATTTAAAATTCATCATAAAATAGCAATACAGCAGATTAGAGGTCCCAAGATTTATTAGATGTTTCTAAATCAAAGTTAAAAAATAAAAGGCAGGAGTAAAACAGAAACTTTATTTTGAGCTAGAATTCATTTAAACAGGAAACAGTCGACTTCCTCCTGTGATGAACACTGTCACTCTATAATAAGAAGAAAAGAAGATGAAAAACATGTTGTGGTGTAGATGAAAGTATCATTTGATTGTGTCTGTGCATCAATATTGAAGAGATTTTCACAGATACAAGCACATCAATCATGTTATTGTTTCTTTCTCTCATTATAATATTAAAATATCTTTGCACTGGTTGTGTTTGTTAATGTCATTTTGTCTAAGTGAATCAGTTGGTCCTTCTTGTATATTTGTGTGTGTTGTTTTTGAATCGCCCCCAGAGGATAAATAATACATTTTATTACGTAATTTGAAAGTCAGAACCAGAATCAATTATTCAATAAATGTGATTGTGAATGTGAATGTAGACCAAGATAGAGATAAGATAAACACACAATTAAAACAACATCAAAGATTCAGATTAGTTACTTATGAGGCTAAAAGTTACAAGAGAGAGAACGAAGGGAGGACAGCAGTGGGTTTAGTGGAGATCAATACTTTCACCTTATTGCAAAGAAATTGAGAACATCTGAAAGCTACATCTGATCGGTCGATGGGACACATCACAGAAACACTGATGATGATGTAACATAAGACAGGTTTAGGTAGTTATTCATTATTTAAGGAGAGGGGGTGGAGTTTATACGTTTTACTTCTTCTCACTCCTTTTCGAATCTCATGTTTAAATATTTTGTCTCTTTTTTTAATTTCCTTTTTCATATTCGAAATAAACATTTCAATCAATCAATCATTTTGATGATGAGGATGAAGCTCAGTGTTTTCAGTCGATCATCTTCTCTCTGCTCTGAGTTTCAGCTCCAGGTTCTGATTCTCCTTCTCCTACAGCTTCAGATACAACAACCCCCACTGCAACACACACACACACACACACACACACACACACACACACACACACACACACACACACACACACTTACACTCACTGTCTGTGTGTGTGTGTGTGTGTGTGTGTGTGTGTGTGTGTGTGTGTGTGTGTGTGTGTGTGTGTGTGTGTGTGTGTGTGTGTGTGTGTGTGTGTGTGTGTGTGTGTGTTGGACGCTGCAGCTGTCAACGGTCACTCTGAGCTCTCTCTCCCTCTCACACACTGTTGTTGTTGTTGTTTGTCTGGACGAAACAAACTCACAGAGTCACAGCTGATCAATAATCTATAGTCACTGATGTCATTTAAAAACAGTATTAACATCTGATGATGTCATCGTTACCGTCTTACGTAACTGCTCCTGATCAGTTCGTCATCAGCGATCAATAAGACAGTTTTCTGTTTTTTCTGTTTGAGTTCAGCTTCCACTTCTCTTTATTATCATTGTTGTTAATGATGATAATAAAAAATATCAGTCTTGTTCATCTTAGTCTTGTAGATTTTAGAGATTAAACACAAGATGATAACAAGACAGGACCAACACACACACACAATCTCTCTCTCTCTCACACACACACACACACACACACACACACACACACACACACACACACACACACACACACACACACACACACACACACACACACACACACACACACGTAAAGCACTTAATAAACCCAAAATGTTCAGACTGACAGCAGAGGTGTCGGCCTTCACACCTGCTGCCTGCTGTAAACCACCAACACCACAACGACTACATTGTGCTGCACTGGTGGCAGATTACTTTACACACACACACACACACACACACACACACACACACACACACACTGAGGTGGATTATCTGGGTGGAGCAGATTTACTGCCGTGCAGCCGGTCGTGTGGTTTGTTGTGTTTGAGTTCAGACTCTGAACAAACTCTGATTCTACTTTTAGTGAATAAAGATTTCATGTTGATGTGATTTGTGCAAGTTTGACCTCAGAAAAAAACACAAAATAAAACACAATAGAAAACAAAGATATTGATTAATAAAGGTTTTTTACCTCCAGTCTCTCTTTATTTCTGTTTACTTTCATAAACTCTTGTATTAACAGTGAGATTTTACCTCAGGCTTCAACTTCACTTGTGCATCTTCGCCTTTACTGTAATACAAACATCTACCTTTATTTTGAAGGAGCCTTAACACAAATATCTACCTTTATTTTGAAGGAGCTTTAACACAAACATCTACCTTTACTTTGAAGGAGCCTTAACACAAACATCTACCTTTATTTTGAAGGAGCTTTAATACAAACATCTACCTTTATTTTGAAGGAGCTTTAATACAAACATCCACCTTTATTTTGAAGGAGCTTTACTGTAATACAAACATCTACCTTTATACTGTATGGAGCTTTAACACAAATGTCTACCTTTATTTTGAAGGAACTTTAATACAAACATCTACCTTTATTTTGAAGGAGCTTTAACACAAACATCTACCTTTATTTTGAAGGAGCTTTAATACAAACATCTACCTTTATTTTGAAGGAGCTTTAATACAAACATCTACCTTTATACCGTATGAAGCTTTAACATAGATTCATGTTGGTTTCCTTCATTTTTAGCTCCATGTTTGGTCTCCTCCACCTCCTGAGGGAAATATCTGGCTCCTTAGCTACCTTTTCTGAAAACATCTGGATTAGACTGAACCAAGCAGATAAACAGAGACCTGAGTGTCACTATAAAACACCAAACCTACAACCAAAGCTCTCTGAGTGTCATTAATCCAGTGAGATCTCCACAGGCTGAACCGGGCCCCCACGTCGGGCCCCTCAGCTTCAGACACAGCGCTTGTTCGGGGGAGTCCCTGTGGACTCGAGGGTCTGCGAGCTCCTCTGGAACGTCAGCTCTCACTTTGAATTCCTGTCTCTCATCACATGACCCGGCTTTATAAATATGTGGCTGCTCTGGGCTCATGTCAGGCCTCATGTCTTCATGCTTCAGACAGAACAGCTGGTCCACTAAACACAACGAAAACAGAGCGACCCACTCCTGCAGGAGAACAAAGACTCACAGTCTTGTGTGTAGCTACTGTGTTTTATGAATGAGTTAATCTCGTCCTGAAGCCGCGAGAACAATCAGCGCAGGATTTGAACGGTTTGACCTTAAAATATCTTCAGTGACAAGTTCATATACAGGATTGTTGAACCTGAACAACTGGAGATATGTTGTTTTGACAAAAACACTGAAATGTTCTGGTGTTCAGACTATCAAAAATAGGATTGGTGATAGATTATGATGGATTATTTCATATTTCTATCACTGATTTAAGACTTTTATTATAGAAATTCTCCATAGTGTATGTTGAAAATGTTGTAACATTTGGGAGAAAGAGGGAAGCTTTAGGTTTTGATTCACCACTGACTTAGCTACTTGAATGAACCAGATTTAGCATCATATCAAATACTATGACCTTTATGACCACAACTACCTTCTGGGAAATAAAACAGAAGTTAATTGATATCAGTTTGTTGTAACATCATTGCTGTTGTGTTTTCAGGACGAGCAGGAATTTAAACCGTTTTGGGAACTCAGAAATTCAGAGTTTCCAGTTGGAAATTTCAACGGAAGAAGCTCCCCAAATGGGACCTCCAAATCCAAGATGGCCGCCCAGTGTTCTGCTGAAACAGAAGCTATATGTTTTAAATATAATCGTCTGTGCGTTTGTTTGTACAAAACACCACCAACCATAACAAACTCGACTCGGGTGTGACGGGACTCCCAGACGCAACACACCGCGTTTGTTCAACTTTTCTTCAATCACAATCAGATCCTTCATTGATGACTGGACTGAAATCTGCTTTTTAACATGATCATTGAGCAGCTCTGGCCCTGGCCCTAGTTCTGTGCCCTGGGCCCCCGACTCTGGCCCTGGGCCCCCGGCTCTGGCCCAGGCTCGGGCCTGCAGCGGGTCACAGCTGTCAAACAGATCAGCAGGACCTCTCTTTACGCCGAGCCAGCAGCTGTCTATTAAGAATCCTCCGGATCGTCATCAGCGGTAAACTCCTCAGCTCACAACTCGCCTCATTACCGCCCTTAATGGAGGGAAGACAGAGACAAGGTAAATACAATTACTGATCAGAGCGCGGGACACTCGAGCCGACAGCGGCGGCGTCCCGTTTCACTGCCGGTACCCGACACCAGAGTCTGCCTCGTTACGGGACCATAACCTCCGTCACAGCGCTGCGCCTGCTTTTTCACGAGTCGCTGTTTTTGTTGTGAAAACCTTCAGCGCGTGGACGAGCTGAGGACTCAGGCCGCCGCTCAGTGACAGTGGAGGAAAGTAAATCCGAGGTTTGGCGCTGAGGCCCGGTGAGACCCCCCCACCCCACCCCCAGAGATGCTTTTTGTGCCAGACGCTGTGATTACCCAGAAAGCCTCTGGAATGCCCCCTTCCTCATTAAGGAGACAAATATAGCCCGGTGTGGTCCGGGGGGTAAATGGACGCCGCAGTGTTATGTGGCAGAAATTAAACAATGATGAATGATGATGCTCAGAGGAGGTGGGTGGGGAGAGGGGGTTAAAAACAGGACTATTTCCAGTGATGGCAGAAACACATTCTTTACACATGCGAGGCGTTTGGGGCCTGTGGGAAATCAGTGCATGAGGCTTCAAGGCTTTTCAGGTCTATTAGTGCCTTGTGATGCTCACACAGGATGTGATCATCACAGTTATATAAAGGCGCATCATTAACTGTCAGTAATATTACACCTGAGACTCCCAAAACTACTGCTGCTACAGGTGCCTGATAATAGCTGATGTATTTTTTGATAACATTTGATGATCAACAAGAAACTTTAAGTGATTTATCAGCTCCAGAAAAAACAATGATGTTACTCAAACTTGAGGATAGGCTACTTTGTTACTGCTTGTCCAAAAGCAGGAACATTTAAGAAATTAAATAAATCCAATTAAATTTAAAGGTAACGAAACAAAAAGATAAGTAACATTGCAGGTATTTCTCAGCCTTGTGGCTGAACCCTTGTTGGCTGAACCTAAAAGTCGCTAAATGATGTCATTGCAATGTCAGGGGGAGGGGTGTTGCAGGTCTTTGTCGTTTCTCACAACACCGGAAAAAGTCACAAGATTTTACGCTTTTGATTAAAAAAAAAGTCGGCAAGAGGGTTTGGAAAGTCTTTTAGCGAAAAGTCGCCAAGTTAGCATGCTAACTAGCTAGCCCAGGCCTGTCTCATCACTTTCAGATAGCAAATTAGTGTAACTTCCTGTTTGCCCTGAAGATGTAGGCTAATGACACAGATAAGATATTATAACATCTTATCTTATAACGACAACAATTGCTCTATTTCTCTATCACATCTTTTCTTCTATTTCAAGTTAGCGAGTTAAGTTGCTGTAACAACCGATAGCGACTCCTAGTAGCGCTGCACAATCTTGTTTTTTTTTAATCTTTTGATAAAAGAATAAAACAGCAACTCAATGTGTTACGTAATATAAAGTTGTTTTCATCAGTGTACAGTAATTTCTTGGTAATGTAGCCTTGGCATCTAGAATTGGCGTCTTGCTTATTTTCCATGGATTGCATCCAACATCTGATCATTAGCCTAGCGATTCGCTGTTGGCGTAATTTCAATGCATTGCATCAAATCCATCAGAAGCTTGCAAATATAAACTCACACACATCTTTTTCACTCTAGTTGAGATTTTTAACACCTATATGTAACTTTGCATTGAAAATAAAACAGCATAGGCCTTGTTTATTTTGAATTTTAGCTTAATAATATTAGGATAAAATGGTGTCATATCTGCAGGAAACTCCCAGAAACACAGGTGATGGGCACAGAGCTGATAGTGAGCAGGTTGTTTCTGACAGCTCGTCTTTAACAGCTGTGTTGATCTTCAGCTCTGCACAGATTAATGTCTCCTGTTTCTCCACGTTGTGGGAATAGTGACGATGACCCAGATATCGTGTGTGTGTGTGTGTGTGTGTGTGTGTGTGTGTGTGTGTGTGTGTGTGTGTGTGTATGTGTGTGATCACTGTCATCGTCCTGACTGAACATCATCTCTCCAACCTGCTGCTGTTACACTCACTCGTCTCTGTGCCCAGGACAGATAATGTATCAGCAGCTCTGTTGTATCTGTTTCATGAATGTGGGTTAAACACATGATGAAAATGTGTTTATTTGACCTGAGAGGAACATGAGTCACTGATTAAATGTCACACATCATGTTATTTTCCATAATCAAATGTTAAAGAAGCAGCTATAATTAATTGTACTACATTATATAATTATGTCATAGACAGCGTTGGCAGTAACATTAAACCAAGACATTTTGCAGCAACAAGTTGTGTAACTAATTACTTCTGCAAATTTAATGGCACAATTTATTTATTTTTTTTCAGTTATTTTAATTTCATTGAGTAGTTGAGATGTTTCTTGTTACTTCAGGTGTGAAAATAGCCACAACTTCTGAGGATTATTGAGGATTGAGGATCACTGATCAACTGATTTGGTGGGCGTGGTCACAACAAGAGTAGCCCACACAGTGGTGGTGGTGGTGGTGTGTGGATGTGTCAGCACTGTGTGTGTGTTTAAAGCCAGTGTGTGTGTGGCTTTGTGAGATCACAGAGTGAAACCAAAGCTGTTTTAAAAAGACAACAGTGTGCCAGTGTGTGTACGTAGTCTTTTGTCTTGACCTTTGCTCTTTGTGTATTTACTGTATGGATATTTCTTCATGAGACAATTACAATTGTGTTGTACTTTATTTTTATGTTTCTGAATATCAAATTGTGTGCATGTATGTGTGTGTGTTTGTATACCTCCTTTGAAGACGAGCTCTGTAAAAACACACTGAGTCATCACACTAGGTCATCACAATTATTCAAACGCAAACACATCAATGTGCGTATTTATTTTAACTTTATTTACTTTTACATTCCGATAATAAAGTGTCTTGTTAAATAGTTTAGTCCAGGTTAAACAAAAACATCTAAATAGACAAATATCATCATGTAAATCTGCGTCAGTAACAGATCAACTCAGTTGACCACAAACACTTCAGCTAACTTGAGCCAGAGGATACTAATGTGCTAATTCCTGCTTTAAATAGCTAAATTAGCTAGTATGCTGAATTGGATGTGTTGACGAGAGCATACGATGCCAAGGTCAAAGGTCACTGCAAAGATTTACTGTAAAAACTGTAATAAATATTACGAATAAGAATAATGCACTTAAAAAACAGATTTGTTACACTTTTTCTCTCTGACTCAGGGCTTTTATTTTGAAGATCAAATTCAAAAGTCAAAACCACACAGATCTTCACAATAAAAGCGTATTGATTAATGAACTAATAGTAAAGACTCTTTCAAAGGGACGATAAACTGTTTAATTGATCCTCATGTATTTGGCCGTCACGTGTTACTATAGGCTAATACCTTCATTATTGTTTACAAACAAAATAGGCTACTGTACGGTGGCCTGGAGGAGACACAGAGAGTCACATGATGCTTAGGTTACAGTAACAAAGGATTACAGTATATAAGTTATATTTTTGTGTCTTTGTTGAAGGTAAACAGTGAGTTTTGTGTGCGTGTGTGTGTGTGTGTGTGTGTGTGTGTGTGTGTGTGTGTGTGTGTGTGTGTGTGTGTGTGTGTGTGTGTGTGTGTGTGTGTGTGTAGACATGTCGAACACACACGCAGCAGTAAACACACACGCTGCCTGTTGTGCGTTACACAGCAGTTAACGTTGTGATGAGCAGATCACAGTGATCTTCCCTCAGACTAATGAGACTCAGATTACACTGGATGTTTGTGAGCTTTGTCACGTCACTGTGTGTGTGTGTGTGTGTGTGTGTGTGTGTGTGTGTGTGTGTGTGTGTGTGTGTGTGTGTGTGTGTGTGTGTGTGTGGCCTCTCTGTGTGGTCTGTCACCCTTTAACCTGCAGCTCTGAGGAGGCTCCACGCTCTGAGTCAACGGCCTCAGAGCTTCACACTTTACGTAAACTCATCGTCACACTTAAAGGGATAGTTCACCCTAGAATGATATTTCGCTCATTATCTACTCACCCTCATGTTGACTAAGGGCTGGAAGAAGTTTCGGAGCCCACCGTCCCTTCTCTGAGTTACAGGGGGTCTTAGCGTAGCAGTGCATTTCAATGCCATGGTAGCAAAGGGACACCAGAGCTCTTCGTAAAAAAAACACACACAAAAAAACATCCAAATACCTCCATGATGCTCGTATGTAATGTCCGTCTTGTGCTGAAGCCCCAAATTGCGGAATTGTCCCGAAAAAAATTAAATAAGTCCACATTCCAAGCATGTTTGTAGCATTAGCTCCCAGTGTTGTTGTCCGGTCTTCCGCTGCCAGCGCGCATGCGCAAGAGCACATGAGAGCACTGAGACCGACTCGAGTCTCAGTGCGAACGTTGCGCATGCGCGCTGGCAGCGGAAGACCGGACAACAACACTGGGAGCTAATGCTACAAACATGCTTGGAATGTGGACTTATTTAATTTTTTTCGGGACAATTCCGCAATTTGGGGCTTCAGCACAAGACGGACATTACATACGAGCATCATGGAGGTATTTGGATGTTTTTTTGTGTGTGTTTTTTTTACGAAGAGCTCTGGTGTCCCTTTGCTACCATGGCATTGAAATGCACTGCTACGCTAAGACCCCCTGTAACTCAGAGAAGGGACGGTGGGCTCCGAAACTTCTTCCAGCCCTTAGTCAACATGAGGGTGAGTAGATAATGAGCGAAATATCATTCTAGGGTGAACTATCCCTTTAAGGTGGAAATTTAAGGTGTTTATGTAAAGGAAACGTCTCGGGCCGTTAGCCGTTAGCCACTGCTAGCTAGTGTTAGCAATACTGAACTGCCGACAAACAGGGGATAAGAACTGTTCACGTCTGTAGGCAGCCATCTTGAATTCTACTGGTTTGAAGATGGAGAGAATGATTGAACAGAACGATAGATAGATAGAACGATAGAACGATAGATAGATAGATAGATAGATAGATAGATAGATAGATAGATAGATAGATAGATAGATAGATAGATAGATAGATAGATAGATAGATAGAATGATAGATAGATAGATAGATAGAACTAAAGATAGAACGATAGAACAATAGATAGATAGAACGATAGATAGAACGATCGATAGAACGATAGATAGATAGAACGATAGATAGAACGATAGAACGATAGATAGATAGATAGATAGATAGATAGATAGATAGATAGATAGATAGATAGATAGAACGATAGAACGATAGATAGATAGATAGATAGATAGATAGATAGATAGATAGATAGATAGATAGATAGATAGATAGATAGATAGATAGAACTAAAGATAGAACAATAGAACAATAGATAGATAGAACGATAGATAGAACGATCGATAGAACGATAGATAGATAGAACGATAGATAGATAGATAGATAGATAGATAGATAGATAGATAGATAGATAGATAGATAGATAGATAGATAGATAGATAGATAGATAGATAGATAGATAGATAGAATGATGGATAGAACGATAGATAGAACGATAGAACGATAGAACGATAGATAGATAGATAGATAGATAGATAGATAGATAGATAGATAGATAGATAGATAGATAGATAGATAGATAGATAGATAGATAGATGGACTGAGCTCAGCTGGACTCCTCCAGACCTCAGCTAAGATCACAGCAGCTCTGTGTTTACCTTCAGCGCCGCCCGTTTGATTCCCCTGCGTCCCCTCAGACTTCCAGCTGAGCTCCTGGGTGGGGGCAACCGGGGGGGGCAACAGGGGGGGGCAACAAGGGGGTGACAGAGGGGCAACCAGCAGCTCTGACAGGACCAGCAGCTGAAAACAACCCAGACACAGACGCTGGTCAACAGGAGGATGAACCACAGAGCAGCTTCTGTAGATCAGGGCCTAACGCCGGCTCTGAGGTGTTCTCCTCCTCTTCCTCCTCCACCTCTTCATCTTCATCTTCCTCTTCCTCTTCGTCCTCCTCCTCCTCTTCCTCTTCATCCTGGTGGTCCATAACACTTTGTTACATTCTTCTTCTGTACAAATGGTGAAGTATCTGTCGGACATCGACGCCTCTGCAGGACCTTTTGACGAGCTCAGTGTCGACAGTCGGACACAAACATTCCTGAAGAGGTTGGAAAAAGTTTTTGTCCACAGAGACCAGAGGTAAAAAAAAAAATAATAATAAAATCAAATTAAATTAAAGCCGCAAGCGGCGATGGCGGGCCCTCGCTCGCCCATGCCACCGCGGGGCCTGAGGCACGCCGGGGCGCGGAGCAGAAAGGGAGAAAAAACCTGGAAGGAGGCCAAAAACGCAATGTTTCGTTCATCCACCAGGGGGCAGTCACCGCATGCGGTCTGGTGCGTTCAGGGGCCTCCCCTCATCACTCGTGTGAAGTTTGGAGTGAATCGGACAAAGCATGAGGGAGTTATGAGCAGTTAAAGGTTCGTCCACTAGGGGGCAGTAATGGGATGCGTGCAGGTGTGTTCAGGGTCAGTCCCTCATCACACATGTGAAGTTTCTTGGAAATCGGACAAAGCATGAGGGAGTTATGAGCAGTTAAAGGTTCGTCCACTAGGGGGCAGTAATGGGATGCGTGCAGGTGTGTTCAGGGTCAGCCCCTCATCACACATGTGAAGTTTCGTGGAAATCGGACAAAGCATGAGGGAGTTATGATCAGTTAAAGGTTCGTCCACTAGGGGGCAGTAATGAGATGCGTGCAGGTGTGTTCAGGGTCAGCCCCTGATCACACATGTGAAGTTTCGTGGAAATCGGACAAAGCATGAGGGAGTTATGAGCAGTTAAAGGTTCGTCCACTAGGGGCAGTAATGAGATGCGTGCAGGTGTGTTCAGGGTCAGTCCCTCATCACTCATGTGAAGTTTCGTGGAAATCGGACAATGTTGATGTAAAATATGGCACTTCCTGTTTCCACTAGGGGGCAAAAGGAGTGAGATCGCCTATGAGTACATAGAAACGTTGAGGTCGTGACCCTGGACCTGTGTACCAATTTTCATGATGATACGAGTTGATTAAAGCCATCCAAAGGGCAAACGTATTGTCATGGCGAGGAATGGTCGCCGCGTCGCCACACGGACGCCATTACTCGTAGCTTCACAGCGTTCATGATGGAGCTTCACCACCTTAGTCTGCATGTTTTAGAAGTGGAATGAAGTTGATGGGGCAAAGTATGTACAATTTCCAAATTTTAGTACACTTCCTGTTACCACCGGGGGGCGCTATGAGTTACGTGGGAAGTTAATATATCCGGACGTTCAGGGCGGAGCCATCATCATGTCCAGCAAGTTTGAAGTTGATTGGATGAAGTATGTGGGCGTGAGAGCCACACGTATGTACATGGCGAGAACGCCATAGTGAATTGAGCGCTGGCAGCCACGCCCTTTGACCTACGGACTCACGGAGCACAAGATAAGCTCAGCTAGGTCTGGAGATGTGGTGTACCTAATTTGAACTTGATCGGGCGAACGCTCTGGGAGGAGTTAAGTTTAGGCGGGAAAAATCAAAACCAAAATGGCCGACTTCCTGTTGGGTTGAGGTCATAAGGTCAAGAGGATTTTTTGTATATCTGGGTATAATACAGATGTGTACCGAATTTTGTGTGTGTACGACAAAGTAAGACGAATGGCGATGCCATTGACATGTGTTTGTAGGGGGCGCTATTCAGCCATTTGGCCACGCCCATTTCCAACGACTTTAAAATATCAAAATTTTCGCGAGGCCTGATGTGCATGCCAAAATTCACGCGTTTTGGGGCATGTTGAGGCCCCCAAAAATGCGATTTTAGGGAGAATATAATAATAATAAACATAGCAATTACAATAGGGCTTTCGCTGGGCGACTTGCAGTCGCCGCTCGGGCCCTAATAAAACAACCTGCAGGAAACTTCACCTTTTTTCCTCCTCCAAATATCGTCAAATCGACAGTTTATTGTTTGTTTGTTTTTACAGTGCAGTGTCAGACATCCAGGAAACACCAGAACAAGGAAAACTCTTTTGTAAAATGTGAAATTTGTCACATGAATCTGAAGCTGTGACCAGGTGATGTTTGATAGATATGGTGCAGTTTTAATCATTTATTAAATTTGGTGTACTTTGATTGATTATTGATAAATCAGTTTAGAAAGGGTGCATTTATGGATCAAACACATGAGCTACTGTAACAGGCCTGTTTCAACTTTATTAATGAAGCTGATGTAAAACAAGTTTTTTCAAACATTACAGTATATTTATAACAATACACATTATACAGGTAATTAAGCCAAAAATAATTAATTTAAAAAGCAATCGACATTTAACACAGTTACACTCAGTAGCCTACAGACAGTGGAATATCCTATTCAATGATACTGACACATAAAACACTTTAAATTGATAAATATTTTACAACTTTCTTTTGTTTTTTTAAAGTAATTTATTCATCATATTGCCTTTACGTTTACGTCATCTGTGTTTATTATTTCTTCCTCTTTAAATCACTTTGAGCTGTAAATTATGTAGGAAAAGTGCAATACAGATAATCATTGTTATTGTTTTTTATGATAAAAACTTGATTCAATTATTGATCAAAAGAAATATGATAATATCCTTATAGGAGATGGTGGCCATTGTGTTTAATGACATCAGCTTTGGATGGAGAGATGAGCAGGGTGGTGTTGGGGTCAAAGGTCAAAGCGTCACTGTCTCATCAGGCCTCAGTGTTTGACTCTGTCAGAGTGAATTGCTGTAATTAGGACTCGTCCTGACGCCTCCGTCTGAACCTCCCAGGCTGCCGTTCCTGTTTCACACCTCTCACACACTCCGAGTGTCGAGACGGCGTCAGGTCGGTCGTTTCCACCCACAGAGGCGTCGCCCAAGGCCACCACGGGTCGGTGGACCTCCATGTTTTTGTGAAGATCATCTTCAAATTCCTTATCTTTTTAAACATAAAATCTATCTTTTTATCTGTTCCCCCAAAAAAACTCTTTTTTCAAAAAGACACGAAGCAAAGAGACAAGTTTTAAAGTTATTTTTTATGCTTTTATTGTGAAAGGACAGACAAGACTACGGTGGCCCTGAAGGCTCAACTCACTGCAGCTTGGAAAAACACATGCAAAGACAGAAAATACCAACACAACAGAAAGTGTTTCTGGTGACACGATAAAGTGAGGGACCAATCTGGGGCCTTAAAGGGATATTTCGACATTTTGGCAAATTGGCCCATTGCCATAATCCCTATAGTCTTAGCAGTAGGTTCGTTACCTTTAATTGTCGGTGCAAGCTATTTTTAGAACGGCGGAGCAGAGCCGTGAGCTGCTCAGAGCTACGCTAAGGAGGCTCATGGGATTTCTTGGTTTCCCTCATCAAACTCATCAAATACACAATCCAACAACTCCACAACGCTCTGGTGGACAAGTTGTGACCTGCACTTTCACCACGCTATGAGATAATAACAGAACGTTACCAGAGTTGTTTTAGAGGGAAATTCATGCAAAACCACTGATTTCTGTCGTGTTGTGAGTTTTGCAGCAAACTTATTTTCTGAAGTTGCAGCACCTTTGTGTCTTTGCACATCTTTTTATTTTCTAAAGCTGCTGTGGTTTGACCCTTCAGGGCCACCGTACAGAGTTTTAACCTGTGACTTTCTGCCCACGGAGGAAACTTCCCCCTGGATGAGCTCATCACAGGATATTTTCCACCTGACACTCTAACTCTCTAACTGACTCACTTCTTTCTTTCATGCCACCATTAGCCTCTTGGCACACGCTGCGGCGCTCGGCGTTATGGAGTTCGTCCCCGTCAGCACCTGCCGCCGCTGCCAAGATCTGCCCCGGGGCCAAAACAAAAAGGCCCTGTGAGTGGCTGCAGGGTCGCCGCAGGACGGACACATGAAAGTCCAGAGAGCGCTGGTGGCTTTCAGAGCAACGAAACATGAGCCGCTGTTATTCCAAAACAAAATTATGGACGAGGAGAAGAAAAAGAAAAAAAAAGAAAGAAAGAAAGAAAAAAATGGAAGTGGAAGAGATTTGATGCGTATGTGTGTGTGTGTGTGTGTGTGTGTGTGTGTGTGTGTGTGTGTGTGTGTGTGTGTGTGTGTGTGTGTGTGTGTGTGTGTGTGTGTGTGTTCTTGTACATGCTACGTTGTGAGGACCGGAACGAGTTTTTAACCAACAGAGTGAGGACATTTTTGGGAAGTGAGGACATTTTGGCCAGTCCTCACTTTTTCCAAGGGCTCTTTGAGGGTTAAAGGGACAACGAGGAGTTTCTATTTGGTTATAAAAAAGTCTCATATTAATGTGGATGAATCTACGCTACCCACACTTGTTAATGGGCCCATTTTCGATAAATATATCGTTTTGTCTCTACCGTTATTTTGTTATTATTAGTGGTGGAGGAAATGCTGGTCGAGCCGACCAGCGTTTCTTTACTTTCGGTTTTGCGGCGAGTTATGAGAATAACGCCGCCGAATCGCCGTTTATGGTCGGAACTATGACGGTATGTGATCGTCTTTGAACCTCTGACTTTAATTCTTGTTGAATGAAAACATGAGTCTGTCTTGCGCCGGTCAAAGAATTTCACGGTGCGCGCGGAGGCTCATAAATGTAGTGTGAAAATGCTTCGCTTTTCCAAAACTCCTCGTTGTCCCTTTAAGACTTGGGTTAAGACGTTAGGTTAAAATTTGGTTTAAATTAGGTTTAGAGTAATGGTTAAGTTTAGGCATTTGTTTTGGATGGTTAAGGTTAGGGTAAGGGGCTAGGGAACACATTATGTCAATGACGTGTCCTCACAAAGATATGTTTACAAGGACGTGTGTGTGTGTGTGTGTGTGTGTGTGTGTGTGTGTGTGTGTGTGTGTGTGTGTGTGTGTGTGTGTGTGTGTGTGTGTGTGTGTGTGTGTGTGTGTGTGTGTGTGTTGGAGGAAGTGGGACCAGTTGGCTGTCAGCTCCATTTGGCTCCTGTCACACTCTCTCCATTTCTCATAGAGAGCCATAAGGAAGGCCTCAGCATGACCACTTCCCAGAATGCCCCTGTGCCGTTCCCAACATTCACCATTTACCCCCAACACCCCTCCTCACTCTCCCCCTCCCTCCCCACTCCCCAGAGCCCTCATTTAAACCCATTTAAACCCTCCGATATGACTCGGATCAAGTGTCCTGTGCAGCAGCTCTCGGCGTGCGGAGCGAGCAAGGCTTTCTGCCCTGTGAGGTCGCAGGTTTGATTCCCAACGGGGGGTCCTGGACAAAAAAAAGAAAAGAAACCCCAAAACATACGTATCATCAGCACTTAAAGCCACTGCAAGGTGCTTCACACAGGAAACGTCAGATGAACGTGTTGAGTTTCTCCTGTGGTGAAGCAACAAGTAAAGTCTCTGAACTCATGAGGTGGAAAATGATCAATGAAAAGGCAACAGGATTAATCTTTGTGTTTAATAAATCGCAGGTCTTTTGGATCTGAGTAACCAAGATCAGGTTCTTGCTGCTTTAATTTAATTTCCTTCTACAGTATATGACGTTTAATGTCACCAACAAACAGGAAATGTTTTCTGTTGTTGTTGTTGTTTTTTTGCAGAATGTCACAGTGATGTTGACCTTTGACCTTTTGGATCCAAGGTCCCAAATGATATAATACACTTTATGACCTTTCTTAACAAAGTTACAAAGTGTATGTGAGTGAAATAAAGACAAAAAGAGAAACAACAAATCCTGTGACAACAAATCCAAATGAGCTCAACAGAGAAAAACATCAAGTGTAAATCAAAGGAATTTTAAATCGAAAGCAACTGGAACAGTCCAGTTGCTTTCAATTTACAATTCCTTTGAGATACTATGACCTGGACAAATGAGAATATGCACAGGCTTATCCAGTGTAAAAGAATAAAACTTGTTGTCTCTAGGCCATTTTAAAAAATGACTTATTTAGATTAAGTTACTGTAACCCAGTCCTTAGGTGACAATGGTTACTGTACTAGTTTTTATGTCACAATACAATTGTGTATAAAACTGAAAAAAAAGGATTTTACGGTAAGAGTAGCTTCCAAGGTTTGACATCGCACATACATCAGAGTGAAAAGAAAATGTATACAGCATAATATACTGTAATATCAAATCAAATCAATTAATGTTCCAATAGATTTATATGCGGTATTCATGGCTTGCCTAATTTTGACAATTGAACAGACTATTGTGCATGTGATGACTTATACAGTGAAACGATGCCGACATGTTTTGGAGATAACAACCGTTAGACTGAGAATCAATCAATCAGTTTATCAACAAGATCTATTAACCTGGACGCTGTGTTAACTGCAGGCCACCTGCACTTTATCATTTGCAAAGACGTACTGAGACATTTGCAATTTGATGAAATTAATGAGAAATTAAATCCTGTTGTGAAGTGGTTTGGAGGTTTGTCCATGTTGTTTTGAGAATGTACTTTCTGTGGCAAGAAATGAGCCAAACCAATGGAGAAAAACGCAATTTTTTTCTCTTTGGAAAGGCGCCATATTGCTGGTGTGCAATGAATCCTGGGAAAGGTTCGACCATAAGGAGTTGAAATGAAGGATGCCTTCAAAGTCGGCTTGGAAATGTGACAACCTCCTCATGCTCATGTTTAAAGGACGCTGTTAGCATCACGCTGACACGATCATGTCGGCCATTTCTGTGTGGGAGGGGCTTATTTAGCCTGAATGAGCCAATAAAACTGACTGCAATGGCTGGGGTTGTGCTAACATGCTAAGATGCTAACCAAGCACACAATGTTGAGTTGTTTTATGAAATTAACTTCCCTAATTAAACCCTTTAACAACGAGCCCCGGCGTGTTTTGTCCCTGACGTCTTGATCCAAACGAGCTCAGTTTTCACTTTCATTCATACGCTGGACTGTTTATATCATTAAAATGTTTGAGTTTCAGCCTCATAAAGCTCCACCTGCTGCAGTCAGTGCCCGGCGCGGCGCTCGGCCGAATACCTCACATGTTCTGTCATGGCGCTTTCAGGCTCTTAATCAGACGTCGGCCTTTAGAGAGAGCTTTTCCTTTTTCCCCGCGTCGGTGGATTTAGGCACAAACCGCAGGATGTAATCCCACGTTTTCGCTGGCAGACAGAGGGAGCCGCGGACTCAGAACCATCTCGGCCCATCGAGGCGCCGTCCTGCTGCTGCCGCCGCGGCAACCAGCCAGGGGCAGGGTGGGGGGTCGTAGAGCAAACCGGGAAACAGCAGGAACAGGCCAACCAGGCCATCTGAGAGTGTGTGTGTGTGTGTGTGTGTGAGAGGGAGAGAGAGAGAGAGAGAGAGAGAGAGATAGAGAGAGAGGGAGGGAGCTTAGTGTGGGGTCCAAATGTTGAAAGAGAAGAAGAAGCTGTGAGAACTGGCTGCAGGAGGAGCTACGAGTTTCTGCAGCTTTTTTTCTTTTCTTTTAAATTTCCCTGCTGCACAATGGAAAAAAAAAACTCCTTGCACCTCTGTGTTTAACACAATTACAGCCACATGATTATTGATTATTAATTGAATATTGATCCGCTGCTGGCAAACTGATGAACTACTCTTATGAAAGTTTGGCCCTTTGCAGCCACCGTAGACCAGGAAGAAGGTTGTTTTTTTAAAGGGGAACTAAGCAGGATTCTTCGCTACATGTTTACCTTAATTAAAAAGCTCCAGAGTAATTGTGATTGTAACTACATGACTTGTTACGAGTGACAACGGAGGCTCTCTGCCTTCACCTGGCGTCTCGCGGCTGAAAACCAACCTTGCAACATCAGTGTATCTGGGAGCAGGTGTCCCAGCTCCCGTCGCAGCTCCATAACCCGTAATCTTTTGTTTCTGACGGTTAAGACTACACAAACACACACACCGTAACATCGTAACGTTAACCATTGCTCCATGTATTGATTTTTCGCCGGCTTTGTTGCAAACAGATGCACATGGACGAGAGGAAGGTTAGCAACACAGCGGAAAGGCGACTGGACTTGCATAGTTCCTCTTTAAAGCTGTACAGAAAAGAAAATTGAATTTGAGCCCACTGTGGGTCCTAACATTAGTGTAATAACTCATCTATCAGATGATGATGTATTTTCGAGTTAATCCGGGATGAAAGTGTGTTTTTTTTTTTCGCATTGGATAATGCAGGCGCACAAATTATGCGTCACCCTGCTCACGATTCATCAGCCACTGATATTGGATCCGTCATCCGTCAATCAAACGTCTGAGACACGCACACACACACGGAGCTCGGTCTCGCCCCAAACATTGAATATCCCGCCCGCTCGATAACGACCAATCAAATTTGTTTTCCTTACTCGGGTAAACTCGTGCGGCAACTCGTGGAAACTCAGCGCGACAAACAGGACAAACGGCCATTTCTGTACACCTTTAATGTGAAGCCGGTGGAAAACAAACAAACAAAAAAAACAAGCATTAGACCCACGTGGCCATGCCCACACAAGAAAACAGGAAGTGTAACCACCTCATGAACATCTGCACTTCCTGTAATGCAACATCTTCGCCCATCATAAAGCCTGGCTCCTGTCGCCCAGCAACCCTGACACGTAACTCATAACAAAGTTTTTAAGCCTTCAGTTTTGACAGTTGTTGAACTGATGTGCTTTGCTTTTAACATCAATTTTGATGAAAGAATGAAAATCTTTGTAAGTTTGACTGTTTAATATGTTGTTTAATTGTGATTATTATTATTGATTTATTGTGACAGAGAGATGTAAAAAATAATCTTTGATCTTTAAACTGAATTAGGTTTTATGTTGTTTGCTCTGAATTTGTTCATCAAACATTATCAGGCAGCAATTTAAAGCATGACTAAGAAGAAAAACTGAAAATAAAGATTAAAATGAAGAGTGACCTTTGACCTCTAAGCAGCTCCACTGACGTGAACCCACTCAGAACAACGACCATCGTGTCCCTGAACGCCTCGGTCTCAGTCAGAAACAGGTGCAGTCGTCTGAGTTGTTTCACAGCTTCGGTCGTTTTATATAAACACTGGATGTTTACGACCACAGATCAGGTTTAATATTAAACCTGTAGAGAGTGGGCGGGGCCTCAGGGTGTGTGTGAGTGTGTGTGTGTGTGTGGGGGGGGGGGGGGGGGGGGGGGGGGTAACCTGAGTGGGCGTGGAGAATCAGACTGTACGTCCAGGTGTGTTTAGAATCACAGGAGGTTTCTACAGAAACAGACAAATATCATTTTTTTTCTTCTTTAGTTTTTTTTTTTGGAGTCAAACGGGTCATGATCAGTTATGAAGCTCTTATTGGTCTTTTAACCTCTTACTTCTTGTCAATGATTTTATTTTAATGTGCAGCTGCAACATGCATCAAAGTTGCAGAATAGTCTGAAAACTTTCTTCTCTTTAAATCTTCAATTACATCACTTTACTTCCAGATGCTCCTGGTTTTATCTGATCCAACCATTATAATTTGAATGTTTCATTCATTCCTTTCAGTATTGTTAAGGTTTATATTTATTTATCTATCAATATTTTCATGGCTTTTATTGTTGTCGCATTTCTTTGGACCCTTTTATTTCATTTTAGTCCTAACCCTTTGATATAAGTTCAACATCACTTTTTAATTTGTCTTTTGACCTTTAAAATTGGCTTATATCTAAGTGTATTCCTGAGTTTTCCCAGTAAAACAAATATATATATTACAAGACAGGTACAAATTTGCTTATCTGGGAAAATGGTGCAATAATATCAATAGAATCTCAGTAGTATGAACTTTGCAGTGGGTTTAATTTCTGTTTTCAACTTCATTTTTCTTTTATTTTGAAATTGAAAACAGTGTCTTTTCATTGTCACATTGAAAACCATCATAATTGACTTTATTGACCCTCTGACTCCACTTCCTGGTTGTGTGTTCCCTGCTCCTTCCCCTCGTACTTCACCGGTGTTTTGGGTTCCCAGGGCGTCCGTGGAGAGATGGGTCTACCACATTGAGTCTGACGTAGAAAACCAGACTTCCAGGTCGTGGCGGTTCCCTCTTCGCTCTAACATGGCAGGCTCGTTTGTCCTCCCGTCCCGTGGGAGTTTCCAGTGAGGACACTTCCCTGCTCCCTGGTCCTGCAGCCTGCAGCCTGCGGGGGGTTCAGGGACAGTGGGAGAGCGGATGGAGTTTCCAGATGCTCCACCAGTGTTTTCTCTGCTGACTCTGCAGCTCCGGCCTCTTCGCGTGCACTTAAGGCCAAGATTTACGCTTTATTGTGGCAGTTTAGGACGTCACCACTCAACCTCTTTGTGTCTGTCACTGCACTCACCTGTTCTCTAAATCCATTGGTTTGGATTTGGCTCCATTGATCAAAATGGTTTCAAAACCCAAAGTTTGACATTGACCCGTTTGTGATGGGTTAACCAAAGACAAAATCTTTTTTTTTATTTTTTTTTTTACTTATTAATCAAGTGCGTTTTTATGTTAATGAGCTTAATTGACATTAAAATGACACAATAAAATGTAAAAATGAGGCTGATTGAAACATGCAGGAACCTCACACAAAAATCAAATTCAGTGTTATTGATTATTTCTTTATATCAGTTGTTGGGACGTCCCAGCGTGTTAGACACAATGTTACATACATACATACACACATAATATATATTAGTGCATACAGTATGTGTGTGTTAATTGCTTATCTGATTATGATTTTCTGACTAATTGATTAATCGTTTACTTTATTTAACATCAGAAAACACAAGCTTAATCAGATGTTCACTAAACGATTTGCTATAGAGTAAAGACTGTGAATGTATTTAGATACAGATATATGTCCTGTGTTTTATCTTTTTGTGTCATATAAGTGAACTTTACCTGATATTTATTGTTTTTTTTTAATTACTCAGATTACTCATTGATTAGCAGAATTATTGCTGATTAATCTCAGTCTGCTCCTTCAAGTAAAGTGTGTGTGAGGTGGATATTGTCTGTTGTGTTACACATTATATCAACGAGGAGGAAATGAACCAAATCAAACTTTAATTAAACTGTAACTTAGTGTATTTGTGTTTCTACATCTATACATGTATATTATGATGGATGCAGATCTGTCTGATCCACCTACAGAAATAGGCCGGTGTGTTTGTGCAGCTCCGTGACCTTTGACCTCCTGACTGGGGGTCACTGTCTCAGTGCGACAGGTGTCTGTCCATCTGTGAGACTCATTAAACGTTCAGGCTACTGTTCACATGGTCGGCTCAGAGCAACGCTCAGACGCAACCTCACAAACAAACAAACAGAAATAAATATATAAACAACAACATATTTTGTTTTGTGAACAGAAAATTATTGTAAAAGTTTCACACTGAGGAGACTTTTCTTTGTAGTACAATACAGATTCAGACCACTCAACTATAACTGTTGTGTCATTACGGTTCCATGTTTATTATTTACATTCTTTAATTTCTTGATTTGAGTGGACTATGTAACACAATTACACAACACAAAAGACAAAACACACACATGAGTGAATATCCTCATGATTCAACAATTTAAAGGTGTTCAGAAATGGCCGTGAGTTTCCACGAGTTGCCGCACGAGTTTAACCGTGTAAGGAAAACAAATTTGATTGGTTGTTATCGAGCGGGCGGGATATTCAATGTTTGGGGCGAGACCGAGCTCGGTGTGTGTGTGTCTCAGACGTTTGATTGACAGATGACGGATCCAATATCAGTGGCTGATGAATCATGAGCAACGTGACACATAATCCGTGCGCCTGCATTATCCAATGCGAAAAAAACTATGCCACTTTCATCCTGGATTTACTGGAAAATAGAATTTTGCACAAAGTTTGGCCTACATCGTCTGATAGATGAGTTATTACACTAATGTTATAGGACCCATAGTGGGATCAAAATCAATTTTCTTTTCTGTACACCTTTAACTTTAAAAATTGATTAAGTAACAGCAGAATGAAAGAAAAACTGTAAAAATAACGGTATCAAAGAGATATATTTAGACTGTATAAATATAACAACAAGAAAATCAGCTTATACTCAATATATAAATAGAAAAATATTCCTCCAAAACATTTCAGCTCCCACATAATGTATCAATATCTGTTTACGCTGTAGCTTGATGT
Organism: Trachurus trachurus; assembly: GCF_905171665.1. Classification (NCBI taxonomy): domain Eukaryota; kingdom Metazoa; phylum Chordata; class Actinopteri; order Carangiformes; family Carangidae; genus Trachurus; species Trachurus trachurus. The sequence continues at coordinate 29,005,151 of NC_139897.1, forward strand.
ATCGATCCTCGTCACTCATCACCACGTAGTCCTCAGTGTCTTTAACTGAACTCAACAGCGCCCCTCTGGGCTCCAACGGCGGCTCCATTATAACCAGTGACGGTGGTGAAAAGCGGAAGTGCACCCTGACTCCGACCGAGCCGCGCGGGAAACACAGGTGAGGCAGGTGGACTGGACTTCCGCTGATTAAAGAAACACTTCCCGTGGTCGCCGTCGGTTTGGTCGTTTTAGCATGGTTTACCGCTGCTGCATGACGACGACGACGATGATGATGATGACGCAGACCAGAAAGCCTTGTGACATCAGCAGGTAAGTCCAACAGTTGTTGTGTGTGTTTCCTGTTGGCTAAATGTGTTGTGCATAGACTTCTACATTGTTGTGTTGTTGCTGCTGTTGTTGTTGTGTTCAGCTTCGGGTTGAATTTGAATTTCCCTCCATGTTGTTGTTTTCTGCTCCCAATAAGACTCGAGTGTGTTTTTTTGTTTTAAGTTGTTGGTGTTGATTTCAATGTGTAGCTAACTGAATCACTGCATGGAGCACAATATTGATATTTAGAGGGTTTTTATTCTGAAATGCTACATCCGGTTGACCTGAGATTTTCTGTGTGACACTCTGAGGTGGAGCACTATCAGTCTGAATTGCTCCATAATAACAGGCAGTTTCCTTTTAATGCTAATCTGAATTTAGAGGGAACACAGAGTATGAGATAATTCATGTGGCTTTTATTCTGAAATGCTTAATCAGAGTGACACTCTGAGGTGGAGTAGCCTACTACTGTATCAGTCTGTCCGAGTTTTTCTGCAATAATGCGTTATTTTCCTATTTATATCAATCTGAAGTAGTTGGCTTTTACTTTTACATCAACTTGCAAATGATGCAAATTTAAGTATATGTAAAAAAAAATTACAACATTTACTTGACATGAATTCGATTTGGAAGTTCGCTTTTATTTTGAAATCAGTCCTTACCTACTGTTATTGTAATATCTATAGGCCTACATGTAGCCTACTGCAAAACAACATGGAGGCTTGTGTTGACTGCAGTTAGTTGCACTCTGCTGATAATCATGGTGTCTGGTTGTGTAGTGAAACGTGTGGAAGATGTCCTTTGAATTTGTTTGGAAGTCATAGTGGAGGTTTGTGTTGAGCAAAACAAGCTTTTTTAAAAATTGTTGTTGATTTTAAAAAAAGAAAGAAAGAAAAAGAAAGTGAAGTGGAGCTGCTCTAATGATCCCTCCTCTGTCAACGTGACGTTTCCCACCACAAATCGTTCATCTTCATCACTGAGACACATTGTCTCTCATTTATAAATCAAACGCTGACGATGTTTTGTCTCTGCTCTCTCAGTTTGACCAATTTTGGGGCCATGGGCCTTAAGTTACAGGTTACTTCCTGTGAGAGGAGGCTCTCTGTGACTAACAGCTGTAAACCCCCCAATTATCACCGGCCTCAGGTTCACCATTCAGACGGGTTTATGTGTTTTGCAGGCAGTGTTTTGCCCAAAAATAAAATCCCAATTTTCTACTCTCAAAATCCGATTTCCGTTTACGTTTTTTTTTTTTAATGACAAAAGGCAAAACAAATATTTCAAATGTTACTTTTTATTGAACATTTTGCAAATACTAATTGGGATTTAAGTGCAAACTTTGCTCTTTATTAAACAAAAAATCCCTCAAGGGGTAAATATAAAGACAAATTTATGAACTTTTGCCATTTGGCTTTGCTCCATATCTTCTTGTAGACTGCTTGTGAACAAAAAAAGGACAATCCATTTGGGATTAAGGGAAAAACCTCACTTTCACATTTAACTTAAGGTTTCTCCATCCCCTTGATTAAACAAAAATGAATAAATAGAGTGCAAAACTTTTAACTTTTCATAAAATAAATAACCCTAACCCTTCAAGGAACACGAGCCTGTCTACGGCGTCTGGCTTGAGGGATGCCCTGTAGCATGTTACAACGCCCCCTCCTACAGTAAAGAGCCTCTCTGACGGGGCACTTGTTGCAGGGATGGAGAGGTATTTCCTGGCTAGCTTGCTGAGCCTAGGGAAGGTTTCTTTGTGTGTTTGGCAGCAGCTCTGTGACAGCTCTCTCCTTAATGTTGTTCCACACAGCTCTCTCCTTAATGTTGTTCCACCTTGGCAGGGTCGATGTAGGTTGTGCGGAAACTGGGATCCATCAGCGAGGCCATGTCCAGTAGTTCGTCTTTGTCTGGGTCACTGTATTTTTCAGTAATGTAATGAAGGATGTGTCCTTTGATTTTTTTCTTGTAAGCACAGAGAGTCTTCGTCTTCTGGCCTGAGAAGCTGCTTCTGAACATGCTGAGTGTTCGTTTTGATGATAGAGACAGTGACATAACTCTCCCCAGACAAAGCCTCAGTGAAATCTTGCAGTCAAACAGCTTTATTCACGACTCCAAAATCTCACCATCTTTCCAGGTGAGCAGGACACGTGCTATGGCTCTCTCTTGTTCCAGGACACGCTCTATCATCGCTTGTCTGGAGCCCCACAGCTCCCTCCTCCTTTTCCAGCTGTATGAGAAAGAACCAACAACCTTCTTGCAAATCCCGATGGCACGATCAATCCTTGGGTGTTTGACAGCATTCACTGTATAAAGAGAGAGATAAACTTTTTTTTAAACAATTTTTAGTTACTTATGTGGTCGCTTGGGAAGAAAGAGGTTTGCAGGCAGGCATCTTCTAGACTCCATTCGTCAGTGATAAAGTGCTGTTAAACTCAGGTATGGTTGCATAGTACGACTGAACCACAGGTCCGTCGTAGCGGAAAAGAACTGCACGTCTTCCAGATTCTTTGTCACTTTCACACGAGTAGTGTTGTACAGATGGGGCAAGACAACTTCGCTGAAATGTTTTCGGCCTGGTTGCTTGTAGCAAATGTTGGAAGCCTGCCTTTTCTACTGGGTATATCGAGACCATGTCTGTTGTGATGTGAAACGCGACTGCATCCGTAATATTTTTCCACCTCCTTTCGGTCTTGTCATAAGGTACACCACAGGCAGAGTTACTTGCTTTGGAGGAGTTGGTGGTGGCGTAGCTGCATACGCATTCCCTGTGCGGTCTGCTATGCAACACACTGCTGCTATTCCAGTGCGTGGTTTTTCTGGAGGATGTGAAATAAGTCAGTAGTGCTGCTTTTAACTGCCACGGACTTAAGACAGACTTTACAATGCGGAGTATTTTGCTCTTCATCCGGAGCGTCGAAGCCGCACCACTTCCACACAACAGACTTGCTCTTCTTTTTAGCAACTTAATCCAACTTAATCCCAAGGGGAATGTTAAATACTGTAATTACCGTAGTTAAAGTGAAAAATCGATTGTACGATTTTCACATTTTTAACATTGTCCTAACTAAATAATCACGATTACGACTCTATTTTATTGACCTATTAATGACCTAATAGATGAGGTTTCTGTTCAGCTGGTAGTTTATAATTCGGTTGTGACTGACGACATGTTGTGAGATCCAAAGCGACTGAAGTAAAAAAGATTGTAGATGGATGTAGCCTACCTTCTGTTTGAAGTTCAGACTGAGCTGCTGCACGGATGCCATCTTGGCAGTACCTGACTCCACCCCCTAAAGCCCCCTGTCCGTACCAAACGTTATCTCCGTAACTGGCCTACATACCTCCGTCCGGTTTCACCGTTTTTATGGACGTAACGCAACTTATCCTCTAGGGGGCAGTGTGTGTCATAAATTACAGTGTTTTTGACGAATGCTGTCATTACCGGCACCAACATTAAATCTACAGTATGTACCCTCTCACCAACTCACATATCTTCTCCAAATTTTGCACCATTTTTAAATGTTCAATGTTTACTCTTGTCTTCTCCTTCTTCTTTGAATTACCGGCAACTACTCTCTTCCTCGCCGATTTTTGTAATGGAGTGACTTTTCTCTGCTTCTGACTCAATACTGCCACCCCGGTTACCAGTGGTATTGCTCCATTTCATCCGGAGCACTCCGGATTCGTAAACTCAGAGGCAACAGATCCACTGACGGATGAAACGACCTCCGGATACGGACGAAAGTGTCCGTATCCGTTTTTACCGTAGGGTATAAATGGGCCTTAACTCCCATTAATGGATCCCAGACTTCGCAGACTCACCCACCTGTCACTCAAAAAGTCCATGCACCTCAATTTTATATATTATTAAGTCTTAATCAAAGGTTAACATGTTTGAGACAACATGAGCTATATAAACAGGAAATTAGCCGTAGAGACAAATCCCAATCGTGTTCAACTGATGACAAATCCTTGGTACAATTCTTCTGCAGAAAATCTCATAAAGAAAAAGTTAATTACCAAATTTAAACACAGTGATGGTCAAACTCCATCAGGTTATAAGAAACAGTCTCCAACTGCCTACATCTCCTCGAGGGAGCTGACAGTAAAGCAGGTCAGAGGTCAGGGCAGTCCTAGTCCTGCCTTTAAAACAGACATGTCAGATATTTCCCAGGTCTCCGTGCCGGTCCACCAGCGCTATGAAGAAACCGCCAATTAAGTGAAGTGTAAATTCCTGCAGAAAGAAGCTGTGCAGCCTCAGAACGTCTCTCTCTCTTCACCCACGGCGCTATTTTAAGGAGGAATCCGGTCCCGGGGCTTAGAGGGCGTCCATAGCTCACATTCCCAAACCAGAGGCTCTCAAGGTTTTATTTTGGGAAACACGGTTATCCCGACTGCAGAGCATCCCGACTCCCGTTTCTCAGGGAAGCAACGCTCTCTCCCCCCCCCCCCCCACACCCCGTTACGTCACGCACTGAATATCCTGTAAATAATATATGAGTGAATGACGACTTTAAATTTCAAAGTTCATCCAACATTTCAATCACCAGTCGTAATGTGTGTTGGCAAGAAGGTGGCGATACGATACATAAAGGAGGTGACGATATTTTATATTGGCATGGGATACTGTAAGCATGGTAATTAAGTGATTGAGTCAATTTAAAAAAAAACTCTCATAATATAAAGAGCACACAGTGACGTTTATTTCTATGCATCAGTTGCACCTGTAAAACCAGCTAGCTAAACAAAAGTGTCTAAGAACCGTAGCAATCACGGTCAAAGGACGGCAGCTGGGATGTGATTAAATTTATGCTTATTAAAATAGATAGACTGGGTCATATTGTGTTGATATACGCAGTTGAAGAAATGTTTGCTGAGTTAGTGAATGTTGCTACTTTGACTGATGCTGCGTTTAATTCAAGTCAGGCATCAACATCTGAGTTGGAAACACGTGGGAAAAGTTGTTGGTGTTGTTAGCATTGTTAGCTAATAGCAGCGGATAATGGCACACTAGGTGATAGTTTACGTACAAAAACAACATAACAGTATATCTACAGGTAGAAATTAAACAATCCTGTCACTTCCACTAATGTAATGACACAAAACTAACGGCGTGTTCACAAAATATTGAACTCAAGCGAAATATTTGCGCGAATGCCGCGAGTAAAAACAAATATTCCAGCGGGAAAACTCGAGCGAGTAGAGCGAGGCGAATATTTTACTCGCACCCGGTGTGAACGCACCGTAAGTGTCTGATAAACTGTTTTATTCACTGTTGATGCACAGAGCGGCCATCTTGGATTTAAGGCTCAGGGTGGAAAATTTGAGCGTTTCTGATGATGAAACTCAGAAAATCCGACTTCCGACCCTTCACTCACCTTTCAGTCTCGTCAGTTCATCGAATTACAACTCAGCTCCACCTGTGTAACGCCCTGCAAACGGTCTGACAGGTTCATAGCGACCACAGCAACATATGCTACTGTCACTGTGTGTTTACTGCCAGACTATGGAGTCAGATCACTAACATTAAAATCTGCGATTGAAAACAGAATTTGGCATTGTAATAAAAATTATAAATAAAAATGTATTTTAAATGTCAAAAGTTTTTATTAAAATGTCAAATTCGGTTTTCAATGCCAAATTTTAATGTCAGTGATCTGGCTCCATACCCGACCTGTCTGCGGTGAACTGTATGTACAGTATGTGTTTGAGAATGTACTGTGTGCGTGTGTGTGTTGCTCAAGAGAGAAATGCAGCTGACTGTCCTCACCTTCACCGAACATCTTCCTCAGTCGTGACCATGTGACCAGTTTCACGCATAGACTGTAAAAAGAATGGACGTAGCACCCGTGACGTCACCCATTGGTTTGGGGGAGTCTGTTTTGTGCCGCTACTACGGGGGTTTGAACCGCGCCATGTTGGATTCTACTTGCCATATTTGGAGCGGTGCGGCCGTTGGCCGGCCGAGAGCCCGCCCACTGGCCTCGAAGCAGCGGTCCCCGGACCTGTCACTCAACGGTTCTGTGCCCTAATTGGCCAGAACTTTAAACCTAATAATAGTAAAACAGTAGAGTTTAAAAAAAATTCACCCCCCTCAGAGTGTGTGCGGGGGTAGAAAGTATCGGTTGAGACCAAAAAAATTAAATGTACCAGGCTGTAAATATGTTTTTTTAAAGGACAATTCCAGGCGAATTCAACTCTGGGGTGTATTTTCATATCATTTTAGGTCTAAAAGAATGAATCTGAAGATTTTCAGTTTAATTGCTCCTGTTTTACGGTAGTTGCATCTGTCCCCGCATCCCCACGGCAGCAATGAATGGGAGTGGATGTAAGTTCCGCTGCTTAGGCTGTTTCCAGCCCTCAAAGCCGCAATTTTTTCCCACAGACAGCGTCAGATGGCTACTCAAACATGCACCGAGAAGTTTATTTACTTCAAGCAAGCCGGCATGTTTGTAAAACTAGATCTAATTCAAAGTCTCCCGGAGTCTCGCGCGAGACCCAGTTGCCGTGCGCGGTGTATTCAGGTGCAGTTGGAAAGCTCCCGTTTGTGTCATAAACACAGGAATATCAACTCTTGACTTGCTTCAAGTAAAAAAAACTTCTCGGCGCATGTTTGAGTAGCCACCTGACGCTGTCTGTGGAAAAAAATGTACACTTGAAGCAAGTAAAGAGTTGATATTCCTGTGTTTATGACACAAGCGGTAGCTCCTACTGCGCCTGAATACACCGCGCACTGCAACTTCGGGCTCGCGCGAGACTCCGGGAGACTTTGAATTAGATCTAGTTTTACAAACATGCCGGCTTGCTTGAAGTAAATAAACTTCTCGGTGCATGTTTGAGTAGCCATCTGACGCTGTCTGTGGAAAAACATTGCGGCTTTGAGGGCTGGAAACAGCCTAAACAGCAGAACTTACATCCACTCCCATTCATTGCTGCCGTGGGGATGCGGGGACAGATGCAACTACCGCAAAACAGGAGCAATTAAACTGAAAATCTTCAGATTCCTTCTTTTAGACCTAAAATGATATGAAAATACACCCCAGAGTTGAATTCGCCTGGAATTGTCCTTTAAGCTGTAAAATCGGCTATTTTAACATGGGGCTTAATTGGAGTTGCTCCCTTCTGGAGCCAGCCCCCAGCGACAGCCGAGGGGATTGCAGTTTTTTGAACGCGGAAGTGAGCTTCACTTCTCAGACCGACAACTGCCACCTTGGTTTCACGTCATCAGCAGAGTTTATTCTCCGTCTTTAAGTTGTTTCTTGCAGCTTTGCAGAACTTTTCTGATTCAAGTCGTATTTTCTCTTGTTTGTTGTCTTGTTGTTTATCTCGGTCGTATAGGCCACAGACACGTCAAACTGCGAAATGGGAATTCTGCACAGTATAGAACAACTTTATATTTAGTTTTTTTTTAATGTAGCCTACCTTAAGTTTCACTGTAAAAAACATAAATGCACCACACATCCATCACAATAATGAAAAAACAACACTTGTTCTCTACACACACATAAAACACAATACAACTCACATCACAGGCCTTTGATATCACGCCGACCTGCTACTGACATAAAGTCCTGACTCTATCTGACGTCTTTCTCCCATTTCTAGTCACATGACTTCATGGGGCGGAGCCTGAGTAACAGATTTATCGATAGATCGATTCACTTGTCCGGGTGTAATAAGATGAGGAAACTGGAACATGTTTCCCCGACTTCCCCTAGAACACCTCGCTCCATCAGCTCAGATCCTCCAGGACCAGGGCGGTGGTAGTGGTTGTGGTTGAGGGTTTGGGGGGTCGGGCAGGCGGTCGGCCTTGACTCTGAGTGCTTTGGGCTGTAAGAGGAGAAAACTTGACCCCCACCTCGATGAAAAGCTCATTTAAAGCTCTGAGGCCGTCGCTCCGTTTTCTAGAATCTCTCTTTTAACACTCGGCAGAGAAGCTCAGAAGGACGAGCATGCCCCCACCCACCAGCTCAGGGTCGGCTTATAAATGGCTCCCGGGGGCCATTTATCCCACTGACAGGGTCCAAGCTCCAGGTTGGGGAACCCGGGGGGGGGGGGGGGCTGGGGGATTCAGGCTGCTGAACATCTGAAACCCGAGCATCATTGAATGTTTCATCGAGACTCACCGCTGTTTTGGAAATGTGATAGTTTAGTGTCAAACAGCGAAGTAAACACGATGAGTTCAATGTCACGTGATGTTTACAGCCTCAGGTCCTGACGCCAAGTTAGTCAAGTTAATTTTAAGACTAAATAATGGGAAAAAATCCCAACAAAGATATTGTATAATACTTTATTTTGCTTTATTTATGTCATTTTAAGTTGTGCATTTTTTGCATCTTCTTCTACAAGGGTCTTCATCATCTCCTTCTTCTTCTTCCTCTTGCTTTTGATCGCTCCTCTGTGTCTGTGACCTTTTGATTGGACATGAACTGGACGTCTGAAGAGGTCGTGACCTCTCTGACCACTTGGTCTGTGTTCGGGGCCTTTGGGAGCGGATACTTCAAAGCCAGCTGGGAATTCAGATACACAAACAAAACAAAGCTTCTGTGTTCACACAGTGTCGCTGGTCTGGGTTCAGGTTATTCACACACAGGGGAGTTTAAAAGTCCTTCGCCATCAAAGTCAATTTTGTTTGGACTATTGTTATTATTATTATTAAAAATATAAAATATACAGAGTTCAGATCACAAAAGTCAGAATTTATTTGAACCGACATGAAGTTAATCTGTATTAATTTAAATCCACATCGACTACTCGTCACGGGACAAAAACAACGGACTCAACAATTTGATGTTTTTTAATCTAAAATGAAATGTGAAAATGACCTCCTGTGTGTGTGTGTGTGTGTGTGTGTGTGTGTGTGTGTGTGTGTGTGTGTGTGTGGTGTGGCGACGGCCCAGGTCCGACAGGTCATCGTCTGCCCTGCAGTGAAAGCCTCGTCTCAGACAGGACACTAGATCGCACGATTACCAGAGAGGAAACATAAACACGCCGTCATCTTCTGTCTGCCCCTCCACCCCCCTCTTCCCCCCATTCCTCTCTTTCTTCAGCGAACATGGAGGGTCAGTTTGATTTTGATACCTGAGCAGCAGAAGTCGAGGTGAAGGCCGGCAGCCGGACTGAAAGCGATACCCCGACGTGTGTTTACTCAACTGCTGCGTCCTGTAACCTCGGTACCACCGGTGGCTCCCGACATGATCCACCTTAATACTGACAAATGACTTTCTGACCAGGAAGTCCCCGAGGCAGAGGGGGCTCGTGGGTAATCAGTCTGCTGGAGAGGAGGCTAAAGATTTTAGAGAGTTTGAGCAAGCTCATCTGTCAGAATCTAAATCCTCGCATTGATACGCCACCATAGTCCCTGATGAATTCACTACTTTGCACTATTTTCGCATTTTTTGAGAAAATAAACCACAATTTTTTATATTTTTCAAATTCACATGTTCAAAGGGAACTGATGTTTTTGGGCTCGGACCAATAGATGATGTCAACAGGCTGAAAAACCAATGAACACCTTTTAAATTGTTCAATTTTCAATCAATCGATCTGATTAAACCTGATGTTCAGACTTGTTTCGTATCTTTAGACTTTGCAGTTGAACTACGAACTGTCTGGTTTCATGTAGAAAAGATGTCCTGTCATTGGTTTGATCCACCAGAGAAAAGTAATTGTTATTCATTCAGTTTGTGGTTTGATCCAACACAGTGGGCAAATTATTCATTAGAGGATTTTCACCCGTTTCTACTTGTTTTTATTCAGAGTTTACTGCAGAGCTGCAACTGAGGACATCATCAATAACCAAAGTTATTTATTGTTAAATAGTAAAATATTGAATCACCAATATAGGTTTATTAAGTGTTTGGATCATTATAAAAATATGTGTGTTTATGTAAACATGAGGAACATTAGCTGATTGATCATTGGTTATCATAATTTTTTACTTTGTAATATTAATTGGGCCGTAATTCTGTTAATCATAGATGTAGTTTAATGTTCAGGTTTCTACATCCTCTTATACTGTATCTAGCACAGGGTTGTGTGGTTTTTGTGAGATGGCAACAATTGATCGCTAAGATAAGATAAGATAAGATAAGATAAGATCAAATGAGCTAAGCTTAACTAAGATAAAGATAAGATTTTTGTTTATTTGGCCCATGGTGGCAAATTAACTATTGCAACAACAGACATCAGTCAAATAACAAATAATAAATGCAAAGCTATAAAAAAGCAACATTTGTGAATAAATGAAACATTTCAGCCTACAGTCTAATTTGACTCTGGGCTACAGGGAACATCAGTCTCCTGAACTTTGCTGCTCTCAGTATTTTTGCATTAATGATCGTTTCGACTTTGCATCAGAATTTTTTCCTGCATCTCGTTAAAAGAGCAGAAACCTCTCCGTCCTCTCGGTCTGTTTTGACAGCTGCCGTCCTCACACGTTGTTCTCTAGCTGCTTTTTTTCTGCACAATCAGCGAACTGAGACTCTGAACTAAAAGCTTCGGTCTGAGACGTTTGGTGGCGTCACTCAGTGGCTCCCACTTAGCGAGCAGGAGTTCAGACTGTTGATGTGCACGAGCCCAGAAAAAACTCAGGGGAAACTGAGTAAAAATTGTTTTTTTTATGCATAGAAAAGAGTTTCCAGCCACTTAAAATGTTTAATAATGTGGAAAAAAAAGATTTGTAATTTGAAGCTTTAAGCTAAATTGTCGAGTAAAAAATATAATCTTGACCTTGACTTATTTTTTGAGTTATTTTTAATCATTTCAAAGTTTTTTAACAAAAATATAATTTATCTCAGAGGTTTTATCCTTGACCCTCTTCTGATTTGTTCTGGTTGGACTCGTGGTTGAACCTGAGGTCCGTCCGTCGTCATGGTCCCTCAGTCCGTCCTCTTGTGTCCCACTGCTCTCAGATCAGTGTTTTCCTTCCACTGGGACTTTTTCACGGGTCAAACTCGTCCCCTGCGACACCTCGAGCTCGTTGATCAGCGGCTGCTCCTGGTTTCTGGATGATGGCCTTGACCTCGGCCCGACCCGCCTCGACCTGACCCTCCTTCACCACTCAGACTAGTCAGTGTCCGGTTTCTTCTCTTGTCCAGCTACTGGTCGAGAAGCAGAGGATTCTGGGAACAGATGGAGTCGCTCACACAGCCAAAAGAAGAAAAAAAAGTCCCAATTATGTTTCCATGGTAGTGGAGTTCATATATTTGTCTATATTTGATGATTGTGTGTCTTTTATCAACATTTAACCAAAGACTAATAATTTAACTAGGAGAGGAAAGCAGTTAAAGCAGATATCAGTGGAATGTTTTTGTTAATATAAGTCCTAAATAGTCCTATTTTCCGTCAGCAATCACTTACATGAAGTATTTCAGCCTAAACACGAGTCTCTCCGTCACTCTGCTCTGCTGTAACCCGAGGAGAAAATTTTCCTTGTGGGATACAAGTGTTATCCAATGAGGAGAGAGAACGGCATGAAGGGCTGTGTGTGCAGCCAAGGGATGCGCGTGAATGTGGTGACGTAGCACGAGGACCAATTGATGCCTGACAAGGGCGGGGGCTGCTAACTCATGGTGCGTTCAAAGAAACTCGTACTTTGTGTTTTTCCTTCCTGTGAAGTCATACCAGTTCGATCTGGTACGAGTTCACGGGTCGGAAGTTACGAGTGGCCGTTATAGGGAACTTTCACAGACAACAGGATGGTAAAAACACGAGCTACGGGTTACCTGGAACGCTACCAAGTCGTAGTTGTGACTTGAAGCTGTAACTTACGGTTTCAAAAGCCTGCCTTGAACGCAGCATTAGCCGAAACGGCCGTGAAGCTGATATCTGCTTTAATGCAGATACAGTTTGATTTGATGTTGATGATTTAATTGATTTTATTTAAGCTGTTGCCTGAGGGAGGAAGAAAGGAAGTATGCATGTATGCAAGGAATTTAGGAGATAAGTATGTAAGGAAGTTAGTGCATATTTAAGTAACTGAAGAAATATGTATGTAAGGGAGTGGTAACTGGGTAAGTAAGAAAGAAAGAAAGGTAGTTTTTGAATAAGGAAGCAAGGAGGTGAGGAAGTACTGTATGTAAGTGGGAGGTAAGGAAGGAAGTACATAAGTAACGAAGGAAGTGTGTATAGACCAGAGCGGCATCTTTATGCAAATGAGAGTGACTGAGGCATCCTGGGTAATTTAGGGGCAGTGCCCGGCATCCCTCCATTGAAAAGTTCAGCCTAACTGGCTTGACAAACTAACTAACAAAAAGTTGTCTATAACAGGCTATTTACAGACAACACTGAGCCAAAACCTCCCCGGTGATTCCACCAAACACGTGTAGATGTCTGGGTAAGACATTTCTGGCCACTTTGTGGGGTCATTGATCACTGTGGGAGGCTAAATGAGCATACCGGCAGATTCATTAATTGTAATTTTTCAAGGTAGCGTGAACGGTGGGTTTCAAAGAGGGTGTCAAAATAATTATGAGACATAGTGCTACAAAAGAAACAAAAAATAAAACATTCAAATTGATTGTTAGTTAGTCTACGCTCCATCAAAACACAAAAAGCCACTGAGTGCAATTTAAAAATGCCGGGTGCTGCCCCTAAATTACCCAGGATGCATCAGTCATTCTCATTTGCATAGAGATGCCGCTCTGGTCTATGGGAAGGAAGACAGAAAGTGTGTAAGTGAGGAGGTAAAGAAGTTTGTAAGTAAGAAATGTGGTATATAAAAAACGAAGTAGGTAGGAGGTAAGGAAGTATGTAAGGAAGAAAGAATGTTAGGAAGCAGGAATCTAAGTAAGGCAGTATATTAATAAGGATAAAAAGAGGTGGAGAATTAAGGAAGTATGTGAGTTAGGAGGTAAGGGAGGAAGTAATAGGTAAGATGATAAGGAAGTACGTAAGGAAAAGAGGAAGGAAGGAAGTATGAAAGAAAGTAAGGCAAGGCAAGGCAAGGCAATTTTATTTGTATAGCCCGTTTTTACAAACAGTTTGTCTCAAAGGGTTTTACATGGCATCGTAACAACATCCTCTGTCCTTAGACCCTCACATCGACTGAGGAAAAACTGCATGGAAACCCTTTTAACAGGGAAAAATCGGAGAAACCTCAGGGTGAGCAACAGAGGAGGGATCCCTCACCCAGGACGGACAGACGTGCAATAGATGTTGTTACAGACAAGAAAACAGTTTACAGTTTGTCACAGAATGTGCGAATGGAATGGAAATGTTAGCAGGAGTTGATGAAGGCAGTCTCTGGTGAGGGGAGGGGGGGGGGCAGGGAGAGCCGGTCAGCTCGATGGGAATATGTAAGTAAGTAGTTAAGGAAGTAAAGGCATATGTAAGGGAGTAGGGATAAATGTTAGGAGGAAAGTGCCTAAGTGAGTAAGGAGGAATGGCAGTAAGGTATGTGAGTAATAGGGCTGTCAAAATTGCTCCAAAATGACGTTCGAATATTCGTTCTAAAAATAACACATAATTCGAATATATTCGAATATCTAATTGCGCATTATGCCAACAGGTGGACAAACTAGTACTACTTGTATAGGCTTTTTTTTTTCAATTTTAACATCTTTGACAATGCCCAGGACATTACAAAATGAACTGGCTCGCGGCTCTCCCGCCCCCTCTAACTTGTGTGAGCAATTAAAGGTCCCGACTCTTGTCTGTATAGACAGGCTTCATTCAGTGATTGAAGCGGTGCCGATTCCGTGGGCGCTCCGGTGCACGAGGGGAGGGGGTGGGGGGGGCATTTCTCCGTGCCGCGCCTCGGCCACTCAGCTGTGTGTCTGTGGGTAGCTCATGAACACCGGTCCCGCCGGTGGTCGCGGTCCTTCTGTGGTTCGGGTCGGTGATGCCGGTCTGCTTTGGCCCAGAGACCATCAGATTTTACCGCGGGAGGACTTTGGGGAGGACACGGTGTTGCTCCAGATGAAGACCGGGCGGGACAGTCGGCTGAGAGCTTCCTGTTTCTGCTCCGAGCTGCTGGAGCCTCGCGGGTGAGAGCAGAGCAGCTGCTGCATCCACATGCAGAACTCCGTTTGCAGAAGCTGAGTTATGTTAAAACACAACTGAAAATATTGTAGCGACCCCGCAGTAATGTTGTTGTTATGATGTCTGTGATTTCTGACTGACTATTAGCGTATGGTTGGATGAGAAACGGGGCCGGGGTGAGTGTGAGGAGGAGCAGAGGAAAAAGTGAGTGCTCCTCCTCACTCACTCACTCACCTACACACACACACACACACACACACACACACACACACACACACACACACACACAGGACTCTGTCCTCACACTCACCCCGGCCCCGTTTCTCATCCAACCATACGCTACCTGCCCGTACACATTCACAGTCAGTCAGAAATCACAGACATCATAACAACATTACTGCGGGGTCGCTACAATATTTTCAGTTGTGCAGTTGGCTATTAGTATAAATAATGAGCGATGAGCCCGGCCATCATACAGTGCGCCCGCTGTTTTATTTAGGCCTTTTTTTTCTTTTTTCGTTTTTTTCCCCACTGTTTATTTAATATTCGAATATTAATTTTCACATTCGAATCTCGTGTTTTTTTTAATATTCGAATATATATTCGAATTTAGAATATTCGTTGACAGCCCTGGTGAGTAAGTAAAATCTGGCATGTTTATATTTGATAAAGTTGGAGATAACAGCTGAAAGTGACTTTAAAGACCAAAGGAAGATGAACCCGACCTACTGTCCCTACACACACACACACACACACACACACACACACACACACCTGTCCCGGACACACTCCGCCTCCTTCAGACCACGTCAGCACTTTTTTCCCTGCAGGAGGTCAGAGGTTCAGACTGGACGTCGTGTTCGTGGCTGTGAGGTCACTTCCTGAGGAGCAGAGGTCACGACCTGTCGCTGCCTCATCTGGCCAATCACTTTGTTCAGACCGTTGTTCAACTCGTTCACCTGGTTCAAACCCCACTGTGTTCCTCTTCTTCTATTCTTTTAATCTCTGAACTCCACCTGTCGACCGTGGAGTCGTCATCACGGACACCAGCTGTTTCTTTTGTTTTCTTCTTCCGATTACAGCTCCATACAGTATAAAGGTAGATGTTTGTATTAAAGCTCCATACAGTATAAAGGTAGATGTTTGTGTTAAAGCTCCATACAGTATAAAGGTAGATGTTTGTGTTAAAGCTCCATACAGTATAAAGGTAGATGTTTGTGTTAAAGCTCCATACAGTATAAAGGTAGATGTTTGTATTAAAGCTCCATACAGTATAAAGGTAGATGTCCATGTGTAGTGTGATTATAAAGCAGCTCTAGGTTCTATATTAATACTGTGAAAGTATCAAAGCCTCAGTCCACAGAGAAATGCACACAGCCTGTATTCAGAAACTGAGCCTTAAAACCAGCCGTCAGGACTTCCTGTCACTTTGTGATGTCACAACAAAGCCCCGCCCCCTCACCACCTGGACCCACCATCCATCCAACAACTCTCAGCATTTGGTTTCTCTGATGGTGGTTTTATATCTTAAAACCATGAACGTATCTTCTAACAACTTTTAGCACTAAACATTAGCGTCAGTCGTTAGCGTGTTAGCGGTGCTCAGAAGGAATCTTGTTTCTAATCCTAATCTTGAATCTT
Organism: Trachurus trachurus; assembly: GCF_905171665.1. Taxonomy (NCBI): domain Eukaryota; kingdom Metazoa; phylum Chordata; class Actinopteri; order Carangiformes; family Carangidae; genus Trachurus; species Trachurus trachurus. The sequence goes on from NC_139897.1 coordinate 29,021,078, forward strand.
TGTTTACATGCTCGTGTGTATGTAGGCTACATATATATTTGCACAGTTCAGCTGTGTTGGATGTAAGCTAACACTTTTTTTGTTAGTGAGACCTTAGCCTGGTCTGGTTCCCGGTGGACTCGTCCTGGTGGACTCTGGCGTCCAGCTGCTAACTGCAGGATCAGACCCAGAATTACGTTTCCTTGTTGTTGAATCTATATAGAGTCTTTTCTTCAGGCCACGGTGGGACTGAAGGAATGGTGTTTACTGCACGGAGCCAACTGGACTCTGGTCTCTGCTGACACACACACACACACACACACTTAAACGCACACACACACACACATTTAAACACAACCGTTCAAACACAAGCTGTACGTCAGAGTCTCAAACTCTTAATTTCCCGGGTTTCATTATTTTCTGTCTGTATTTATTTACAAGTAAATCTGACTTTACTTGATCCGTGCCACTTGATATGACCACTTACACACACACATGCACACACACACACATACATGCGCAGGCCAGCACACAACCCTCCCTCCCCCTCCCCCTCCTCCCCACCCACTCCTTCATTGGCCAATCGTGTCGTCACGGAGACAACAGCTGTCTCCAGGATGAAGAAGCTACTTTGAGGGTGCCAGCCAGTCTGCAGGCCTGCAACTGGAGAGTCCCATGGGTCCCTCATGGCCTTCAAAACACACACACACACACATATACACACATAGACACACACACACGCGCTGGCAGTACAGCAGGATTAGCGCCCTCTAGAGACAACATGCTTTTTTAACATATTTCACCCCCTCCCTCCCTCTCTCCCTTTGCACAGAACACTGTGTTCGTCCTTTATGTTTGTCCTGGCTGATCTGAAACCATGTTATCGACCGAAAACAATCACTGATTGATACTTTCATTGATGCAACTCCCCAATAGAAAGATCGTGTTGTATTTACATCCCTGGATTAGTCAATTTTTTTACTGGTATCAACTGATTTTATGATGCTCAGCTCATTAGAAAGAGTTCCCGATCAATAAAGAGTGATGATCTGAAAAGCTAAATTATGAAAATAGTCTGATCTGTGACTTGAAACAGATAATGAATGATACAAGAAGTCGAGTGTGTGAAGTTGTGTGTTTGAAGCCGACTGTGTAACGACAGAAGAAAACGATCTGTTCAGTTAACGGAGGCAAGTTTCATGAAAACACACCGTGAAATTACACTGAACACACACACACACACACACACACACTCTGCTGGACCCACCAGTGAGTCCCGCGCTGCACAGCTGAGTGTTGGTGAAACTTTAACATGAAACCAGCGATCAGTGTGGTAACTAATCAGTTATCAATCGGTTTATTGACAGAAAACAAACCAACAACGATACGGATGATCAGTTAAAGCTGCCGACACGATCTCAGCTCTGCTGCGTTTGTCTTTCAGTTTCGTTTGCTGTCATCAACTTTACAGGAAACAGTTAATCAGTGGGTGATAAAACAGCTGCAGATCAATTAGATAAGGAAGATTTATCAATAATGATCAATAGAATTGATCGTAAATGAAGCAAAAGATACAGAAAAGTTTCTCTAAACTAAGAGTGAAGTTTAAAGCTTGGACACAGTTTCCATTTTATTAGGTACAGCAACACTGAACACTTTTTAATCTGCAGATTAAAACATTATTGTTGTGTCTATATCATGTTATCAATATATACACAACCAATATGTAAACAAATATACACAATACACACACATTATATATATATATACATACTCATGATTTCTGATCAAAATAAATAGTTGAACTTTAACTTTATTGATCCAAATGATTAAATAAAGAAAATAAAGTTCAAACAAGCTCATAGGAAAGTGTTTTGTTGAAAGTGTAGTTTACACACACACACACACATATAAACACACACGTTGCTGACTCACTGAAGCGGTTTAGTGTGTGTTGCGTGTGTGTGTGTTGCATGTGTTGTTTTGGGTCGGCTGCAACTGTCGGGACAACGACCCGTCTAATCTGCACCTGCCACTGACACAGCAAATGTACGTCTACACACACACACACACACACACACACACACACACACACACACACACACACACACACACACACACACACACACACAGTCACACACACACACACAGAGTCACACACACACAACATAACAGCCAGACGGAGCCGAGCCTCCGACTGACCAACTGCAGTGCATGCTGGGAAACTGATCGACAGATAAACATAATGTTCCTCAGATAGAGTGATGATCATCAAGTGGAGTCATGTTTACAATATAGTATACTACTATACTATACATCATACTATACTATATTATATTATATTATATTATATTATACTATACGATATTATACTATATTATACTATATTAGTATATTAGTATAGTATTTTAGATGAAGTAAAACACTCAGAGAAATCAAATCCTGTAAGTGTTGGATGGTGGATCCAGGTGGGGGGCCTTAGTGACTGTTTTTGACATCACAAAGTCATAAACATCTACAGTACCTTTATACTGTATGGAGCTTTAATAGAAACATCGGTAACACTTTATAATAAGTACACACTATTAAGCATTGGTTAAGCATTAATAAATACTGAATTCTTCATTTATAACGCATGAATACTCATTAGTATGTAGTTTATAAATACAGTGCTTATTAATGATGAGTTAAACATTTTTAACTGTGTTTATAAACCACATACTAATGAGTATTCATGTGTTATAAATGATGAATTCAGTATTTAATGCTTAATAGGGTATACTTATTATAAAGTGTTACCGAAACATCTACCTTTATACTGTATGGAGCTTTAATACAAACATCTACCTTTATACTGTATGGAGCTTTAACACAAACATCTACCTTTATACTGTATGGAGCTTTAATACAAACATCTACCTTTATACTGTATGGAGCTTTAACACAAACATCTACCTTTATACTGTATGGAGCTTTAATACAAACATCTACCTTTATACTGTATGGAGCTTTAACACAAACATCTACCTTTATACTGTATGGAGCTTTAACACAAACATCTACCTTTATACTGTATGGAGCTTTAATACAAACATCTACCTTTATACTGTATGGAGCTGATTGGGACGTCCTTAATCAATACATCAAAAATAGCAGGAGTGATTAAATCAATAAATATTAGCTTTACTTGTTTAGTTTAACCTCATTATTATTGGTTTAGACATTATAGGAAATCAACAAAGTCTATCCATGTAACTCTAGTCATCACACAGACACACACACACACACAGTGTGTATTAAACAGTTATCTTTTCCGTCTGTTCATCTTTCTCTGTATTTCTGTCATCTCATTCACAAAACACACACACACTCTCACTGTAACCACACACTCGTGCCTGGACGGTGATTGACAGGCGGGGCAGGTGTGGCCGGTCTGCAGCGGCGTCCCACCTGTCGATCCGACCCCAGCCCCCCCTCCTCCCCCTCTTACCCACAAACCCAAACCTTTACCCCACCCCCTCCACCTCTGACCCTGTGACCAACTTCCTATCCCCATGGGCACGGTAACGACCCCCCCCCAACCCCCACCACCCCACTGCGCCCCCCCTGTTGCCACTGGCAACCGTGACCTGGACTGCGGCTGCGGCTTCATAAATAAAACAGTGGCGGTGGCTGTACCTGCCCCGCTGTGGCCACCACTGCTGTTTACAGCCTCCACAGTCACCCACGACCTCTGACCTCTGAGCCCCCTCCTCTTACACACCACAGACACCCGGACCGCCCGTACAGTACGACCTCGCTCTGTCCCGGAACGATGTGTGGGATGTTTCTGTGCTTAAGGTATAGAATAAAATAAAATAAAATAAAACATGTGTGGGTGAGGTAGAAACCCACTACGGTCTTATATTTAAACCTCACCGATAAAAGCAATTGCACAAATAACAAAGCAAAACAAACAAAAAATCTGGCAACACGAGCTATCAGAGTGTCACACCGCTAATATAAAACCCTGGTTGGATGAGGATTCAAAATTGAATACGAAGATGAGTAGTTTGATAAATAATTGCTGTCTGTGGTTCTATATGGGCTGTGGCAATAATTTAAATTTTGAGAAACGTGAACTTAGTTCAAATTTTTGAATTATGGACTTTAAACTGAAGGTTCATTTTAAAATTTGTGAACTGAACTTTGAACTAGTTCATGTAGAGAGTGAACTTTCCCAACACTGCTTGTTAGAGAGTCAGCCATGTCTGTCATGAAATCCAAAATTCAGAAATTGGACCCCCCAAAAATGGAAATATATGATATTATGGCAGCGTACCATGATATTGTTTTATTTTCGGTTTCAGTTGTTGTTTTTTTGTACATAATATATTATTATATATTTTATTTTGCAGGTATAAGTGATGCTGCAGCTTAACAATATTTCAAAGGTTCATTTGTCATGCGTAAACAAATTTGAGAAACTGATGCAAAAAAAATTGAATAAACTGCAGTTCCTCTAATGGCCACTAGAGTCTGACTCCAACACTGAGTCAATCCTTATAGATTATGTTTAAATCCAGTAAGAACTATTATACAAGTCGTCTGTTTACATTTTTATTAAGGCTTAAACTTGCGCATAATTAAGGAGGTTGTCTATTTTTACAGGTTTTAGCAGAAAGGGGGCGGAGTCAGGAGCCAACATGGCGTCGGTGCAACAGGTCACTGCGAAGTTCTTTGTCCAAAATCATATTATGACTAATCACATCTGGCAGAAAATATTGTGAAGTTCAATTACTACTACAGACATTTTAAACTTCACTCTTGTTTAACTCTGAAACCCAAACAGATCAAGATGTAAAACTCTGAGACGGAGCAGTGCAGCTGGAAACCTGCACTCAGAGCCACAGACACAGTTACAGTCTGTTATTGTCTGTTAACAACAACATAATTAGCCGAGAGCTCAGAAAACGCCTCCTCTCCTCCGGTCTCCTCTCTGTGGCTCGGCGCTCCGTTACTCGTCTTTTTTCGCGGCTGTAAACTGGAAGGAATGTGTGTGAAGGCCGCGGCAGAGCCCGGCCTCTGCACCGTGCACAATCGCTGAGGTAATCCCCCCGTTTTTAACGAGCTGACTCCACTCCCAAAGCACGAGGGGCGCTTCACAGCGATGAGTCGTATAAGTGCAGAGAAAAGACAAACTGCTGGAGCAGATTAATCTCAGGAGTCCCACAGCTCCACGGGAGAGAGGCCGGCGCCCTGATTCATGAGCCCAGAGCAGCACTCGCTCTCATGTAGAGTACACGCAGCAGGACGCAGCAGCAGGCGTACTGAGTTACTCCACCAGGGGGACGGCAGGAAGATCCTCTGACCCTTTAAAAGTCTGAGGAGGTTTTAATTACCTGGATTCAAGGTCTTAAAACCAGACTGTAACGTCTTCTTCTCCTCCTTCTGATGTCTCTTTGTAAAGTTCTCCTCCTGCTTCAGTTCAGACAATAGATTTAACGTTCAACATTGTGGCAAATTGGCCCATTTCCATAATCCCTATAGTCTTAGCAGTAGGTTTGTTACCTTTATTTAAAACAACTCTATCTCAAAAAAATCCAGAAAATCAATAAAACATATTTACAAAAAAAAACCCAACTCTGTCTGGTAACGTTGTGTTATTATCTCATAGCGTGGTGAATGTGCAGGTCACAACTTGTCCACCAGAGCGTTGTGGAGTTGTTGGATTGTGTATTTGATGAGTTTGATGAGGGAAACCAAAGAAATCCCACTAGCCTCCGTAGTGTAGCTCTGAGCAGCTCACGGCTCTGCTCCGCCGTTCTAAAAATAGCTTGCACCGACAATTAAAGGTAACGAACCTACTGCTATGACTATAGGGATTATGGCAATAATCATGCTACAGTGATATTACTGTATAGAAGCCCGGGCTGTTTTTTATCATCATCCTCTTCATCGTGATGACATCATGAGACCACGACCACATCTGTATAACGACCCACCAACAGTTACCTGGGCCATGTGGAGGCTTCAGACGATGGGATGTTGTCAGAAGGAAGTTGTGTCACAGCAGGTTGCCATGGAGACACAGAGAGACTGGAAGAGTCACAGAAAGGCAGAAAAGTGGACGTCCCTTTGGTCACACAACAAAGAAATGACCATTTCATGACATCACCACTGTCATGATGTAACATCACTGTAGCAGAAACATTTTAGACATCAAATTCACCTGAAAGTCAAATAGCCCTGACTTTTTGTGAGTAGTGTGTATATACTTTAGAACGACAGTGTTTAAAACAGTTTCTGCTGTTAAGTGCTGCTCTCAGTTATTGTCATTAACATAAGATTTTCCTTGGTTTTAGATAATTAATTGATCTACATGATGTCTGACAGTGATTTAAAAAAAAAAAAAAAAAAAAAAAAACAGTCTTAGAGAAGATAAGAGTCCTGAAATGTCCTGTTTTGGTCGACCAACACCTGAAAACACAAACAACCAGGAGAGACTTTGGATTATAACCCTAATTACATTTTTTAAATTGTTTCGATTTTTTTTTTTTACCTTTATTTTAATGATACACAGAGAAAGGGAACGGCCTTCTCTTCTTTTAAAACCACACATAAGAATATGAATTAATCATATAAAGACCAATTCTGCTGTTTGAATAATTGATGAAACAAAAGGGTAAAACTCTGTCAAAGAGTTTCTCAACCTTTGGGTCGGGGTCCTTTCTGGGGTCGTTTGATACGTAAACAGGATCAGTAAAAGATTTTATATTTTCCATATTCCTCATAACAAACAACATTTTTTGAATTGAAAACAGAAAAGACAGCACAAGGAAACCAGTTCCTTCTCAAACTTGTGTTGTTGTTTTTTTTATTTTATTGATGTTAAACTGTCGTCAGCTGAACTTTAACAGTGAAATTAAATTGTAAATCATCTATAAATGTGACACCGCTCTCTTTCTCTCTTTCTGTTGTGTCGACTCGTCTTCAGCTCAGTTTTTAACCGAGTCACTCGATCTGCTCTGAAAAAAGCTCCTGGAAATGTCGGATGAAGTTTCATCGCTGAACCTCCAGAAAAAAAAAAAAAAAAAAGACAGAAAGCACCCAGAATGCCTTGTGTTTTTGCGGTCGTGACGGTCTCGGCTCGGCACGCCGCTGGCCCCCGCTGGCCCGCAGGCGTTCGCCCCGCGAGGGATTATCCAGCCACGCCCGGAAAAGACGTGTGAAATTGTGACGGGCACGAAAATAAAATGACAAAGTTTGCAGGGCTGTGCATGGAGGAGCGTGTTAGCTGTTGGCACGCACGCCGCTGTGTAAGCCGATATGTATGCATACGTGTGTGTATGTGTGTGTGTGTGTTGTGTTATATGTGTGTGTGTGTGTGTGTGTGTTGATGCCCTGTCAGTGGACGGGCCAACTGTGAGGCCGGTGTGAGTCAGTGGGTTCTGGGCTGTGATCACGGCCGATAGCAGGTGCTCTGAATGGGAAACACGATCGGCTCCACACACTGCAGCTCAACGCTTTAATTGATTAGAGCGAGTTTTACGACAGTCAGGCCTCAGGCATGCAGCCGCAGCCGCTGCAGCCGCAGACCGGCCATCAGACGGTAGCGCTCAGCACCGAGGCTTCACTTCACCTCGCTGCCCCGAGTCCATCAGGACGGGTCCAGTCTGAGACTCCAGTTCAAACTCTTATTTTGAAATCTATAACAGAGTGTTTGAGTCTGAGAGTCGTTTCATGGAGGCGTTAGAGGTGGCGTCTTTAATATCTGGTGTTGTCTCAGATTCCTGTAAACGGATCCTGGCTCCTTCTCTGAGATTCTCAGTTTGGTGAATCTTGTGTCAAAAAAAAAGCAAAAGAAAGAAAGAATGAAAGAAAGTATGAGGAGGAGGAGAAGGAGCCAAACAGATGTTCTCTGTCCAGCAGCTGTTGTTCTTCACATGACACAGAGAAACATGTTCCAGATTTAAAAGGTTCGGTAGGTAACTTTATAGAAAATAACTTTTTATTCCTTAAAGAAACCAAGAAACAACTAAAACATGAAGCCGACAGTGAGGAGATAAAAGCTGCAGTTCCTCTGATGACCACTAGTCACTAGTCGAGTGAGTGAGTGAGTCAGTCTTGTGTTAAACAGCTAAAATAAACATGTTTACAATCTGGTAAAAAAAAAAAAAAAAAAAAAAAGTTTTGGTCTCAACAACTAATTTCCTGTTTATATATAGTGGGGAAAATAAGTATTTGATCCCCTGCTGATTTTGTAAGTTTGCTCTCCCACAAAGAAGTGGACGGTCTATAGTTTTTATGGTTAAATAAAAAGAAAGAGAGACAGAATATCAACAAACAATCCAGAAATAATATCATCATATAATTGATCAAGTGACATAAGGGCAAATACTGTATCAGCAGAGGATCAAAGACTTTTTTCCCCGGTGTAACTCACATTTTATCAATATTTAAAGTTATGCATAGCTGGGGGCGTGGCCTATTTTTCCTGCATTTATCTACTAAGAAGCTTTTTTATCTGTTTTGTTGTTTTGTTAGAATGATCAAAATCATTTTTAATCAAAAATAACTCCTAATGTTTCCACCCTGAGGCCGACTTAAAACCTGGACATGACAACACACGATATGATGTCGTCCGACTGCAAAGACTTCAAGCTGTGAAACAATTTTAATGGTGTTAAAGGTTTAATAACTTTATTTTTAGCAGAGTGAGAGTTTCCTGGAAGAAGAAGTGCATTACACAAATAATATCGGTGAATATCATTTCCTGCTTTCATCCCAGACTGAAACTCAATATGACCTATATCATTTAGGCGCTCTTATTGTGAAGGGCCACACACATCACCATACACAATATTTTAGTTTTTACTTGTATGGAAATTCAATTTATGTCCATATTTCCTGTTTGCATTATTCTCCTGAGGTTTTTTTTGGCTGTGAGGCTTCAGTTGTGCCGTCATCCTCCTCATCATTGTCATCATCGTCATGGTTACTCAGAGCGAAACGAGTCCCTCTCATAGTTTTGATATTAACATGATGAGTCACAGCATGCCGGGGGATCACAGTCACAGCTCGGGCATCGACCGAGTCATCGTTTCATCGCTTCTCTATCCGTCATCGTTTCATTCTCAGATCTGGTTTCAGGTCGGTGAGATGCTTCATGTCTCCGGCCGGCGTTTGTTTTTCCACACGGAGGTCAAAGGTCACCAGCACCATCACCACCACCACCTCCTCTAGTGGCCACTCGGTGTATTACAGCGACAGTTTGAACCAGGTCCTGCAGGTGTTTTCTTCTCCATGCATCATCCCTGACCTTTGACCTTTCATCTCCTCCTAATGAAGACGTTCTTGTCTCCTTGGACGACGACGACAGCAGATATTTTTTTAGCAGGATTCCTCTTTTTTTCCCCCTTCGTCTCTGCACCGACATCTTTTTCTTCTCAAAGAGCCAATTAGAGGCGGCGTTGTTGGCGGCGAGGAGGACGAGCGGCGTCCCGGGACTCGGCTGGACGTGTCAACAGGTCTGTTTTGATCAGGGGATGAGAGCGTCTTGGTCGCCGAGCTTAAAGGATTGGTGCAAGAATGTAAATTCAGGCTCTGTTGTTCGGTGAGAGGGGGTCAGCGAGGACAAAGGGGGAGGGGTCGTCGTCCGGGGCGATGGGGGGTGGGGGGGTCAGGTTACAGGAGGAAAGTCAAGGGTAACGTCTGAAGTGAGGACACAACACACAGATGTTGAGACGAAGCGTCAGGAAACACGGACGAGTGGACGTTTCTCACTTCCTGTTGATTTTATAGACGCAATAAAAATGATCAATCGGTGAATCGCTTGACTCACCGAGGAGAAAAACAACCACAAGGTTTAGGAAATGAAAAGAAATTGGATGTTATTTTGTTTTTTTTCCTGTAACATGATGTTACCATCCCTCCACCAAGTTTCATTCAACCTTTATTTAAAACAGGAAGATGTTGACATTGATAGAGACTCGTTTGAGCAAAAGGATTAAATAAAAAGATAAAGATACTTTAATTCAAGATAAATTAAAAGGAAACAATAATGTTGAGCTGAGACATGAGAGAGTCAGGAAACAAAAACACAAGAAAAACAAAGAAACATCAAGAAAAGACCAAAAGGGAAAAAAAAAAAGTCAGCTTTTTGACTCCTTTAAAAACACATCAGTCCCAAAATACATGAAACATAACAGGCACCTGTGAAAACGATCATATCTTTATTTATAATCAATGAAAATAATATATAAGGAAAAAGTAAAAAAAAATATATATATATTTTTACTGTTTGTACAAGCTAATTCATCAGGAATATGTAGGAAATGCAACTATAATCCAGTTAATTTGCATTTAAATTGATTTTATATCTGTGTCTTTTTCACACAAAAAATTAACAACAAATGTTTCACTGTTGACATCAGAGATGATCGTGATGGTGATCGGAGTTTTATTGTGATTTAAAAAGTAAAATGAACAAACAAACAAACCCGTCATTAAAAACTCTGTAGTTTGTTGACTGTCTGTTTCAGCCTTTCATTGAATAAACTTTATTGAGAGTCTGTTGTTGACGTTGTGTCGGCTCAGAGACTCAGCAGCTTCTTCTCGTCCTGCAGAACATCTGCACTTTATCCAACGAGCTCGTTCTTCTGTCTTCATCCTCTCTCTCTCTCTCTCACTCGCCCCACAGCTGGTGCTGAGGACTTGACTTTGAAACATGAGACAGATGTGGAGCTGTGGAGCCGTTCTGTTCTCTGGCCCGACTCGGCCCGGGTGGCGTTTGAGGACCCCAGAGAACTGAGCTGGTTGTTGTTCATGTTTCAACTCATCAATACTGTAGAAGCTGTGCCTTGTTGAACACAACACATCTGTCAATGAGTTCTTACAGATGTGGTGCAAACCTTCACTTGGACTCAAACTCAAAATTTCACATAAACAGTCACGACAAAATGTCACACAAAAACGCTTCAGACGAGCACGAGGATGTGATTTTAGTTTTGTTTACAGTGCTTCACTCATTTATGTTTACTCTCTGGTACATGATGGACAGGAAGTGACATCATCATCATCATTATGTTGGCGTGTGTGTGTGCGACTCCATCTGAAAAGCACAACCAACAAAGAGGAAGTACGGTGGTAAAGAAAGAAAAGAAAATGGCTGCTCATGAAGTTACATAAAGTTCCTGCAGTGGAAAAGGAAAACATTAAGTAATTTATCACTTTTATTATTATTTAGGTTCCTATCGACTCTTCTAGTCATGTGGTCAGCAGGGCAAAACTACAAAAACTACATATAGATGGATGGTCGTTGTGTTACTGTAAAACAACAAAACTTCTGGTCTCTAACTGTTGCCTCAAACATAAAGAACACACTCACACACATACAAATGCAAACAAACAAACAAGGGTTAAAAACACAGAATACAAAATGTGCAAGTTGGTATTTGATAAAGAAAAGAGAAAGTGACGGTTTAAAGTGCATTGAGGGTCTGAATGGCAGAGGAGAAAAGGAAAGGTTATAAGGACAAATACTGTAATATGTAATATATTCTAAGTCAGTGTTTTTCAACCTTGGGGTCGGGACCCCACGTGGGGTCGCCTGGAATCCAAATGGGGTCGCCTGAAATATCTAGTCATTGAAAAAAGAATTAAAATTGTGATTAAAGACACCAAACAATCCTAAACAACTGTACTTCATAATTTCACTTTCTCTAATATATAAATCCAGTTCAAATAAAATGCAGCATATAGAAATATCTGAGTTGATGCATCTTGATTGACGGCCGCAATCACGTGACTGCACATGATTGCAGGGTCGCCAGGAATTTGTGATGTCAAAATGGGGTCACGAGCCCAAAAAGGTCGGGAACCACTGTTCTAAGCTGTTTGTATTTCTGGTGCTGTAGCTCTGTGGGATGGCAGCAGCAGATTGATTTGATTGATTAGAATAAATCAAGTGCACAGAGAAATTGTGGATATTTCAAAAAATATTTAGGGACGAAATCTTGCAGGAAATAAAATGAGTGGGACAGACCAGGTGACGTCACACCAGGTAAACATGGCGTCCACTGTGTTTTCTCTCTCGTGTGTGTGTGTGTGTGTGTGTGTGTTTGCTGTGGTGGCGGCTGCTGCATCGGCCTCTCTCTCTCTCTCTCTCTCTCTCTCTCTCTCTCTCTCTCTCTCTCTGTCTCTCAGCGTCTTGTTAGCGTCCAGCTGGGACTCGTCCTACCAGCTGAATGAACGTCAACAGACGACACACGGCTGCACGTCGGCCCGGCTGCTGCTGCTGCTGCTGCTGCTGCCTCTGAGCAAGGCAGCTCAGTCGGTCACTCGGTTGCTCTGTTTGGTTTTGTTTTGTTTTGTTTTCCAGACACAGTTGAACTGATGATCTGATTGTGTTGTTGTTGGTTTCATCTTCACGGCTCCTGTTGTCGACGTGTTTCCTGATGTTTCATGTGTGTGTGTGTGTGTGTGTGCCAAGGTACCACAGCAGACCACCCTCCTCCTCCTCTTCCTCCTCCTCCTCCTCCTCCTCCTCCTCCTCCTCTCATTATCCCGTGCAGATGTTCAGCGCCGGGCCCTTCGGCGGTATCAGGTGACCTCAAATCTAATTGATATCAAAACTGTGGCGGGGGAGGCCTAAGCCCCTCGGCGCTCTCGGGTTACGGCCTGTTATAAACCCGGCCCGACTTCTGAATGCCAGTTTCGGCGTGAAACATGCACTGTCCTCACTTCAAAGGAGGCGGGTGTCGAAGAAGGGGGAAAAACCACCTAGGAAGAAGAACCCCCCCCCCCACTCCACCACCTCCTCTTCCAGCCATGTTCTGCCCGTTTCTGACCGAATTGAAACTAAATCGGATTAATCACGCTCTGGACTTTTATGAGAGGGGGGCATTTGTTTTGGCACGCCGAAACAAAAGCATTAATAAGCTCATCGGCAAACAGTGAGTTTAATATGGGAAAGTGATCCGCGGCCGGGTATTACAATGCAGCTGAGAGGGGGAATTGGAAGCTTAAGGAGAGGATGTGATGGTAATGACTTTAAGGCGGCATAATCCCCCCCATCTGTGCCCGGCGATTGTTTGATATTTATGGTTGATGATCGGCACTAATAGGTTTGTTATTTTCTTTGCGGGATGAATATGAATGGCAGGAGAAGAGGGAGAGAGGGGAGCATGGGAAGAAGAGGGTTTGTGATTTGTTTTGTTTTCATTTTGTTTTGGGTTCAAACCGCAGATCGGTTTCAGACAGACAGACGGGGGGAGGGAGGGAGGGAGGGAGGGAGGTTTGTCCTGCACCTTCTCTTTCTGTCTGTTTGTGTGAAGTCAGATTAAAAGATGGAGGAGTGGAGGGAGCTGAGTGGAAGCAGATGGAGCTGTGTGTTGTTCACATTAATCCCATTTGTCGCCGGGAGTTGATCTGATTTGTGTCCGTCACAGGAGATCGTTATACCAACACATCATCACTGGTTTTAGCCTTTATTAAAGGGACAACGAGGAGTTTTGGAAAAGCAAAGCGTTTTCACACCACATTTATGAGCCTCCGCGCGCACCGTAGAATTCTTCGACTGGCGCAAAACAGACTCATGTTTTCATTCATCAAGAATTAAAGTCAGAGGTTCAAAGAGGTTCAGTTACCGTCGTAGTTCCGACCATAAACGGCAATACGGCGGCGTTATTCTCATGAGCGTCCGCAAAACCGAAAGTAAGGAAACGCTGGTCGGCTCGCCCAGCATTTCACCATTAATTAAAATAACAAAATAACGATAGAGACAAAACGATATATTTATCGAAAATGGAGCCATTAACAAGTGTGGGTAACGTAGATTCATCCACATTAACGTGAGACTTTATTATAACCAAATAGAAACTCCTCGTTGTCCCTTTAAAGGGATAGTTTGGATTTTTTGACATGAAGTTGTCATGACTGCAATGCAGATCTTTTCATTTGAAGGGTGTGTTTAGTCTCCTCCACAAAAAACACTACAAAGATACAGTATACAAGGAAATAACCTTTATTTATAACAACAGGAGTTACATTTCAGCAGTGCAGTTCTGATCAAAACAAACACAGATTTCTGCAAAACAAAGACTGTGAAGAAAAAAAAACAATCCAAATGGATTTGAACAACAACATTTGATCTGACAAACACATCAATGTAAATGTGATTAGAGTTTACGTCTCCAGAACAAACCTCAGTGATAAAGGAAGGTCTGGTGATTTCTCTGTTGAGGTCCAAACAGCAACAACAACAACACACAAACGCATCAACACAAATATCCAACAAACATTTAGAGCTCAGAGAAGTTTCTATTTTCATGTGGAGAAATGTGAGTTTAGGTAAAGAAACATCATCATGAGCAGTGATCTCCTCCACGGCTCCAGCTCCACCTCAACAAACTCAAACATCAACACAACAAGAAATGACAAGAGTTCAAAGTCCCACCCATAATGTTCAATGATTGACAGGTGACCTCTGTGCAGTGCAGAGACACAACAGCAACAAGCTTTTAGCAACAAACATGGAAAGAAAGTGATGAACTAAAATACAGATTTTAACCAACTGCACCTTCAATGATCTTTGACTATTTGAGTTTACACAACTCTGCTGTGGATTCATGGCCAATGATCCTTATTCCAGCATGCAGAGGCTGAGTGAATGTCGTCTGGACTCTGTGGAGGAGAGTCATGGTTTCAGAGACGCTGTAGAAGGACAGAATACCTGCACTGTGATCCAGATACACTCCTACTCTGGAGGACGGAGGACCTAAGACTGGAGTCCTGATGTTGTTGAACAAAAATGTTTTGGACCAAAATAGCGCCCAAGATTTGTCACAATCTCCAAACGCACTTTCTTCCTTTCCTCTGTTGATATTCTTGTATGCGACTGCTACACGAATTTCTCCTGCTCTCCACTCCACCTCCCAGTAACAACGTCCAGTCAGACTCTCTCTACTCATGACCTGACACCATTTAGTGAATCTGTCTGGGTGACTAGGATAACACTGAGCTTCACCTCGTGTTACTTTTCTGTTTCCCTCAGATAATATCAGTTCTCTGAATGCTGTGTTTGGATCCAGTGTGATTTCCTGTGAATATCTTAAGAAGTCAGCTCTGGTCCTGGGCTCTGGTGGTGACAGTAAAACATCCACTTCAGTCACTGTCAGTGAGATGTTTGTCCATCTGTCTCTCAGAAGGTCCTGTAGTTTATCTCTGAGCTCTGACACAGCTGCTGTCACATCCTCAAAGTGTCTGAGAGGACGGGTATCGATGCTGGATGAGTGTGTAGATGGACTGAGTGCTGACAGTGAGGGGTAGTTGTGTAGAAACTGGGTGTGATCCTCTGTGTGTGACAGCAGCTTCAGCTCAGCGTCTTTCCTCTTCAGCCCAGTGATCTCCTGCTCCAGCTTCTTCTGAAGCTCTTTGACTCCACTCACTTGAGTTTCCTGCTGGGATCTGATCTGCTGCTTCAGCTCAGAGCTTCTTTTCTCCACGAGACGGATCAGCTGAGTGAAGATCTTCTCACTGTCCTCCACTGCTTTATCAGCAGAGCCATTGATGGCCTCCACCTCCTGTTGAAGCACCTTCACGTCTTTCTCTGTGTCCTGGATTCTCTGCTGGATCTTTTGTCGACTCAGCTCCAGCTCTCTCTGCCTCTCAGTCCTTTCTGCTGCAGCTGAGAATATGTCGTGGCCTTTATGTTCATCCAGGCAGAGGTGACAGATACACTGCCGATCAGTGCGGCAGAACATCTTCATCACCTCATCATGACGAGAGCAGATGTTCTCCTGGAGCTTCTTGGATGGCTCCACCAGCTTGTGTTTCTTTAATGGAGCTGCTTTGTAATGAGGTTGGAGATGATTCTCACAATAAGAGGCCAGACAAACCAGACAGGACTTGACAGCTTTGAGTTTCCTCCCAGTGCAGACATCACAGGCCACATCTTCAGGTCCAGCATAGCAGTGATCAGCAGGAGAAGCTTGGAGTCCAGTCTTCTTCAGCTCCTCCACTAAAGCTCCAAACATGATGTTTTTCACCAGTTCAGGTCTTGGTGTGAAGTCCTTCCTACACTGAGGGCAGCTGTAGATTTCCTTCTTATCCTCTTCATCCCAGTGGGTTTTAATACAGTTGAAGCAGTAGCTGTGTCCACAGGGAATAGTCACTGGATCCTTCAGTAGATTCAGACAGATGGAACAAGAGAAGGTCTCCTGGTCCAGATGAACTCCTTTCTGCGCCATTTCACCTCTCACAGACGACGACTGTCTGAGTTTCTGTTGCTCAGAAGTTGAACTAGTTTGGGCTCTGAGATCAGGTGTGACTCAGTCCTGTTTGTTTAACCTTTGTACGACACAAAGTTCAACACCAGCACAAGTGTTTTATTTATCAGTTTATTTGCAGGAGACAGAACCTGTGGCATTGTTGCATTTGACTGAACGCGTTCCAGTTGAGTAATAAAGTAGCAATAATGTTTTATTTGTACAGCACCTCCCATGGAGGAGATACAGCACAGTGATTAATCCCATCACCCTGAGTTTAAAATGTGACCCGCCCTGGCAAAATGATTCGGAAGTCGCAACGTTCTATTTTTTTTTTAGATAATCAGCTGATAACATGGAAAACCAATAAAAAATGTTTTTCTTTTTTTTGCTAATTTCAAAGAAATTACATTCAAAAGCAATCTCCCAAAGTTTCATAGTCCAGATAATTGAGAAAAGGCACGTACCTGTAAATGACGATTAAAGTTGACTTGCAACTTTTAACCCTCTAAAGACGAGGACAACATTAAATAATTTCTGAATCGTTTATGACGAGCTGTAAACTGTATCTGAATCCTGAGATTCTCTGCTTTCTGAGTGTCCTTGAATGGTGCATTTATGACAACAAGGATGGGGTCCACGTGTAATCACGTAGTACGGGAACAGACTCTAAACGGAGTGTAGCGTTGATGCTTAACCAAGCGTAGCATCGATGCAACGCTAGCGTTTTACAAAACATGAAACAACGTCTGAACCGTTTATGATAGAGACGAGCATCTGAATCGTGAGATTCTCCGCTTTCCGAGGGTCCTTGCTGGTGCTTTTGTGATAACAAGGAATGGGGTCTGTGTAATCACGTACTACGGGAACAGATGCTAAACCCAGCGTAACATCGACACTAAACCGAAGGTAGCATCGACGCAACGCTTGAGACGAGTGGTAAATAGCATGTGAATTGTTAGATTCTCTGCTTTTTGAGGGTCATTGAATGATGCCTCTATGACAACAAGGGACCATACAGGGTTCTAATGTTTTTACAGCTCAAATGAACGGTGCTGGGACACAGAGTGACTTCTTGGGTCTCATTAAAGATGAAGCATTACTCATAGTTTTATGGTTATGATCGTCACATGGTTTGGCTTCTGCTCAGAGGTTTTAAGGCGTTTGATAATTAACACAAGTCCGGTAATGGATGATGTTGGATGTAGTTTGTGACCCATTGTTTTGGCTTCATTCCAGTGCAGATGATAATGTTAGCAGAGCTGGAGAATGATTATGATGACGACTATGCAGGGGGCTGAGCAAACAGGTGGGACATGTTAGAGATCACATTAGGGCAATAATTTTATGTTAGTTGAGAGCAGATAATGAGATAGCCTAATGTTTCTGTCAGATGTTGTACCAAACTTCCTGGTGCCTGATGAGGTTTGACTCAGCCCTGTTTGTTCCACCTTTGTACAACACAAAGTAGTTTGGCCCAATTCCAGATGATCATAATGATAACATTATCAGAGCTAGAGAATGATTTTTTTGAGGAACATGCAGGTGACTGAGCAAACAGATCGTAACAGGTGAGGATTTGTTCAAGTTCACTTTCGGGCAGGCGGCGGTTGGTGCAGAGAGATGGAGAGATGAGAGGAGAGGAGAGGGCTCCATGTAACCAGATGTGTCCCCCAGCAGTCTAAAGCCTGGTTTATGCTTCTGCGTTGCGGCGACGGCGTAGCTACGGTGTCGACGTGGACCCCTACGTGGACCCTACACCATTGCCTGACGTGCACCTCCAAAAAATCCTGACTACGCGTTGCGTCGACGCAAGATGGCAAGATATTGACACACTTAATTTTCCTTCTTCCATCAATCCATTGACAATACATTTGTAGACTTAAAAACTACAGATAAAGTTGGTCTATTGGGCTAATCCATTATAGACAGCTATATAGCTTCATTGCCATGCTAATTCTGAGTTAGCTTTACTTTTTGTTGTTTTTTTGTCAGTTTCATGACCGTGCTAGCTGTGTTATTGTAGTTAGCATCATAGCAATGCTAGCTGTGTTGCGGACCCAAAGCGGACGTCTGCCAGACCCGTCCGCATAAAGCTCAATTTTTATGACTGCGCGGACTCCGCGTATGGTTTCACACAATAGACTGCTCAGTGGGAAATCTTCACATCGACCTGTTTTAGATGTGACACCGTACGCTCGACTATGAAACCTCAAATGTCCGCGTACAGTGCACGCGGCGCACAGTACGCCCAATTTTGTTGGTTTTTTCTCTCGACTTTTCTGACTGGGAGCTCCGACATGAGGTGGCGTTGGAATGCACTTTTTCAAGTAGAAGGTACGAAAGACCAGAGTTCAGAGTTCTCTCAAACGCAGCATTATCTTACATACAACCTATAGTCTAATGTAGCATGCTAATGTTAGAAGTTAACTCAAATAATGCTTCACAATATCATCTCTTGAGTAGCATGCTAATATTAGCAGGTAGCTCACTTTAAATCCTTGCAGGATTCAACTTCCAAAGTAGAATGCTAATGTTAGCATGATGCTCTATTAAAGCCTCACATTTTGACCTCTTCAGTTGCATGCTGCTTATAGCATGTGGCTTCAATGCCTTTAAGTATTTAACTTCAAAATTAGCATTTGGCCCAAAGTTAACTTTCACAATATTACATTTCCAAGGTAGCATGCTAATATCAGCAGGTAGCTCAGATAAAAGGTCACCACCGATTTGAACTGTTGCCCTCAGGGAGGCGCTTGTGGACCATCAAAGCAAAAAGCGTTGTGTTAAGGAATGACAATAAAGAGATTCTGATTCTAAAAGTTGCATCGCCATAGATTGGTGAAGCTAAATGAGAGATAATATTTAAAGAATAATTGATGAATGATGTGATTTACAGCCGGAAAAATAATAATAATCAGGCCCTGACCTGATTTGACTTTTTAAAGTGCAACGTAAAAATGGATCGTATCAGTGTCTTCACATGTACAGGACGTCCAGGTACAGTATATTAACAGACACCTGTGTATATTCGGCAACCCAGTTTTTTTTTTTTTTTTATTCAGCCCCTCCCCTTCCTGTTTGTTCTCCTGCCAACGTCTAATTTGTGTATAAATATTTTTACACTTTCTTATAATAGCAGCTTCACTGTAGCGCTACGTGCAGTTGGACAGTGATGAGCTCAGCGTTGTGGTGGGCGTCACATGACCTTGGTATTACAGTGATGATGTCATTGTTATAGCCCTGTAGCCTACCTGTGAACCATAGCATCTTGTGCACATGGGTGTGTGTTCAATGCATTTGGAAAGGATTGTTCTGACAACCAAAGTGTTGTCAGTGGTGCGTTCAGGTACAGTAGACCTTCATCACTGCAGGTCTGCTGTGAGCTACTTTTACAGAAGAACTGTTTGCCGGGGACACAAAGAGAGTGTTTGTTTTTCAGAATTTGTGTGCTTGTGTTTTTGTACGATGACTTTAATCATTCTGACCTGGATTTGCTCTTTAAGTAAGAATTTTTTGCAAATATGCAACGCTGATTCACACCCTGTTATTATTTGAGCACATATATTTTCTCAAACCAAATGCAGTGAGGCCGTTTCCAGAGACGATATGTCTTTATCTTTGGTTTGGTTGTTAAAGTTTGTATATTTGTATAAAACAGCATATTTTACCATTATCCAACACTTGAAAAATATCCCGTAAAGGAAAGTTTTTACCAATAAAAAGTGTGTAATTTGCAATTAACTGTGATTAGAACTGCCTAGAAAATATGATGCATAACAAAATAATGGATGAAGTAGCCTATTTGTATCAAATGT
Organism: Trachurus trachurus; assembly: GCF_905171665.1. Classification (NCBI taxonomy): domain Eukaryota; kingdom Metazoa; phylum Chordata; class Actinopteri; order Carangiformes; family Carangidae; genus Trachurus; species Trachurus trachurus. The sequence goes on from NC_139897.1 coordinate 29,041,122, forward strand.
CAATAGTTAGTATAGTAAGTAGGTGAAGTTTTTTATTGAACTTAAATGACCTTACACCAGCGTCTCAGTCGTCCCAAAGCTCATGGTCAACTTTTCTTATTACACTTTCACTTCCTGGTGTAGCAGCAGTGATGCCAGACACTATTCAGCATCAGTATTTTGGGAAAACAACAAAACTCACATCACTCCTTTTGTTTCTTTTGCATTGGAGTCAAGTTAGTTGATAACTATTCAGATTCAGATTCAGACAACTTTATTAGTCCCCAAGGGGGCAGTTCAGTTCAAGCAGTTCCTGAATGTAAAGAAAATGAAATAAAAAAATATTTATATGGCACCAAGTTATAACAGAAGTTCTTTTATCTTTTCAGAATCAAAAATACTCTGTAGAAAGGTCTGAGGTTAAGCGACTGGACGATCTCTGGAGATGGAGATGAACCGACCCTCGATGTCTGGACGACAGGAAATCAGTTTAAAATACTTTACGGTCTAAAAATTGTCGAGTGTGAATTCAGGAGTATTCTGGGATGTTCCCTCTGCGCTCGTTTTTTTTTTTATCTGCGTGGTGGTTTACCTCCCTCGGCCGCTGGCTCGTCACTGACCCTTGGCCCACTTGTTTGATGGATGACTTTATGGCACTATTTTGGGTGCGGAGCGTCACGGAGGGCCCGGCTGCCCGAGCCCGGGTATGTGACCTTTTCTCTCTGGGTATGTCTTGTCAGGAAAAGATGCGTCAGGATGAGAGTTTAATAAATCCACAAGATCATGTTGAGCACGCAGGGCTCATCAGGGCGCTGGGGGGAGGAGGTGCTGGTAATACGGGACGACGGGGAGGTTCCTGAACGTTCCACCAGCCCTGAGCTGCGTCATGGAAAAACACCTTACCTGCGACTGCAACAAGTCTATTGGGTCAACAAGTATCTGGTCCTGGTCCTGTGACGTGTATCCAGGGAGAAGATCTGCAGCCTGCAGCCGCCACACTACAACATGACATGTGTTTTTATGATTCCCACCAACACCAACACCACCAACACCGCTGCCGCTCCCACCGCCCCAGAGTCATTCTGGGTAAAGGGTGTCAGCGAAATGTCTGAAATGAAAAATGAGAGCGGATCGTACCGGAGCCAGCGCGCGGCGTCACAAATCATCTCTCTGAGAGAGAGAGGCGTTCGGGTGCCGTCGGTTCTGCAGGACGCTGGCTGTGTGTGTGTTTGTGCAGGACGAGTTCACGTTCTATAGCAAATGCCAGAAATAGTTTGTTAATGAACATGTTCATTTTGTTTTAAAGGCTGCAGGTCATCTACCACACAGAGAGACATACTTACAAAGATATAGTATAATACAATATCATTTACAGACAAAACACACAACAATGGATCTACTGTGACGATCAAAAAAAGTTGAATAAAACAAGAGGAAACACAGAGGAAGTTGGCGAAGTTCATGTGATGAAGAGTTTTCTTCAGCTGCAGATTCATGAGTTTGAAGTAAACTATAACAAATCAATTTGTCTATTGATCATTTGCGTGTTAAATCATTCAGGCCACAGCTGCAAAAGTGTTCAGTTTTAGGAGCTGAAACCAAAGATGTTTTGTTCTCTTTTAGTCAAAGATTTAAATAACAAGTAATTATTTTCTTGCACTGACAAATGAGATGATTATTATTCATTTAAATATCTCACACAGTTATTTCTTTTTCTTTTTTTTAATGAAAACGTGAACAGTTATTGATTTGCACTGGTAATGTAAACCTCCTCATACTGTTTTCATTCTCATTATAATATTACAGGTCGTTGTTTACAGTGTGTCGTGCACTGGCTGTGTGTTTAATAAAGTTTTTTGAATTTAATTAAACATTTACAGAAGAAACTTTAATGTTTCCTTTTAAATGATTCACAGTGGATGTACTAAAAAGGAAGCGCAGGAGCTGGCAACAGTCATCACTTTTAGTTTTTCATGCTGGTTAAACTTCAAAAACACAAGATCCTACATTTCCCATAATGCATCTGGTCAGTGTCTTCATTTCAAACTGCAGGTTGGAAACTACAAATTGCAATAAGGGAATTAAGCTTTTTATCAAAATAAAACAAAATCTGATTGAGTGTAAATATTGATGAAGTGAGTGTGAGTGTTGTTAGTCGTGTGGTTCTCGGCTCGGTGTTTCCCCCCTGAGGCGGCGCTCAGCACTGCAGCGAGTTCCCCGAGTCGTCTGGCATGTTGGTAAATGTGTCCACTAATGCTCAGTAAGACCAGCGACATGCAGGGAATGTATGACACACACACACACACACACACACACACACACACGCACACACACACACACACTGCAGGCTGCACTCTGGGTTTGTCAGTCCGTCCAAGACATGAAGAGGAAACGTTGCTCTTGTCTGAATTTAAATTGAAAGAATCCTGTTTGGGCCAGAGACACCTGAACGCCTCGTCACTGCTGCTGCTGCTGCTGTTGGGATCTGATCTGCAGCTATGACATGTATTTTTATTTGGGTGTCAGACGTTCTCAGTGTCCGACCCTCAGGATCTGAACTGCCTCTATAAATATTCACCTGCTATTATAAAAATATATCCCCTTTGAATTACTGCACCAGTGTTAGAAAGTACACTGGTCTGAAGTATTTCCATTGTATTCAACCTCATATTTCTACTCCACTTAATTCATCTGATATCTAGTCATGATAATCTTATATAATACAATACAAAATCCTGTGCACATGTAAATTATTAACAGTTCTCATATGGGTTCATTAATAATGAATGGAGGCCAAAAAATGCAAAATTAGCTACATAAAAAAGTCAAGGCTCTGTATTTTCTCCTTCTGTGTTTTATTTTGAAGTTTTGAGTCTTTAGGAACCAAAAACCATCTCGGTGTAGTTCTCCATCTCCTGTCTTAGCTTCTCTCTGGAGCTCTATAACAACAGGTCAATGTCAGCCAATCAGAAGAGAGGAGGCTCGGAGCCTCTCTTCTGATTGGCTGACTGTTTTCTGAGTGATACAATAAGAAACAGAGCAGATTTCAGAATAAAACACTTAGATAAACCAAATCCTTCAAGTTGTTGGATGGTATTGTCCAGGTGGTGAGGGGGCGGGGCTTTGTTGTGACATCACAAAGTGACAGGAAGTCCTGACGGCTGGTTTTAAGGCTCAGTTTCTGCATACAGGCTGTGTGCATTTCTCTGTGGACTGAGGCTTTGATACTTTCACAGTATTAATATAGAATACTAGAGCTGCTTTATAATCACACTACACATGGACATCTACCTTTATACTGTATGGAGCTTTAACACAAACATCTACCTTTATACTGTATGGAGCTTTAACACAAACATCTACCTTTATACTGTATGGAGCTTTGATACAAACATCTACTTTTATACTGTATGGAGCTTTAACACAAACATCTACCTTTATATTGTATGGAGCTTTAACACAAACGTCTACATCATGTAGTTATAGCGCTGTTATCGATCAAAGCCAAAAACACTGGTGGTTAATGAGTATTTTCTCAGTACAGAGTCTAAAGTTTAAAGCCTCAGTAAAAAACAAGTTATTCTCAGTTCTCAGACAGTATTTTCCTGAGTTGCAGCCAACAGTAACATTTTTTTTACTTCCATCACGGTCACGATTTAAGGATTTTAAACCTCCCATCGTTTCTTCTTTTCATCTTTTACAGCCTGTGCTATCTCTTTTAGCACGGACATTCGCGGATCGGCGTCCCGAGCCAAAAGACAATGAGCTGTGACCGGAGCTGAAGCTCTCCAACCAGCCGGGACTCAACAACCTTTCAACACCTGCATCGACCTTCAGAGGCGTGAAGAAGCTACAAAGGTACCGAAACCTCCCACACATACTCGACTGTCGCTCTGCGTCTGCGAGGGACACTGTGCTGCATTCAGTGACCTCTGTGGCATTTGATAAAGACGAGTTAAATACAGTTTTGTCATGAGTCGTCCTCCATCTTTGAGCTCCCTCTATACTGTGTCAATATAGAGACATCCACTGACTTTAAGTCTCTGCTTTAAACTCACATGTATGTGAAGCAGCATTTCCACTAGAGGGAAGCAAATATAGTGACGAAGGAGGGATAACGGCTAAATTAGCATTTTGTAATTAAGATTTAATGATAATAAAAAACAATGATAATATAACACAGCATTTCAAAATAATTTACCACGCTATGAGATAATATTTAAAGTTGTTTCAGAGGTAAATTCATGCAAAACCACTGATGCACGTTCCCGTCGGGGGCAGTTTTTCATCAAGCAGTCTCTGTATTTCCCTCTAAAACAACTCTGTGTGGTAACGTTCTGTTATTATCTCATAGCGTGGTGAATGTGCAGGTCACAACTTGTCCACCAGAGCGTTGTGGAGTTGTTGGATTGTGTATTTGATGAGTTTGATGAGGGAAACCAAGAAATCCCATTAGCCTCCGTAGCGTAGCTCTGAGCAGCTCACGGCTCTGCTCCGCTGTTCTAAAAATATCTTGCACCGACAATTAAAGGTAACGAACCTACTGCTATGACTATAGGGATTATGGCAATAGGCCATTTTGCCAAAATGTTGAACATTACCTTTAACACTGATAACCTGTTGCTAGCTGACTATTGATTATTAATTTGCATCGATCGACACGCTGAAAACAGCTGGAACTATACGACTTGATCCAGTGAAGCTCAGATCTGGGTGTGAAGCGTTGAGCCGGACCTCAGATCACTGGGCCTAAAGAATCAGTCTGCCCGGTCCGTAACCGGCCTAATGACTGTTAATGACTCAGCTTTAACTCACGGAGTGTTTAAACCACACTGAGTTGTTGTCGGTTGAACTTCTGTTCGGCGTCCAGAGATTCATCCCGGCGCTGCAGCAGCAGCAGCAGCTCCGACAGCTGCAGAGATCAGCAACACAACGGCAGCCATGAACCCACTGAGCCACACGTGACGGTGTAAATCCAGCTCACTGGTGCACGGAGGGTTAAACCCCACCTGCACAGGTGAGCTCAGGAGCCAAGGAGCATTTTTATTATCATTTTTATTTAGATTATCTTTAATACAAACCAGAGAGACTGAAGTTAGAGGGTTAGTTGTGTATGAAGCAACTCACACTGCTGTAAAACCACAGGCAGCCTCCACCTGCCCGCCTCTACATCATGCCATCACTGTGTGTGTGTGTGTGTGTGTGTGTGTGTGTGTGTGTGTGTGTGTGTGTGTGTGTGTGTGTGTGTGTGTGTGTGTAGGGGCTCAGGAGTCCATCTTGTTTTTTCATTTGCTCTCCTCCGTGACATTTGTTCCTGCAGCTGAACATGTGCAGGACAATTTCTCGATTCTTCCAGCCGTGGACAGCTGCGGCGTGAATTACACTAAAGCTGCTGCTTTGGGGGGGGGGGGGGGGGGGATTAGGCTGCAGCACTCTGAGTCTGTGTGTGTGTGTGTGTGTGTGTGTGTGTGTGTGTGTGTGTCTCCCCTGGGACACGTTAACCCTGTGCAGTCAGAGGTCCTGCAGGTCCTGGACCAGGACCAGGACCTGGACTTTTACTGTAGAGTCTGAACGGTGAACGAGCTGCTGAACATCTCTTTATCATCCTCATCATCAGTTCACTTTCATCTGGACACACACGTTTACACACAATTGGCCCGAGTGAGTTGTGTTTGCAGCGATGTAGAAATTCAGCCCCAACAACATTAAACCTGTTTCACACAGACCGGACACCTGAAGCTGTGTTCGTCTAGACTGAACCTGAATCTGATCCGACGACGGCGTATTAGGTTGAAAACACGAGCAGGAAGAGTTTAAATCTGAATATTCAGTTTTATAGTCGGGAATTTGAGTTATTTTTTCTCTCCAAGGGGGGAAAGACGTCTCTACACGTCACAGGTTTAGACAGATGTGGGCGGTTCTGCATTGACAGATCTTATCAAACTTTCAGATTTTAAGTTGGATTTACAGTAGTAATAATGCCAGCAATCACCATGTAATTATATATCATATTATATTATGACCATATCTTTTTTTTTTTTTTTTTTGTTTAAACTTGAAGATTCTGTGTTTCAAACCCTAATACTGAGGGTGTTTAAATCTGAGATGGCCCCTAATACAACATCATATGATACAGATATGAGGAAAAAAAAATAGAAATACATTTGTATTACATTGTATTGTTGTGTTGTTGTGGATGAGCTTGTATTGTTCTTGGTGGACTGCCGAACATAATTGCCCTCTGGGATTAATAAAGTTGATCAAATCAAATCAAATCAAATCAAATCTTTAACCTTGAGGACAGTGAAGCTTTAGTGATGTTTTCTTTGAACAAAAATAAAAAATATATTATGTCCCTGGCCAGATAAGATAAAATGAACTTTATTAATCTCAAAGAAAATACTTCCTAAGTGAAATAGAAATATAGAAATATAGATACAAAGTGTGTCAGGTGTAAAGATGCAAACAAAGGATGGTCATAGTGTAATATCAACCTGGTATTGTACATTATAAAAGAGAAAATACGTGTTTAGTTTCAGGTGCACAGTGTGTGTTGTGGACAGGATGTTTGTGAATTAACTTAACATTATCTGACACCATTTTTACCTTCCTGACTTTTATTCTGGCACTTGCATATCAGCCAATGAGGAGTACTGATCCAACACCCGAGCATTAAAAAAAAAAACACACACACAACTAAAATAAGATATTGTTATACAGCCATGGAACTTAATTTATCATCATCATAATCATCATCATCATCATATCACAGTTCAGGCTCTAACTAGTGGACTGTGAGCTGTACAGGCTTAGACTTCAGGGCGTCATGAGGAAAACGCTCCATCTTCTTCTTCTCCAACAGTGACTCAGCTTTGCAGGATTAATTCAACTCCTTAACAAATCACAGACACCATCACATCTGTACTCAGAGCTGCTGAAGTATCTGTGCTGCCTCTGGCCAAGCTGAGGGTGGTGGTGGGGGGGCGGGGGTCTGGTTGAATCTGGAGGCTCCAGGATGAGCACTTTGAAGTCCGGCCTTGCAGCGGCAGCAGCGGGCGGCCGCTGAGCTCAGGATTTGCTTTGGTCGGAGCATCGGCCGTGAATCACTTCTTTTTTCTTTTTTTTTTTTACCACAGAGAATATATTGATTTCCACAGGAAGACGCTAAAACCCCAGAAAATCGGGGCTGGGTAACAGGACACCGCGCGGCAGAGAGGGGATTTCAGCCGCTCTGAGAGCCTGTTGTGTGTTAATCGTCCGCTCAATCTGCAGAATCTGAGCGGCGAGCCAAGTTTGAATACTTTTATGGACGGTCTGAGGAGGCAGAGCGGGAGGCGGCGGCCGGGCCAGAGGCTAAAGCTCCAATTGGTCTGAAGCCCAGTGTGTGTTCTGCTGCTGGAGGCGACCTCTGACCTCTGAGGGGGGGTCCAGTCTGACTTTGTTAAAAAACAACATAAACATTAACAAAGCTAGACTGATCAGCACTGACTGTCTGTAGCCGTAGCTCAGCCGACTATTGGTTATTGATTGGTAGGGTTGGGGAGAGTGGGGTCAAGTGTAACGGAGGGTCAAATGTAACACCTCACTTTCACCCAGTCAGAAACAAGCTAGAGTCATGATATTCACTCTGCACATGCTCACTATGGTCCTCTGCCTACCTGGAAGAAATCAGCCCATTTTCTGATCCCCATCAGGTTTTATCAGGAAAACACTGTTTTTGGGGTGAGAAAGTAATTTTTCAAAATCGCTGTAAATTTTAACTGGTGTCCTGAGTTCTTGAGGCAATGAACCTCAAGTTATATCATTTTGATGCCTGATGTCTTAGCTAACAGCCTAAATGAGTGCCATCTGATTCATTGCCTTCTACTAGCTAGCACATTGGGGTTTATGCTATCTGACAAGGGTGGGGTCAAGTGTAACACCTTGACAACCCTGTTTTCAGCAATGACAATTTGTATCACAATGCAGTTTTTACTTGTTTTTAATGAAGCAAACCTACTCAATGTTTTACTACATACTTAGATACTCTATGGAGTAGCTAGCAGAGGTTTAGGATACCTGAGGGACAACAACATGGGCTTCACTGCTAACGTTAGCTAGAATTCATTGCTAGCTTTCGAACTCACTAGCTAGAATTCATTACACCGTTATATTATCAAATTTACATGAGCTAATATGATTACTTAAGATAAGAAAATGTTTTGAATTAATGCTTTATGTAATAAAACTTTAATTATTTTCTTATTTGTGGTTGTTTTGTAGTGTGTTACACATGACCCTCCATGGTGTTACACTTGACCCCACCCTGCGGCTCAACAGTAACATTTGACTTCTCTGAAATAAATCAACATTGTACTCTTTGTGTAATATATGGGGCTGAATAAATTTATGAGACAGTAGTAGACTTGTGTAACTACAACATAGCAAAAAATGACATATCTAGTTGAATCAGTCCCAGAGAAATTCAGAAAATAGTCAAAAGTGTTACACTTGACCCCACTCTCCCTGGAACGATCACATCTGGATTTGATGTGTAGGAAACTGAAGTTGGATTTAAAGGGATAGTTGTTGTTTTTTTGACACAGGTGTGTGTGTGTGTGCATCAGTGTGTAAGAAAATGTTGTTTTGCATATTTGACCAGATGTTGGATTGTTTTGGTGGCCATTTTGAAAAGTTTCTAAAACACAAGGTTCTTGGTGTTTCTGTCACTTTCTACAGTGAGTGGAGTGGAGAAAAATAGGTACACATGTTCTCTTAATATGAAAATCAATAATAGGCTAATTGATCCATTTGGTAGGCCACAAGTATCAATATTAAGTATTGATCCCCACACAACTAACACACACCAACTAAACACAACTGTGTGCATACCACTATATTCATATCAATAAGGAAAATACATCACATTTGATTTAATGAAAAAATCTTATGAATGTTATAAAAATGAACGTGAACTTACATTAAAATATTGATTATATTATTACTAATTTATCAATACAGACCGCATTTACACCTGCACAACATCTTTAGGTAGCCTACATGGAGAGGTGGAGACAACAACATACATGAGAAACCATTAGCCTAGCTTGAACTGCTAACTAGCATACGACACAATCAGCACTATCAAAACTCACACCTGTTTTTTGTTTTGTTTTGTTTTGTTTTGTTTTACCACATCACACAACAGAAATTAATTAACATGATCAAATCTCCCAAAATGAAAGATAGCCTACATAAAAAGAAACAGCGGAATTACGGATAAATAATTAGGCTATAGCGATTAAGCTAACAGCAGCACATTTACTGTACATGGCTGCGGAAAATGAGCACTGTCCCTGGTTTACAAATAAACATAAATAGGAATGGAATAGACTTTTGGTTAAATATAAACCTACTGGGTTTAACTAAGGTCATAATCAGGCCTCCTGTGTAGTTACAGTAAATATTATTGAGGAGTAACTGAGTCTGTTTTAACGTTCAGAAGCTCTGACGAAGACAAGAAACATTTTAACAGTGAAACTCGATCGTGTCCTCGGGTGACTGACCTCTGATTCAGTTTGGAGGAATCTGTTGTTGTAGGTCGGACGGTCGACATGTGGTCAGAGACGCTGTTCAAAGCCACAGAACTTTATTATTGTGTCAGCGTGTGTGGACAATCAATGGACAAAGACACACAAACCACACACACACACACACACACGTGTCCTCCATTAAAAAGGAAAACACCACAGTCGAAGAAGAAGAAGACACTAACAAGTATGCGAGCCGACTGAAACACAACACGACTCCTCGCTTCCTTTTAATAGGTGAATGAAACTGCATCTGGGGGTCGATCATCAGTCGAGGGCCCTTTGTTTTCATGGAGATGTGTTTATGGAGCGCTCGCCCTCAGAAGTGGAAAACCATCTGTGTTGGCGAGGCCTTGTTTTCTCGGAGCGCCACGCCGGCCGAAGGTAACGGGCTCTTTAACGAGGTGTCTTTACGCGATGGGCAAGTGGCAGCGCCGCGGGCCGCCACGAGGACGAGTTTACGAGTGACCACACAGGGAGGCGGCGGTGGGGTGGGGGGGTTGATAGAGGGCCCCTGATATTTACTGCGAGTCTGTTTGGGGTCGTTTACGGCCTCTGAAAACACAGAGAGCCGAGGTGGTGATGAGGATCAGGTAGACCGAGGGAAGGAGGCGTTGGCGTCTTCGTGATGATGTTGAAGGTTTAACAGACGAACAACTGCAGCCGTTACGGATGTTGGACTCATCTGATCATCAGAGCTGGAACGACCTTCGCTCCTCCATCGGTCAGGACGAGTCCCAACAAGTCCCAACAAGTAGGGAGGAGGTTCTTCTTTTTCTCTGATCTACCACCTCTGTTTTTATCTTCTTCTGGAGTTTAGGCAGCAAAAGGTCGATCATAGCCTACGTCTCATAAGCATCTGAATCACCTTTATTACACCTCAGATTTTACCTATTGAACACTCTTTTCTTTTTGCTTTAAGGAGCTGGTTGCAGATTTTCCAATTTCCTACATTTCCCACAATCCTTTGCAAGCTTTCTGTCATGGAGTCGTCCATGAATGAGGAGGAAGAGTTGCTCTGCCTTTTGGCTGTGCAGGAAAAAATAAGAGAAGGTGGGTATATAAGGCCACTGAATGAAACAAGGGTATTTTCTCACTTGTCCGATGAAACGCTCCTCAAAAATCACCTCCATTTCGACCACCAGATGCCGCCAAAAATGCTCCAGTTGTAGTTCGATGTCACATTTAATGTAGGTCGATGTGAAAGCTACACACCGAGCAGTCTTTGTGTGGCATCGAGAACGTGGAGTCCGCAAATTGAGCTTTGTGCGGACGTGTCCGGCAGATGTCCACCTTGAGTACACGTGGACGTCCGCGTACGTTCATCCCGACCATGTGGGGGCCTTTACACTGGGGAGAAAATGTCAGTCCGACCTCCCAAAAGTTTGACCGCCCATTTCTCCAACTAGCCATTAATACGACTTATTCTAGAGGGTTATGGTTGTGGTTAGGCTAAGGGTTACTTAAGTCGGAGAAGGTCAGACTAATGGACGCAAAAATATAGAAATGTATGGTCCGAGAAATGAGAATTCAGAAAAATAGGAAGTCAGATGCCATGCCCTATATACTGTAGTTAGCATGCTAACTAGCTAGCCCTGTTCAGTTTGTTTTTGCCAAGTTACAGTTGCATGAAAAAGTATGTGAACCCTTTGGAATTACTGGATTTCTGCACAAATTGGCCATAATGTGAATGTTTACATGAAAAAACATGAAAACATATAATTGTTTAGTTTAAGCAGACTGTGTTTGTCTAGTGTTGTGACTTTTAGATGAAGATCAGATCACATTTTATGACCAATTTGTGCAGGAATCCAGGTAAGCGGTTCACATACTTTTTCTTGCTTATTTTCACATTAGCTGCGGGGATTGAATCCTGTTCCCTGAATGCATCACAACACAGCTACTGGTAAAGAGCTAATATGATAACTAGCTAGCCCCAGGCCAATCAAACTGTTTTGCAGTGCCAGGCTGCCCTGCTGTGCTGCATGTTTTAAATCCTTGTCCTCCAACACATCACAGCTCAGATAACCGCTGGTACAGAGCTCATGTTCACATGCAGGTCGTTCACATTAAGCCACGCCCCCTGTCCCTGTCCTCTTTTAATATCACACATAAACCTGACGACCTCCACTCCGCTTATTTATGAATCACTCCCAGCGTTTCACAAATAAATGTTCCAGTGAGTAAATGAACACCAGCCCTCATCATAAACCCCCGACACCAATACAGCATCACACTCGCCATGTCGCTAAATCAGTTAACCACGTAGCTACCTGACGGCCGCTATAATGAGCTGCTAAATGTATAAAGTTACACTCGATCTGCCCTAAATGATGTAATGGTAAATTTATCTGTGATTGTACAGTTACACGTCTGATTTTCACTTTGGATATTTTCCTGGTATAGTTGAAGTTTAAAGCTGAGACGTTAAGACTCTGCGGAGCGAACGCTGAGCCGATACGTTTCAAAACAGCTGCTATAAAGGTGGTAACATTAGAGGGATTATCACACCTGCGGAAAAACACTGGAAGTAAACATGTGCACGCTTGATCCCATCCTCCTGACAGTGGTGGGCAGTAACGGAGTAAATTTACTTGAGTACTGTACTTAAGTACATATCCAGAGGATTTGTGCTTTACATTGTGCTTATTTCTTTGGTACTTATTACTCTTACTTGAATACATTTCCAAGACAAATATTTTTACTTTTACTCGAGTTAATTTCTAGGAAGGCTGAAAAGTACTCGTTACTTTCAGGTCTGCTCTTTTTTTTTTTTTCTAAAATACTATTGGACACAACAAGATGTGTTTGTCAAAGAAGGAAACCCTAACCCCTAAAAGCAGCACATCAGTGCAGCTGCTTTCAAAGAGTTCATTCTCAGAAACAAGGTCTTTAAATTAATTTAGAAAAAAATATAGTAATTCATTGATGTGAAAAATAACAAATTTACTCTTACTCTTACTCTTACTCTTACTCTTACTCTTACTTAAGCAGAAGTAAGTGGAATGTTTGTGTTAATATAAGTCTTAAATAGTTATATCTTCCGACAGCAATCACTTACATAGAGTGTTTGGTCTGAAACACGGGTCTGTCAGTCACTCTGTTCTGCTCTAAGCCGAGGAGAAAACTTTCCTTGTATCCTACAACCTTTATCCAATGAGGAGAGAGAACGGCATAAAGGGGCAGTCCTCTCTGTGTGTGCAGCCAAGGGATGCGCCTGAATGTGGTGACGTAGGGACGAGGGCGGGGACTGCTAACTCCATCTGCTGACAGGAAGTTAGCCAAAACGACCGGATCGCTTACTTCTGCTTTAAAGTACCTTTAAAAGCAAGTACTTTTTTACTCTTACTCGAGTAACGTGTCGACTGAGTACATTTTGACCAGTAGTATTTGTACTCTTACTCAAGTATCATCTCTGCCTCCTGATCCCTGATGTTGTTCGCTATTTTTTTATACCCTAAAATATCCGCATTTAAAATCTCTACTGGTCTTCCGTTAATAAGTTTGATAAGTTCCTCCTAAAGCCTTTTGAATCACGTCTGCCATGTTTCCTGGATGAAGTGATTGTCTGCAGACTCTCCCTCTCTCTGAGCAGCAGCAGCAGGACGGAGGTGAAGTGACAGCTCCAGGTGGCGGCGCCGGGCTTCAGAGAGGACAAGAGGCAGAGCAGCAACTGTTGGCCCGACGCCGGCAGATAAATAATAAACCGTCTGTGAGCCGAGCGCTGCTGAACAGAGAACAAGAAGTGATGTAGGGAAAGAGGAGGAGGAGGAGGTGGAGCGGTTTTAAAACCTCTGCACTTGCGGCTTGGCACAGATCGATCGGGCCTGGATTTTTAATTGAGCATATGTCGCGGTGAATATTTCGACTTTTGAGCAATGCAATACAGACGGCGGTGATTTAACGCGCGGGGGAGCGGCCAATGAGCTGAGGAGCACGTGCAAAAAGGCCAAAGACCACAGACATGAAATCCTGTGTGTAAGAATAAGATTTCCTCTAGTAATATGCTGCAAGTAGTTAGATTTGACTGAGTTTCTTTATTGTTTTGGGTAAAAAAAAAAAAGACAAAATATGAGTGTATATTGTAAACTGTATACAATTTGAACAAAATGTTTAAATGATATAGTCGGGCCATCTTTCAGCTTTATTTGGCGTCAATAACCATCTGGCAACATTAACTAATGTTAGTGTTTCTATCTGCTATCTTAAAGGAGCTATTTGTAGTTGGTCATTTGTAGGCTACTATTGTTTCTTTCCTTTTACCAAAGTTAGCCAGTCTTGGACTAGCTAACTTTGGTTGGTTCAACAACACTGACTCGATAACATTGCTGAACTAATAACATTGTTTCTATTTATGCTGCGTTCAAAACAACTCGGAAAAAAATAGCTCTGAGTTATGAAAAATGAATTGAACGGCATCATCGAAAATTACAGGTCGCAAATTCGGGTATCATCTCAGAGCTCCGACTTAAAGCAGAAGTAAGCGGAATGTTTGTGTTAATATAAGTCTTAAATAGTTATATCTTCCGACAGCAATCACTGATATAGAGTGTTTGGTCTGAAACACGGGTCTGTCAGTCACTCTGCTCTGCTGTAAGCCGAGGAGAAAACTTTCCTTGTATCCTACAACCTTTATCCAATGAGGAGAGAGAGCGGCATAAAGGGGCGGTCCTCTCTGTGTGTGCAGCCAAGGGATGCGCGTGAATGTGGTGACGTAGGGACGAGGGCGGGGACTGCTAACTCCATCGGCTGACAGGAAGTTAGCCAAAACCACCGGATCGCTTACTTCTGCTTTAACGTCATAGTCAGTGACAGCAACAGAAACGGCCCTCATCGTTAATGGTAAGAATGGAGATGTGACAAAAGTTATTCGTCGATATTTTCACGCATCTTCATCTGCTTCCAAAATAAGCACAAATTGCTACTGCATATGTTTTTTTGTGTTCAGCTAATCAGCCACAAACTTCTTTGGGGCATCCATATTTTTTCTTCTCCAAGTTAACCTGTAGCACGAATACTATGATGTCTGAAATATCTGAGTTGGAGTTTCAACCTCTCGGTTTCTTCAGAGTTGTCTTGAACTCAGTGTTACATTGAACTGGCCACTGGACTCATCCCAACACTGTGACTCAAGTCAGAGAAGAGACGAGACCCGAGATGACAGCAAAGAAGTAGAAGAAGTAGAAAGTGGAGATGGTAAAGCTCTTCTGTGTCGAAATGTGTTAAGAAAAAAGTTTGACATGTTCAAATGTGATGTAGGCTACAATCAACGAAAAAGAAGAAAATAGGAAACTGAAGCTACACTTTTTATTTAATTTTTAAGGCCTTTTATTTCAAGATGCACATTGTATCAGTAGTTATTATAGGCTATTACTTACCACAGCTGAAATGTTCCTTTATTTCACAGATTCCACTTTTATTAGTGTCAACCAACCTAAAAACAACTTCTTTTTTTTTTACTTGTGTTGTTTTGTTGAAAGATGTTTGTTGAACACTGCTCACTGCGTTGCGTCACGGTGAGAAATGTTTCCCCATAAATAAAATTGACTTGACTTGACTCCACAGCTATTTATATCTAAAACCCCAGTAAAGCTGTTTGTGTGTGTGTGTGTGTGTGTGTGTGAGTGTGTGTGAGTGAGAGCAGGGTAAATCCAGTCAGGAACCAGTCTGGACAGGATGGAGTCCACAGAGCTCAGGTTTTACTCTTCCTGCACGTTTACTCTTCACGTTCCCGAAGCTGCACGCCGTGAACATTTGTAACTCAACATCCAATCAGTCAAATGAAGTCATTTATTCATTAATTAACTGATTAATGAAATATTTAACGGGCTTACTTTGTTCACTTTCACTTTAACAGCCTTTGGACTTAACTGTCATGCTGTAACATCTATTGGCAGTATTTTACGGTGGCCTAGAGGGCTCAACACATTGCAACACACAGCAACTTTAGAAAACAAGTGTTTCTGGGGACACAGTAAAGTGATAGGGACCGGTCTGGGGCCTTCAGTTGTTCTTCTTGACTTTAGAAGTTGTGCAGACAGCTTCCTGTACGTGGGTTTGACAATAAACTGAGTTTGTTTGGTTTATTAGAACGTCAATATCACAAGATTCACATGGTATTGATCACATGGACTGTTAGCTTAGCATTAGCCTGGTCTGTCACGTTTTTGTGTCTTCGTAAACACTTCTGTTTTGTTCTGTGTTTGTGTTGCATGTGTTGTCACATTGATAAAGTTGTTTTCTGAATTTGTGGCACATTTGTGTCTCCGCATGTGTTTTCCAAAACTGCAGTCTATTGACCTCTCAGGGCCACCGTAGAATAAGGTATAAGTGTGTCTAAATGCAGTTTTTAACAACTTTAACTCATCATGTGGAGGCATTTGCTTAAATAAATCACAAACTCTAATCATTATGATGTTTTCTGTCTTTTTATTAGAATACCTTGATGGATCAGTGGTGTATTTTAATAAAAAATGTCCTGTATTAGCTGTATTATAGTGAGTTTAAAAACGCTAACGGGTCGTATATCTCCTGCACTTAAAATTCTAAGTCTGAGCGTTGATCCGTGGAGAGTATCGACGGATTTTCTGCGGTTCTGAATATGTTGTTCGCAGTTTTAGTTTGACGAGTCGGAGCCTGGACGAAGCGCTCGGTGTTGATGAGTCACCTACTTTGCGAGGGAGATTGACGGCCGCTGGTTTTGATGCCGTGACGCGACAACAGATCACGTGTTGTGTTGTTGCTGCCGCCGCTGTCTTAAACGGCTCGACGCTCCAACTGTGACACGGGGCATAAGAGGGAGAGGGGCGAAGCAGCTGGGCGACATGCAGCCCGGGGGGGGGTTTGCCCCTCCCTCCCATCGTCTTCCTTACCCCCCGTCTCTCCATCCAGATGCCCCACGATGACAGAGGCCCCCGCCATCGGCCGCAGCAGGACACTTGGCTCTGACGTGAGCTGTCGGTTCTCCCGGAGGCTGGAGCGTGCCAGGCGACAGCTGCAGGGCTCAGGGTCTCTACACATAACAACCCCCCTGCACCCCCCCCAACAAAAAACATCACCATTAACCCCCACCATCGCCGCCGCCGCCCGAGCCTCCTCCATAACCCTCCATCCACGCCAGGCCACGCGGGGCAACGTCCTCCTCAATACCACCATTGTTGTGCTCGGGGGCCGACTAAGCCCTCCATATCAGAGGGATGAAACCCCCTCCTCACACACACACACACACTTACACTTAAATACACTTACACACACACTCACAGCCGCGGTCGTGAGTGTGGTGGTGTGTTAACACAAGGCCGAGGATGATGGACTGGACTTTGATAGCTCGGCAGCTGTTTGCGGTGTAGAAATGCAGCGGAGAAAATCCACCGTTCAGAAAATATAACTGCAGAAGTTGAAGAAGAAAATATTATAAAGTACAGAGGATTAAACTGACGGCTCTTTGTGTCGCTGTTCTGTTACACACTTTTATTTTACATCAGTTGTCGGTTTCTCGATTTCCCTCCACGCCGCAGAACAAATTTTTGCAGCTTTGCTAGCTTAAAGGAGCTATTTGTTGCTGTAGCTAACGGCAGCATGAACAGCTGTTTACAGAAACATCAAGTTCAGCATAAACAGTTTATTCATCTTCAGTCTGTTTTGTGTGCGTAACAAATAGAAAACATATAGAAACAGACAAAAACAAACACTTTTACCACCAAATGTTGTAGCTTTTAGCGTTCAATAGCATTTATGGAGCATCTCAGACTTCATTACCACCAGAGTTATATCAGATGCATTAAAGGAATAGTTCACCAAAAAATGAAATTCATTCACCCTCATGCTGATGAATACTCGGGAGTAGTTTTTTATTCCTCAAAGTGCATCTGGAGCCCTGGGAGGCTTTATACTTTAAACTTTATATGAGAGTAATAGGGCCCGACACTAAACGTCCATAAAACTACACAAAAACCATTTAATATTCCTCCACACTGCTCGCCCCCTGCAATCCACGTGTCCTGAAGGGAGATAGTCCAGAGTTTACTGGAAACACTGCACGAGGCAAGTCTGGGCATGTCCGTGAATGTGAGAGCGCGCCCCAGGCAAATTCAGTACAGGACTGTTTAGGCTGTAAAAATGTCCTAAATGACGTTGTTTCGAGTAAATTCTGGACTATATCCCTTCAGGACACTTGGATTGCAGTGGACAGAAGTTTCTGCATGGGTAGCGCTAAAAATGTCCCCGATTTTCATTTCAGAAATCTGGTCAGATTAATCTAGAGGAAGCATTGTAAGTTAATTGTCTTCTTCAGCCTGTCTCATGTGCACTAACGTAATAAACAGACAAAAACAAACATTTTTACCACCAGAGGTTGTAGCTTTTAGCTTTTGATAACATTTATAAAGCTTTCTAAGATTGTTTTTTTGTCTCAGAGCTGCACTGATCACCAGCGTCTGTTTATTTCAGACATATCAATGTGTAGAAACAACATTTTACACTTTTATTTAAACCAGCCGTCAGTTTCTAGATTTCCCTCCATGCTGCAGCCGGGGGGCGACCGCCATTCCGAAGGACCGCCAGTCCGAAAATTCCCGAAGGTCCGTCATTTCGAACTTCCCGAGGGGCCGCCGTTCCGAATGTGTTTTATTTTGAAAATTGACCGGATTCTCTCGTGGTTTGACTTCCTGCCCGGCTTGACACGACGCGCCGCGGGGACAGCGCCCGACCGGCCCCTCCCCCTCCCCCTCCGCCTCCAAAGTTTCACCCAGGTGCGAGTCTGATGCATTACATCCATGGTCTGATGCAGCCGCGGCACTCCTGCTGAAAATAAATGTCCTTGCTCTGTGCTTTGGTTAGGTTTAGGCAATGTAGAAAGGAGTTGGTTAAGTTTAGTAAAAAGGTTAGGTAGAGGCCAATAAAATCGCAGTTAATATGTATCTCCCCCGGGAGTCGAACCCTGATCCACCGCGTTAAAAGCAGATGCTCTGACCACTACGCTACCACTGCAATTAGACTTATTTAGTCCGTGCCGTAAACCATTCAAGATTTTTTCAGGTTCGGAATGGCACCCTTTCTTTCAGGTTCGTAATGGCACCCTTTTCCCATAAATAATTAAGGGTCGGCATTCCGACAAATTAAAGTAAACGTTCGGAGTGGCGGCTCTTCGGAATGGCACCCTGGAACCCTACAGCCAGTGGGTTTTACTCAGACCTTTTTACCTTCAAGGTTCAGGTTCAGGTTTTGATCATAATGTCTGTCGGAGGTCCTGATTGTACGTCCACATCAAAACAATAAACAAAACTAAATATAGTAAAAATTTTGTCACTTGTTTTTATCTTCTAGCATAAAGGAGCTATGCAAATTTTGCTACTGCTGTAAATAACATTAGCATCAATGGCTGTTTACTCGCTCTTCTTATTTGATGTCTCTTCTCTGATTGGCTGTTCAGTCCTGTTGCAACTTGTGGAGTTTTACAGTCTATTAATCTACTCCACATTATTATTACTTCATATCATTAGTTCTCATATTCTCCTCTCTAGAAGTTTCTCTCGGTGTGTTTGTGTGATTTTGTGAATGAAGCCCAAACAGCAGCTAAAATAAAACTCAGTTACGTAACGACGGGGTGAAACCATCCGATCAGTACTTACTGAAAGTGAACGCAGCACTTGTGCAACTGTTTGTGTGTGTGTGGGAAGGAGCCGAGGTTATGTAACTGGTATGTTGCTATGGACACCACTTGACCTCTGACCCCGGGGGTGAGTGTCAAGAGGAGCCCGATGACGCTCCTGCTCGGTGACTGGCATGTCACGCTACGTGTCCCACAACTCAGGTGTCACTGCTGCTGCTGCTGCTGTTACTGCTGCAGAGGGGAGAGGAGGGGGAGGAGAGGGGGCTGATGTACTGAGCGCGTGCAGAACAACCTGATAGTGAACACCGATCAATCACCAGGCGGCAACTTTATAGATCTCATTACTCGGCCTTTACAGCGGCATGACGAGTGATTCTCCCCCCTCCTCCCTCCTCCATCGCTGACGACACGTTCACATTCACCAACACGAGTTTAGGAGGCGTTCAAGTACAAAACGGGTCGCCATGTGTCCTGCACTCTGGAACAGGAAGTTGACACCGCCATGTTTTACTACAGTCTGATTTATTATTGAAATCAAAGTGAGTCTGTGACAAAAAACCTGAAGCATCAGTTCATCACCAACCCCCCAACCTTGAAACTTAGTTCAAGTTCAATTTAAGTTTGCTCACATCTTTTAACCCTTTAAATGTTAATTAGCTGTATGTTAATGCTAAATGTCTATACTTTACACATGTAACTTTCTGTGTCTTGACTTCTAGAAATGTTGGACAACATTTTGTGTCTGTTTCCAATCAAAAGCACCTGGCAATATAGGCTTTTTTTTCTCATATGGGTTAATGACGTGATGTAACCCAATGTCAAGTGTTTTTTCATAAAATTATACAGGAAAATAAATTTGGACTCAAATTTGAGACATCATTTGACATAATTTGTCACATTATTTAGAAGAAAAGAGGTGTTTTTAGGATCAGTCCTGCTCAGTGTTGCCAAGATGCATTCAAATTTAAATATAGAAACACTGCAATAAAAAAAATCTATTTCAAATTAATGTTTTCAGACACTTACGTGTCACTTAAGTCCACTGTAGGTAGATCAAATATTGAATTTTCATCCTTCTTTTGTGATTACACCATTTGACATTTTCAGGGGCATTCAGTCTTAGCCTACCAATGTTAAAAAAAAATGGTTCAAATGTCATTTCAAATGACGTAAAACCCACTACAAAATGTACATGTGAACAAATCTGATGCTTTTAAAAACCATTTTCTTTAAAGATATTTTTGAAATATCTCATCTTGCTAACCTTTATTTGTCTCTGACCCATATCTTGATTGTAGGAAACACAATTTTTCTAGTTTGTTTGACAGAGGAGAGATCACTTTTTTTATCAGTAACTTTCCTTGTTGATTCTCCAGATGTGGTCTTGGCGCCAACAACATAAAAGTTAAGATTATTGTTTGAGATATATATATATATATAAAAAAAAAGATAATAAAACATTATCCTATACATATTTTTTTCCTTCTTTTGCAAATAATGTCGGCCTTCCTGCAATACCTTCACAGGCCACCAGTGGGCCCCGGCCTGCAGACTGGCAACCACTGAGTTACAGAGTCGGTGAGGGGTGTGTGTGTGTGTGGTAAGGTGCTGATGAGGTGGGTTCCAGCTCCTGTGGGGATCATGGAGGATCCTGTAACAGTGCGGTCTCAGTGTCAGAGCGAGCTGAGAGTAAATCACACAGTTAGAGTGTTTCACTGACACACAAGTACACACACACACATACACACACACACACACACACACACTGAGTTCTGAGAAGTCTCTGTGGAGAATGTGCTGGTGTTGAGGACGAGTGAACTTCATGACCAGGATCAGAAAAATGATGAAAGTTGCAAATTCCTCCGACATTCTCATTTATTTACAATTTGCCTTTAATAATTGTTGCATAATAATGGAAAATTCCTAAATTAACATGTTTAAAAAAACACATTTTATTCACGACAATTTCTAACGTGAAATGAAATTAATATTTTACCTACATGCAACTGTGTTTTTCACATATTGACTCTGTTTTAAACACAATGTTATGAATTAATCATAAGTGAACTAGTGTTTTACATGAGATCAACATATATAACAAATATTCACTTATATTCAATCTTTGTTGTTTACATTTTTCAGATACAAGTATGAACAAAAGCAGGAGGAGGAGAAGCCTCAGAGGTTTTACATTGTAGCTCTTAGCAGCATTTCTGGAGCTTTCAGTCACATCACATGATCTTCACAGTGTTGCTCAGGTGTCATTGGATTATAGAAGTTCAGATTTTTATTTTAGGATAATATCCATATGGACCAAAGTCAGTTTAGTGGAGTGAATTAGAGTTGAACTATTGTTATGTCATTTCAGAGATAAAAATACTACACTACTACTACTTTATACAGTAAGTATACTGTATATATTGGTCTATAAACAGTGTCGTAATTTGTAAACAGTTACTGTTGAACCCAAAATGTAGATATTTTATGCTATAAAATGCTTAAAAATCTATATTTTTATCGGGTGTTTATATTTTAATGTATTTGTTTGTTAATTAAACTCTCAATTCATGTCAGACTCAAAAGTCTCTAGCCTCAGTTTCAGCTGTAGTTGTCAATAAACTCTATAAAGTGAGTCTGATCTAGTTGACACATCGAAGAGACTTTTATTTTGTTGCTTCCTGTTAACACCTGGTTTTCAGATTAAAGGTTTGTGTAGTTCAGGTTCATTCAGTAAATACAGACGTTTGTAGTTAGTTGTGTGTTACAGCTGTGAACACTAGAGGGAGCTGTTGACTCATTGTTCTCCACACTGAGCAGCAGCAGCAGCAGAAGCAACATTGTGTGTTCTCAGGTGTAATTCAGATTTTAGAGGTTTAAAGCAGATATCAGTGGAATGTTTTTGTTAATATAAGTCCTAAATAGTCCTATTTTCCGTCAGCAATCACTTACATGAAGTATTTCAGCCTAAACACGGGTCTCTCCGTCACTCTGCTCTGCTGTAACCCGAGGAGAAAATTTTCCTTGTGGGATACAAGTGTTATCCAATGAGGAGAGAGAACGGCATGAAGGGCTGTGTGTGCAGCCAAGGGATGCGCGTGAATGTGGTGACGTAGCACGAGGACCAATTGATGCCTGACAAGGGCGGGGGCTGCTAACTCATGGTGCGTTCAAAGAAACTCGTACTTTGTGTTTTTCCTTCCTGTGAAGTCATACCAGTTCGATCTGGTACGAGTTCACGGGTCGGAAGTTACGAGTGGCCGTTATAGGGAACTTTCACAGACAACAGGATGGTAAAAACACGAGCTGCGGGTTACCTGGAACGCTACCAAGTCGTATTTGTGACTTGAAGCTGGAACTTACGGTTTCAAAAGCCTGCCTTGAACGCAGCATTAGCCGAAACGGCCGTGAAGCTGATATCTGCTTTAAAGTAAAGTAATTGAATTGATCTGTGATCAGTTTTGCTTTTATCAATATTCTAATTTAACTAATCTGTGAGGTGATTGACAGATTAACATAATTAGTGTCATTGATGAATCTACGTCCACTACACACCACCAGTGCAGCCAGTCAGTCAGTGAGTAAAGGATCAGATCTTCTCTGACTCTGGTCGTATTGATCAGCCTTGTGGTTATTCTGGTCTGGTGACTCTGATCAATAATTAATGAGCTGTTCCCACAGATCATGGGAGATTTTTATACATCCAAAAAATAAACAAGAAAAAAAAACACCTGAGGACTTCAACCTGCTGTGAGGTTCCTCCTCCACCTGGTCAGGTTGGAGGTCGAGGTTACAATAAGGTTCGTTGTGACATCACAAAGTCACAGGAAGTAGAGGGAGGCCGCTGTGTCGAACTTTAAAGCACAAGTAAGCGGAATTATTTGTGTTAATATAAGTCTTAAAGGGACAGTATGGGACTTGGGATTGGCTTTTTATTGACAAAAATCAAATATCGCTTTCATAAATACGTATTTCACTGAAGTGGAATCGCGCCCGCATACAAACGAGCGCTTTCTTGTACCTTAGAATGAGATGTTACAAGTCGTTACAAACATACAGGGGGGGGTTCACCGAACCTTCTCTGCCATGTTGAATCGCCATGTTTTACGTTCAGTGTCACCGTGGCTGTAAGTAACCTCAAACTCGGGCCGCCGGAGCTTCTCGGCTCGGGGAGAAAGTTTTCCAGACAGCGCCTGTTAAAACTGTCACCACCGTGTAGCTAGTGTGAGGAAGGACGGAGGCACTGGTGTTGCCTTCAGGTGCAGTCAGACACCTGAATGACGCCGTGAGTGACGCCGTCGGCAAACCAACTGGATGTTATTTTACTCGACGAGAGAAAGCCGGTAAAACGTGGGTCAGGTAAACAATACGACATCACCATGACAACATATTGTCACGCCTGTATTGTTTTGCCTCGTGCTGGCGGACCGTTTGTTTACATAGAGGCTTGTTTATCCTGATACATGCAGCGTGTGTTGTTTTTCTGACTTCTGCCCGAGTTTACGTAAACGCAACAGCAAGAATACGTGCCGACATGCAACCGCACCGCTAGATGGGGGTAAATCTCACATACTGTCCCTTTAAATAGTTATATCTTCCGACAGCAATCACTTATATAGAGTGTTTGGTCTGAAACACGGGTCTGTCAGTCACTCCGCTCTGCTGTAAGCCGAGGAGAAAACTTTCCTTGTATCCTACAACCTTTATCCAATGAGGAGAGAGAATGGCATAAAGGGGCAGTCCTCTCTGTGTGTGCAGCCAAGGGATGCGCGTGAATGTGGTGACGTAGGGACGAGGGTGGGGACTGCTAACTCCATCGGCTGACAGGAAGTTAACCAAAACGACCAGATCGCTTACTTCTGCTTTAACATAAGCCGTGTTTCAGGAGTTCCTGGTAAAAGGAGGGGGTAGGAACTTCTACAGGAACCGTCCTCTCACTCGGCCCTCTCAGTGGCCGTGTCTCCACTGCAGACAGGACCCACCGGGCTCTTATGGCGACGGCCGACAGTTTCGATCATCGCGAGGTCGTTGTGCAGCGTTTTTTGTTTTTTTTACTGCTTTTGTTGTTGTTTTTTTCCGGCAGTATAGATGCTTTCTAAAAAAAACAGCCAGTTTTTTTTACTGCTACTCTCGTCTTTTACTGACTTACTCTCTCTTTTTTCCGGTCGTCTCGAGTTTTTAGTAACGTTGGGTTTTAAAAATGCCGCTTATTTCGAGGCTTTCTTCTCTTAGCGTCACATCCTGCTTTGAGTCTGACCAATCAGCACAGAGTAAAATCTCAAACCCCATCGGGACTTCTTCAGTGGAAACGCGCCTATAACTTCTGAACCTACTGATCAAACCGTGATGAGAGTTTGTTGTCATTGTTGTTCTGGTTGGACCGGACTTGGACGGGACAGTTGGATGATGATGATGATGATGATGGTGGTGTGTATGTGTGTGTG
The DNA here is from genome assembly GCF_905171665.1 of Trachurus trachurus. NCBI lineage: Eukaryota > Metazoa > Chordata > Actinopteri > Carangiformes > Carangidae > Trachurus > Trachurus trachurus. The sequence goes on from NC_139897.1 coordinate 29,065,721, forward strand.
TGTGTGTGTGTGTGTGTGTGTGTGTGTTCTCCTAAGAAATAAAAACACACACATGGTCACGTCTGTCAGGTGTCGTCGACGTCGTCCTCGTGCCCTTGAGCCGGACACTGACCCCAGACCTGCTGCTGCTGGTCAGGACGGATCCGCCCACAGGCGACAATAATTAATACGACCAAGAGAGTGTGTGTGTGTGTGTGTGTGAGAGAGACTATTCAGCTCATTGTCTCAGTTTGTGTGATTCATCTGTGTGTGTGTGTATTGGGGCATCATGTCACTGCTGGCCTCTCTCTCTCTCTCTCTCAGCCAAATCTTTTTTTCTCCTCCGTCCTCTCTGATTGGTCGCAGGAGAGTCTGTCTCCAGAAATCACTCTAATCCTCTTTAGATAAAACAGAGCCCTCGTCCAATCCGCTGCTCCAATCCCTCCCCTCCTCTCTCTCTCTCTCTGTCTCTCCCTCTCTCTCTCTCGTCCCTCCATGGGGAAGAGGAGTTTTTAATCCAAGTGGATTACGTTGCAAATTGGGCGACAGTGGAGGCGAGCGTCTGGCTGCAGGCTGCTGGCGTTGCGTCCTCCTCCTAAATATCTACGTGGTGCAGAAATTAACCCGCTCGTTATCTTGGAACAACCTGGAAGAAAGAAAGAAAAAAAAACGCTGGAGGAACCTGCAGCAGAGGAAACTTCTCACAGTCTTTGTTTTTTCCCGGAGACCCTGAAAGCACCACTTTCTTCTTCATCTTCTTCCACTTTTTTTTCTCCATCTGCTTCTCAGAGGTTTAAAGTTTTCTAGAAGTTTCCCCGAGGATGATGAGAAGATGCCGGGAGCCGATCCAGTTCATCCGGACGTGACAGAGAGGATTCTGGGTCTACAACCCATGGATGTGACCACCTCCACCTTCATCTCCTTCATCTCCTCCTCCATCATCATCATCATCACCTCCTGCTCGCTTTAGCCAACATGAGGAAACCGTTTCCCACAAACTCCTCATGATCCTCTCAAACTTTCAGAGCTGAGTCCCATGTTTGTGAAACTTTGTGAAGCGATGGAGGAGGAGAAGAGGAGGACGTTGCCGCCGCTCGTGAAGCTCCTGAGGATTCTGGGATGTTTCCTCCTGTGGACTACGGCAGCTCAGGCTCAGATGAAGATCCCACCGGAGACGTAAGTCCAGCTCGGTCCAGTTTCACCTGCTGTGAGACGGTGAACAAATGATAATCACCTCGATTAGACGGAAACATCCCGTTTGTCTTTTGCATCATTTTAGACACATTTTCCCACAATGCACCCTGATGCTTTCGATGTGTTTGGAAACATTTGGATCTGAAGTAGAATTTGTGGGTTTGAACGCAGCACAAGTCTGTAAATGAAGGTTCAACAGTATAAATAATGTGCTAATATTGATAAGATATCGTCTTTTAAACAACTGAAGTCATGATTAAAGGCTGAAATAAAAGAGGGCAATGGTTAAAAAGTAGGTTAACTGTTATTTTTTTATGCAAATATCTTTCATTTCTTGGTTTTTAACTATTAATTAATGATTTTTTATCTGTAAAAGTCGACCTAATCTAAATTTTCAGTCGCATTTTCATTCAAACCAGTAAAACGTTGAATTTAAAGCCGAACCTACAACAGGAGAAGCTGAAGCGCTGTGATCTGTTTATAGAAATCAGTTCCCTTCCAGTTAAATGAAACTTCAGACAGCAAACTGCTCCCAGAATGCACTCTGTTTACAGAGGGGAGGGGGAGAACGGGGGGTCCTGAGGGGATATGTTTGTGGCGACAGGCTGCTGCAGCTTTTCCCTCAGGACTCGGAGCTGGAAGCTGCTTCACCTCCGTCTCTCAGACTCCAGGTGCTGCAGCTGCAAACGGCTCCAATTCACTCAGTCACGTCTCATTTTTAGTTCAACGAAGAAAGAAAACTATACTTTAATCTGCTGCAGTTTTAACTAAACTTAAGTTAAGTTTATTGTTGTCATTGCATAAAACATATACAACGAAATTTCCTTCGGCAGTCTCCTATAGCAGCAAATAAGTATAAATAAAGCAACAACATAGTGCAAAGTGTCAATAAATAATTAAGTATTTGCACACATATAAAGTGCAAAGTGCCAGTGTCAAATAAATAATTATACATCAACATATTAAAAACATAAGCTAGAATTGTATGCATAATTATAACCAGATGAAAAGCAACAAACAGATTCTTTAGGTCCAGAACCAAATCTGGTTTTCATGACAGGAAAGAGAGAAGAAAGATAAATGATGCACTCTTTGTTCCCTTCACAATAAAACAGCCACATCAGACTTTTCAAAATAAAAACCGTAGCAACTCTTTACACACAACTTCAATTCAACAGCATCCAAAAGAAGAAATCATAATGAGCACACAAAAACAGATCTTACAAAAAAGAAAGCGGAGCGTCGATCTCTGAGATGAAATATAACAACCAGCTCGTCTCGTCTCTTAAAGGGATAGTTCACCCAAAATTGAAATTTCACTCATTATCTACTCACCCTCATTTCGACTAAGGGCTGGGAGAAGTTTCCAACATCCAAATACCTCCATGCTGCTCGTATGTAATGTCCGTCTTGTATTGAAGCCCCAAAATTAAATAAGTCTGTTTTTCAAGCTTGTTTGTAGCGGAAGCTCCTCTTCCCAGTTCGTCCAAATTTGACTAATCGGGAAGAGGAGCTTCGAGAAGCTTCCGCTACAAAACAAGCTTGAAAAATAGACTTATTAAATTTTTTTCGGGACAATTTCGCATTTCGGGGCTTCAATACAAGACGGACATTACTGTACATACGAGCGGCATGGAGGTATTTGGATGTTTTTTGGTGTGTCTTTTTGTTACGAAGACAGTTGGTATCCATTTGCAACCGTTATATGGACATGCACTGCTACGCCGAGACCCCCTGTAACTCAGAGAAGCCACGGAGGACTCTGAAACTTCTCCCAGCCCTTAGTCCACATGAGGGTGAGTAGATAATGAGGGAAATTTCAATTTTCGGTGAACTATCATCTTTAAAGTTTCTCTCTGGAGACTAAAACATTTACTTTTGCACAACATGTGCACATTTAGCACAACTCCATCTCCCAGAATTCACCTGTGAGTCCATCTGGAGTAGATGAATGAATCTGGCGGTGGCGAGCGGATGAATGTGGGAGTCGTTTCAGTCTCAGAGCGTTTTAGTGGCTTTTACTTTCCATTTTCACCAGAGTTGTTGCAGCAGCTTATAAACAGAGTCACAGTCACCGTCTGTTCACACTGACCTCCATTTCACTTCATTCACATATTGCATTTTTTTTATTCTAATGGGATTTTAATGAGACAAACATCTCTCTGTTGAGACGTGATGTCCCACCGATGTGTCTGTAGTTCTTCTCTGTATTTTCCGATGCTAACATCCAGCGTCGTTAGCGTCTGTAGCTGCACCGCTGCAGCTTCATTTCCTTTCATTTATTGGATCTCCATTAGCAGCAGCACATTAGCATAGCTATTCTTCCTGGAGTCCAAACATTAAGTCTAAATTGTCTATTATATTCTTCCAAGTCCATCAAGGAAAAAGCAGAACAAAAACAACTAATACAGTCACAACACACAGATACAATCACACAGACGCAGACATACGTATAACACAAGACACAATACACCACTTACTTAATTGTACAATACAATTAAGAATCAGTAAATATATAGGCCTACATACATACAAGGGGAAGCAATATAGCAAAACATACAGATACCAAAATCCTTCCTGGTGGAGGACAAACACACACACACACATCGCTCTCCGTCCTCCATCACCATCTGTGGGCCAACATGGCTCTCTGGCCGCCGGCCACGCCCCCGGCCGCCAGCCGCCCCGGTCACCTTCTCCCCTGACCCACATTCACCAGCAGGACCTGGACAGAGACCACCACCGCTGTCAGTCTCACCTAAACCCCTGGAAACATCGACCTCAGCTGCCATTTGGTTTCAGTTGGACTCTAAATGTTGAATTAAAGCCTGGTCAGGACCTTTAACCTTAATATTACTGCTCTATAACAAAAAATGTCACAATAAGACAACATAAGTTATAATTTTGCAGTGCAGTCTAAATACATCCACATTAGGTTGATTGGTGACTTTAAATTGGGCCGTATGGGTGTTACAGTAATATGAGTGTTAGAGGTTGTTCATCTCTGTGTGATTGACAGATGACCTGTCCAGGTAAATCCCATCCCCACCCTATGTCAGCTGGGATTAGCTCCAGCCCCCGTCCAACTGCACAGATGGAAGGTCGGCCAATGGATGGATGGTTAATAACGTTGCTGTTTACCTGACAATGACTTTATGTAACTGAACATTCACACTGAAAATGGTGAGAAAACCAAACAGGAAGTAATGTACCAGCGTTTCTCTGTAGAAAGCAGAGTGTAGTTCAGGGGCAGCCAATCAGATGTTAACATGCATGCTTTGTTTGACAACTTAATGTGAATCAGACAGTTAAATGAACTTATAATAACAGTTTTCTTGTTGCACCGTCCTGGGTGAGGGATCCCTCCTCTGTTGCTCACCCTGAGGTTTCTCCAACTTTTTCCCTGTTAAAAGGGTTTCTGGGAGTTTTTCCTCATTCGATGTGAGGGTCTAAGGACAGAGGATGTTGTTGTGATGCGATGTAAAGCCCTTTGAGACAAACTATTTGTACAAACGGGCTATACAAATAAAATTGCATTGCCTTGCCTTATAATAACAGTTAAATAAAGATGTGTTTATACCAAAAGTCCTCGTTGACCAGGACTTCAGCACAAAGTTTCAAACCTCAACAGAGTCTGAACCTCGAACCGTACGGGCCGGTTGTTTTAAAAGCTGACGACCAATGACCTGTTGATTTCTAATCTCACATTTTGTTTGCATTGGCCGTTCAGATCCAAGTCTAAGTTTGTAGTGTTGTGGTACTCGAGACTGGTCTTGGTCTCAAACTGGTCTCAAGGTCTTGGTTTCGGAATCGACTACATTTTTATTTGGTCTTGACTCAGTCTCGACCCCCTCAAAGTCTTGGTCCTGGTATGCTCTGGTCTTGGTCTTGACTCGGTCTTGGGTTAACCGGTCTTGACTACAACGCTACAAGTTTGTGAATCAATTCATGAATGTTCAAGTTTACCCGTCCGTCCATCTCAGACCAGATGAAACAGCCTCTCCTTGCAGCCTTGTAAACCTCCACTGGGAGCTGCCCTGGAGGATTTTTCTTACCAAATACCTGACACCACCTCACCTGACTCCTGTTGAGCTCCCGGTCGTGGTTCAGATTTGAAACCCTGACTCGCTGCAGAGTGTTTCTCCTACTGCAGGTTGTACAAGCATCTAGTTCAACAGTATCTTATCTGAGAGAGTCCGAGCTCAGTTTCCATCACCGTTTGCGATGATTTGACCCATAAAATGTGGCAAATTTCCGACTTAAGTCTTGGCTTTTAAGGTTTAAGTCCTACAAGTTAGAGCAGAAACATGGTGTTCACATTACAAAAGCATCTATTTTGGATTTAAATCGTCTGTAATCATCCTAATCTAAGATATTATGACCATCCAGTCTGTCGTCTCTGTCCTCTGAGCCTCGGCTTTCTGTGTTTGTTTGTTGTTACATCACCAGTGACTGTTTGACCTTCCTGTTGGTTGTGACTCCAGATTCAGATGATGATGCTGCGTTCAGTCTGTCTTTATGTCGTCCAGGTTACAGTCAGATGTGAGGTTACTCTTTTGGTGGACAGATCAACTGATTAGAGTGGAGGTGGTCGTGATGGAGGATTTATTTTTTTGTAGTCGGGACTGGAGAGTGTTGGAAGAACAAGGGTGGTGAATCATGAAGATATTTACCACTTAACCTGCCTGATATGAGCTGGTTTAAAACACTGTGCAAACTTTTCAGAGACTGAAGTGGTAAAGTGGGCATCTGACTTAGAGAAACTGACACAGTTCTTCTCTCTTTATATAATATCAAACTGACTCTATGATGCTGAGATCAGATCTCTGTGGGGACCAGACCATCTGTTACTGTACAGGACTGGAGACGGTTCTTCTGGATTTGTGTTTTTTTATTTAAAGCTCCATACAGTATAAAGGTAGATGTTTGTGTTAAAGCTCCATACAGTATAAAGGTAGATGTTTGTTTTAAAGCTCCATACAGTATAAAGGTAGATGTTTGTGTTAAAGCTCCATACAGTATAAAGGTAGATGTTTGTATTAAAGCTCCATACAGTATAAAGGTAGATGTTTGTGTTAAAGCTCCATACAGTATAAAGGTAGATGTTTGTATTAAAGCTCCATACGGTATAAAGGTAGATGTTTGTGTTAAAGCTCCATACAGTATAAAGGTAGATGTTTGTGTTAAAGCTCCATACAGTATAAAGGTAGATGTCCATGTGTAGTGTGATTATAAAGCAGCTCTAGGTTCTATATTAATACTGTGAAAGTATCAAAGTCTCAGTCCACAGAGAAATGCACACAGCCTGTATTCAGAAACTGAGCCTTAAAACCAGCCGTCAGGACTTCCTGTCACTTTGTGATGTCACAACAAAGCAGTCACACTAAGCACCGCCCACCACCATCCAACAACTTAAAGGGATAGTTCAACATTTTGGCAAATTGGCCCATTGCCATAATCGCTATAGTCATAGCAGTAGGTTCATTACCTTTAATTGTAGGTGTAAGCTATTTTCAGTACGGCGGAGCGCAGCAGCTGGCTGCTCAGAGCTACGCTATGGACGCTAATGGAATTTCTTGGTTTCCCTCATTAAACTCATCAAATTCAACATCCCAAAACTCCACAGCGCTTTTGTAGACAAGGTGTGAGCTGCACAACCACCACGCTATGAGATAATGACGGAACGATACGAAACGGAGCCGTTTTCGAGGTAAATACAGGGTAAATACGGAGACTGCTTGCTGAAAAACTGTCCCTGAACGCAACGCGCATCAGCGGTTTTGTATGAATTTACCTCGAAAACGGCTCCGTTTCGTATCGTTCCGTCATTATCTCATAGCGTGGTGGTTGTGCAGCTCACACCTTGTCTACAAAAGCGCTGTGGAGTTTTGGGATTTTGTATTTGATGAGTTTGATGAGGGAAACCAAGAAATTCCCTTAGCCTCCATAGCGTAGCTCTGAGCAGCCTGCTGCTGCGCTCCGCTGTACTAAAAATAGCTTACACCTACAATTAAAGGTAACGAACCTACTGCTATGACTATAGCAATTATGGCAATGGGCCAATTTGCCAAAATGTTGAACTATCCCTTTAAAGGATTTGGTTTCTCTGAGTGTTTTGTTCTGAAATCTGCTCTTTTTATTTATTAGATCATTCAGAAAACAGCCAGCCAAATAGAAGAGAGGCTCAGAGCCTTCTCCTCTCTTCTGATTGGCTGACAGCGACCTGTTGTTACTAGAGCTCCAGAGAGAAGCTGAGAGAGGAGATTGAAAACTACACTGAGGTGGTTTTTGATTCTTAAAACAACAATTATATGTTTTTACGGATCAATCCTTCAAAATAAAACACCTGGAAAGTGTAAAACCTTTATAATGGAACCCAGAAGTTGTTTTGTGGTCGACGGATCTGACGTTTGAATCACTTTCTCTAGTTGAGCTCTTTTGTTAAAACCCTGAGTTGAGACTAAAAAGTAAATCTGTGGAGCTGAAGGCCACACACACACACACAAAGGGATTTATGAAGGATTGTTACTCGCAGGTTTGATCCCCCCCCCCTCAACAGCTCTGTGTCTTCACTGTTTGACTGATGATGTCACTGTTAAAAAAAAGACTAAAGAAGCTAATTATTCTCATTTAAACTGATTTTCTCTGGTGCTTTTTGTGCAGAAGTTCCTGATGTACGATGGCACCATGGTTCCTCTCATTAAAGAGGCTTCTTCTTCAGTCAGTCTGTGGGAAACGAGGCAAAAAAATCAAAGACACAAACCCTGAGACCTGTGTATCACTGAGACCAAACAACCTTTAACCACAATGCATTGCTCCTCCCATGAGATTTAACAGCCTTTCACACTCGCTGTTATGTGACCGTAACAACTGTTACAGCACTAATGACCCAGGTGACACCGGTGACCTCACACAGATAAAACACCTGTGTCCTCAGGTCCATTTACCCATAATTCATCTCTTCTTGAGCAAAAATAGAAATATAAATGAAACAATTTTTTATATTTCTGGATCAAAAGGGAAAACATACAAAGATAGATACAGTAGATGTTGTTTCAGTTCATATGAAACCCGTTTGTTCATTTTTGTCGTCACAGCAACAAAACTAGTTTTTAACTGTTTGTTGAAACAGGATTTTTCTGATCAATCAGGTCAATTATTGATGATTTTAACTCTTATTTCTGAACCAGTTTCCAGACGACTGCAACACAGAAACTGCTGCATGACTGACTGAATAATGTGAAAGCTGCTATAACCACACAATGTATTTTTAAGCGTGTGCGCTTGTGTGTTTGTGTGTGTGTGTGTGTGTGTGTGTGTGTGTGTGTGTGTGTGTGTGTGTGTGTGTGTGTGTGTGTGTGTGTGTGTGTGTGTGTGTGTGTGTGTGTGTGTGTGTGTGTGTGTGTGTGTGTGTGTGTGTGTGTGTGTGTGTGTGTCTGCATGTGCACTGATCTCAGAGGATTAATGTCCAGAACAGATGGACCAATAAACTCCTCCGTTCTTCAACACATGCTGAGCGCACACACACACACACACACACACACACATTGAGGGTGTGTGTGTGTGTGTGTGTGCTGACTTCACACTTCTTCATCCTCCACCTGTAGTTTTTTACCACCTGGACTAAATATTCTCTTCTCACTGAGGCAGATTCAGTCAAAGTCATTTAAAACAACAAAAACTGTGTTTTTTTGTCACGACTTGGATCATTTTCATCATTTTTTTTATTTAAATTTAGAGCATCCATCGTATTGTAACAGTAGCTCCTCTTCATGGTGTGATGATTTATGAATGCTACTTCTTAAACACTACCTCAAAACTCATGTAGCTCTATCATACGCCACATCTTTATTGAATAAATGTATTTCTTTAAGAATAAAAAACCCTATAAACTCTTCCCCAAAACACATACAAACATAACAATACACATAAAATGTAACATAAACATGAAATATCTAGTGGTTTATACTATTACATGTGTGGGGAAAAATGCAATCTTAACTTCTTCTTTTTAAAGAATATTACATTACATTTCTTATAGAAACTTGGTAATGAATTAATCACAGTATTGTTTGATTTTTAATGTTATTTGTATTGAACTATTTCTATATGGTAAGAAAATAAGACTCTGGCACCTGCTGAGTAAAATAATCATGTCTGTATCTTTAGTTAACAGTAAAATGTGTAAAACCTAAGGGAAATTAAAGAAAATAAATGTTTTCCCTTCTCAACTTAGTCATTTTTTATAAATAGATAAAGTTTAATGAAAGTAACAAACATATTTGTGGGTAAAACTGACGTCTACATCAGATTTATGTTGGACTTCATTGTGTATTGTGTTACAAAATCATTAATTGTGGGATTAAAAACACGTATAAACAATACACCTGTCACACACTCGGGTGTCGTCTCTGTATTTTGATGTTTTTAATTAAAAATGAATAGAAACATTGGAGCAGAAATCTCTTCAAACATCTTTATTAGAAATGCTGACACTAGTTTTCAGCTCCTTTCGGCTCCGCTGTCAGCAAACCCCTGCAGCTCTTTGTTGTGTTATTGTTGCATTGTGTGTGGTTGTGTCATTGTTGTTGTGTTGTGTTGTGGTGTTGTACTGTGTGGTTGTGTGATTGTGAGTTTGTGCTGAGCAGACACCTGCAGCTCTCTTCCGTGACCCAGATGAAGAACAGATTATCTAAATCTCTCTCATCACCGTCATATTTAACGGCCTTTTTTCTGCCACAACTCGCTGCTTCTGCAGAGCGTCGCCACGGCAACAGACTGCCAAAATAATAAATAAAACAAATCGCAGGGACGCATCTGATGCTTATTTCGATATTTGAGGGTTTACAAGAGATCAGATACTGATATTTTACCACCACCACCACCACTGTTACTATGACTCTTACATGTTGCTGTTTGATTTGGTTGTGTCCCGTTGAAGTGAATGTCCGACTATTTTGATAATCGATCAGTTGATATGATAAGTAAAACATTCATCAATAAAGAAAATCATTGGTTCAGTTATGTTGTTGAATGTGCCTCCATACAGTAAGCCTCCGAACTGAGCGACTGAATCTCAAAATCATTTGGATGGTGGGTCCAGGTGGTGAGGGGGCGGGGCTTTGTTGTGACATCACAAAGTGACAGGAAGTCCTGATGGCTGGTTTTAAGGCTCAGTTTCTGAATACAGGCTGTGTGCATTTCTCTGTGGACTGAGGCTTTGATACTTTCACAGTATTAATATAGAACCTAGAGCTGCTTTATAATCACACTACACATGGACATCTACCTTTATACTGTATGGAGCTTTAACACTAACATCTACCTTTATACTGTATGGAGCTTTAACACAAACATCTACCTTTATACTGTATGGAGCTTTAACACAAACATCTACCTTTATACTGTATGGAGCTTTAACACTAACATCTACCTTTATACTGTATGGAGCTTTAACACAAACATCTACCTTTATACTGTATGGAGCTTTAACACAAACATCTACCTTTATACTGTATGGAGCTTTAACACAAACATCAACCTTTATACTGTATGGAGCTTTAACACAAACATCTACCTTTATACCGTATGGAGCTTTAACACAAACATCTACCTTTATACTGTATGGAGCTCTTTAGATAATTGTGGTTGTTTTATCATTTTAACTGTGTATTTGTAGGTTTGATCCTCAATGTTGTGTAATGTTGTGTGTTGTTGTGTGTTTCAGGGTGCAGCAGTGGGCGTTGGTGTTCTCCGCTCAGCTCCGGGACATGACGACCACACACTCCGGCTCTCTGCTGCTGCAGAAGGTAAAGACAGACGAGATCGGCTTTAAGGGGAAAATCTCATTTGTGCGTGAACTCACGTACAGTACGACGTCGAGTTGTGTTTCTATGGTCCAGACTGAATCTTATATACAGAGACAGAGACCTCAATACACACTGTTGTTGTTGTTGTTGACCAGACGATTTACACTGAACCAAACAAAACCAACATCGTGACGACCCTAGATTGGAATTCAGAATACATTGAATACATTGGATTATCAGACACACACACACACACACCACTGGGAATAGCCTATAAATACATTTGTTTTCTGACCATTGGATTGAGCTTCAGTCTCTCTGGATACAAAGCTCAATTTCTCAGAATTGTGTTTGATTCAAGTGTTTATGGTCAGAAAATTGAGAAAAAATAAAAGTCTGCTATTCTTTTACTTAGAATCACGATATGTTAGACTTTATTTGTTTTTATTTCCTTCATTTATTTCCTCCATTTCCTCCATGCAAGTTGTTCAGATCCACACTCTTCCTTATGGAGAACATGGCTCTATGCTACTTGAGACCATAGACAGATGTTTGACGAATACAGCAGCAAAAACAAGAAACAATCTGATATCTACTCGTTATTTTCACTCTCTGTTGATCATAAACTCAACAACTCATTGAAAACAGTGTACAAGCTTTTTTATGCAGGAAAGTGTTTGTTGTCTTGTTCAGTCCAAAATGGCAGTGACACTGACATGTGACCACACTGGGCCTTTTAGTTTCACTTTTAAGTCTAGAAGAACAATGCTGATGTTGAAGTCTCGCATGAGTCTGGTGTAGATTCATTTTCTTCCACTTCATTGTTGAACACTTGAATGTGTCAGTAGAGACAAACAGAGCTGATGAGGTTTCAGATCATTGATATACTGTATGAATTGATAATTCAATGGGGGGAGAATCTTTTACTCTCTCACGATTAGATTAGATTCAGGTTTTTGGGGCTACGATTCGATTCAAAACTGATTTTTGATTCAAAACGATTTGATTCCTAATGATTTCTGCTTCAGTCTATCGGTGTGCAAAGGATCCTCATGATCTACTCCAGTCTGCTTTGCAAGACAGAATGACTAAAGTGTCTTTTTCACATTTATTGAGCTTTAAACATGTATCCATGCTTAGATTGAATTGTTGAAACTGTTGCATACAAGCAATATCACATATTGCATACGTAACAAAATTAAAAGGGCCTCTTTATTGAAAAAAATAGTGCAGTTAAACATGCTGCCTTTTAAATTCTAAGGAAATGGAGGCCGACAGCCAGCAGATTTGTTTCATTTTATATCGATTCTGAATCGTATTAAATGAGAATTGTGATTCTTATGTGAATTGATTTTTTGGCACACCCCTAGTTAAAATACGCATATTTAACATCATATAACATGACGTCACTGGTTTTGCTTGAAGTCTCATTTTGACAGTTTGAATTAAAACAAGAACAAAGTGTTTAAATTGTTATTAATATTATAATGTTCTGGGTGGATTTTCCTTCAGATTTTAAAGCAGGACGACAGTTTATTTTAGGATTAGAGGTCTAAAATGATGTAATGATGTAATTTGTTTGTTTTTTTAAATCACTGATAATAACTAAAGTATCAAACACTGAACTTCAAACCGGTCTAAGGGAAACAAACACTGGGTGAACTGGGAGGAGAGTGCGTCTGTGTTTGAAATGTGCATTTGTTTGTTTTTGTGTGTGTGATAGCTTCAGTCTGTGTGTGTTTACGAGGGAACACACACACACAGACACACACACACACACACACACAGGGATCATGGTAATGCCCAGATTGAGGACCGAGCCCTCTTTACCGGCGTCAGGATTTGTGGCCTGCTCTGATTTTAGACATTCATCCATTTATCTGTCAGATTTAGATTTATCAGAGGCCGTCTGCAGTTTGTCTGCTTTCAAACACACAACGCACAAACACTCAGGCTGCACAGACACTCACACAACTTCAGATTTCTGTGTGTGCGTGTGTGTCTGGTTGCATAAAGTTGTTTTTAGTTGTTGTGAATGACGCCGTGGAACCACACACACATATAAACACACACAGAGGAGCCTCTCAACGCTGACACGACTAAAACTGGCCTAGTCCTGATCCGATGCTGGCGTCGGGTCCCGGTGTGTTTTATTGGATCAGGCGGCGATCACCACCTGAGCGCCGGTCACATGCTGTGTTTCCCCCGAGGGAAATTAAAGAGTGTGTGAATGGGATGAATTACTGCGATGCACCAAACTCCACCGGGTCGTCACAGGTTCACTCTGACTCTCTAACTCTCGTCTTCTCTCACTGGCTCAGGACCAGTTTAGTTTGTCAAACATTCAGGCAGCAGCTGCTCCATCGGGTCCTGCCTGTGTGGCAGCAGATTTAAGAAATGTAAAGTTCAAGTTCTACTGTTGGGGAGGGAGGGGGGTGAGTGAGTGGTAACGGGCAGATTCAGGCAGGAAAAGATGCAACAGCACATGTGTCACATACATGTTCAGTTTAATACCAGGCTCACACTGCAAAAACTCAACATCTTACCAAGAATATTTGTCTTATTTCTAGTCAAAATGTCATTTCTAGTCAAAGCAAATCTCATTCTACTTAAAATAAGACTCATCACATTAAAAAGCAGCTTGTTTTTAGACACTTTTTACTTCTTTCAAGCAGATTTTCACCTGATACAAAAGAAGAATCTGATACTGGAGCAAGTATTTCTTTCTTATTACAGTACACGAAAACTAGCTTTCACTGGCAGAAGTGAAAATTCTCTAAAAACAAGTGAATTTTTAGGTGATGAGTCTTATTTTGATTGATTGATCATATTTATTTCAAACCAAACAAAAATTATATCTCACATACAACAACAAAAACATCCACGGGACACCATATAACCAACTATCGAACAGGACAAACAACAACAACAATAACAACAACAACAGACACTAACAACAACTAACACTGTTTGAAATGGGGATGGAAGAAGCAGAGCTTATCATCTTTAAGTGGAAAGAGTTTAGTTTTGACCAGAAATGAGACATTTTGACAAGAAATAAGACAAATATTCTTGGAAAGATTTTGAGTTTTTGCAGTGCACTATTACTAATACATACTGTCATTATGAATGAAATGACCCTCTGTGTTGTTATATATTCAAAAATTCAAAAATAAAACACAAAAATACATCAGGACAGACCCCGAGGTTACAGCTACTGTACAATAAACCAAAAGAAAAAGAGAAAATTGGCGTATATTTGATAAACTGAATATTGACATTTTTGATCTAAATATGGCTGAAAGAATTAGCAAATAATGACGGACGAGCTGTCCAATTGATGTCCTGATTAATGGACAACAAAGTCCATTCATTCCTGATCATTTGGGCACCTCGAAGGGCATTTTTATAAGTGACCATGGTATAAGTGGGATACACTTGTACCATGGTCACTTATAAAAGAAATAATATTACATCAATTGGTTTTTCAATTTAAGGTAAGAGCCTCTTGAGTAAAGTGGTCGGACATTTATGTCCAAAAAAACATTTTTCTCTCTCGAAAGTGAATTTAATTGATCATAAGTTTCATGAGTAAAACTTTAGACCAAAAGAGATCATTATAAATTTGTATTATACATGAGAAGAGGTAAAGTTGTTAATGGTGAATCCAAGCTTTACTTTCAAAGACAAACATGAGGGATTCTTCCCACGATGCGATGTAATCACAAAACTCCCCAAACCTCAGTGAGTTGGTGTCTCAGCAGCAGGTTGCAGCAGTTTGTGTTCACCTGCAACCTGGACAGGATGAATATAGAGTAAAGGGGGAGGTGGGAGATGGATGGAGGGGAAGGAGGGGCTCAACTTACCCCATACACGGGGTAAATTGTGCAACGAGACCACTTGTTTTGGACATGTTATATCATCAAAACAGTTGTGTTTACACTCATTCTGTCTGTTGCACAACATCCTGAAATATATGCAGATATATTAGTTGGCAGTAAAACTATAATTGTCTTGTTGTAGTGATCCTGAATATGAAAAGTGGCTCATCTTACTACTACTACAACACAGAATATGGAGAAACGTGGACATGGGTTAATGGGTTAATACTACTGTATACTGTATATTGGTGCATAATAGAAAGTAGAAATCCATGTGAATGTGGTGTGAAGTTCCCGTCCCGGGGTTTTTCTGTGTGAATCGATGCCAGTCAGAGACTGGACACGTCCGCGTTTGGCTCGGCCCGTGTGTTCACCTCAGTAAGTGGGTTACTTGGACTAATAGGGATTAATGAATTACTTAATGGAGTGATTCAGGGTGTAAATAACCGGACTGGGCCGTTCCTCCTCGCTCTCAGCGGGCTGATCCAGATCAAGATTCTTGATCCAGAGAAAGTGACCCGATGTTAAAAACACACACACGCATGTATACACACACATATACTGTATACACATCACAGTGCGGATGATTTAATCTGAGATAGAGACTCACACAGTCTGAATTATCTGATAGAAATGAGCCAAACTGCCAACAGCTCGAGGTCAATGTCACCGTTTTCATCTGTTTATATCACTTCACTGAAATACAGATTAAGCCTGGGTCTGCGTATCACATTATTATTAACCATTGACAACATATAGATACAGAACAGAAACTTATCACATTATTATTAAAGGGATAGTTCACCCAAAATTGAAATTTCACTCATTATCTACTCACCCTCATGTGGACTAAGGGCTGGGAGAAGTTTCAGAGTCCTCCGTGGCTTCTCTGAGTTACAGGGGGTCTCGGCGTAGCAGTGCATGTCCATATAACGGTTGCAAATGGATACCAACTGTCTTCGTAACAAAAAGACACACATACATACGAGCAGCATGGAGGTATTTGGATGTTGGATGAAGACAGTTGGTATCCATTTGCAACCGTCATAGTGAAATTTCAATTTTGGGTGAACTATCCCTTTAACTATTAACAACATATACTGTAGATACAGAATAGAAACGTCTAAACTGAGCTTTTGTTTCCTCTCAGAAACTGAAGGACGTGGAGCCGATCATTAAGATTGTGGAGCTGGACGGAGGCGACCTGGTGAAGGATTTTTCAGATGAAATCGAACGCATGTTGGGAAGCAAGATGAAGTCGGTGAAGGTGAGGATGAAGAGGAGGAGGAGGAGGAGGAGGAGGAGGAGGAGGAGGAGGAGGAGGAGGAGGAGGAGGAGGAGGAGGAGGAGGGGGAGGGGGAGGAGGATGAGGACTGGTCCTGTGTTTAAATGGCTTTAATTGACATTTCTATACGCATTATTTCTCCCTGTTTGCTGCGTCTTGTAGAGGTTAGCGGAGTCGGCGGAGGACGCTGATCTGTACCACGAGTTCAACGCTACGTTACAGGTGAGTCTCCTTTGTGTTGACAGGATGAAATGTAAACAATCATTTCATGAAACCTACTGTAATTTGATGAAGTGCAAAGTTTTGGTGAAATTTAAAAGGCAATTCCATAAAATTTAAAGCATTATTTCATACAATTTTATTATACATTATAGGGGATTCAATTATTTTGAAAGAGCCATTGTATAAAAAAGGGCAGTCCCATAAATATAAAGGATCATTTTGTAAGATCAACGACTTTATGAAATTTAAAGGAGCCTCCTTTGAAATTTATGGATATTTTTTTAAGATTATAAGAACAATTTTGGATAAATGAAAGATATTTATAGAAACATTTTGTGAAATTTAAAGGGCCATGTCATGAAATACATACGATTATTTCATACAATTTTAAGGAACATTATAAAACATTAAGGGTCATACTATTATTTTTAAAGAGCCATTGAAATTTCTACTTGCTGTCCTATTAAATATAAAGGATAATTTCATAAAATCAGAGGAGCATTTTATCTCTTTTTAAAACTTTTGACTACATTTTCCCCAGTCATCACAGTTTCCCGGGTTTACCTGGGTCCACCCGTGACCTCAGATCAGTCTAAGTTGCTAACGGTGTCTGGATCAGCAGGAGGTCAGTCGACTGCGGACCCTGCTGCAGCAGCTTGAAGCTCTAAAGCTTCAGCTGACACCTGAAATCAGATTAGATCAAACTTCACTGATCCTGTGGAGAAACTGGGTCGACGCCGCCGCAGCAAACATGCTACATACAGAACATAAACACAATTAGGCCACATGACAACAGATCACTGCTTAATTTGTCTGTGTTAAATATCTTTTTCAATGCTATTTATACTTAATTGTGTGATACAAGTTGAGAGTCTGTTTCTACTAAGCTTTGAAGATTCCTGCTATACATAGAGAAATATTAGGTAACCCTTTAATTTACAGGCTATTTATTATGTGATAATGTCAAGAAATAGCCAGGAAATAACAATTAATTGCAAAGTAATGTCATGTTTTTCATGAAGGCAAAAGATTACACATGCTTCATGCTTTGATTTTTGAAGAAATGCCAGAATTTTTCTCCACCAAGTTCTTTGCAATTGACCGATGTTTCTGGCCTATTTCTACGCAATCAATCCTTATTTCTTGGCTATATTTCTCGACATTACAATGAAATTTTACGTTATTTCTAGGCTATTTCTAGACATTATGATGCAATTAATTGTTATTTCTTGGCTATTACTGTACATTATCACATAATTAACGGCCTGTAAATTAAAGGGTTACCGACAAATATTATTATCTTATACAGTATTTAAATTAACACCTCCTCACTGGACTTGAGGTCGTAACTCGGCGACTCATCGTTTCTTCCTCCTGTCAGTTTGATTACTACAACTCCATGATGATCAACTCGATGGACGAGGACGGGAACTACGCGGAGCTGGGTGGAGAGTTTCCTCTGGAGGAGAACGAGCATTTCAACAACCTGCTGGTGAACACGGTGCAGAGCAACATCCAGATTCCCACCAACGTCTACAACAAAGGTCCGAGGTCGTCTTTTACACAAACATTTAAAAAACCAAGATGATGCTCAGACAAGTTCTGCAGTTGTTAAAGAGCATTTTTGATTTATGGATGTTTAGTCACCATGGAGATCAGAGATAACGACCGTCTGTCCTCTTCTCTCACAGACCCAAACATCCTCAACGCCATCTACAACTCGGAGGCGTTAAACGACGTCTTCATCAGTAACTTCCAGAAAGACCCCACTCTCACCTGGCAGTTCTTCGGCAGCTCCACCGGCTTCTTCAGGATTTACCCCGGTACGTTCATGTTCACGTTCAATCTGCAGTGGAGCGGGTCGACTGTTTCCATAAATGTTTTTTTTTTTGATTGATTTATTCGGATCCCCATTAGCTATGGCAATGCCAAAGCTGTTCTTCCTGGGGTCCATACAACATATTTACAATGTATCAATGCAATTTATGTCCCATACAATACAATCCATGTTCAAATACAACATAAAACACAAAAAATAAAATAAAAATAAAAATAAAAATACAGATACACAACACAACAATACATAGACAATACAAGACAGCTCCCTAGGTCAGTAGTGGTATGTAGAATTTACATATCATAATGTCAAATGTGTTTAAAGATCTGCTTCGATTAGATTTTTTCCTTATTAGGAATACTTCAAAAAGGAATTTTTAAAATACTATTTTATCAAGTTTTGATAAACCAGTTGTTCCTAGTCAGAAATAAACTTACTGAAAAAGTTACTTTGCTCATGTATTTCTAATTTATGCTACTTTATATTCAACTGAGAGCTGTAGGTTCTTTTTAACAGACAACAGATTAATTAAAATATGACCATCTGCAACATTAAAATACTGCTACACCTTGATACAACCAACCAACATGAATTTACAGTAGTACTTTTATTTTTCTACATTTAAGTTACTTTCTGTTTACAGTACTTTTATTAATGTAGATTACTAAATGGGTTGATAACGTGATGCAAACCAATGTCAAGTGGTGTAACCAGTACATTTTAATAAAAATCTGATGATATACAGGAAAATGAATCTGGATTTGGTCCAGATATATTTTCCCATGGAATAAATGTAATTCACTTTTGCAGTGCAGCACTGTGTTTCTTGACAAATTTTACATCATTTGTCACACATTATTTAGAAAAAAGCAGTGTTTTTAGGATATGTCCAGCTCAGTGTTGCTTAAATGCATTGAAATTAATATGTAGGAATACAACAAAAAATCTATTTCAATTTGAGGTTTTTAGAGGAAAGGAAGGATACTCTTTATAAGTAGCCTTAAATCCACTGTAGGTGGATAAAATATTTAATATTTATCATCATTTTGTGGTTACACCATTTGACATGTTCAGGGGGCATTCAGTCTTACTTTTGTTAAAAAATAAAAATAAAATGGTTCAAATGACATAAATCCAACATGGATACAAAATGTAACAAGTCTGATGCTTTTAAAACTATTTCAGATCTGACTTGCTCACCTTGCCAACCTCTATTTGTCACTGACCCAAATACTTGTTCCACTGCTAGAAAATGTGCAATTACTGTCTCAAAAACCTGAATTGACTGTATATTTTGTTTTGTCAGGTATTAAATGGACTCCAGACTCCAACGGTGTGGCGGCTTTTGACTGCAGGAACAGGAACTGGTGAGTTCAGTCCTCACACACATTCATCACATTCATCAAAGTGTTTGTTGTCTGATCTTCGGCCCACTCACATTGTCCCAAATGTTTCAATCAACTCTGAAACCAGATGACAGGAGGTGTCATTGATCGCCTGTCAATCATATCCTCCATGTTTTATTTATTCATTTATTTATATATTTATTTAGTTTAAGGACAGTCTGCAACTTGCATTAATTAATCATTTTAAAACAAAGAGATGTGTTTCCATCTGTTGTCCTCACATAAAACAAAGTATAGACAACGTAGTATAAAGCTGTCACCGTAACTCACAATAAAAAGCCTCAAGAAGTCCCGTCACAAAATAATACACCCGTTAAAGTGTAGCTAAGTTTTTTCAGTCCATCAACTGGTCCGAAAAGCTGTTTATCTGGAATTAACAGGGTTTCCCGCGGGTCATTAAAAAGCATTAAATTAGATTTGCTGGTACCTGCAGAAACCCTGATTAACCAACTCACTGAGTATCCCTCCGCACAGACAGACAGGACGCGCTGTGTCACTCTGACCAAATCCGCCCACTTTGAACATTTTATGAAAAGTAACGCAATAGTTACTTTTCCTGCTAATTACTTACTTTTATAATGTATAACAGTTACTTTTGGGGGAAAGTAATGAGTAACTATGACTAATTACTTTTTTAAAGTAAAAAGTCATAAGTGAAACAAAGATTAGTGAGAGTCTCATCTCCCAGTGCTTCTCTGGCATCGTATCTCCACTGAACTCTCAACAACTCCCATGATCCCTCGCTAAAAGTCATTATGACATCACCAAATGCTGTCTTTTGCTTTTGTCATTTTGTTATTTGTTATTATGGTCTGGATATCCAAAATGGCATATCTCGACACTGTCAGGCCCAAACATTGTACTTAACTGTACAATATCAAACTTTAGTTTTATTGTTTGACACATACAATTAAATTGGTTAAAGAGTTCAAGATTTTTCCGCCACAAACACCAGTCCCAGTTCTTCTTGTGCAGCTGCTGCATCGCCGTGGTGCTGGCAGAGGTTTCAGCTGAGCCGTTGTGTTTGTTGACCCATTGGAGCCCATTGAATTAACTGTGTTTACTGATATGGATTATATTAAATGCTTATCTTGGTCCGATGTAAACACTGGGGCAGATGGAGTTGCCAAAGCTTAGCCTTGTTAGATAAAGGTGTCAACTCGACTCCCTGTCAGCAGCAGCAGCAGCAGGAGAAGACGACGGGCGACACGTGGAGCCAAAAGACTGTGAAGTTTTATCTTAAAAGACAAATTAAGTTGTCAGATTCAGTTTAGGATCAAGTTTATCCTCTTTAAATATCTTCTTTTCTGTGTTTTTATGCTTCTTATCGTGTTAAAACAAACCAAACAAGAGAGTAAATGCAGTTAAATCTTTAACAAAATTCTTCCAAACACTGACAGATAAACACAAAATCACAGTCTCAGTCCATCCAGTAGAGTCAGTAAAACCCACCAGAGTGCTGTATTATACAGTGTTTATCTCGTATAACCCCTGAAAACATGAGGACAGACTCGGGGAGGGGGTGAGACGACGAGGACGAGACCTTTTCGAAGCTCCAGAGTGACGCTGTGAGTTTGGGTCCCAACGCTGGCCGTGCGTCGGCTGAGCAGCGTCCAGCCGGAGTCCTGATCCTCTGTGCAAAAGACGATAAGCTGCTCCTTAGCCGGGTCACTGCAGCCCACATGGCACCATATGCGACTGTTCATGCATTTCTAAATAATACCAGAGAGCTGCATATGTCCCTGAATGCCTCGTCACGCCGCATTACCGCCACTGAGCTGCCAAAGCTGCTGCTGCCGCTGCTGCAGTGACGAGTTCATGATGCTGAACGGTTTGTTTGCTTTGTAAAAAAGTGAAAGGAAACAGGCCTGAGAAGAGAAATGACAAAGTCTCTTTTATTTTATTATTAATATCATGTTATTAAACTGCAAAAACTCAAATATCTTACCAAGAATATTTGTCTTATTTCTAGTCAACATGTCATTTCTAGTCAAAACAAATCTTATTATACTTAAAATAAGACTCATCACATTAAAAAGTAGCTTGTTTTTATACAATTTTTATTTCTTTCAAGCATATTTTCACTTGAAATAAGTAGAAAAATCTGATAGTGGAGCAAGTTTTTCCTCCTTATTACGAGGACAAAAAACTTGCTTTCACTGGCAGATTTTTCTACTTATTTCAAGTGGAAATTTGTTTGAAACAAGTGAAAATGATCTAAAAACAAGTTAATTTTTAGGTGATGAGTCTTATTTTAAGTGAAAAGAGATTAGTTTTGACTAGAAATTAGACATTTTGACAAGAAATAAGACAAATATTCTTGGAAAGATTTTGAGTTTTTGCAGTGTATCAGCTGTAAGTCTCAGACACGTCCACAGAAGCTGCAGAAACTGAAAGAACTCATCAAATTAAACCGCGACTCTGGGGTTAAAACTTTAAAGTACATCTGATGTTATGTTTAGAAACACAATAATAGTGTTTAATAGAAAAGATAAACCGTGTGTGTGTGTGTGTGTGTGTGTAAAGGTACATCCAGGCAGCTACGTCTCCTAAGGACATCATCATCATGGTGGACATCAGCGGCAGCATGAAGGGGCTGAAGATGACCATCGCCAAACACACCATCAACACCATCCTGGACACACTGGGAGAGAACGACTTCGTCAACGTCATCGCTGTGAGGACACACACACACACACACACACACACACACACACACACACACACACACACGTTTGTATGGCTATCTTTGTGAGGACATTCATTGACATAATGTTTTCCCTACCCACTAACCCTAACCTTAACCATCCAAATCAAATGCCTAACCTTACCCATTATTCTTAAAGGGATAGTTCAACATTGTGGCAAATTGGCCCGTTGCCATAATCCCTATAGTCATAGCAGTAGGTTTGTTACCTTTAATTGTCGGTGCAAGCTATTTTTAGAACGGCGGAGCAGAGACTGCTTGATGAAAAACTGTCCCTGAAGGCAACGTGCATCAGCGGTTTTGCATGAATTTCCCTCTAAAACAACTCTGTGTGGTAACGTTGTGTTATTATCTCATAGCGTGGTGAATGTGCAGCTCACAACTTGTCCACCAGAGCGTTTTGGAAGATGAGTTTGCTGAGGGAAACCAAGAAATCCCATGAGCCTCCGTAGATTAGCTCTGAGCGGCTCACGTCTCTGCTCCGCCGTTCTAAAAATAGCTTGCACCAACAATTAAAGGTAACGAACCTACTCCTAAAACTATAGGGATTATGGCAATGGGCCAATTTACCAAAATGTTGAACTATCCCTTTAATCTACAGTAACTTAAACCTTTTTCTCATAACCTTTATCATAAAGTCTTAACCCTCAAACAGCCCTTGGAAGGGGTCTGAGAAAGTGAGGACTGACCAAAATGTCCTCACTTTGACGGTTTGAAACTCAAACTGGTCCTCCCACACACACACACACATATACATATCTATAGGGATCTTTCAGCAAGAAAAGTGATGTTTGTTATATTATTGGCTCAGGGATTTGAACCAGTGACTGTCATTTGCTCATGTGTGTGTGTCTCCTGTCCACAGTACACTGACTATGTCCGTTACGTGGAGCCGTGCTTCAGAGGAACCCTGGTCCAGGCCGACTTGGACAACAGAGAGGTAAGACCATTATCTGCTTCATGGAGGCTTAAAGAGGCTCTTAGCAACACACACACACATATACACACAGACACACACACACATACAGTATACACACACACACACATACTGTATATATATACACACAGAGGAATTCCCTTGGCTCCATCATCACATCATCCTCTTGGCCTCCTTTACAGGCTACCAAGTCAACCTGGAGCTTTAGAGTCTATGTTTGTGTGTGTGTATATATAGGCTTTAGGTGTTTATGTGTGCTCAGTTTAGTTCTGACCTGGTTTTTATTCAGAGATCAGAGATTAGAGAGAGAGAGATAGATAGATAGATAGATAGATAGATAGATAGATAGATAGATAGATAGATAGATAGATAGATAGATAGATAGATAGATAGATAGATAGATAGATAGATAGATAGATAGATAGATAGATAGAGAATTGCAGACCTGAATATAAAATTAAGCTATAACTCCCAATAAACTAATAAACCTACAAGTAGAAATGCAAATGCAATACATATAAATAAATAAATAAATACATCAGAGGTAAAAGACTAAAACTAGTTAATTATTATTTAAAACAACAAGTTCTATTTTAAAAGGAAAGTAAAGTGCTGGAGTATTGCACAGAAGACTGAGCTATTGCACAGATTAGTTTGAAATCTATGAGTTATAATGGATGGAAATAACAATATTATTAATCACAATAAAAGTAATAATAATAAACCCTATTTATAGAGAATCATTATTGACATGTAGCTTTTTTACAGGAAAATCAGACAAAAACTAAAAAAAAGCAACACTAAAAGTAGTAAATGAAGTAATGAGATCAAATCAATGAAATAATCAATTAAAAACAAAGTTATAAAATAAGTTTTGAGCTGCTCCTTAAATAGACCTGATCGATCAGCTGATGTCTCTCTGTCTCTGTTTCTCAGCACTTCAAGCTGCTGGTGGACGAGCTCCATGTTAAAGGAGAAGCGAAGATCAAGAACGCTATGAAGGAGGCGTTCAAGATCCTCAACGAGGTTCGTGTCCCTCAGCGGGGTCAGAGGTCAACTCTGAACGAAGAAACTAAACATGTTGAAATGTTGTTGATGTGTTTGTGTATGAACTCTTATCGTGTGTTTGTGTGTGTGTGCAGGCGAGGGCGAACGGTCAGGGCAGCATGTGTAACCAGGCCATCATGCTGATCACAGACGGCGCCATGGAGGACTTTGAGTCGGTGTTCGAGGAGTTCAACTGGCCGGAGCGCAGGGTGAGGACGGCTACACGAAACTGTGTGTGTCTGTGTGTGTGTGCGCGCTGAAGGCTTCTTTACACACACACTGAGCTCGCAGCTGTTTCCTTCACTTTACTTTCATGCTACAGTTTAACAGGAATGAGTCAGAGAGAAACGAACTGAACAAGTGGCTCAATCAGTGTTTTTGAAATGTTGATCCATAAGACGATATGTTTATGGTTGTAAGAACCAAAAACCACCTCTGTGTAGTTTTTCATCTCCTCTCTCAGCTTCTCTCTGGAGCTCTAGTAACAACAGATCGGTGTCAGCCAATCAGAAGAGAGGAGGAGGTTCTGAGCCTCTCTTCTGATTGGCTGACTATTTTCTAAAGTGATCCAATAAAAAACAGAGCAAATTTCAGAATAAAACACTCAGAGAAACCAAATCCTGCAAGTTGTTGGATGGATGGTATTGTCCAGGTGGTGAGGGGGCGGGGCTTTGTTGTGACATCACAAAGTGACAGGAAGTCCTGACGGCTGGTTTTAAGGCTCAGTTTCTGAATACAGGCTGTGTGCATTTCTCTGTGGACTGAGGCTTTGATACTTTCACTGTATTAATATAGAACCTAGAGCTGCTTTATAATCACACTACACATGGACATCTACCTTTATACTGTATGGAGCTTTAACACAAACATCTACCTTTATACTGTATGGAGCTTTAATACAAACATCTACCTTTATACTGTATGGAGCTTTAACACAAACATCTACCTTTATACTGTATGGAGCTTTAACACAAACATCTACCTTTATACTGTATGGAGCTTTAATACAAACATCTACCTTTATACTGTATGGAGCTTTAACACAAACATCTACCTTTATGGAGCTTTACAAACATCTATTATTGTATACTATACATTATCGTATGTTACAAATATAATTGAAGTTGCTGCTAAACAGCAGTTCAATGTTTTTATTTTGAAATTATGAAAACTAATACATGTGACAGGATTTTGTGATATTTGGTATTATCACATATCAGCCGCCTTAAGCCTAAAATCAAGCAGAAAAATCTGGATAAAGCCTGAATATCACAGATTTGAATGCAGCGAGCACACGCACACACGATTAGTCATCAATGTTTTTATTAGTCCATGAAAATATATCATGTTTTAAATAAATGATTAAAGCAGAAGTAAGTGATATATTTGTGTTAATATAAGTCTTAAATAGTTATATCTTCCGACAGCAATCACTTACATAGAGTGTTTGGTCTGAAACACGGGTCTGTCAGTCACTCTGCTCTGCTCTGAGCCGAGGAGAAAACATTTATCGTATCCTACAGTTTTTATCCAATGAGGAGAGAGAACGGCATGCAGGGCTGTGTGTGCAGCCAAGGAACGCCGTGAATGTGGTGACGTAAGGACGAGGACTGTTATGGTGCGTTCAAGGAAACTCATATTTTTCCGACCGTGAAGTGGTACCAGTTCGATCTGGTACGAGTTCACCGGTCGGAAGTTACGAGTGGCCGTTATAGTGACTTTCACCGGTAAAACAGGTCGGAAAAACACGAGTGGGTTGCCTGAAACGCTACAAAGTCGTAAGTTGTGACTTGAAGCTGTAATTTACGATTTCAAAAGCCTGCCTGGAACGCAGCATTAGCGAAAACGACCGGACCACTTACTTCTGCTTTAATTATGTTCAGTAATTGAAAAATATTGAGGTCAGAAGAAATCCAGGTGTGAACAGATGTGTTCCTCTGTGCAGGTGCGAGTCTTCACATACCTGATCGGCAGAGAGATGACGTTCGCTCAGAACACCAAGTGGATCGCCTGCAACAATAAAGGTCAGCTCAGTGTGTGTGTGTGAGTGTGTCTGTGAGTTTGTTTGTTGTGTGTTTTATTTATTTATTTATTTTTATTTATTGGTTTATTTGGGTGGGACAATGCACATTAATGGACATATAAAAACATGTACTGTAAATGTGCCGGATTGTAGCAGCTAGTGCTAGTTTCCATCCGGAGTCCCAAAACATAAAAACAGTACAGTGTCAGAACAACAACAACATAGTATTATAAAAAACGTAATGCAGACAACGACACACAATTTTAACGAAATAAAACACTTTCATTGGTAGGGGGACCAAAAGAGTTTCTGAGAGATAAAGTGCAAAAGTGCAAAGGTGCCGGGCAAAAGTGACAAGTGCTACAGTAAAGTGCAGGAGTGCATGGGTACCAAGTTGTATTGCACGGTGCCCTAAAGTGCACATCAGTTTATGCATATAGACATTAAAATATATTCATGTGTGTTTCCTCAGGTTACTACACACACATCTCCACGCTGGCCGACGTGCAGGAGAACGTCATGGAGTACCTGCACGTGCTCAGTCGACCAATGGTCATCAACCACGACCATGACATCATCTGGACCGAGGCGTACATGGACACTGTGGTGAGACAAACTGGACAAAACCTAATAATAATAATAATAATAATAATGATGATAAAGTTTTCATTACATTTCAAACTGGTCGTCATTATCATCTTCATCATCACTGTCACTTCACCTTCATCTGTGCGTTTGCTTCGCTTCCTCCTTGTGTCTCCGCTCATTCTCCCATGATCCATTGGATTTCCCTCTCCATCACTCCGGCAGCTCCCAAACACCAAGGAGGTAAAAAAAAAAGAAAAGAAAGAATAAGAATTTGTAGTTTTAGATGAATAGTTTCTTGTAGTTTGCAGGACTTATTGGTTCAGTTGATCTAAACTTATTATTCACATTTTATTTTTCCTTTTTTTTGTGTGTTTTTATTGGTAACAGAACAAAAACAGATCTAACAGATAGGATATAATGTACAGGAAATGAGTCTCTAATATATATGTGTAGATGAACATGCAAGTTTTTTCAAGTATAGTTGAAGCTGTAATAATAATGATAATAGTTTTATTCTTAAATATACACACTTTTGCCAATAGTTTTAGACTTTTTATTTTATTGTAGGCTTCTTTTATTTCACTTATCTTATCAAATCTTATCTTTTCTTATCTCATCTTGATATAATATATAGTTTTGATATAGACTACATGAACAAACATTAGAAATAGTATACATTGTGAAAATAACCCTAAAGTTCAGAACTGCTGCTTCAGCAGTCCTACAGCGCCACCTGGAGTTTAAGAGCAGCAACATCAGGGTTTCTATTTACTTTTTACTAGAGGATGATGAAGATATTTATAGCCTACTTTTTTATACATAGGAAAGAATAATATAATATAAATTTGTTCTGAAAATAAGATTATTATCCAATCACAAGTGGTCGTCGTCGTGTCTGATGGAATAGTTTCATTTATCCATTGTGTGTGTTTTGACTAACCACAGTGTGTGTTAAATGTTTCCTCAGCTCTTCACCACCAAAGCTCAGAGTTTGCTGCTCATGACGTCGGTGGCCATGCCGGTGTTCAGCAAGAAGAAGGAGACGGTCAGTGTCCGAGCACGAGGACAAACTTTAACATCAACACATTAAACATTAAAATCACCATGAACGTCACTGCAGAGCACATACTAACATACCGAACATGTTAGCATTTTAATGTCCTAAACATCAGCAAACTGTAGCCGCTATAGGCCAATTATAAATGCTAATGCTAACAGGCTGCCACATAAAAAAAGTTTGTGTTTTTATAAAACTAAAATTGATTAAAAACAGTTTCACTTCACAATATCATCAAACTTTAAAGTCGTAGCTTTATCTAAAACATTGCTCTCCGAATAGCCTCGTTAGCAACATGCTAATGTGCCACAGTGGGTGAAAATGTGGGGTTTAGATTGAAATATCTCAATAACTATTAGATCAATTGCTATTGAATTTTGTACAGACATTCATGTTGACCAGAGGATGGATCTTAACAAATTGGGGATTTCTTGCCTTTATACCTTTAGCGTTAGTACATAAACAGTAAATTGTCCAATAATCTATGTCTCACTAATTAGCACACATTAGCATGCTAACACACTCCATAACTGTGTTTTACTAGGTTAGCATTTAGCATTCCCTTTGCCAACAACCTGACAGAGCTGCTAACGTGGCTAACATCTATTGTTTCGGACCTGAGCAGCTACATTGTCATTAAAATGTAGTTCAGGAAGTACAGCAGTTAGTGAGCGCATCACCATTTCTACATTGACATTCACCGCTAGTTAAAATGTCTTTTAAAAGGCCTTTAAAACACAGAAGCTCTTGAACGCCTCTACCTCTTCACTCTGTATTATTATTATTATTAAGTCTTGACCCTGTGTCCTGTCTCTCCAGTTGTCCCACGGGATCCTGCTGGGTGTAGTCGGCTCGGACATCCCACTGATGGAGGTGATGAAGCTGGCGCCCAGATACATGGTGAGCTCATGGGATTGAAGTTGTTGTTGCTGTTGTTTTTTGTGCTAATTTTCTTCAAGCAGCCATCACTGACCTTTCTCCTCCTCTTCCTCCTCAGCTGGGAGCTCATGGCTACGCCTTCCTCATCACCAACAACGGCTACATCCTGGCCCACCCTGACCTCCGACCTCTGGTGAGCTCTGCCTCTGGACTTTTGGTTTAAATGACTGCACTGCAAGTCAAATTTAGCTCCGCAGCTCTGCAGCAGCAGCAGCAGCTCTGATTTACTAAGGTCTATATTTAAAGTGTGTGAGTGCAGCAGCCGTCCTGGAGGATGCATTAAAGAGGAGCAGGAATTAAGTATTTATAAGGACAGTTCTACAGTATTTCACCACTGACAGTGTCTCCTCTGTCCGACAGTACAAAGACGGGAAGAAACTGAAGCCGAAGCCGAACTACAACAGTGTGGATCTGGCTGAGGTGGAGTGGGAGGATACAGACGAGACGGTGAACACACACACTCAGACACACACTCAGAAGATGAATCTCGAATAACTGGACAAGTCAATTATCGCCGTGTTGCAACAAAACCCTTCGCTCACTCTAAGAATTACAAACCTTTGGATGACATCATCTTACAGACGCGTTTTAACCTTTTTACTTTGAACTTTTTCACAAACTTGTGATAAAACTTTGATTTACAATTTGATTTAAACTGTTGTAAACTCACATTTACTGAATTACATCATAGCAAAGTCCTTCTAGAACGTCTCTGATTGCAAAGTCCTTCTAGGCAGACCACTCTGATCATAGTAACATCACAGTACCAGCAGGTTTTTGGTTTGTCCTTGAGTATACGTAACTCATTTTGACTCAAGGATGAACTGTTTGAACAGATTTTAACTGGTCAAAGGTCAAAGGTCAGTCCACAGCAACTCAAAATACATGACATCTTTGGGGCCTTCACTCACAAATGAATCTATTAATTATCAGAATAAGAGGGAATTTGTTGTTGAATTACAGAAGTTATGAAAGGCAAGTGATTTTATTCTTTTTTTTAGGATCATTTTTTGTCTTTAAAGTGAAAAAATATTTTGTTCCCCAATCGAAAACAACCCAATAAAAACTCTTGGCATAAAGAACAAGAAAAAAAAAGAAATAATCACTTACTTTTCAGGGCTTCTAGACAAAATATCTAACGATAATGAATAAAAAATTTAAATAATAATATAACCTACCAATACTAGTTCATTTTGTTCAATTAATGATTCACAGATTGAATCATATACAGTATTATAATGTTAGGAGAAAGAAATGATAGAAGAGTTCAGCTAAAAAGTTAATAATTAAGTAGGATCGACGTGATGAGTTCATGTCACAGGAAAAGGGTAGTTTATCTGACCTCCTTTGATTTGACTCTTGTCGTTCTTCCAGCTGAGGACGGCGATGGTGAAAGGAGAGACGGGCAGCATCAGTCTGAGCATCAGAGCGTCTGTGGACAAAGGGGTGAGGAGCAAACTTAAATGATCTCACTTCATAAATATTAACGTTTAAACGCCACCATCAGTCGAGCTCCAACTTTAAAGACATTAAAAACTTTAAGGTACAGTTAAGTTGATGAAGGGTGTCACTGTGTTTCCTCTTTTCTTCAGAAACGACCTCTGTACCTGGTCAACAACTACTTCTACACAAACATTGATGAAACACCTTTCAGGTAGGTCCGCTTCTCTGTCATCAAGTCTTTTTAAAGGATGAAACAGAAACAATCGTTAGCCTTTTAAAAAAAGAAAAGTGCACAAAGATGAGGTCATGAGGAAAAAAAGGTTCTTGAGGTGGCGCTGTAACCACAAACCAGAACAGTCTGAACTCTGAGGACCCTGAAGGCACCGTTAGTGACCTGAGTTTGAACTGATGCATGATGGGAGAAAAATGGGATGGGAGAAAATCAGAAACACAAAGACACAAGGTCATTTCATCAGAATCATTTCAGATAAACAAATTCCTGCAGGTGATTGATGAAGTGTTTCTCATGGTGAAATGTATGCAAACAAAAACAGTAAATACCAAATTTATCCTGGTTGTAATTGGACTATTTTATCTACAGTGCTGTGAAAAAGTAATAGTATTCTTCCTTTTTTTTTTTTTTTTGCATATTTTTCACACTTAAATGTTTAAGATCATTAAACAAATTGTAATATTAGGCAAAGATAGACCCAGTATGATTGATGTTACAGTATCTAAAATGATTATTTCATTTATTAAGGCGAATAAGTTATCCAACCTTGCATAAATCATGAGCTAACTGTGATAAACCAATTTTTATTAGAAAGCTGAGTTCAGTTTCACCCAGACCTGATCACTGCCAGACCTGTTGAATCAAGAAATCACTTTAATAGAACCTGTCTGACAGAGTGAAGGAGGCTGAGCGATCCCAAAAAAACCAACACATCATGCAGCGATCTAAAGAATTTCAAGAAAAGATGAAAAAACAAAATTGACATCCATCAGTCTTGAAAGTGTAACAAAGCCTTTGGGACTTCAGTGGACTCCTTGTCCCATAAAAGAGAAAGAAAACAACCAACCAACAGGTTTTTGTTGCTGTTGTATTAGTGTGGTTGGGCCACTAGATGGCAGCATGAACCTCCTCCCTGTGTCTCTGCAGCCTCGGCATGGCGCTGACGAAAGGTCACGGGAGCCTGATGTTTGTGGGGAACGTGTCTGTGGAGGAAGGTAAGACTTCCCACAATCCCCTGCTGCATGAATACCCCCACCCCTCCTCCTCCCCGCTCCTCGTTATCATTTCATCACAATTAGCTGCTTAAACTGACGTTGTGATTTCATTTGAACTCAAGCCTTTGTGCGTTTCTCCTGCAGGGCTGCACGACCTCACCTCCCCCGACCTGAGCATCGCCTCCGAGTGGTACGTCTGAAAAAAAAAAGCCTCCGATTAAAAAACATGAGCCGATGCTTAACAGCACGTTTCATCAGGCTGCGGCATCTTTAACTTTTAATCAGTTTATTTGTGCAGGCAACAGAGTCAGGCTGTTCTCTGTGGTGAGAGCAGGAATAACAAAAAAGCTCATTAGTCGGCGTGAATCATTTATGTGTAATAGAGGAGTCTAATTAGTGGAATCAAAGACGATCAGAGCAAAGTGTGAAAAGTAAAAGTTTTGTAAAAAGGTTTCTACAACTACAAGAGAAATCCGCTCCATACAGTATAAAGGTAGATGTTTGTATTAAAGCTCCATACAGTATAAAGGTAGATGTTTGTGTTAAAGCTCCATACAGTATAAAGGTAGATGTTTGTGTTAAAGCTCCATACAGTATAAAGGTAGATGTTTGTGTTAAAGCTCCATACAGTATAAAGGTAGATGTTTGTATTAAAGCTCCATACAGTATAAAGGTAGATGTCTATGTGTAGTGTGATTATAAAGCAGCTCTAGGTTCTATATTAATACTGTGAAAGTATCAAAGCCTCAGTCCACAGAGAAATGCACACAGCCTGTATTCAGAAACTGAGCCTTAAAACCAGCCGTCAGGACTTCCTGTCACTTTGTGATGTCACAACACCACCCAACAACTTTGCAGGATTTGGTTTCTCTGGGTGTTTTATTCTGAAATCTGATCTGTTTTGTTTTATTGGATCACGATGAGATCAGATTAGTTTTGTAGCTGCTGACTCTGGTTTGATGAACCTCTTTTCCTTCAGGACTTACTGTGAGACCGACATCGACCCCGCCCACAGAAAATTCACGCAGATGCAGGCCGCCATCCGCTACCTGCTGGGGAAGGAGCCCGACCTCGAGTGTACGTTTCTTTCCTCTTCTTTTTTCTTTTAAATAAACCATCACAATATATTTACTTTGTAGCTCTATAAAAATTTGCTGAGGCGTCACTATTGTGAAGTTTTTTAATGGTCCTGTCTGTTGCCCAGGTGATGAGGTGCTGCTGCAGCAGACGCTGTTTGACGCCGTGGTAACAGCTCCACTGGAGGCATACT
Organism: Trachurus trachurus; assembly: GCF_905171665.1. Classification (NCBI taxonomy): domain Eukaryota; kingdom Metazoa; phylum Chordata; class Actinopteri; order Carangiformes; family Carangidae; genus Trachurus; species Trachurus trachurus. The sequence goes on from NC_139897.1 coordinate 29,098,572, forward strand.
GGAACGCCCTGATGCTCAACGACAGGTGAGACGAGAGACACACAGGTTTTATACTTAAACTTGGACTACATTTAAAGTCTGTGATGTTTCAGAACCACAGTTTCACCAAAAACAAATCCTGTTTGTGTTTGTGTTTGTTCAGGGTGGAGCCCGGCATGGAGGCGGCCTTCCTCGGTACTCGCTCCGGCCTCATGAGGATCATGAGATACGCAGGGGTGGAGAACAGAGTGGCAAAGTGAGTTCAAAGTGTTATTATCTTATTATCATTATTTTTATGTAGGAAAACTTTTCTCTTTACAGTAACATTCAGGCAGTTTGCAGCTTCCCCTCCCCCTTCCACAGAGGCCTGAAGCTATGTTTGATGTTAAGCTTCTTTTCTATTCTGGGCTTTTATTTTTTGTGTCTTTTGTGACAGAAACAAATGTCTCTGTATAAAATATAAAATGCCCTATAGAAATACAATATTGATATAGAGCAGTGTAAACTTATATGTTACCTATAATTAAATATGTTATCAGGTAATATATACATAGTATATGTATAGGTCATATATTATATGACATATTGCAATCAGTTTTTTTTATATCTACAGTATCTAATTTATATGATACATGATGTTTATATGTAAAACAACATGTGTTTTTGAATGTTTTCCTTATTAATTTTACATTAATTTAAAATGTCGGCCTCAGACTTATTGTAATGTCAACTTACATTGATGTGGACCTTGGGGTAGATGTATATTAATCGATAGATTCATGCACATAATGGTATGGACTAAAGAGGTCATACATATACAGTGTATATACATATGGAATATATGTGGAAATTCAACGTATTGTTTCCTGGGTGTAGTCAAACCAGGGATGTTGTCGTTACACTTCAGCCATTTTTTGTAGTTGGTTGGAAACGTAGCACATGGGCAACAAATCATAGACCATTTACCCAGTTTCCCTAAGAGGATAAATAAAGTTTATCAAAGTTACATCACAGGTTTACAGTGATTTTCCAAGTTAAAAAATATTCCCTGAATTTGAACGTCCACTCAACTCAACAGGAAGTTTCTGACCCCGGCTGATAAAGACAACCTGTTCACCATCGATCACTTCCCGCTGTGGTACCGCCTGGCCGTGGAGTACACACCTGGGATCTTCTACTACTACCCAGTCAACGACAAAGGTGCGTCTCCACCTGTCTCCACCTGTCTCCACCTTTCTCCTCAACACCTCCCACTTCTCACACTTCCCTGATCTTCTGCTGATGTTAAACTGAACTTTCTACCAACAGGAGTGAAGTTCATCGTCGCCACGACGTCAGTAACGGTGTCGTCTGAGGGGAAGACGGCCATGGCAGGAGGTGAGTGTCGATCAAGCTTTCGTTTTTACTTAATGTGTGTTATGCTTTTCCTGTCTTGGTTCGTGTATTAGTGTTATCGACTTTATTGGCCCACATCTCGTACAGAACTTAGGACGACTGTAGGTCAGTAAAAGTTAAAGGGACATTGTGTAAGTTCTCCTGTTATCTATTCACGAAAATCGATTATTTGGTTCAAAAGTCTGTTTTTCATTAATCAGTAATCGCCCCATCAACAAACTGAAGTGTTCCTTTCAGCTCTGAATGAGCCGTTCATATCATTCATATCTACATGGAGCGGGTAAGCTCGGTGCTGCTGCCATGTGGTGTCGCCATGTTTTTACGTTCAGTGGCAGCGTGACAGTAGGAAACCACGGAAACTCAGCAGAGACACCGGAGCTGTCGGCTCAGGTGGAGGTGGCATCTGTGAAAAGTCACCGTGGTAACGCAGTGAGGAGGAATGGAGCGTTACACTGATGCTGCATTCACCTGCAGTCGGGCAGACGGCCGTCGGTAACAAACCAGATGTCATTTAGGCTCAGAAGTCGAGAGAAAGCCGGTAAAACGTGGGTCAGGTAAACAATACAACATCGCCATGACAACATATTGTCACGTGTATTGTTTTGCCTCATGCTGACGGACCACTTGTTTACATAGAGGCTTGGTTATGTCGTTACGTGCAGCGGCTGTTGTCCGTCTGCGGTCTGCCCAATTTCACGTGAATGCAGCATGAAAAATACGATTGAGTTGCTTGCAATATACAACAACCGTGACGCTAGAGTAATTCCTACACAATATACCTTTAAAAAAGCAACAAGTTAAGGGTTAAATAGTTTATGAACAACCTTCAGTTCAATTCACTTTGCTATTTTTTCTTGGCATGTGATATTGAATGTTTGACTATGTGCTATTAAAATGTATCTTTGGTAATTTCTGGCTTTATTATGAAAGGGACAGTGAGTAGTAAATGGGAAAATTAGAAAAGAGAGCGAGTGGATGTTTTGCAGCAAAAGGCCTCAAGTTGGATTAAATTAAATAGAATGTAAAAAGCATGAAGAAGAAACATAGACGGGATCTGAAGTTGGAGCTAATTCAAGAAAGAAGCTGCAGTTGTTGTTGTTGTGGGTCAGGTTGTCTGTTGTGATTCTTGCCTTGAAGAGAAAACAATGTTTTGCAGCCTGTTCTCTAGATGTCGCCTTTTTCTCATCTGAATAATTCAAGGGTCTGTAGTCAGGAGCGGAGGGTTCAGGAGGAAGTGATTCAAACATCCTGACAGCAGGCAGATGCTCCTGTCATCATATAGTGATCATCTTGTTTACAAATCAGACTCTCTGAGTGTTGACGCTACGTCTTTTTACTGCGCCGTGTAGCAGTGTCGCTGGATTTTAACATTTTATGGAACAGTCGTCTTTGTGCAAGTGAAATCTTTGTGTGGAAGGATAAAAAAAACATGATGTGAGGGGAAGAAAAGTGTAGATAAATATAGAGTTTATTATCTTCAGCATATGATTAACAGTCCTTGAGTTTGATTTGAGACAATGTTTCATGTGCTTATCACAGAAAATATGGAGAAAATAAATAACACATAAGGAAGTTACAATAACATCTCATTCTTCGCTATGTTGGGAATCTAACTGCTCCAGTCGTTGAGCTTTTAAGAGTTTGTTTGTGCTGGGTTAGAAGTTGTTGTAGCTCAAAGCTTTGGCCACTAGGTGGCAGCACAGCTCTAGCGTCCGCTGGACTGCAGTTTGCATTTCAGTGATGAAGCCTAAAGCAGCATTTCCCTGACAGCAGCAGGACTCGGGTATGGTCTGAAGTTATTTGGAAGAAATTCAACAGGGCGTCCATCGAACAGAGGATCAAGTCTCAAAGTGGGGATGTTAAAGAACTTAAAATATGCACAACAAAAAGGGTAAAGAAAATCCCACAGATTCACAGACATTTCTACTTTCTGAGGTTGTGCTTGTCGGGCTCAGGTACAAAGACAGACGACGCGAACGAAAAAAGGTGGGTTTATATTTCTAGAGAAAGAAATTAAACGACAGATGAAGGGAAGTCAAGGTGCAGAGGTGCCAAAGAGCAGCTTAAGAGGAGTTTCAAAGCTGGCTGAGAGATGCAGCGCGGGGAATTACAATTCACAGAGCATCCATACATTAAAAGAAGTGCTGCAGCATTCCTGTTTCACTGAGTCGAGTCCATCCGGTCCGTTTGCCGTGCAATCAGTCCCGCACTGAGGTTTCCAGCACAGTTGCAGAGCTGCGGGGTTTCCCTCTCCACGTGTCGTCTCATCAGTGATGAGCGCTGACGAGCAGAAGCAGCCAGAAAGTCCAGGGAAAGGACTGAGAGTCAGTAGGGAGCGTTGTGTCAGAAGCTGCTGATTCGATACCCGTGCACGATGCCGCAGGCCTCTTTGGGCTGCGTCTCCTCCGGCGAGCTCGGGGACGACATCTGTCCGTCCTCCAGGTCGGTGTCGTTCCCCGACTCGGCCATCAGAGGCTGGCCCCGGTTCTTCATCTCCTTCTGGTACCGCGCCATCAGAGACGCGTAGACGCAGCCGTAAGTCGCGGCGACCACCATCATGACGCACACCGTACCGCAGACCACTCCCGCGACGATCTGCGTGCCGTGCGCCCGGCGGACGCTCACGGGCCGGTACCGTTGGCGAACGCATTCCTCGTTGCTGCTGACCCGGCCGGGCGGACAGGGAGGCCGGGTGGCGTAACCCGACGCGCCCTCCTTGGACTGACTCTGCAGGCAGTAGCTGAACATCTCTGCCGGTACGCTGCGGATGTCTCTGCCTTTCAGATCCACCGGGAGGCTGCACCGCATCGCATCTACCTGCCCATCTATAAAACAGACAGAGAGCGGAGGCAAAGGAAAGAGAGGGAGGACAGGGAGGGAGACGAGGAACAGGGACAGACAGGGGAGATCAAGAGAGATAGAGGTCATTATATTCTTAGATGTCTTTGCTCAGCATACATCCATCCTGCAGAGCAGAGATTAATTGCTTCGATTAGACAGCTTTTGAAGTACAGACTCGAAATACAAAGTGATTTGCTCCGGCGCGGTCTTAAACCGGTGTAAGCCGACTGCCAATACCATCAGCTTCAGAGTATTTGAGATTTATTCGGAGGGGTCTGCTAACAGCCCTTGCTCACCCCGGTAAATCAACCACTCCATCCAGTGCTTGAAGTCCCTCAGCTTGCAGTCGCACTCCCAGGGGTTTCCCGCCAGCTGGAGCTGCCGCAGTCCCACCAGGGGCTCGAAGGTGATCCTGTCCAGGGCGGCGAGCCGGTTGCTGGCCAGGGACAGCCAGGTGAGTCTCTGAAGACCGTCCAGGAGGCCTTTAGGCAACCAACGGAGGCCATTGGAGGACAGGTCAAGCCCCTGCAGCCACCACAGCCCGTTGAAGACCTCTTTGCTCAAGCCGACACTCCCCTGGCTCCCGTTCAAGGCCTGGGTGGCCTCTGTGCCGTTGTTGTTGGGTTCCAATGTCACCAGGCGTACCCCGAGGTAGTTAGCGGACAGGTTGAGCCATCGCAGGCTGCTTAAGCTCAAGAAAGCTCCAGGCTGCAGGGCGGAAAGATGGTTCTGGGAGAGATCCAAATGCTCCAGGCTGCTGCTGAGGTTGGACAGCTCCGTCTTACCCACGGACGAGAGGTTGTTCTGGGGGAGGCGGAGGACCAGAGAGTCCTGATCCAGAAGCGGTAGGATGGGTGTCAGGGAGAGGAGGCCGACAGCGGTGCAATCGGTGGTGTTCCCGTAGCAGGTGCAGACGCCGGGACAGCCATGGACCGAGCCCAGCAGGCCGAGCAGAACCAGCACCAGACTGGACAGAGCTGCATAGACTGGAAGACAGAAGCAACAAACAGAAGTGCAGCCATGAAACCAAACCAATCTAAAACTACATTTGCAAGCAGTGAGTCACAGAACGATGAGCCTGTCAAACAAAAACAAACTCAGTGTGCTGCTTCTGAGAATCTCTGCTTCAAACCTTTTTATTTTGCTACCAACTTTATTGAGCTTGCAGAGAAATGGCACTGCAACACCAACAGAGGAGGAAATTAGGAGGGAAATAAAGGAGAGCAAAGCTAATCCTGACTGGGAAAGGTTCTGCCTGCTTCTTTAATACCTGTGGAGTCTTGATGGAAGCTGAATACGAAATGACAATTTCCTTGGACCTTGGGGAGAAGTATTGATCTATTTTGGTCTCAGTGAGAAAGGTTGCGCTCTGCAGCTCTCAGCGTGGATAAAAGCATCAAGTTGACTTCCTACGGTGTGAAGGAGGAACTGTCTGGCCAGACTCACCCAGACTCTCCATGTGACTTCGTCCATAATGGTCCTGGTCCTTCATGTCTGTCGCATCAAGTCCAACACTTCAGGCCTCGGGCTGGCTGCATCCGGCTGTGGAGAAAGATTCACAAAACAAAAAGTTTGTTTTTGAGGAAATGTAGACTTAACTTTTAGAAACTAAATCCCTCAATGAGGGTAAAGAGTCTCAACGCCGTCCTGAGGAGGCCCAACACCAAAAACAATCCTTAAGAGTGGGGATTCAACAAACATTCTTGGAAGTGCTTGGTAATGTTTGGTATTTAAACTATCCTCTTATCAATCACCTAAATAGCCAATCAATCGATCAATCTGGTTTTAAAGACCAGTGAACAGATGATAGTCAGTCTTACAACAGCAAACCCCTCAGTACCCCCTGGTGGAAAGGAAAAGTAACTGCAACACCATCGCACAAATTTACCTTCACATTTTTTCGGCCTCTCTGCATTGATATATTGTGTCACTGATTGGTCGACACACGAAGCAGAATTAACTTCCGTTATTTATTGTCCAAGCTCTAGAAAGGCAGTGGTTGAATCAAAGCTGCAGCTGCAGATTCCTAGAATCTAAATTTCACCCACGACTCTGAACCTGAAGTGATTTAAACTACTAAATGTTTCAACAGCTCAGCAGACTGAAGTTTTTTTTTCTACCAAGTCTCCAGGGCTGAAAACTTAAACCAACATTAAAGTGCCACACAGACTCTGGAGGTTTAAAGTTATGCATGGCATTAACTGAAGTCTCTGCTCCACCTTTTTTTGCCAACGTCTGGATTAGCTGAGAGTTTGGAGCTGCCAAGATGGCGACGGCGGAGCAGCTCCCTCGTCATGGTGGAGAGCAGTAAAACAGAGACAACCAGATATTTTCTAACTGTTGTTCTTAAGAAAATGAGCAGGACTTTAATTTTTCGATCCGCAGTCGGCTGGAATTACTCCTCCCACTTCACTGGGGGATAATCCTCTTTGAGCTTTGTTTAGATTTACTTTGCTCTTTCTCAGCTCCACAGCTCTTTGCATTTATTCATCTCATTGGTTCCAAATGAAAGATTCACTCGTTGGTTCTTCACACGTGGGCCACATAAAACAATCTGATAATGTTCCTCCCATGAGCCCGTTTCCAAAAAACTCTCGGGGCCGACAGAAAGAGTGCAACGCGATACGTGAGATTAAGTGTGAGTGCTGCTTCGTATGTACAGATTAAAATAAAACATCAACAGCTTAGTCTTGGTGGCAGAGCTGATCTACAGTCTGTATATTGGCATTACAGGCCAGAGTTGTGCTGTGATTCACAGCATTTTGCTTGGCCTCAATCCTTTTCATTCTCTCCTCTCCTGCTCGGGGGGAACACACAAGGAGCTTCGTGATGAAGTGAAATAATCCTCAGTGTTTTTCATCCGGCAACACACAACACCGGAGAAAAGTCAACGCCAACTTCTGTCTCCCTGACGCCCACTCAGAATTCCTGTGTGCTGCACATACATTGTCTCACACATGCAACCACAAAGGAACTGTTTGTACTCCTTTGATGATTCGTCGTTTTTTTTTTAAATATTTTATTTCATTAATTCGCTAATTCGTTTCCTCTTGATATCTTTAGCAGTTTTTTTTCAGGCTCTCAGATATGCAGAGGGATGTATGCATGAGCGATAAAGCTGCAGAGAGGAAAGAAAAGTGCTGTCACTCTATCATTCGTCTGAAGCTGCTATAAAGAGCCGGAGAAACGCTGCCTCAAGGTCTTTCCTTTGTTGCAGGTCTCTCTTTTGTTAAGTTGGCACAAAGATGCCAGTCACTCTGCTGTGGACTGCGTGAGGCAGGAAGGTGCCTCGAGGCCACGAGTGACATTACTGAACAGCAGGAATTACAATGCAGGTAGAAGCAGGGAAGGGGGGATAATGGGAGGACGACAGGAGGGAGTCGAATGTTTGACGTCACCTCGCAGCATCGAGAGGCCAAAAATTAGAGGATGTTCGTGTACAGTAGGAGCAGATGTTCTCACCACCATTTTGGCCAAGTGAGAACGGAATCAAGTGTTTAATTAATGATTTGCAAGATGTTGAAATTGGCTTAAAACCTGCTGAACTGACTTATAACATCTCAGACTGAACACAAAGTCAAGTTTAGAGGCTAAAGACACAACTAGAACCCATTCATCCATCTCTTTAGGTTATCCTCTTATCCACGAAAAAGATAGCAGAGGCCCCTCCAATCAGCATGAATTTTTTTTATTCCAAGTGTTCATATTAGTTGAATATTCAAAATATAGACATGAAGAACAGTCAAACACCTAAATAAATAACTTACTCGCATTGTATATAACCCACATTAATAAAGGCCAGGTAGTTACTGTCTTGGTATTTTTCTTCAATAAGCTTTAGATTAAATAAAAACATTGGGTTTTTAGTGAAAATAGTTCTGTTGAACTGACTTGGCGCCGTATAAAGGCAGTGCATTACATCTCCAACACTAGTACACCTCATACCACCAGATCCAATCTTTGAATGTATCGAAAATGGTGGAAAACTGCAGTTCCTCTCCTGACCACGAATGAGTCTCCAAAATTGAGCCATTCCCCGTAGACTCCCATGTTAAAGTAAACAACTTTACAGCCTGGTACAAAAACAGTTTTGGGGATGAATTTTTATATAAATCACTCTTTAAATCCTGCATAACTGGATTAAATATGGTTTTATTCAAAATTTCCGGTCTTCTTTTGACCTGCAGTTTATCAAATCAGTCAATGAAGTTGATCTTTTGTTAACCTTAATTCGACGCCAAAGCCAGATGTTCTTCTGAAGGTATCAGGACTGGTTGGCTGATCACAGGTCCAGTTTTAAACTAAGGAATAATAATAAAAGAAAAACATAAAACAATATAAAAATCCCAGTAACTCAGATGAGGCGTTGAGTGACAGCTGGGTCTCACATTAGATCCACTACATCAGCCTATAAGAGGATGAGCTGGAGCCTTCATCAGACCTTAGAGCATCTTATAGGACAGGTGACCCCTGACCCCTGATGGTCGTTGACAACAGATGGACATTGCATCGCGTTACACGTTGTTCAAACAGGAGAAAGGATTCACAGAAAACCATAAATCCTTCAGACGGAGCCGAAGATTAAAAAAAAAAAAACACACAATAACTCCCAATCGTCGTCTTTATCTTTTACTTTAGGGATCAGCGCACCATCAAAACACACTCCGCACTCCCACTTACACACACACTCCAACACACGTATAGCTGCAAGCTGGGGACCAAAACAAAAGCAAACGTAGAGGGGGGCTGGTGTGTCATCTTGTGTTTATCAAGAGCTGGAGTTTGCTCCTGGCTGCTTTTCTGCTATTCACCGCCTCCTTCCCTCATTCATCGGCCTCTCTGAGCGAGGCCTCTCCTGGCGTCTCTTTCTTTGGACTCGTGACTTTTAAGGACAGTTGAGCGCCGCCGCCGAGAGCGCCGAGGCTTCTGGGTCTAGGTCGAGGACGTCAGATGCACCTAAAGTCAAACTTTTACCCCGACAGCCTTTGTCTGTTAGATACAGTCCGTCCACCTCTCCGGGGAGGCTCCTTTGACTCGGCTCTTTTGTTTACACCAGTGTAGTAGGTTGGAAACTGTACACTCGTGTTTTTAGGGTGATTCAGACTGAACACAAAGTCAAGTTTAGAGGCGAAAGACAGAAATAGAAGTCATTCATCCCTCTCTTTAGGTTGTGCTTTTATCCACGGTGGCGCTTCTTGAGTCTGTTCGGCCCCAGGATGAAAAATAGCAAGAGTAATATGATGAAATGATGTCATCTTTTTTAGATTTTCAAAAAGATAGATGTGAAGAACAATAAAAACCTTAATAAATAACTGACTGACATTGTATATAACCCACATTATTTAAGACCAGGTAGTTTCTGCTAATGATCTTTAGATTAAATTAAAACTTTGAGTTTTTAGTGAAAATAGTTCTGCTTCTGAGATTTCATGGCATCAATGATCCATTGGTGGTTTTAAAGCCAAGGGAGAATCGTTTTGAGACATTTCTAGAAAAAGTTTGTTGTTCCTCTGGGACCCCCGAACAGCTTCCTGTCTTACCTGTTGATAAGTTGCACCTCTGATTTTCCTACATTGGTTTGGTTTGATCTGGTTCCTGGTTTCAGTTTTGGTTATTTATCACATCAGTGTTGTCTGGCTGGAGAGTTTCTATGAGTCTGTTATAGTTTGTCAGGATAGAAAGAACTAAGGAAGCCCAGGTGTCATTTAAATGAAAACTGACTGGAAGGACAGACTGATGTACGAGAACTTCTTTAGACTCAAAATATTCTGGTAAAACTTTCTGAACAAATCAATTGTGGCTATTTTCAAAAGGTATTTTTCCGAAAGCATGTTTTTGAAAAAGGGAGTTTTGGGTGTTAATGGGAAACTGTTGGATCACAGTGAAGCCAATGGGGATAATGTTCAAATCTTGGCATTGGTCGATCTTAAAGAGGAACTATGCAGGATTTGTAGCTTCACTATGCTACATTTTTACCTTAACTGGAGTAATTGTGATGGTTTAATAAATGGATTAACTTGTTACAAGGGAGAACAGAGGCTCTCTGCCTTCAACGTGTGTGTCACTTATTGCCTCTCTTGGCTGAAAAACAACTTTGCAAGATCGGAGTCGCTGCCCCGGTGTCCCAGCTCTCGTCTCTGCAGCACCGTGATACAAACGCGCCCCGTAACCCGTAATCTCTTGTTTATGACGGATTAAACTACAGGTCACAACATCGTCTTTGATATATAAAGTTATCTACCGCTCTATTGATTGCTTTTTTTGCCGGCTTTGTTGTAAACAAATGCACATGGCCAGGAGGAGGGTTAGCAAAACAGTGGAAAAGCGACCAGACTTACAATAGTTGCTCTTTAAAGAGTCTGAATCCTGTACCAAGTGTTGGTGCTAGAAGGAGCTGAAGTTCGACCAATCCATAGAAAAAAGCTCTCTGTTCTGTCTCTTCATGTTTATAAATTGGGTTTCCTTGGGACGATCATCTTGGTTACAGTAACCGTCGGCAGCGAGGAGCAAACAGCCGTGGAAACAAACAGCTCGTCAAATGCACCATCAGTCAGATTAGACGCCGCCCACACATCAGCGGCAGGTCACAGATTAAAACAAAACTGCGATTTCAATCCCGGAGCGGGACAGACGCCTGTTCTGGAGTCCAGATGGTGCTGGAACAACTGGTCCCATAGAAACGCCTCATCCACCCCCACCGCCACTGCCACTGTACACCCCCTACAGGAGCCACCGCTCTGCTCACGCTGTGTTATCTGGGTTTTTTTTACTGTCGTGGCATCATCATCGAACCATCTGCTGTTTTGTTGATGCTCGCATTTAAAGCACTTCCCCAGGACCAGCAGTAAACAGCGTCGACGCCTCATATGGCGCCTCATGACCTCACAACCAGGGCGGCCATTGTTGTTGGAGCTCCAGCAGCGAGTGTGCGTCATTACAATTTCAACTTAGATCTGAATTTCTACTCTTTTCTAACTCTGAGCAGTGAAGTGTGTGGTTATTAGCCGTCTAACCACACAACTGTGCTTTTACTCATATTATCGCTTATTACTCAGGTTATTATATGAACATTAGTGTTTGTTCCAGCGCAGCAGAGACGTGCTAATCTGCCACTTCAGCTTCCTGTTGATGGAGCTCGTCTTTCCACAGCTGGTGGATTTGGTTGCAGCTCATAGACTTTATACTCTGATGCACACGGACATTAAAACACTGTCGGCTTGTTTGTTGGCTCCAGCTGTTTTGGAGTCGTTGTCTCTTTTATAATAGTGGACTAAATACCCATTCATTGTTGATATCAAACTGTCACTGGTCTGGTCCTACACCTGAGACACTGCTGCTCACCAAGCGTCAACAACTTTTGGATTAACTGGAAATTAGACGCTGCCAAGTCGGCGACAGCGAAGCAGCCTCACAACCACTCATCAGTTGATCACATGTCTGGTGTTTCCGCCTTTAAGATAGATCTGTTGTTCTCAGGGCTTGTTAAAGGAATAGTTCATGAAATGAAATGAAAGTCATTAATGACTCACCCTCATGCTGATGAATACCCCAGAGTTTTTTTATTCCTCAAAGTGCATCTGGAGACCCGGGAGGCCAGTTCCTAGTCCAACCAAAACTTTATATGAGAGTAATAGGGGCCAACACAAAAACGTCCATAAAACTACACAACAACCATTTAATATTCCTCCACACTGCTCGTCCACTGCAATCCAAGTGTCCTGAAGGGATATAGTCCAGAGTTTACTCGAAACAACGTCATTTAGGACATTTTTACAGCCTAAACAGTCCTGTATTGCACTCTGACATTCACACGCCCTTGGCAAATGGTCTATATCCCTTCAGGACACTTGGATTGCAGCCGACGAACAGTGTGGAGGAATATTAAATGGTTTTGTGTAGTTTTATGGACGTTTTTGTGTCGGAGCTTATTACTCTCATATAAAGTTTTGGTTGGACTACGAACCGGCCTCCCGGGTCTCCAGATGCACTTTGAGGAATAAAAAAACTACTCTGGAGTATTCATCAGCATGAGGGTGAGTCAATAATGACATTCATGAATTTCATTTTTTGGTGAACTATTCCTTTAAGCCGGACTAATAATGGGGACATTGATCAAATAACTACCAAAAAATGACCACTAACGCCTCCAACAAGTGTGTGGGATGAGATGGATGCAGTTGTTGTTGTCAGTCGATAAACAGAAACTCTTAGATCAACATTACGACCCAACTCCTCCTTATGGCTCATAGCTGATTGATCTGAGTCTGATCAGAAAGAAGTAAAGAAGAGCAAAGAAGTAGAATAAAATTTTGTCTAATGATCAATTTAAACATAAATCAAATAAACTCTGATGAAGAATAAGACTTCATAATATCCTCAGCATCACATCTGCACTGTGATCTACGAGTGTTTGTTATTGACGATGTAAACTTCTCATTTGTTTTGGTTGTCGAGTTATTCCTTATTACGTATCTCTCTGTGTTAAGACATTTCTGCTGCAGCTCTTTAAGTCTCAGCTCCTCTTATGACTTCCTCAACAGACTAGACAGGAACTCTCCATCTTAAGGCTTTAAAACATCAGCAGCCTTCACACACACACACACACACACACACACACACACACACACACACACACACACACACACACACACACACACACACCCGGTTGTGATGTTTTGTGGGTTTGAGATTGTGTTGCAGGGAACAGTCGTGTGATGATCTCCAGTTCAAACTCTGCTCTGTGTGTTTTTGCCGCTGTGATGTTTCCTGCTTCATCTGCACTGCATCGCTCCGCTCTCCTGGGCTCTATAGTGTGGCGTCCCGCTAGCTGCTTAATGGCCTCTGACAGCCAGCCCCCCCCCTCACCCCCCCTCAACCCCCCCATTACCACCACCACCACTCCTCCTCCTCCTCCTCCTCCTCCTCCTCCACTTCCCCCTGTGGCTGCACTTTTCCTCCAAACAGCCTGAGAACAGAGAGTCAGCGGCTGAGCGCTCGGTCCAAAAGGCCGAGAGCAGAAACACACTGCAGCATCCACACACACACACACACACACCACACCGAGGAGGCAGTAAACAACACACACACACTGACACACACACACACACACACTACGACTGCATGCCAAAACACATGCACTGGCTCACTCCCACTTGCTCTCAGAGTCTCTCTATTACAAGCCCAGGCAGACATACTGTACTGTACGCTTCACCACTATGTGGCCAAAACTATCTGCACACCTGGTTCCTCCTGCAGAGAGGAACATCTGCTCAGCTCCTCCAGATGTTCAACCTGAGCTCTGACTCTGACGTTGACGTTGAGGTCAGAGCTCCGTGCAACTTCTTCTTCCACCTCAGACAAGTGAACAAGTGTGTATCCTGCACGATAATCAGCTGCAACAGTTAAAACGAACAGGAAACAATTTGAAGAACTGATGTTTTGTTAAAGTTTTTTTTTTTTTGTCAAGTTTGAGTTGACAAAATTAGAAATTAGTTTATGTTAAAGCATCTATAATAAAGCAACTTTAATTTTATGTTATGTGCATTTCTACGACGGAGTATTAGGGCCACATTGACAAATAAAAAAATCACAAACTTTGAGAATAAAGTCGTAAATGTACGACTTTATTATTGTAAATTTACGACTTTATTCTCGTAAATTTATGACTTTATTCTCAAAGTTGTTTGTTTTTTTCTCAATGTGGCCCTAATACTCTGTCGTACATTTCAGTGATCCTATGTTTCTATTTTTTTTATTATCTTTATCTATATTTTTTGCAGCAGCTTGGAGCTTTAAACACATTCCCCTCCTTCCCTCCAAGCGACAACAAGTCGACCTGGCCTCACCCTGTAAAGATCCTGGAGGTTCAACTGATGTTGGACAATTAAACCTGGAGTTGAATTCATAAAAACTAAAATAGAGGAAATATTAAATATTAATCTGAGATGAATCGATGCAGGTGGAGCAGCAGCTGCAGCAGCGTTTTCCTCTCAGTTTGGACCGAGAGGCGTGTCCGCTTACTTCTGGCCAACACACACAAACAAACACACACACACTTTCTCACTTTTGACAACACAATTGCACTGTATGTACAGTATCTACACACACATGCACACACATGCACATGCACACACACGCACGGTGCTCACCATCTGCTCTGCTGCTCCAGCCTCCAAACAGAGGAAGAGGAGAGGAACTGTTCTTCTTCTGCTTCATCTGCAGCGTCCGGTCCACGTTCAGAGTTCTCTCTCTACAAACCAGAACCAGAACACACACACACACACACACATACACACACACACACACCCTCAAAAGCCTCAGGTCCTCGTCCAGAACCAGAACCAGAGACCAGGACCTGGACTGGAGTTTTATCCCGGATCAAAAGGCGCTCGTCGTCGTCGTCGTCGTCGTCATCATGGTCGTCTTCGTCATCCTCCTCCTCCTCCTCCTCTTCATCCACATCGCTGCTGCTCTCTCAGCTTCCTCTTATTGTCTCGGAGCTCCGTCCAACACACACACACACACACACACACACACACCCAGCCTCCGACTGAGGGCGAGCGAGCCTGTGTGTGTCTGAGAGAGAGAGGGATAGAGAGAGGGAGAGAGAGAGAGAGAGAGTGCTAGAGATGCCACATGCTGCTGCTGAGCTACTGCTAATGGTGTGTGTGTGTTGTACTGAGTGTGTGTGTGTAATGTGCATTAAAGCAGTTTGACAGAAATAGTAACAGCAGAGTGTTGCAGCTGCAGGCTGAGCTCTGGATGAATGGAGGGAGAGAGACATTCACTTTGTATTAGAGAGAGGCAGAGAGAGAGAGAGAGAGAGAGAGAGAGAGAGTGCAGCTGTACGGTACTTAACTCACTCAGGACAATAGAGTAAATTTGCATTAGAGAAATAAAAACAACGACAACAACAACAGATTCTCCAGCGGTGAAGAACCTGAGCTGCACATGTGTGTTAACTCCTCACTGTGTTTGCTGCCACCTGGTGGTCAAACTGAGCCACTGCAGCCTCCAGGGGATTATTCACTTTTTTCATTTTTTTTAAATTAAAGTTAAACATTTTTAATAAACTTTAATATACTATTATATTATATTCTTTGTAGTTGTGTCCTCAATTTATCTAAAAGTTTTACGATACTTTATCATGGTAACACACTGTGTCCTTTACGTCGCCCGTCAGTTACGTTACTTCCTCCACATTTGTAAAGTTTTAATACGTCATTATTATTTCTCTCAAGTGAGATTGATCATTGGCTGTTACAGTGAAGACAGCAACTCCCATGATCCCACGCTGCTTCACGATGTCGTCAAAGTACGACTTTTGCCCCCTAGTGGCTGAAATTACACACTGCGCAATTACATTTTTTTTTTTTTATTGATTTATCTGATTATTATTTTGACTAATTGACTTATTATTTAGTCCAAAGCCGTTGGGTTTACTGTCATATATAAACAAAATATGTATATATAAACATCAAATAAATCCATATATCCATATATCGGCCAATTTTTTTTAAAATTTACTTTAGATCAATGAATCCACTGATCGTTGGTCAGGTTATGTAAAATATAATCCAGACTCTCTCTTTTTTTTTAATGCTGGCAAATAATTGTGAACTTTTTCTGGTTGTGGGTGGAGCTACACATGTGAAGCCCCGCCCTTATGTCAATTTGCCGCCATTTTTTGTTGCAGTTGCTTTACGTCCATCTGTTCCTCCTCCACCTCCATAGGTCGTTCTTTATTAAATGTCATAAAAACAACAGTGGGACTCTTTTCAACGGCGGATTAATCTAAATTTAGAGGATGTTTTAGGCAGCAGGACGATGTGTGTGTGTGTGTGTATGTGTGGGTGTGTGTGGGATGGATTCACAATACCAACATCACCCATGGCAACAGTCAGTCTGTGTCAGTGTGTGTTGTAACAGTGTTTGGAAACAGTGGAGCTCAGAGGAACGAGACACATCAGGCTGCGAAACAGAAACTTCACCTGACTGAGCTTTAATCTGGAAACTGGAACAAAGTAGAGACGAGATTCTACTGAATAATCTCAAACATGATTGAATCCCCCGTTACATTTACACAACATTTATTACTGGTTTTGATTTGACTTTTACTTTCATGCTGCTTCTTATTTTTTAACATTATTTATCTCTTTCCCCTTAAAATTGATTTTATTTTGTTATATTTATCAGTGGAATAATATTGATCTCACTTCCTGTTCGATCTCTTTATCTTTATCTGTAATTATTCTTTTCATAACATTTAATCCAGTGACAGATAGTTAGTTTGTTCACCATTAGTTCTCTGGCGATGGTTAAATCAAAATGTTGTAGGTATTTCAGGGTCAAATTCGACTAATTTGAGTGAAATCCTTTTCAATAGCCTATGTGGATTTATTATTATTACACAGCACTGAAAACTATGGTGGCCCTGAGAGCTCAATACACTTACTGTATGAATAAACTTAGAAAACCAACAATGAACAGATAAAATGTAAACAAAGACAAAGAAAACAGGAAGTGTTTCCAATAGAAATTGGAAAAAATGACCACAAAACACTAAACAACAATTGCACATAGATGAATTATGATATTTTTGTTGCTTTCTCAGCATAAATGTTAATTTAATGAGCTTTAAATTTAAGAACATTTAGATTTTTTGTAATGCATTGGCTGCATCTTGCATTTTCGAGGTGATAAAACCAGATTAGTTTCTGAGACGTTAACAACCGACACGATGAGAAGTGTGAAAAGTGACAGTGAGAGTGAGTTCACTGACGAGAGACGGAAATAAAAAAATAAATAAAAAAGCTCTGACTCAACGACGACAGATGTGTGAAGAAGAAGATGTGAATTAAAAGACAGCGGGCGAACTGAGCCGTGAAGCTTTAATGTTATTTCAACACAGTTTCATCACGCGGGAGAAGTTCAGTGAAATAAAAATAAAAACTGAACACTGCGAATCATAATAATAATAATAATAATTTTCAGTTTGTGTCATCATCAACTCTTCATGCACTAAACAAGACGGAGGAGAAACGAGCAGCTTTTTGACGTGTTGTGGTTGAAAAGCAGAATAAATGTGGCCCGTGTGGGGTTTTTTGGGCCCGTCCTTGCAGACTGCAGCAGAAACAGTGCAGCTGCAGCGCTGAAGGGCGACGATAAGGACACTGCTGACAGGAAAAAGGAGGAGAAGAAGGAGAAGATGAAGAATGAGAGGAGGAAGAGGGAAAAAAACGATAAATAAAATGAAAGAGCAGAGCAAAGCTGCCGAGCTGTGAGTCTGCAGAGCCGCTGTTTTTAAAGGAGCGACGCCGTAAGAGGTTTAACAGACCCAGAGGTCACAACTCTCCCCCTCAACAATAATATAAATGCAGCGTCACATTTCGTCTTCTTCATCTCTACTATAGTAACTGCTGCTTCACACCGACGTGAGTGACCCAGTTCAAAAGCTCAGACGCTTAAATGCGCGTTTATCCCCTCGTTGTTCAACAGAGATACAAGAGCCAAGAGTTGAACTGTTGAACCCTGAAGACACAGAGGAATAAATCTGTAAATATCAGGCTGTAATAAACAGAAAAATAATATAAATATGAAAACATTCAACAACTAAATTAATCCTTTAACCTTTAAAGGTCCAATGGCAGATGTTTGTGTTAAAGCTCCATACAGGATAAAGGTAGATGTTTGTATTAAAGCTCCATACAGGATAAAGGTAGATGTTTGTATTAAAGCTCCATACAGTATAAAGGTAGATGTTTGTGTTAAAGCTCCATACAGTATAAAGGTAGATGTTTGTGTTAAAGCTCCATACAGTATAAAGGTAGATGTTTGTGTTAAAGCTCCATACAGTATAAAGGTAGATATCCATGTGTAGTGTGATTATAAAGCAGCTCTAGGTTCTATATTAATACTGTGAAAGTATCAAAGCCTCAGTCCACAGAGAAATGCACACAGCCTGTATTCAGAAACTAAGCCTTAAAACCAGCCGTCAGGACTTCCTGTCACTTTGTGATGTCACAACAAAGCCCCGCCCCCTCACCACCTGGACCCACCATCCATCCAACAACTTACAGGATTTGGTTTCTCTGAGTGTTTTATTCTGAAATCTGCTCTATTTTTTATTGGATCACTCACAGTCAGCCAATCAGAAGAGAGGTTCAGAGCCTCCTCTCTTCTAATTGGCTGACTCCGAGCTGTTGTTACTAGAGCTCCAGAGATGGAAAACTACACTGAGATGGTTTTTGGGTTCTTAAAACGACAGATATATCTTCTTATGAATAAAAAATATGGAGCTTTAACCTAAACACCTGTATATATTAACATATTATTTTTATAATGAACTAACAGTGAAACCAAATTACCAACTCAGCTTTTAAGGTACTTTTGAATTAGCTAGTGACTTTCAGCTCATTTAGATTTTCATTCATTTAGTCAAACAATTATAAAATTACTACGTTTGGCTCGGTACTAATTACATCAACTTGCAGCAGTGTGTGTTTGTTTTTTTATGCAGATCAGCATCAGAGTGAAACAACTGCTGCTGCTGCTGCACGACGTCCAGAAGCTCAATAACAACCAGAAGTAAAAGGTTTTACAGCTGCTGCTCTGCTTTTCCAATAATATCAGTACACGAGAGGCTCAACACGTCGCCTCGTATCACTCACATCTGTGTGTGTGTGTGTGTGTGTGTGTGTGTGTGTGTGTGTGTGTGTGTGTGTGTGTGTGTGTGTGTGTGTGTGTGTGTGTGTGTGTGTGTGTGTGTGTGTGTGTGTGTGTGTGTGTGTGTGTGTGTGTGTGTGTGTGTGTTTGCAGACCAGCTGCCTGTGTGAGGAAGAGTTTTTCATTAGTGACAGAAACAAACAAACAGTAGCAGATAGACATCACTCTGCTCCGAGGTGAACGGCCCCCGCTGCTCCTGTAGCGCTGCAGGTTTCAGGTCCACATGGCAGCGTCTCAGCAGGAGGAGCGCTGGGCTTTTAGTTGCCCTGGTAACGGACTATATGTCGACTAACTTTATATGTTCTTTTATGCTTGTCCCTCAAAGTTTCTTATCAGGTGGTAGGAAGAGATGTGCATCATCATAGAGTCTGAGCGGCTGCAGTCCTGAGATTTGTTCCTTCAAGACTTCAATATCACTGACGGTTTTGTTCATTGGTTACGACGGCGTATTGTTGGTTAAAAAGAAACAAGTTGAGAGAGATGAAGGGGGGATTTCTAAGTTTGAAACTCAAGTTTAAAGTCACACAATCATGCAGAAAAAAATCTTGCAACTTTACTCAAAAATTATTCTCACAAATCATGCGAAAAAAGAAACACAAGTTTTTTTTTCTCACAATTTTGGTAGAGAAATTCAAAGGAAACACGTTGACTCTTTGCACAGTTGGACAGACATGGCTTGTTTTGTGTTTTACCTGCAGTTAAAGATCTGATTGAATTATTTTCTTCTACTTTCTTTACTTATTGTTTTAGCCCAGAATCACCAGATCATTATCAGCATCCAGACTTTGAAGAGACACATTTGCCATAAATCCCTTCCTCCATTAGAAAATAAAACAAATGTGTCCTTTGTTTTCTTGCATATTTGTGAGTTTTTAACGTCAGATGTGATTTAAATGATTAAATATCGGAGAATATCCAAGGTTTTTTCTTGGTGAATGTCTGACTTTTAAATGTCACAGAGTATCCAAGTTTGTTTGTTTTTTTGTGAATTTGCAACTTTAAAATTGGAAAGTACCGTCATTTTCGGACTATTGAGCACACCTGAATATCAGCCGCACCAGCTAAATTTTAAAAGAAAATAAACAGTATATAGGCCGCACTTGAATATAAGCCGCAGGTTTTCAATTTTGTAACATGAGATATTTACACAGAAAGACAGTAGGGAACTCTGCAAGTCCGCTCGCTTTTCTACTGTTTCGGTTACGCTCCTCTCACCCATGTGCATCTGTTTACAACGAAGCCGGCGAAAAATCAACAAATGGAGCAGTGGATAACGTTACGTAACAAATACGATGTTACGACGTGTGTGTTTGTGTAGTCTTAACCGTCATAAACACAAGATTACGGGTTACGGAGCATGTTTGTGTTGCGGTGTATAGAGACGAGAGCTGGGACACCGGGGCAGGCGCCGGCTTATAGTCCGAAAAGTAAGGTACTTAGTTTTAAACTAAGAAACTTATTTCACCATCTACTCCACTTCTTCCATTCCTTTTTTATTTGTTGAATTATTTATTAATAGTCTTCACTTACTGTATATATTTTTACATTATAAAAGTTTTGCAACATCCACTTCAAGGCTGACGATGTGTCTATGTCATGTTCGCAGCTTCTTCCTGCTGCCCCCAAGTGGCCGTAAGCAGTTAGTGCAGCTTTTTCACACAAGTATAAAGTACGACTTTAAGCTTCATGTAATAGAGATTATATTTTATATTATAAAAATTACCTTAAATGTTTAAAAAAAAAATTAATAGCGTACAGAGATGTGGGCACAGTAGGAACATCAGACTTGTGATGATTGTATGATTGTGTTTCTTCCTTGTTTGACAAAGTACTGAGGTCAAATATGCAGCTACAGCTCCAAACACCAACTTCACCTGCTGTGATTGGTTGTTGTTGTTGTTGTTGTTGTTGTTGTTCAGAGTCTAGTAGCCTGTCCTGTGTGTGGTTCAGAGTAACGTCTGAGTGACTTCACACAGTCTGTTAACAGAGTCTCAGCTGTTCACCGTCCCACCACCACCACCAGCCTCTAAACGCCCGTTCTGCTGCCGGAGTAATGAAGCTGCTCCGGTTCATCACTGACGCTCTGTGTCTGTGTGTGTGTGTGTGTGTGTGTCATTACTCAGCCTGCAGGGAGCACACACACACAAACACACACACACACACACACCATCAGGCTCATCAGTGTTTACATCCCTTCATTAGCGTCAGGACACGGCAGAGGTGAACTCAGGGTCGAATTGATTTCCTGTCCTCCACCTTCTTCCCTGGGCAAACAACAGCAACGACGGCGTCGTCTCTGCAGAGTCCATCTCGTCCTGCGTCTGGTCTTAACTCTGTGTGTGTGTGTGTGTGTCTGTGTGTGTTTTCTATTTTTAGCTGTCGGGGTGCAGATGTCCTTGGATTTGCTGGAAAGGAGGCTCTGGGACATCGCCAAGCAGGTGACTGGAGGACTCACTCTCACACATGTTGTTGGCTGGAGTCATTTTTGGGGGGAAATTTCATTATCACGACTTTATTGATTGACTCTAAACTAAACTTCACTTTGACCTTTAGCATTTACAAGTGCTCTGTGGAGTTTGTTCACCAACAGTTATCAATTCAATGCACCTCCTTTCTCATAAAACATTTGAAAACCACACTTTGGCTTTTTATTTTAAGTTAACTTGCGTTGTTTACATCCATTTTCACCATCGTGAGTCGTCTTTAGTCCACACAACTAACCTTTTAACCTTTAAAGGTCCCATATACATTGCCTGTCAACAAAAAGTCACACACTCTAACATTTCATTGGACCGCCTTTAGCTTTGATTACAGCACACATTTGCTGTAGCATCATTTCAATAAGCTTCGGCAATGTCACAACATTTTTTTCCGTCCAGAGTTGCATTAATTTTTCAAAGATTCTCAATGGGGTGAAGGTCTGGACTCTGGTCACATTGTACCACTTTTCTTCCTTGAAGATGTTGGTTCCCCACTAACTCTTTCCAGTTTTTAATAATGCGTTGGACAGTTCTTAACCCAGTTTTATTCTCAGAAATCTCCTTAGACGTTTTATTTGCTTGATGCCAATAATTTGACTCTTCTGAAACAGATTGACATCTTTTCCACGACCACAGGTTGTGTCTTCTAACATGGTTGTTTAAGAAATGAGACTGCATCAGTTAGGGTTAAATAAGTTGTTTCCAGCTGAATCATCATCATCCATGCCGTAATTATCCAATGGGAGGCTCTTACCTATTAGCTCAGTTAAATCCAAGTGCTGACTTTTTTTTTGCACAGGCAGTGTATTATAAATATACATTTATTAATGTTCTATATTAATACTGTGAAAGTATCAAAGCCTCAGTCCACAGAGAAATGCACACAGCCTGTATTCAGAAACTGAGCCTTAAAACCAGCCGTCAGGACTTCCTGTCACTTTGTGATGTCACAACAAAGCAGTCACACAAAGCCCCGCCCCCTCACCACCTGGACCCACCAACAACTTTGCAGGATTTGGTTTCTCTGAGTGTTTTATTCTGAAATCTGCTCTATTTATTTATTGAAACACTCAGAAAACAGCCAGCCAATCAGAAGAGAGGCTCAGAGTCTCCTCCTCTCTTCTGATTGGCTGACACCAACCTGTTGCTACTAGAGCTCCAGAGAGAGGAAATGGAAAACTACAATGAGGTTGTTTTTTGTTGTTAAAACTACAGATTCATCTTCTCACAGAACAAAATATGAGGCTTTAATTAACGTAGATATTCATGTAATAAACGTAATAAACTACCAACTCAGCTGTCCAGGTCCCTTTGTTTAAATGATCTTTAATCAATATCTTTGTGTTTTTTTATGAAGACAGTGACCAATTGGAAGATCTACCTATGGATAAACACTTATAATTAATAAACCACAGAGGAAAAGGAGAATATGGGACCTTTAAAGAAACATTTTGCAGTGTGATACTTTACATTCTGATGATGTTCACTGCTCAACTTTATTGTGAAAGCCCTGACTGCGCTCACCTTTGAATGAACAGAGCCGTGTGTGTGCGTGTGTGTGTGTGTGTCCGTCCACAAATGAGGGGAGCTATCTCATTAGCTGCGGTGGATCATCCAGTTTTATATAACCCTGTTCTGTGGGAATAAAATAAACTGCAGCGCGATGTGAAGCCAGACAGGAATCTGCTAGTTAGTGTAAATAGTGAGCTCATCACCCAGTTTCCAAGGACGAACAAATGATTTTTCTTTGTCTTTTCTTTTTCTCTTTTTTTTGGGGAGAGTGCATGACCATCCAGTAATAATCCTTTACACAGATTCAGAGGTTATTGCTTCAATTTTCTCTTTTTACGTTCATTAGGGAGCAGAAGCCATTAATTACGAGCATTAAGCCCCTCAGACTTTTCATTAAGATTAAAGTGAAAATGTGCACAGACTAAACTCCAATTACAAAGTAAAACAGCAGGATTCTTCCCTCCCCTCCTTAAGAGACCAAAAGGAAAGATAATGTTTCTTATAATGTTTCTCATGCTCTTCAGTCTGCTCCCAGCATCATGACTCACAGCTTTCATCACTTCATATAATGAGTCTCTGCATTTATCTCCACGACGCTTTGCAAGAAGAACCAGCAGAAAGTGGGAGATTTAAAAGCCACAGAAACAGTTTAACTCAGATACATCAGACGAGTGTCAGCGTGTGGACTGGTTTTCTTGCTATTTACACTCTGGGTTTTTATAATCTCACCTGCACAATCTGCCTGCTCTATGTCACTGTCTATTTTGTTCGCTTGTTTATATTATTGTGCAAATAAATTAAACAATTAGCATGTTAGCACAGATAAATTTAGCCTTCTTAAAGCTCAGGTGAGTTTAAGTGCAGACTGTTATGTGTGGACAGTGACATTAAGATTAAAATGTTCTTTATTGATCCCAGGCTGGGAAAATTATTAGCCTACTAAGTAAGTTTTTTCCAGTAATGACTTCACTTTTCAATCTAAATAGTGTAATGCTAACCAATGCTAATCTTCAGCAGCACTGAACCAAATGCTGCACTGCTACAAAGATAGTCACTAAACCTCGTTTTAAAGGGCTGTTGACTAAAATAAAAGCCTTCCAAGTCTAGCTGACTCTTTAAACTCAGGCCACGCCTCTTTTTGTGAAGTCATCAAATTGTTAGAGAGCCTAAGCGGAAGCGGAAGAGAAGCTCGCCATGGGACCTCAATTCAGAAAAAATATCCATGGAAGTGAACGGGAGTCCAAATTTTATTTTGTGATCCGATTGAATCGTGTCATGAGAAAAATATCTGACCTCTACCTATTTAAAACATCACGTTTCATGCCAAAACATCAGCAGTTTGTCGTAAAACGGCAACAGAAGAATTTATTTAGTGTGAAGACGCTCTACGGACTAGCTAGAATAACAGGAAGTGGAGTAGCTGACATTTTGTGTGGGACGTCACCTACGCCACCTGTCGTCTTTCTGGATTACGGATTTTCTGAGTTTTATTTTATAATAGTTTTACAACAAACTGCTGATTGTTTGGCATGAAACGTGACAGATATTTTTCAGATCACAAAATAAAATTTTGACTCCTGTTCACTTACATGGAGATTTTTTTCAAACTGAGGTCCCATGGCGACTGTTACTTCCTGCCTCCACTCAGGCTCTCTATGAAAATGATCAAATCCACTGATCACAGCCCCAAATGATGATGACTCAGTCGTACACAACATGAACCCGTGACCCCCTCCCTCCCTGGAGGACAAACTTCACTTGTTTTGATTTTTGATTCGTGTTTTGGGTCCAATTAATTAATTAAGGACTTAGGTCTCTGTTTTGATCTGTCTGGTGTAATGAGCATCGCAGCCTCCCGGGGAATCCTCCTTTGACCACACACACTTCCTGTCTCATTAACGAAAAAGCCCCCAAATATGACATAAGACAGACCAACACACACACACACACACACACACACACACACACACACACACACACACACACACACACACACACACACACACACTCTCTCTCTCTGCAGGAGTTTGACCTTGTGGTGGTCTCCTGCAGCTCAGTGAAGCGGAGGCAGGAGGCTGCAGCAGCCAAACGTGTGCAGACGTCCTATAGAGGTTGATGGTGTAGATAACGTTATTAACGAGAGCCGACAGCTGTGACAGGCCGGATTAATGTATTCACAAAGCTGCCCGGCCGCTGACTTTAACTCATCTGGCCTCACATTCATCCACAGAGCACATTCACTTCCTGTCGCCGCTGATTCACTAAAGAATCTCAAGGTTCCTGCAATAAAAACTGATCTTTATGTATTTTTGTCCTGATTATGAAGCTTTTAGATGTATTTATGTTTCTATAGGCACAGAGGGTTTATAAATTATTAAAATCAGTGTTAGTGACACATTCAATCCACCTAACAGGTGTGTGAATCCACATATTTACTACACAACATGATTGTTGCACATGGCTCAACACAATGTGTACTTTTATTTTGAAAAATTACTTTTCCATCGCACCACATTATGGATTTCTACAATTAAGGTTCTGGTTCATGACTCTCACACCAAAAAATGCAGATCAGTCGCCCAAGTCATGACAAATCCACAGACCACCTTATTTAATGTCTTTTTTTTTGTTTTTCAAAATAAATGTCTACATTCTAATGTGGCCTTTTATTGTGACAGTCCCAGGTCACATGAGTGCATTTAATCATGAGTTTGATGAGTTATGTTTTGCAGTTTAAACCAAGTTCAGTGTTAAAACTAAACTCTGCAAGTGCATGTTAGGGTTTTATTTTGATAAAACCCTATTGATTTTGGTTTAATTTAGAATATGCTGTTAAAATATTGTCATTTGTTTATGTTTTAATGATTATCTGTTGTTGTTTTTTTATTTCTCTGCATCCTCCTCTACTCTTCACTTTGTGGCCTTCAGCCTCCGGACACAGACGTAAGTGATTATTGATTATTGGTTTAGACCTCAGTGTGTCGAAAATGAATAGAATAGAAACAATTGAAGCTTCATTGTAACTTATCACATCTTTCAATGATCCAGACCAATAATTGATGGATTGATAAACGTGTATTATGAAGCTACATCCTCCAACTCGATGACCTTTGACCTCTGTGCCTCGTCTCTTCCCCTCAGTGTTCAGACATCGAGGGTGTGTGTCCGCTCAGCTGTCAGAGTGTGGTAAGTTCACTCACCTCCCTCCGTCTCACTCTCCTTCACCATCACTTCTTTTATGCTGAAAATCTTCTCTCTGCTACTTCCTGTCCAGGATCTGAACTGTTTCCTGGTCGACAACAACGGCTTCATCGTGCTGTCCAAAGAGAGGAACGAGGTGAGATCCAAAACCTGGAAATGTCACAGTGTAAATATGTTAGTGGATGTTAGTGATTGTTGATTTATTGTTGTTACTTGTTAAATCAATTAAAAGCAAAATAATTATCAATGAAGCAGCAGAGGATGTGCAACGTGTTAGTAAATGTAGTGTAGTTTGCTGTTGGACCTGGTTTGTACCAGATATTTAGACAGCAGGGCGTCATGGAAGATATTTAATACCAAAATCATGTTCTACAATTTAAATACAATTTAATGATAATAACAAATTTGAAAAACAAAATTTCTGAACATAAATGCACAATATGTAATTTCAGCCACTAGAGGTCTCGTAATCAAAGCAATAGCAAAAGATGTATTTTTATGACATCATAAAGGAGCAACTGCACATTTTATGGATTGTTCTTCAAAGGTTAAACATGCAGTTAATGAGTGATTATGATCAATAACAAGTGACCAATAGAATAAAATAGAATAGAATAGAAACAAATATGAATAGTTAGGTCGCCTGCTCCGACTTCTTCATCTACTTTATTTCTAAACCGATCTCTGAAAGAGGAAGTGATGCAATTACCAGGTGACCCAGAGGACCCAGTGTGTGATCATTTATATCTCTAAATTTGAAAATCGATACTAAACAGAATATAAAACATGAGTCAGTTCATTTTAAACATTTCAGTGTTGAAAAGATACATGTCCCACTTTTAAATCAACATTTATTTTTATTTTCACTCTTTACTCTATAACAGAAAACGTATCTGAAAATTAAAAAAAAGTGCATTACCTCTTTTTTTTTAGTAGCTGTGGACTTTAATTATTATTTTATGACCTGAGCATGTTCAGTTTTTTATTCCCCTGACAACAACTATAACAACTCTGTCGTACGTCACTTACTACATTGATTTTTGGTCTCACTTCATCACGTCAACGTTTATTAATTATATTGTTTGATACAGTGAACTGGAAACGGACTATTAGACCCAGTTGGATATTTTGAAAAGAATAATGTGGATTAAGTTTTTTGTTTTGTCGACTCTGGAGTCTTGAATGTCAGATTTTCCTTGAAGGTAGCACACAAACACTTATCGTCCAAACTCCGTTGGTTGTCGTTGGTTTCCTTTAGGTTACTGAAACAAACTGAAAACAGCTGATAAAGTCCTTTATTAAGTCATCGGGTAATTAAACAGGAACATTTTGGGTTTATGTCAGGACGTCGATTTTCTTTTGGCCACCTCAGGATGAGTGTTGTGTTGTCTGTTGTGCCTGTGGTGTCTCGATTTAGATTTCTCAGCTTCTCAGCTCTTTGGATCAAGTTTCAAATGTTTTTATAAACAACATCTGGATGAGTCACAGGATTTGAGGGCAGTTTTTGGTCTTAATTTGAGAGTGTGTGGTGCATTAGCAGGGAGGGAGATGTAGCAGCAGCTGCACCTGTCCACCTCGTCTGACCTGTGGGAGGGGGCGGAGCTAAAGATGAGATGCAATATTTTAAATTGTGCATGAGTTAGCTGCTTCCACACTGTGTTTCTACCCATTTAAAGAACATTAAAACATTAATACATAGAACAGAAAGCGGTCTGAAACTGTACAGAAGCCTATTTTGGACCAAACAGGCTTCCATACGTTGCAGAGTGTAGAGACACACAGACCCTGAGCCTGCTGTCCATCTGACAGCTGCTCGTTAGCTCTGGATTAACTCAGCCTGTTAAGAGCCATATTACTGGGGATTAATCCTGAGCCACTATATGCTGCTATAAATACACACACACACACACACAGTCTCTGCCCCACACCCCCTCCTCAGATGTGATATCCACTTATTTAATCTCTCTCTCTCTCTGCAGCGTCAGTGTGTTTCAAACCTGCGCTGCTGTTTGTGTTACAGTTGTGTCTCGGTGACCGTGAGGCAGCCAGCTGTGCAGCAGCAGCTGGCTCTGCTCAGGGCTTAGTCATCCACCGACCCTGTGGCATCTGCAGGGCTGTCAGGGTCAAACGGACCTCCTGACTGGACGTACACCCAGACCACTGTGTGTGTGTAGTTCACGGGCTCGGACTAACGAACTGTGGAATTATCCGTTATATAACAATAATGGTGATTCGAAATACAACCAGGCTGCTTCTGAGGAGACACGGTGACCCCTCGCAATGAATCCAAACTCGTCAAGTGTCAGTTTAGGTCATTTAAACTAAACTGAACTAGTTTTGACCACACAAGTTGATCTAACTCAACCCTTTGAAAAATAAACGGTCAGGGGTCCCATTTAAAGGACGGACCAAGGATTTTGAGCAACTTCCTGGTGCCATGAAACAGTTAAAGTTGTATATTTATTTCTTGTTCTGTGTTTTATTTCTAAGTGCTAAATCCAGAAGAAGAAATATTTGTGGTTTTAGCAATCAAAAACCATCTCAGTGTAGTTTCTCATCTTCCCTCTGGATCTCTAGTAAGGGTTTGATTGGTTAACACATAACTCAGCCAATCAGAAGAGAGGAGGCACTGAGCCTCTCTTCTGATTGGCTGACTGTTTTCTGTGTGATCCAATAACAATAGAGCAGATTTCAGAATAAAACACTCAGAGAAACCAAATCCTACAAGTGTTGGATGGATGGTGGGTCCAGGTGGTGGGGGGGCGCGGCTTTGGCTGACTGCTCTGTTGTGACATCACAAAGTGACAGGAAGTCCTGACGGCTGGTTTTAAGGCTCAGTTTCTGAATACAGGCTGTGTGCATTT
This sequence comes from Trachurus trachurus, assembly GCF_905171665.1. NCBI lineage: Eukaryota > Metazoa > Chordata > Actinopteri > Carangiformes > Carangidae > Trachurus > Trachurus trachurus. The sequence continues at coordinate 29,127,568 of NC_139897.1, forward strand.
CTCTGTGGACTGAGGCTTTGATACTTTCACAGTATTAATATAGAACCTAGAGCTGCTTTATAATCACACTACACATGGACATCTACCTTTATACTGTATGGAGCTTTAACACAAACATCTACCTTTATACTGTATAGAGCTTTAACACAAACATCTACCTTTATACTGTATGGAGCTTTAATACAAACATCTACCTTTATACTGTATGGAGCTTTAATACAAACATCTACCTTTATACTGTATGGAGCTTTAACACAAACATCTACCTTTATACTGTATGGAGTGTCAAAACCAGATTGTTTAGACTTGGTGTTTTCACATCAACTTGTGCAGTTGTTGGGCAGAAGATGAATTGTTCAGTTTCCAGGCAGGAAGAGACATTAAATGCACCATGTCTGATCAATATCACTGAGACAGACAGAAACTAGTGTCCAGGAAGTTGCCACAATAGTGTGACTGCCGGATGGGGAGCACTTCATCAGCTCCGAGTCTGTGTCTCGTTGGGGATGATTCTTACTTTTGGCTTCAGATATTTGTCGTTAAATCAGAATTATTTCTTTGACCCCGCTGGAGAAGGACGGTGGAAAGGAGACTCAGCTTCTGCAAACAGCAGAGAAACGTTGTGGTGTAGAGTAACCTTAGAGCAAGAATCATTCACTGTAGCAGCTCATTCTTTATTATTTGCATGTCTGCTGCATTCCCAGTGGTCTTAGTAAGCAGATATTATGATGAAGTGCTTCCTCCATGTTTTTTCGCTGAGCTCTGGACTTTACAGGAAGTTGGTGGAAACACCCAGAGTCCTCCCTGGTTGGTTGCTTGAAGCCGCTGCGGTGTTGAAGGTGCAGCTCGCGGTTCGTTGCAGGGCACGGTAAATATTTAATCAGCAGAGAAATTAAGTCGATGCTGACTAACAGAAATAGGTCAGAGGGAGGAAGCGTGGTGGTGAGCGGGGTGACCAAGCAGAACGCCGGCCGGCCTCGTTATTGGCCCGTGTGGCAGAGGAAATGTCTGCGTGATCAATGATCCTGTCTGAGGACCTGTGGCTCCAGTCCACTGATCATCCTCAGGGCTGCAAACAGGTTGGGACCGATAAATACCACCCCATAATGTCCTGAAATTAACAAAACACGGACTCCAGCAGCGGCATGAGGGTTGTAAACTTTACTGCTCTTACATTTTTAACACTAGTGGGGAAAATAATCAAGTTTTATGGGTTTTTTTATTTACTAAATTAAAAATATCTTTCTTCAGATGTGCAGAAACGAGCCCATTGGTCGTCAGTGCCGCAGGTTGTTATAACTGTTAATTTTGATGCCAGGCGACATCTAGTGGTTGCAGTAGGTATGACAGCAGCAAAGATGAACTCTCTGGTCTGGTCTCACCTCCTCTGTGTCTCTAACACTCCTCTCCTCCATGTGCAGTAAACAAATGCACATGGAGTGTATATTTGTGTAGTCTTATCTGTAATAAACAAGAGATTACGGGTTACGGGGCGCGTTTGTGTGGTGGCGCCAAAGAGACGAGAGCTGGGACACCTGGTCGGAGGCTCTGATCTAATTTTTAACACTAGTGGGGGAAAAAATCTAGTTTTAAGGGTCTTTTATTCATTAAATCTTTCCCCAGATGTGCAGAAAATGAGCCCATAGGTTTTTTTGCCAGGTTAGATTTTGATGCCAGGCGACATCTAGTGGCCGTCGGAGGTATAACAGCAGCAGACAAATATGATCCTTATATTTATGTCCACATCTCAGGGTTAATGCAACTTTAAATGTTCTGAAATTAAAACAACACAGACTCCAGGAGCGTCATGATGGTCATAAACTTTACTGCTCACACATTTTTAACACTAGTTGGATAAAATATCAAGTTATAAGGGTTTTTTTATTTCACTAAATTAAAAAATTTGCAGAAAACAAGTCCATACGTTTGTATCATGGTTAGATTTTGATGCCAAGCGACATCTAGTGGTTGTAGTAGGTATGACAGCCACGCAAGTTATTCCAACTCGAATTCAAACGTGACAAAAAAAAAACAAGAGCAGATCCGGTCGGCTCTGTTTCTGTCCATCACTGTTTTAATGATGGGAGTAACTCATATCTGCACAGCCAGTCCTCTCTGTAATGAAGCAGCTCTCATCAAACTCCCTCAGCGGCCGTAAGCAGAATAAAACCTGCTCGTCTGCACAGCTCCTCCAGGAGGGTTATATATTTTGTTTTGTTTATCTCAGCATGTTTACCCTCCTCCTGCTGTCAGATAAAACACCGAGCGGGTCCAGTTTCAGTGTGAGCATCATCGTCCTCCCTGACTGCGAGGATGCTGCATGGGAAAACCCCATCCGGGCGGAGACGAGGAGCGAGCAGCAGAGAGGCAGCAGCTTGTAAACGTGAACAGAGCTGCTTAGACAAAACGCTCTAAATAATTCACACTGTGCTGCTGCTGCTGCTGAGGGTCAGGGAGGCCCAGCACACACACACACACACACACACACACACACACTCAGAAATGACTTTAAATCACAGTGAAACACTTCCCTTACTCCTGCTGCAACCTCCTGCTGCTCTCTGCCACAACCAGACCTTGTGTTTTTCCTCTCAGACTGGAAGAGACCAGACCTCCTCCTCCTCCTCCTGCTCCTCCTCCTCTAAAAGACAAGTTTATTGCTGGAATTTGATAAATTGCATTGAGGATAATTCGGTTTAGGATCATAGACGTCGTCCTTTTTAGGACGCTGTGTCTTTGTCGGGCAGGGTTTTTAATATTTGTAAGAGCTACTTGTGATATGAAATCTATGGTTTTGATTTGTTCTGGGGGAGGTTGAATCGCAACCAACTGGAACAAAGAAGATCAAAACTTTATTGATCAGAAAATAATAAAGACCATGAGAAATAAAAGGAGAATATAATCTGTAATAAGGACTTGTTTATACTAGAGTATGAGAATATAATCACACAGAGAGACTAACTGTTGAGCTGTCAGGCTTTTATGTAAAGAAATAATTTGATTGTCAGATCCAGATTGACTCTTTATGAAAACTGTAAAGCTGTTGTTTGCTTTTTGTTTTTGTCAAATATTTTTGATCAGTTTCTAACAATTAAACTTTGACTTTTGACAATGAACAACATACAACAGTAGGTAAACAATACACACAAACAATCAGATATTTCCAAATCGCAAAACACAAATGAGACAAACATGAAATAAGAAACTAAACAGAATAATAACAAACAAATCATAAAAGATAATGAAATAAATTTATAATAGACTTCAATAGATAAATAGGAATAAGATAAGCTATATACATTAAGTGGCAGATTAACTTTAATAAGGTGTCCTGAATAAAACTGACAGGCTGATGAATATTTCTTATTATTATTATCATCATCAATATATCTCAGAGACTCAAAATAAAGTTTCAGTTCAGTTAAAAACAACATAAATAATCAGGTTGTTTTGGACATTTTAACTTTGTGGATGTGAACTTTTCCCAGTAAAATAAAAAGGTGTGAAAAATAAAATAAAAATGTTGTGTTTATTATTTTTTTTATTCCACAAAAATAATGTCTTAGTCTTCCAAATTATACTTAACTGTGGTTATGTTAAATAAAAATGTCTCTACGTCCTTCCAAACAGCGCCTGTAATGACCTGGGGTCTCATTTATAAAACTGTGCGTGGGATCGTTACTAAAAGTGTACGTACGCCCAAAAGCCAAGGTTTGCGTGCGCCAGTAAATATTCAGACTTATAAAACCCTGCGTACGCACACTTGCAAGCAAACTTCCCTTTATAAATCACGGAGTTCCTACAAGTGTGCGCAGCTGAATCCGCTTCACGTTCCGCCCTGTTCACGCCCTGTTTTAACCGTAGATGGTCAATGCAAACCACCACATGAATGTGATCTGCATGTCAATGAGCCTGACGTGCTCTTGTTCTGTCGCTGTTGTGAATTAGCTGCAGGTGTGAAAGTGGCGACGTGACTTGTTGCTGCAGCTGTTAACGGCATCAGCGGCTCAGAGCGCACGCAGTGTTGTTTTGGTGTGCTGCCTCTCACATGCTGGACCCGGTTCGGCACATAGTTACAACAATGACAATAGTTCTAATCTGAAACGAGTTATTAACCATTCATCATGGTCTCCCTCTCCCTCCTTTCTCCTCCAGCGGTGCCGTGGTGCAGAATTACGCACGGGGCTCACCGCTGTATTCATACATTTACAGTAATTAGACTGATCGATAAAACTTTGAATAATTAGCAGAATCAGTTACATTCTGATGAATGATCAAACATGACACTTCTCTTGATAAGAAGAAAACAGAATGTAACAATTGTGGGAACGATCACTGGATTTTTTTCTCCAGGGTTTGAGATTTAATTGACTCTCGATCATATGTTCACACAGTATCATAGGAACATATAGTTATTTACACCATGTAGCCTATTTATCCCATGCAGCCGCGCCTCCTCTCCTCCTCCTGCGCTCTGGGAGTGGACAATATGACGGAGAGACGGTGGTGATTAAATATAGAGAAGGAATTTTGATTTTGAATTTTAAGTTAGATTCTAAGAAGATGTTTCTGAAACACCAGTCCGATGCAAAATAAGGGCGCTGTTGAATTAAATCACCGTGGCAACATGGATCTAACGCATACGGGTTGAAATTAAATGTGTGACGGCCGATAATAAAAACATAATCGTTCTTCTCAATCATCATTTCCTGAGTCTGACTTCAGTTCACCACCACACCGTCTGTGTCGCCAATTCCCCTTTTCCTCCAAACTATGCGTACGCATGGCTCAGAGTTTGCTTAGAGCTCCGCACATTCTCCCGTCAAGTTAGTTTTTTATAGATCAC